>NC_056748.1:279562902-280162902 GCF_019279795.1 Protopterus annectens
GAAACCAAAAATACATTTGTGCATAGCAAAACTCCATACTACAGCCATCTCCCACATAAAAGCCATTTGTTCTACAGCATACACAGTGCTCTCTTTCGGCTTTTCCCAGTTAGGGGTTGCCACAGCAGAACTCCGGTCTGCTAATGATTGGCAGTTGATTTTTACATGCCGAGTTGCCAGCCCTGAGGCACAACCTTCAACGAAAGTACGCCCATTCACGCATGTCTCCACGCAGAAGATGCTCTAGCTGAGAATCAAACCGGAAAGCATCTTACTGTGACGCGACAATGCTACCGCAGCACCACCACTGCGGATTCTACAGCATACACAGTAAACACCAAAATTAAAGCAGCAGCATATATATGACAATACTCTCACTACAACCCATTTACCAGTTAGCTAATAACATAATATGGACACATTTATCTTCTCTGCATGATCAACTGTAGCCAACTTCATGTATGCATCTGCACAACTGACACTTCAACTTCTTCAAAGTAGTGTATTTCACGGTCGTCAACCCCCGAAACAATTTGTATACCATGGCTTACATGGGGTGTATCTAATAACACACAGGTACTACCTATTCCTATTCCCCAGTGCACTTTGTCCTCAGTGTGGTCTTTACTTCTCACTTTTAATGGAATATAAAGAATCACTGCATTAGTCCTTGACTTTACTTTAAAACACATGGCATGCAGAGGTTTCCTCTGCAGTAAATTATTGAATGGAATAGACTCAAGTGTAACCATCATGGCCTAATTAAGAAACATAGAAAATGGAGAATTGACAGTTTTGCATGCTCTAGTTGTAAATATTATCCACTTAAACACAATGTGTGATTTTATTACAATATAAAGTTAGCCAATATCACTAGTTGTAACCACTTGGTTCTGAATTCTACACGATTAACATTAACATACCTGTCATTCATTTAACACGTCCACTATGATGTGACTGTTAATCAGGCATGCTTATTAACATCTCTATAAATGTAACAAGACTAACTTGTATAAAATCAACTGAATCTAAGCAATACCTATCTGCCTGGATGATTCAACTCCAATAAAGATATGAAACCACAGCAGCAGCAGCCTCACCTCAGAGTTTTTTTTTAATATGGTGAACACAGCTTGATTAACCCTTGAAGAAGAGGTTATGAAGGCGTAGTGAGCAAAACCATAAGAACAGAACACATATGAACATATCCGCTAGTTAAACAATGATATATTCTACCAAGAAATTTTAAATACGTACTCCCTTGTGCACACTAAAAATGAATAAAAAAAAAACACTTTCTTGAAAAGCACGCACACACACACATACATGACCACAAACACACACACTACCTACCATTTCACGTTCCTTACTTCTTAAAAAATAAATCCAGCCAGGAGCGATAATCCAGCCAGGCAAGCCTTCTAAATAAATCCTAACTCCAGAAACAGCGAGCGATAATGCATCCAGCCAGAGCCTTTTAAATACATCCTTTCCAGCTCTGGCGAGCGATAACACATCCACAAACAGCCAGGCGAGCCTTCTAACAGACAAACAGCCAAGGCAGGAGCCTTCCCTTCTAAATTTCTGTTCCCACTCACAAAACATT
Source organism: Protopterus annectens (assembly GCF_019279795.1). Taxonomy (NCBI): domain Eukaryota; kingdom Metazoa; phylum Chordata; order Ceratodontiformes; family Protopteridae; genus Protopterus; species Protopterus annectens. The sequence continues at coordinate 279,564,509 of NC_056748.1, forward strand.
TAAAACAGAGCTGGAAATACTTGCGCGCACTGCGCGAGCTCTATTCCGATAGGCTGGTAGCCCTGACGGAGCTTACGTCATCGCACGCAATGACGTCAGCTTACAGAGTGAAAAATAAAAAAAAAAACAAAGCAAGGAAAAGAAAAAAAAATCGGAAATGAAGGGTGCCACTCAGTAATCGTGGCACCCCATTATTTGGACCCCAAAACTCGGTAAAAACCGAGTAATTCGGGACAGTTGGGAGGTATGACCCTCATATCCCCTGACTCTACCACCAAACTCCTAGGTATTACAATAGACAACAATTTCAACTTTGACACCCATATTAATAACACTATAAAAACAGTCAACAGAAAAATGGGGTCCCTATACAGGATTAAGCCATTCCTTACACCAGTAGCAAGATCTACCATTGCCCACTCCCATCTTATCTCTACACTTCTTTATGCCTCCCCCATATATACTAACCTGTCTAAAAATAATCTTCTCAAATTGGTCAACTCTTCTAATCACATCGCCAGATTTGCCACTGGTAATCCCTTCCAAACCCATCACTGTCTGAATCTAAAGCAGCTGGAATGGCTTGAACTACAAAACCTGCTACAACTGTTTCAACTTACCATAGCCCACAAGATCCTAAATCACCCAAACAACACCCCTATACTTTCAAACCTTATAATCCCATATAAAAATCTTAATTCATTACGATCTTCTAATAAACGACTAGTCAGCATAAGTAAGTCCAACAACTTGGCAGGGGACTCACTGTTCTCTAACACACCTGGTAAAAGCTGGAACCTACTACCTGATGATCTTACATCACTTCCTTCATTGCCGCTCTTTAAACAAAAACTCAAAAGACACCTGAAATCACACTGGTTATGCCCTTGTAGCAACCCTGACTAATCCTTTTTCCTTAATTTTGTATCATCTCTTAAATTCTGCTTTTTTTATATTAGTTAAATGTTGCTTAATACCAATGAAAGCAGGAACTGTAATCAATAGACACTTTGAATTTAATTCCTCTTGGTGCATCAAGTATAACTTCTGTACCTTACCTTTGTACCATACTGCATATTGACTCTATATACCTTTGTCTCAACCTTTCTGTTATGTATAACCTTTTTAGCATAATCTTGATTGTATATGTCACTGCCTCTCTATGTATGTTAAAACTGCATTTTCTTATCACCTGGAGCTTTTCTCCCCAGGCCTCTACTGAAAATGGACATATATCCAGCTAGACTAGCCCGGTCAACAAATGTAAAATAAAATAAAAATTAAATAAAATAAATAAATAAACAATATTTAAAAATGTGTCCTTAGTTTTGGCCCTTTATTCCCCCGGACAGGCTTTGTTCATATTTCTTGCACTGAAGAGGTTGAGAGGTATTGTGTGTGTTTGTGTGTGTGTGTGTGTGTGTGTGTGTGTGTGTGTGTGTGTGTGTGTGTGTGTGTGTGTGTGTGTGTAAGATGGTGGGAGGCAGGTAGGTAGGTGTGTGTGTGTGTGTGTAAGATGGATGGAGGGAGGCAGGTAGGTGTGTGTGTGTGTGTGTGTGTGTGTGTGTGTGTGTGTGTGTGTGTGTGTGTGTGTGTGTGTGTGTGTAAGAGGGAAAGAGGTATGTGTAAGAGGTAGGCAGCATACCCTTCAGCTGTCCAGGTTTTTGGAGAATGTCCAGATTTTTGCCTCATATTTTTAGTCTGTTTCTAATAAAATTGTGTTTTTATAGAAAATCCCTGGCAAATCATTGAAGATCGAAGTCAGAAAATAATGGCAGACATTTGCGGTTTAGACTTCATATCCTTCAGAAAATTTGTACTAATGCAAACTTGTTGTTCTATTAACTTTCTAAGTTTCCCCAACAAAACTGTTGCAGGAAAGTAAAGACTTCTCGTGGAAAAAATGTGGAACAAATAGTAGTATGAGATCCAAACAGGAGTCACCACTGGAGACGAACCAATATGCGTAAATCTTCTTTATTGAGATAAAAGAACACAAGCGCTTTCACGTAGTTTAACTACGCTTCTTCAGGTGTATTTAAACAGTAAAAACAAAAGTTCTTATATATCAGAAATTTTGGCGGGCAAAATAACAATTAAGCAATAATGGCCTTTACTTAATTCATTAATTATGTTAGAATTTCATTTGTTAAAAAAACAGTGTATACACAGCCATTTGTGGCCTTTGATATGGCTTATATATGCCCTCTTTTGAATATTTTATATACCTATAAGGTGCCTTTGATGTTCAATATATATCACATATATTACTTTAATATCTGATAGAATATTCCTTACACAAGCCTAAATATAGAAGATTTGGTCTATATATACCTCTTTTGTTTGATTTTTCAATAATATATATTTTTTAATAATATTCTCATCAAGATTTTGGGAAATAATTCATATAACACATCATATGTTTTTTTTATGTCCTTTTACTTTTAAGTATCTTTTCAGATGATCACTATATGCTATTGGTTGCAATTTACATTTATTGGCCACAGTATTTGTGCTCCTGGTAGCAGTATAAGACATTTTTTTATACATTGTGTTTCACAATTATTAGTTTTCTTAATCTCGGTCTCGTGTTTTATTATGAGTTATATGTTTATCAATTTTATATATGAGGTATTAATAGTAACTAATATTTTATATAACATCTATGGCAGTCATATGGTGTTTGTTTTTCTGCATTTGCTGCCTTTTGTAGCGGACTCCCTTGGGAAGTTCGGCTTGTGGCATGTTTGATTCTGCGGTGTATTGTTGGAATGATTTTTGATTTGTTTTTGCTTTGATTGCATTTTGCGACGTTGTTCTTGGTGGTCTTCTTTGTAAATATTTTTAGGTAGGTACTGCAATAGTTGCTGTGAAGCACTGACTGGTTCATTTTGATTGATGAACTTCCTTTCACTTACGTCATCAGATTTTCATTCTCTTTACAAATGTTACTGCCTCCTGGTAAGCGTGTCTGGCTACTGTTACCAGTTTCTTTAAATTACCATTCATCACCTGTTTGAATTTGAAAATTACATTCTTTCAGGCTGATGAAGAACTAAATAATCAGTTTCATGTGTTTAACTCCCCTTTTTGATTTGATTTATATTATTTTAACATATTTTAATATATCTTAGTATATTTTGATGCATAATTACTACATTCTCCTAATAGGATCTTAGGTAGTATGAATACTGAAGTAGTTCAGTCGATGTTCCTTGAATGCAGGACTTTTAATAATTTAAATTAAAATAGGCACGATGTTTTTGCAATATATTCTTGATGCTTCCTATAAGTATTTTCAGTCTTTCATGGCTTGAGCTTTGTCTCACATTTTAAGCGTATTATATGTGTTTTAATTTTTGGATCGGTATACGATCTATGTTAGTGTAACTACGGAGATTTCTTATGATAGTTCTATGACAACATAGAATTTTTTATGCTAAAGGTTGTGTCATAATGACAGTATTTATTAAAATATTCAATGTTTTTGACATCAGTAGCGGTTTTTTAATGGCTGTGTATACACTGTTTTTTTAACAAATGAAATTCTAACATAATTAATGAATTAAGTAAAGGCCATTATTGCTTAATTGTTATTTTGCCCACCAAAATTTCTGATATATAAGAACTTTTGTTTTTACTGTTTAAATACACCTGAAGAAGCGTAGTTAAACTACGTGAAAGCGCTTGTGTTCTTTTATCTCAATAAAGAAGATTTACGCATATTGGTTCGTCTCCAGTGGTGACTCCTGTTTGGATCTCATACTACTACAACTTTCTAAGTTTATAAGTGCAATAATTAAAATTTGTCCACAGTTTTGGCCCTGTGCCCCCCCCTCCCATTTTTCAAGGAATTTAGTTTCAAGTGCATTTTCAAGGAATTGTGAGCTCAAGGGAAGAGACGTTTCTGCTGCTCATGCTAAGTCTGTTTGCAATGTGCAACTGTTTTATTTAGCTAGCTAGCAAATGGTATCACTAATTGTGGTACAGAATTTTAACGCAGTGTTAGTAGCACAACAGATAGCATACTTGCATTTTAATGCAGAAGGCTGTGGGTTCTACTCTATATTGATAGATTGCTGATACTGTGTTGCATTTTCAGGGTGTGGGGTGCTGAACTCCTGAATACGTCCTCTTTTGGATGAGATGCCTAGTAACCATGAACCTGTTTTCAGTTTGCCATCCATGCAATATTACCAGCTTACCACTTTTTTAAGTAGGCAATTTATTCTTCAAGGGCAGCAGGCACTCAATTTGTAAATTAAACACTGAAATATAAAGTTGTTTGCTAGCAGCAACCTTTTCATTAGTTACATATCGCTTTAAGGTGGAATTATTCAGATGAATAGTTTAGCAGAGATTTTGCATAATGACTGATATTGGTGGATTGTAATGATAGAAGTTTGAGTGATATATTATTGTTGAAATGTTCTGAATTGGGCAGTTTTGTCATTATTGGTTCATATGTTTTGTTTCATTGCTTACTGGAAAAATGTACAAAACTATATATTTAAAACACTCTACCAAGTGGAGTCGTATTATACAAGGGATATAATTTAATTATTGTATATTAAAATTTAATTATACAGTCAGGAAGGTGACTCAAAGAACTTTTGAATGGTCCTAAAAATGTTCTCAAGAGACATATGCTTTGAAAACAGCCCAAAGGTAAACCTAATCTGACACTGGTCAGATGCATTTTCTTTGAATATAGGTTTCAGTGCCATTTCAGTGAATGTGAGTTTTAAAGGCAGAGACATTTTAATGTTAAGTCTGTTTTCATTGTCAGACTGTATTGCTCTGTTTCGCTTTAGCAAATGTCTATCAGTGTTTGCACTATAAAATTTGAAATAAAAGTTTCAAATTAAATCCAAATATCTGTAATTATCATGGAAGTAAAGCAGAAAACTATATGCATACTGAGAAATTTGAACAGTGTTTATGGCAACTGGGGAGAAATAGCCAAATAAAGGACAATGAAATGGCTGCGTGGTGGTGGTGGTAGGGGGCTGGTTAGGGAGTTGATCCAAATGCCACCTATAAGGGTTCACCAAAATATTTCCTTTATAAAAGGGGTCCTCCAGCTTGCAAAATTTCAGAACCACTGACTTAAGACAAAAGGCAAACATACATTTATATAAAAGAAAACAAACTATATTAATATGCTCATTGTTGCAAGCATTACACATCAGATATATTATTTTATACAATCATCAATCCAGTATTACATAAATAGATCATTTCCTGCCTTCACTTAAACCCGACTCCACCTCAAAACATTTTTCTGCATGTATTATTCCCACAATTTCCATTTTTTTCTATATAATTTGATCCTACCTTTTACTAAAGATCCCACTTCCAGTTCTTTTATGTATGTTACAATTCTCAATGATTCAAATACAGCTGGGTTAGACACTGATTTCTATTTTCTAGTAATTGCTTTTTTTTCTTTCTACCCCATCACACCTCCAACATTTGTATACATCTTCTAGAATATGTTGCATATTTTGGAGCCATACCTACGTCCTCTCATTGTTTCCATGTGAATTGCTCATTCAGTTTCACTTCTCCATATTATCTAACTTCCCCTGATTGATTCCTAAAGTTACTGTGCAACATTTTATAATCTCTATTAATTATTCCTTTTTTAACAGTAGCTTTTGTTCTAGATTCAACTAAAAATTCTACAAGAGAAGGTCTTTAACTTAGGATTCCCCTGCCCCTTTCTCTTTGCCTATACTCTGATAACAATCCCTGATATGGAAGGCAGTCTCTAGCCTACAGTCCAAATGTCTTTTGGTCTCTTCCCATTCTATTACCTTTCCCTCTCTAGTTAGTTGTTACCAATACCTTGATTCCTTTACCAGTTTTCTCCAATAAATTCCAGCCCCATTTGCCTATTATCTGTACCCATAATTGCAGTTATACCTATTGGCAGAATCTCCTTTCTCCATTCTTGTTTTAGCTCAGTTCTTAGAATACCTTCTGCTAATTTATGAATATAGTATAGCTGATGTTATTCTCCTTAAGGATCTGCATCCAAAATCGCACTCTCTCCTTATTTATTTAACCCCCCCCCCCCCGTTTCATCATCATCTGTTTCCTCCTTGAATTATTGCTTTCTGTTTGTGTTATGTATATGAATCTTAACTCTGTGGCTCTAAAATATCCATTCAAATCAGGTAATCCTAAACCAATTTGTTCTATTGGAAGGATCATCTTATCCCACTTAACCCTTACTCTCTTCCACTCCCAGATAAAATTCTTCAACTCTGTTAATTACTGTCCACAACTTCTCCTCTGGTCGACAAAAATATGCCTGACGTGTATATAAAACTAAATAGACTAAAAATATTTTCACTGCTTGTATCTTATCTATATCCATAAACAAGAGCTTCCAGGTTATCCGTTTTTGCATTATCTTTTGTTTAGTCTCTTTCCACAACAGAATCCTTTTTAACCCATTCTTCTAAATACTTCATTTTAGCATATCCCTTTAAATATGGGTATTGCTAAACTAATTAATGTGTGGGTACATAGTTTACAGCAATAGCCTTTGTTTTGTCCTCATTAATTTTATATCCCACAAAACCCTGAAACTGTATCAGAATGTTCCAAAACACCGAAATGTCATTTTCTGGTTTTAGCAGGTACAAAGTAATATTGTCTGCAAATAAAGCCAACACTTCTTGATTATCATACCAATACCCCCCAAAAAATCTGAACTGCAGAAAATAGTCTCAAACTGCACAAATCTCAGATGGTCTAAAGCGAAAAGTATGAAAGTGTATTGCAATTATCATAGGTTCATAGGTTGGTACTAGGCTATCAGCCCTAGGGCCTATACAAGCCTAGCCATAACAATTCCCTGGCTATTTCTTCCCACATTATTTAATTTCCTGGACCCCTGTCTAGCAGGGTGACTGACGTGATCCCTGGGGTGAATTTCCTTTCTCCCATCCAATCGTCAAGGTTCCTCTTGAAGAGGTCCAAAGAGGCACTCTGCTTGACATGTATGGGCAATCTATTCTAGAGTCTGGGGAGTCTGTGGGTCAGGAACCTATCCCTCCAGCATGTTTTGTTTATTGTGATGACAAGGTTTAGATCCCTGGAGCGTGTAGCTCTGAGGGATTGGGATTTCTTTAAGTGTAGCATGTCCAACAGCTCTGGGTTTGACATGGCCTTGTATGTTAAGCAGAGATCGCCTCTGAGTAGATGATATGCGACAGAGTATAGCTGGAGGTTTTTAAGGCGGTCAGCGTAGGGCATCTGCTTTAGGCCTGTGATTCTTTTAGTGAGGTATTTCTGAGGCCTTTCCAGTTGTTGCAGATGTCTTGAGAGGTACATACCAAATGGGGCATTGTATTCTATAATGGGTCTAATGAGGGATGAGTACAGTGGGACAATGACCTCCTTTTTTCTGGATGAAAAGCCCTTTGTGATGAGGTATGCCACATAGAAGGATTTCCTGACTGTTGTGGCGATGTGGTTATCGAAGGTGAGACCACTGTCCACCTGTGTCCCTAAGTCTCTTATCACACTTTCTGTGTTTAGTGTACTGCCACCTATATGGTAATTCATGGATACATGTTTTTCCCAAAGGGATAACAATACATTTCTTGGCATTGAGCTTGAGCCCATGGCTCTGGCACCAAGCATCTGTTTCTGTAAGGCCCTTTTGTAGAGTATCCACATCATTTGGGATTCAATAATGGCTCCCAGTTTGCAGTCATCTGCAAACTTTGTTAGCCAGAGTCCCTTAGTGTTGACCTGTACTTCAGAGAAGTAGATGCCAAACAAGAGCGCCCCAGGACTGAACCCTGAGGTACTCCACTTGTCACTTGTCTGGAGCTGGATTTGGAGTCGGCTACTTTTACAGTGTGGGTTCTATCAGTAAGCCATTTAGCAACCCATTGGGTGACATAGGGATTAATGCCCAACTTAGTAAGTTTATCTATGATTCCAGAGTGGGGATGGTGTCAAAGGCCTTGGCAAGGTCTAGATAGGCTGTGTGGACCACCTTACCCTTGTCCATGGCTCTGGAGACTGATTCAAAGAAGTCAATCAGGTTCAGGAGACAAGATCGGCCCTTCACAAACCCAAACTGGGTGGGGTCCAGTGTTTGAAGGTTGCCAATGTCTTTGTTTATAAGTTCCATGATAATACGCTCCATGGCCTTGCAGATAAGGCTTGTCAGACTGATGGGACGGTAGTTTCCGGGATCCAAGGTGGATCCCCTTGTGGATTGGGATAACTGTAGCCCTGCGCCACTCAGTGGGCACGAAACCTGAGGTGAGGCTATGATTAAACATGACACTTAGGTGAGGTGCCAGTTCATATTGTAGTTCATGTAGTACACAGCCCGGGATGTCATCTGGTCCCATGGATGCTGTATTCTTGGCTTTAGAGAGTGCATTTTGTACCTGTGTGGCTGTTATTACTGGAATTTGGCAATCTTCCGGTATTGAGATGGGCCATTTAGGGTGTGAGAAGGGGGTGAAGTTGGCACTGAATCGATCTGCCAGGATATTGGCAATATCCTTCGGATCAGTATATTTAATGCCTTTCTGTTTTAGCTCAGAGCAGATCTGAGCATTGCCATTTAGATTCTTGACATAGTTATAGAATGCTTTGTGGTTGTCTTTGGAATCTTTGGCAATTTTATTTTCGTAACTAGCTTTGGAGGATTTTATGAGGCATCTCAGTTTCTTACTGAGGCTAGTAAGGGAGTTTTATGCATCCTGGGATTTTCCACTTTTCTGCAAAAGTTTCTTCCTTTTGTTGTAAAGTTTGTTTATGGCAGGGGACCACCAGATTGGCTTCCTTTTTTGGATGAGAGCATTTTGGTTCTATTTGGGATGGCACGATTCATGCATGAGTGGATGTGCTCGTACAGTGCCTTAGTGTAGGATTCAGCAGTTGAACTTTCAGTTCCCGTCTGCATGGGTGTCATGAAGTTTGTCACTTCTGACTTGAGTAGCATGAAGTTGGCATTGGAGAAGTTTTTTATGGTGGTATCTTTACTGTGGGTGGGGTGGGATGTGGATGTTAAGGGTGATTAGCTTATGGTCAGACCTGACTAACAAGGGGGTGACCATAGGTATGGAGCATTGATTTCCCATGTAGGTAATGACCAGGTCTAGGATATTGGAGCCCCTGGTGGGACTATGGATTAGTTGATCCAGGGCGTTGGAATTTATGAATTCCAAGAACCGTTGCGCAAAGGTGTTGGGACATGAGTAGTTTTCCCAGTTAATGGCAGGGTAGTTAAAATCACCCAGTATTAGGGTGTTTGGTTCTATCTTAATATTTTCCAGTATGTTTAGAAAGGTGTAGTGAGAATCTTGGGGTATGGTGGGGGATCTGTAGCAAGCTACAATTTGGATCGCAGTCTTATCTAGTGTTAGTTGCATCCTTATATATCCTTGAATGTATGAGTCCCTTTAACTTCTTTGCTAATATAATGTAAATAACAAAGGGGAAAGAGGACAAACCTGCCTGGTTCCTCTGTTCAGACAAAACTGATCAGAGAGGAGCCCTCCCACTTTAATATTTACCTCTGATCCCTCATATATCCTCCTAATTAACTTTATTATTGTAGCAGGGATTGCAAATGCTTCCACTGTCCTTCTCATAAAATCCCAGCTTACTCTTCCCTGTGCTTTTTTCTGCAGCAAGACACACAAACAGCAGTGGTATTTTCTTACATTTTGCTTCCCTCTGGATCACCATTACTCTGTTAATGTTGTCAAATGTTTGCCATCCCTTCACAAAACACATTGGCACATATCTATCAGTTTGGGCAATACCTTTGCCATTTTTTTAGCTATTGTATTTGTTCATCCTCTTGTTGTGTGAAATTCCCTTTATTGTGCAATACTTTAACCTTTGTCAACCCCTCTAAATAATTATTGCTATTTCTTAACTGTAACTCTTTTCTTTTTTCTACCCTATTTGTAAACACAACATTCATTTTATCCCCTTAACTAGGTATAATTTCTGAAGAAATTTCTATCTCCCATAATAACTCTCAAATAATTTCCACTACCTATGCCTTAAATTACTTTCTTTTTAACAGATAGGAGGGGAAGCACCCGTGTCTCATTTTTATTTAATTACCCTGAATTTTATCTTAGTTGTTATTGGCACATAATTTGAAATAGTTATTGGATGTGTGTCAAAGCCTTCAATTAAATGCACATTCCTGTGAAATATAATTTCTGTCATTAGTCTAGCCAAGTTATTGCACCTTGGGAAATAATATGTAAATTTTCTCTGAGTTTCCACTGCTTAATTCACATCTTGCATACCAAATATTTTTATAAATTACTTCAGAAATCTACCATCTTTTGTTTTATTTTCGTTTCTAGATCCCCCACATATATCTTCATTGTTGCAAATTGAGTTCCAGTCTCCCACCTATAAGTAATATTCCCTGCTGAAAGCTGATTATTTCTCTGAAAATTTTCTTAAGCTCCATAACAGCAGTTTTAAGTGAAATATAAATACAAGCCAGTGTAATCCTCCTCCCTTGTCTGAAGTCCCTCTACCATAACTATCTTTTTTTCCTCATCTATCACTATTGGAGCTCCTCCAGCAATTAATGCAAGTACTCCCCTTTTCCTCTGTCTCTGATATTCAGCTAAATATCCATCCTGAAATCATTACTTTATCAAATTAACATTTTCTCTTCTTTCCAAGTGTGTCTCCTGTAGCACTGCTATTTGCTGTCTGCATTTCTTAATATAATTCAGTACTCTTACCCTTTTGTTTATACTTGTCAGGCATTCACTCGGCAAAATAATATGTTTAGTGTAGCCATTATGATAAGAAGCTATTATTTACACCTATTATATATGACAGCTTTTTAATGTATATTTCCAATTTTTGGGTGGCATGCACCCACTAATGTTTGGCAGGCTGATCTTTTGTATAGTTGCTTTGAATCTATGTCAAAATTTACAAGACTTTTTGTTTTAATGAACACATTGCATAACAAGCACAGTAACTGTATACATCTTCGGATAATGAAATTTAACGTTCCTGATAACTATTGTCCCAAATCGACAGCTGCACCTACAGGCATTACTTAACCTAACATTAAGATTATTCATGCTAAGACTTGTGTTCCAGCCTGTGCTCCCATTTACAATAGTTGCTGCCTGTTGTCTTATCTTCATTCCTCTTCTAGATACAAAAAACTGCTTATATGCTTACAGGAAACATTAACCTTTAGCCTTAAAAAGGTGTTCTGGATTTTATTGCCCAGCCCTGTAGTAAGCTTGTCTTTATGGAAACACAAGTATAAAATGTACAGCTACCCCCACCTCCAAGCCTCTCAACTTACAATGAACAACTGTTTGCCAAAGGAAAACTTTTCATTATAGGTTCATAGGTGTGTACTAGGCTAATAGCCCCAGAGCCTTTACAAGCCTAGCCCATAGGATTACCCTGACATCATGCTACCTGACCTTAGTTCCCAGTCCATCTGTTGAGTAGAGCCACTAGAGTGATCCCCGTGGTGAATTCTCTATTTCCCATCCACTCATCAAGATTTCTCTTGAAGAGGGCCAGTGAGGTGCTAATGTATGGGAAGTCTATTCCATAGCATGGGCAGTCTCTGAGTTATGAACCTGTCCCTCCAGCATGTTCTGTTGATTGTGGTAATGAGGTTGAGGTCTCTGGAGCATGTGGTGCGGAGGGATTGGGATTTCTTTAGCTGTAGCATTTCTAACAGAGCTGGGTCAGACATGGCTTTGTTAGTCAAGCAGAGATCTTCTCTAAGTAGGTGATATGAGACAGAGAACAGTTGGAGTTTTTTGAGTCTGTCCATACAGGAAACGTGTTTAAGGCCTAGGATCCTCTTTATGAGGTACTTTTGCAGCCTCTCCAGTTGTTGCAGGTGTCTAGTGATGTACATGCCAAATGGGGCATTGTACTCGATGATTGGCCTAATGAGGGAAGTGAAGAGGGAGACAATGACCTCTTTCTTCCTGGATGCAAAACCCTTAGAAATGTGATGTGCCACATAAAAGGACTTTTTGACCACAGTAGCAATGTGGTGGTGAAAAGAGAGGTTGCTGTCAACCTGTGTTCCCAGATCTCTTATAACGTCTTCTGTGTTCAGTGGACTACCATCAATGTGGCAATTCATAGGTACTGGGTTTTTCCCAAAGGGGATGACAATACATTTTTTGGCATTGAGCTTAAGGCCATCGTTCTGACACCAGTCATTGGTCTCAGTGAGGCCTTTCTGTAGGATGTCAGCATAACTTGGGGAGTTAATAATGGCTCCCAACTTGCAATCATCTACGAACTTTGTCAACCAGAGTCCCTTCTTGTTGACCTGAACTTCTGAGAAGTAGATACCAAACAGGAGAGGACCCAGGACCGATCCCTGTGGAACTCCACTTGTGACTGGTCGGCAGTCGGACTTGGAGCAGCTACTTTCACACTGTGGATTCTGTCTGTAAGCCAGTTTGCAACCCACCTAGTGATATAGGGGTTGATGCCTAGCTTAGTCAGTTTTTCTATGATTCCTGAGTGGAGAATGGTATCAGAGGCCTTGGCCAGATCAAGGTAGGCTGTATGAACCACCTTTCCTTCATCCACAGCTCTGGTGACTGACACAAAGAAGTCGACCAAGTTGGGCAGGAATGATCGACCCTATCACAAAACCAAACTGTGTGGACTCCAGAGTTTGTTGATTCCCTATATCCTTGTTTATTAGGTCCATGATGATGCATTCCATAGCTTTGCATATCAGACTTGTCAGGCTAATGGGGCGATAGTTCCCAGGGTCTGTAGTCGCTCCTCCTTTGTGGAGAGGGATGACTGTAGCAGTGCGCCATTCAGTAGGGACAAAACCTGAGGTGGGGCTGTGATTTAACAGGGCACACAGGTGAGGTGCAAGTTCACTCTGTAGTTCATGCAGAACACAGCCAGGGATATTTTCAGGTCCCATAGAAGCTGTGTTATTGGCCTTGGACAGTGTTGTTTTAACCTGTGCAGCAGTAATACTAGGTGCCTGGCAATCTACTGGTATTGTGATTGGTCCTTTGGGGGGGGAGAGGGGTAAAGTTGGCACTGTATCTGTCGGCCAGGATATTGGCTATATCTGTTGGCTCGGTATAGGAGGTACCATTGTGCAGTAGCTCAAAGCAAAGCTGGGTATTGCCATAGAGATTCTTTACATAACTATAGAAGGCCTTGTGGTTGTATTTACTATATGCTGCAATTCTGTTTTCATAGCTAGATTTAGAGGATTTGATGAGGGACCTCGACTTTTTTTTTTGATAAGGTAGTTTTTCCAGTCTTGGGAATTCACCTTATTCCACATCAGTTTCCTTCTGTTGTAGAGTTTGTTTATGGCAGGGGACCACTAGATTGGCTTCCTTTTTTTTTTGGAGGAGAACATCTTGATTTTATTGGGTATGGTGAGATCCATGCATTTGTATACGTGTTTGTACAGTGCATTGGTGCATGATTTGGTGGTCATGCAACTATTCTCCATTTGCATGGGTGCCATGAAGTTAGCCACCTCTGTTTTTAGGAGCCCAAAGTTAGCTTTGGAGAAGTTTTTCATGGTGTTTACCTTTGCAGTGGGGGGGGGGGGTGAGGTGTGGATTTCCAAAGGGATTAGTTTGTGGTCGGATCTAACCAGGGAAAAGCTAACTATTGCTGTAGAGTAATTGTCACCCATGTTAGTAATAACCAAGTCAAGAATGTTGCTACGTCTAGTGGGGATAAGAACGAGCTGGTCCAGGGCACTGAAATTAATGAATTGCAGGAAACGTTGGGCAAGTGTATTGATACATGAGTAGTTTCCCAGTTAATGGAGTGGTAGTTGAAGTCACCCGGTATGAGAATGTTAGGTTAGACCCTAATATTCTCTAGGGTGCTTAGTAACATGGAGTGTGAGTCTTGGGACATGGTTGGGGACCTATAACAGGCTATGACCTGAATCGCTGTCTTACCCAATATTAGCTGCACCTGAAGTATCTCTGATGCATTATGTTGGGCTACCAGTCTGGAGATGTGTGCATCCTTTATGAATATGGAAACACCACTGCCTTTGGAGCTTCGGTCCAAGTTCTGGGGCTGAAAGGTGTGGAATGAGTTATAGCCTGGTAGTGCAGGGGTGCTTTCTGCTGCCTTGAACCAGGTCTCTGTTACAGCACAATTGTCGATGTTCTCCATTTTAAGGAGTGCTTCAAGCGAGTGCATTTTGAGATTTAGACTTCTAGAGTTGAGCAGCATGAACCTCAGACTGCATTTGTTTGTAGCTGTTACGATGGTAATTTGGTCTTTGGAACACCACCTAAAAAAGGCACTATAGGGGTGGCGAGAGCCTTGGCCAGTATCTGGAAGCCCATGGGTGACAGATGCAGGCCATCTCTGGCAAAGCATCGAGGTCTATCAATCATGTCATCCCAGGCAGACAGATACTGGATCCCCTTAGAATGACACCAAAAACTTAGCCAATTGTTGAAACCAATCATTATATTCAGTCTCCTTTTATTTTCTTGTTTACACAAACAAACTTGTTATTAGATTAAGCCAAGGGCCATAATCCAGACATTCACCTCTGCAAAAGTAAGGGAGAATGTATCAACTCTACATGTATTATAATCTATGTACTTTTACTCCTCACCCCCAGCTCATCTATTGAAAATTACAACATGTTAACTTAAAGTGCTTTTGTCCAGCCTTTCTTCTCTGTTTACATTGCTCTAAACTAAAACAGAGGAAATAAAAAAGGCACTCGTTTACTTTAGTATCTTTGTCACATACAACGATAACTGAAAATACCTTGCTTTATAACAAACAATTTATATCAATAATATTTTATAGAAATACTGTTAATATTGTTAAGAATAAAAACTGTTTACTTACAGTTATTTTTCTTCCCCCTCTTCAGTATCCTTCCAAACATTAATGACATGAAGTAGAATATGTGCATTTCAATTCCCACAAGTTAAACAAAGTCAACAAAATTCCAATATTTCCACTTTTTCTTTTAAAGCCATATGTCACAAATATGATTGATGCTTAAATGTATTCACTATGTTCAATGCTGCTGATCTTCTTCCTAATCATCTCCATCTCTCAACCCCAGACTCCAGTTCAGTCCAAGGTTCTCCCAATTCTTCTAGTCATCTCTTGTGCTTTTTTCTGTCTCACAAGCCTTTCCCTTTGGAACACTGGAAAAGGTTTCACTGGTAAATTCTCTCTATGAGATGTATTATCAGAAGAATTAGAAGCAGAGTCCCCTTCTGTTTGAAGGGTCACATTTTGTTTGACTTTTGTATTTCCTCCTTAGCCTGTTCTACATCAAAAAGTGACTTTGATTCTCCAAGAAAAAATATTCTAAAGACAGCTGAGTACAGCTGCTTGAATCCCACACCTGACTCTCAACATTACCTGACTGCTAGAATAAATTTGCTTCTCTTCTGCCTAGTGTACAGTGAATAATGATTTTCCACAAAAGTTCTATTATTTCCAATTTTTAAGAGTTTACTCTTCTGCCACAGTTTTATACAGATTAACTCTTTCTGCTGCTATGACTGCATATTTACTTAATACAGGTCTTGATTTATCTCTTATGCCTAGGTTTGGCGTGTGCACATGATGTGCCCTTTCAAATAACAAATCCTGCTGTGGAATACCAGTCCAGTTGCTTATTTGTGCTGTCATAAAATTAATAGTCTGTTCCTTCCAGTTTCTCTGGTACAGCAGAAAATCTCAAGTTTTCCCTGTGTGCTAAGTTATCTAATTCTACCATTTTTGAAACATCTCTTAGACAGTCTTTTCTTCATTTCAACTTCTGATTTTTGCACTTTTATTAGTTTATCTGAACAGCTGCTTAAAGCTTCTTCCATTTTTTCCAGCTTTGTTACTTGAGTTGATATAGTCCTTCAATGTTTCATTAATTTTAATCAGCTCTGAGCATATTTGATTTATGTTTGCTCTAGATTACTAGAAGCCATGCCTTGCACCAAAGCTGGAGCTTGAACTGCTTTTTGTTGAACAGCTACAGGATTCTTCCCAGTCAGTCTTTTCGCTTCCACTTTTGTAGTTGATTTTCTGTCAGGCTCTCTACGTTTCTTTTTTTCTGGCATCTAGGCAGTGTACACTAGCCAGTAACTGAATTTACTAGAACGTGCAGTCTCTGGACCTCAGCTGCCAGTTTCTTTTTTTGTACTGGGAGAACTGAAATCAAGCCATTGATTAGTCTGTAGCTGTCTTGGAAGTCCTTTATATCCCAGTCTTATGGAATAAGTCACATGTTATCCCAGTGCATAAAGGAGGTAACTCTACTGACTTATCCAACATTTGCCTCATTGCCATTCTGTCCTCTTTCTAAACTTCTTGAAAAATGTGTAATAAAAAACTCCTTAACTATCTCCTTCAAAATTAAATAACAACCTCCACACAACATGGTTTATGGTTTTCAACTAGCCCATAGAACAACCACTGCATTATTATCTTTAATGGATACTGTCAACAAAGCTAAGGATTCCGGAAAAGTGGTCTGTTTATTTTTCCTTGATCTATCCAAAACCTTCTATACTGTTTGCCATCCCAAACTCTTAAATCAGCTATCCATTCTCAGCCTTTTATCTGTCACTCTTGAATGGTTCACCAGTTACCTAACTAATAGGCAACAATCAGTTCAATAGCAAAGCTCCCTCTCAGCATATCTGTCCAATAATACTGACATTCTCCAAGTCTTCACCCTTGGTCCCCTTCTCTTTAATATATTTATCAATAATCTTTGGACTTACTCCTGTCAAGGCACTCGAATCCAATATGCAAATGATTCTGCCATCATCTGATCTAGAGCAAACATACATCTAACTTCTGATAAACACTGTCAAGTCAAACAACAAGGCCGGAGACTGTCTTTTCTCAAACACTGTTGGAAAATATTGGAACCTACTTCCCTCTGAACTCTCATCTATTCCCTCAAAGTCTCCCTTTAAAAAGAAACTCAAGCTTTACCTCAAAACACAATGGCTGTGCCCCTGTACTAATC
This sequence comes from Protopterus annectens, assembly GCF_019279795.1. NCBI lineage: Eukaryota > Metazoa > Chordata > Ceratodontiformes > Protopteridae > Protopterus > Protopterus annectens. The sequence continues at coordinate 279,581,547 of NC_056748.1, forward strand.
CTGACTAACTTTACTTCTTGTCAGCTGACTTACTTCACCCCTAAGTTTCACTTTCTTTTCATCTATTTTTCCTCTATCCCTCTCTCTGTACATGTTTATTGTATACTTCATGTTTGTCATGTTCTACAATACTTTGTTCACTCCATCACTTTTGTACCACTTGTTTATTTTTTTCAAAAATGCTATTTAGCCTATTATTATGTTATTATATTTGCATGTAGTTCTTAATAGTTTTTACTTAGTATCATTAAAATTATATAAGCGGAGCTTATCTCCCCGGGCCTCTACTGAAAATGGACATATATCCAGCTAGACTAGCCCGGTCAACAAATGTAAAATAAATAAATAAATAAATAAAATCTGCTCTTCAAATTCCCTGCTGCAACTGCAATCAATAACACAGGAAGCTTTCACACAACACTTCGACTGAGACTTTACTCTCTGATGCCCAACTTTTAGTTAACCATAAGTAAACCAAGCTCTTGCTATGTAGTCCCAAAACACTTGCCTCTGAGATAAATAATTTCAAGATCTATTCCCTCAATATTACAAAAATCAGAGTTGTCTCTTACACAAAACTACTTTGTATGACAACAGATGATAATCTCAAATGTTATCTTCATATACAGAACAAAGTTAAAAAAGAAACACCAGAAACTTGGAATGCTCTAGAGACAGTGGCGACTGGTGACTTCAAATTAAAGGGGGGCTGCAGGAGACAGCTGAATGGGTTGGGCCAATGGGAAGGGGTGTGACCAACTAGAAAGGGGTGGAGCTATGCTCAAAACCACAACAACTGGAACTTTAATTAAATATGCTGGCCTGTGTGCCAAATCGTCATTACGAAAGTCCAATCAAGACAAAATGAAGTGTAGAAGAAAAAAATATTTCAATGCATTGGCTACATGACAACTTACTTAATATCTAGATGGAAACACAAAGGTTGTGAGGCATGAAAAAATAAATTACTTTTTAAATACATTAGTGGAATGCCAGTCAAACTCAAGTATAAAAAAAAACAAGCAGCACTCAGCTCAAACCGCTTCTTCTTGCACTGCAGTTCTAATTATAATTTATATCCAGCTTTATAAAAGGTTTACCAAGTAACATGCTGAAAGTAGCAATCTCTGTGATACCCACACTTGTAAAAATGTTTCTTATCCAAAAAAGACCTGCTGCCTGACAACAACTATCTACTTGTTTCATGGAGAACACATGATCAAAGTAAAAAATGAACAGCAAGCAAGAAACAAGCTCAAGATAAATTGCTTAAAGGATTACTGCACAGGTTATGGACCACACATGATAGATTGGCATTCTGTTTAGTTTATGGGTAAAGCCTGCAAAGATAACTGCAAGTCTCCAACAAATGTAATGAGCTTCTGAAAATACTGTAACCCTGTCCTTTATTACAAATACTGTCATATGCATTTCAATACCTAAGGCTTATACATTATCTAGTTATGTAAATATTCTCTGCATGGCAAAATGAAAAGGCTTTCAGTGTTGGTAATTATTTAACAGTATGCTTATTAAAGCTTACTTGCATCTTACAATCTCCAACAAGCTTATCTGATGGTCATTAAAGCATTGCTACTTTAATACAGAGCAACAGGACACTGCAACAGCATGCATTTTCTGAATAATAAGAAGCATAAATCAACAGTATAAAAATATGACAGAAAACCAGAACATTCTGCAAAATCAAGGACAGATGAAAAGCCATGGTCGTACTTGTGGTCTCCCTTGGATGGGGGAATACTCTGCACACTTACACTGCATAACTGCTCCTTGCCTTGCTTGGACACATCCAGAGCCACTACAATGGGGAGTGGAGTGCAACAAGTAGGTCACAGTTTGAAATGTCTCTGGCTGACGGTGATGGCTCTGACACTCATACCTCCCAACCTCAGAGCAAGAAATATGGACAAAGCCATACATAGAAGTGGGACACAGGCCCAAAAATAAAGACAATTTTTAAATATTGCTCTTATAAACCTAGAAAGATAATAGAATAGTAGTAGGTCTTGCATTAGTATGAATTTTTGAAGGGTATGAAATCTGAAACTCAAATGTCTGTCATTATTTTTCTAACTTAAATCTTTAATGATTTGCTACTAATTTGCCAGAAAACCACAATTTTATGAAAAACAGACCAAATATGTTATGCAAAAATATAAAATTGCCACACAATACAGCTGGGAACCTGTCAAAGAAGAGACACCTTTTCAAAATTAGTACTGTTAACTTGAGCAGCTGACAAAATAAGAACATCTACATGCATTTCTGAAATAAAAGTAATCTATAACTCTGATCATTATAGTTATTTATAATTGTAAACCCTCCACGTTTTCTTCCAAAATTGCCATTTTGCAGAGGGATTATTAGGGGGAGAGCAACATTTTGAGCCAAAATTGGAGACAGTTGAGAGGTTTGGATATTCCTAATTCTATAAAGCAATTTATTTGCACGTACCTCTCAACCTCTTAATGCAGGAAATCTGGCCAAGGCCAAATATATTAGGGGGACATACAAACAGTACTAAAAATTGCTCTTGTATAAACTTAAGACAGTTGATAGAATAACAGGTCTTGCTTTAGCATGCATTTTTCTGAAGGTTGTGACATCTGAAACTCAATGTCTGTCATTATTTAGTGACTTAATTCCTAAATGATTTGGCAGAAAACCACAAATTTTATGAGGAACAAACCAAAAATAAGAAGCAAAAATCTATTAATTCTGCAGAATTCTGGACAGTTGAGAGGTATAGTTAACCCGGGGCTGTCTGAGTTTGCTGCCCTTCCCCCCTCACAAAATCATGGTCAAATGGAGTGCCCCCCCTACAGCCATTCCAATGTCCCATTCCTTGGTTATTTTCGCCCCATTTGCCATAAACACTGTAATGTGCATACTGCTTTACTTCTGCGATGATATGGATTTCATTTGAAAGTTTTATTTTATATTTTACAGCATAAACTCTAATAGATATCTGCTAAACAAAGCAATGCAGTCTCACAATGAAAATAGACTTAGCATTAAAACTTCTCTGCCCTTGAAACTCACATTCATTGAAACAGCATTGAAACCCACATTCAAAGAAAATACATTTTGCCAGTGGCAGATAAAGATTAATTTTGGGCTGTTTTCAAATCATAGGCCCCTTGAACACGAAACATACACATTATCTTTGATACACCTTCCTAACTGTATTAAATTATATTCCTTGTACAATACAGTACAGTTGTTAGAGGGCATTTTAAATTTATTGTTTTGAACATTTTTCCAGTAAAAAATGAAACAAAATGCATGCACCAATAATGACAAAATTGCCCAATTCAGAACATTTCCATCATAAAAGTCTACTCAAACTTCGACAGTCCATCAGTATCAGTAAAGATGCACGATCTCTGAAGAAGTAAAAGTCATCTAAATAATTCCACATTAAAGAAATCTGTTAACTAATGAATAGGTTACTGCTAGCAAACAATTTTATATGTCATTGTTTCATCTACAAATAAAGTGCCTTTTGCTCTTGAGGAATAAATTGCCTATGTTGCATTAAAAAAATGATAAGCTAGTAATATCGCAATAGGGAATGGATGGCAAACTGATAACAGGTTCATAGTTACTAGGTATCTTCGCCAAAGAGGACTGCAGCATCCATCCCCTTTACAACAGAGTACAGTATCAGCAATGGATCTACCTACTGTGGGAGTAGAACCCACAGCCTTCTGCATCAAAAGCAAGTACACTAACTGTTGTGCTATTAACAATGTAAGCAGACTTGGCATATGGAGCACTAAACTTTTGTTCCCCTGCAGCTCTCAGCTCCTTGTAAAATCTACTCAACACTCAGCTGTATCTCCGAACTTTGCAGCACAAGAAATCTGGAAAAAGCCAAAATTTATTTGGGGAGGGGGACAAAAGCCCAAAAACCAGGGACACATTTTAAACATTGCTTGTATAATGTTGGAAAGTTGCTAGAATAAAATGCTGTGTTACCACCATACATTTCACTGCCAAGTATTGAACCCAGGACCCTGTGCAAAACAGTCAGAGCAACATAACACTATGCCAAATCATCTATTTTGTATGAAAGAAAGGAAGACTGAAACTTAAATGGCTACCATTTAGTGAATTCAGTTCTCACCATAGCTGACAACATCTTAGCACAAAACACCTGAACAAAGCCAATAATGGGGGAATACAGCCCCCAAACATATTCAGTGAGTTCATTTATCACCATAGCTCTCAACCTTGGCACAAAAAACCTGGACAAAGCCAATAATGGCAGAATACAGTCCAAAAAATAGGGACAAATATCCATTGAGGGCACAAGAGCAAACCCACACAAACACAGGGAGGACATGCAGACTCCACACAGAAGGCACCCCAGCCAAGAATCAAACCAGACAACCTGTAGCTGTCAGACAACAATGTTACCACTGCACCACTGCACTACTGGCTGTGTTAAGTAACAAAAATACAGAAACCACAGATTTTATGAGGAACAGAACAAATATGAGGCAAAAATCTGCAAATGTTTTACAAATGGTGGTGGGTAGGGAATTCAGGCTCTTGTCACTTGGGCCCAAGGTACAGGGTTCAAGCTTTATTCTCCACCCACCACCATGTAGCAACTGGGGGCATTTTACACACACACACACACACACACACACACACCTGTCCTCCATAAACACCCTACCTGTACTCTGCAGCAGTCCAGCTAAGTCCTCCTGCAGCCTGATCACCTGTTTCTGTCCTCCATAACGGCCCATGCATGCTGTTGGGTCTCCCGCGAGATGTAAGGAGGCTGGAGCCTCCTGCTGTTGGGTCCCTGTGAGGAGGCTGGAGCCTCCAGCCTGCTGGCGATGCAGTCTGGTGACCTTCTGGTTTGTGCAGTCGTCACCGCACAGACCTCTAGGCTGGAAGGGCGGAGTTTCCTGCCTTCCCTATCCGGACTGCCTAACAGAGCAGTCTGCAGCTCAGGAATGAGCACGCATGCGTGCGTGGAGTTCTGGTCTGCCTAACACAGCAGTCAGGAGCTAAGCACACATGTGCGGAGTCCGGAAATTTTTAATTTTATTTTTATATGTTCTACGGTGGGGGGAATGGGGAATTTATAGGTGGGGGGATTGCAGTCCTGCAGTCCTATAGCATGAGCCGCATGTCTATAGACATAAAGGATTTCTCAATTTTTCAGCTAAAACTACATTGCTTACCACATACCTTTTACCATAAATCTTATATAGTGCCCCAATAATTGCTAACCTCCATTCCACAGTAAAAAGTAAACTAGAAACCTGCTACAACAAAAAAGCTAAGTTTTCAACTAATTCTAAATATAATTCCCATCACTGTGCTGCTCTTCAGTTTCTCAGATGGCTTGTGCTTCCACACCATCTCTCTTATCTACAACTTATAACTATCTGCAGTCTGATTCATAAACCAGCAACTTGTGCTGCCCTCAGCTCTATCCTCCACAACTGTCTCTCTTACAAACCACTGCTCTCAGAGGATAAACTCCTCATGACCCATAAACCAAACAAATCTCATGCTAAAAGCCTCTACCCATACCCCATTGCAACAAAGCTAGAATTACCTACCTCTTGCTCTCTGGTTTGTCTCTAGCCTACCTTCGTTTAAACACAATCTAAGGGAACACTTATCCAAAACTTTGCCCTGTTCATGTAATTTTATCTTTTTCCAGTCAATGCCCTCTTATCATTACTTTTTCTGTACTTTTTAACTTCCTTTCCTAGCAACTCTATCTTTTTCTTCCTCCATCAGTATTGTTCATATTGAATTCTCATGCTACTCATTAGAATGTTTTTCCAAATCAAAAATCCCACAGTCTGCAATGGAACTATTTTATCTTTCTTTAAGAATATTAATTTATTGTATACTTGTATGTAACTCACGTTTTTTCTTCCTGAGCCTCCACTGAAAACAGGTACTTTTTGACCCATTCAGACTCTCACAGTAAACAAATGTGAATAAATAAATAAAATAAACAGATTATTTTCTGGAAATTAAATGCATGCAACATTGCAGTTTAAGTCCTATGTCTTCATTGGACTTAACTCGGAATACAGATGAACTAGAGCATCTGGTGGACTCCTATGACATGATAGGAACAGATGCTCTGTCACTTGCTCCTGTTCATATTCTTTAAAAGTCAGTTATATGATATGAAATATGGTATAACTATGAGTTTTGCTAGCTTAGAAAGTGTAAATGCAGGATGGAACATCTCTGGAGACACAAGCACAATGAGAAGACAAATGCAGTCAAAGAAAACTAAAAAACAAATACACCACACTAAAACCAGCAGACTAGAGAGCTACTAAATGATGTAAATAAACAATCCACTTATTTGTTTTTATATTCAGTAATAAAACTAAGTGCATTGCCTGTTTAAATCATTTACTAGCTCTTTAGTCAATAGAAAAGGAGGTCAAGTAGTTTTCACTAGGTCATGTAATGATCCTCTGAATTTTTTCTCTGACCCTGTGTGGATAGACTTTCAGCTGATGGTTTGCAAGAAATATGTTAAGGTTATTTTTGTCTTCTGTCCTATATGCTATTTTCTTGATGCATACAGGTTGATCTAATTTGTCTGATCAAAGAATATCAGTTGCAATGTCTTGTCTGTTTTGGATACTGGGATTTCTCCTTATCCTTTTTAAAAGGGGAAGCAGTATAGCTCATTCTCAAGAAGCCTCTTTAAAGCCATATATTTTAGTACATGACAGAATCTTCTCCAATTTATTTTGTCTAGAAATGTGAGAGGTGAAGTTGAGAAGTCTGTGCCAGCAAGTGCAGCTGGAGTCCTTCATCTAATGTTCATTTTTAGTTCAGATTTTGGTACTTTTTTGGTATGGTGTCTGCTTTAAACTGCTTTTTTGTGACCTCCTGATGCTGAAGGATAAAAGGTACTGTTACATCTTGGTTCTTCTTGATCTCTGCTCAACATATGACACAGTTACCACAATATTATGATTAAATCACTGAAATCCTATTGCAGTGTGGCTTATTAAATCTGCAGTAGTTTAAATCTTACTTTACAAGCTGGCTCTGTAGAATCTCATGAAGGGTTAATTCTCAGGGTCACTCTCACAGCTGTATTGTTCAACATATATAAGCTGCCCTCAAAACATATTATACAGAGATGAGGACTAAACTGTCAGTGTTATGCAGATAATACTCATCTCCATCTTCCTCTGTCCACTTCACATCATCTGAAGTCTTTGAAGATGCTTTGGATCAGATCCTGCAGCTGACATTAGGAGGCTGGCTGTTGCTAACAGCATAGATGACTACGGTCTTAACAGCATCAGATCTTAACAGCATCAGTTGAACTGCTAATAAAAACAACCTACTATAGCACAGGTAGCTCTGGTGTTCATACCAGAGAGTGTAATTTTCATTGAATAGTTTTCATGATCTTCAATGTTTGAAGAAGACCAGAGTTAGCCTAGAACACTGCTATTTCCATTACAGTGTTTTTTTTTTTTCTCTTCAAAAAAGAATCATGCATGGCTCCATGGCACAGAGCGAAGGAGCTCCAATTATGACCCAGGCAACTGGGTTTCAGTTAGTAGCCCCAGTATTCTAGAAGTCAGGTAGGGAGGGGGAGAATTAAAGGGATGTGTCCTGCTCACCTCTCCTGTGTGGATGTCGCTCACTCTTGTGGATGCACCGATTTGTTGTGGCTTCTTGCCGGAGACTGAGGAAACCAACTTCTGCTGTAAGAGAAGCAGCAGTGCTGTTTGGCGGGAACATCCCTTGCAGATGTCAGGGGATATCTCCTGTGGTTATTCCAATACAAACACCTGTTCAGTCAAGTGTATGCAGGGATTAGGGCTGAATAAGCAACAGCTTGAATCACCACAAATGGATGAATAAATGTCAGCCCCTCCTTGTCAATCTTCTCCACAATGATGGGGAATGAATGGGCAGAATGGTTGATAACAGGCAGCAAGGGCAAACAGAGCCAAAAAAATAATCATGTTTCCACTTTTTAAAAGCTCAGGTAACAAACCACCCTCTAATGTTTTGTGGACAATGTAATCAAAAGCTCATTCCACCTTACATAGTCTAACACAATCTCAAACAGACCCACTGCCCTACACTGCAAACGATCATTTTTACAACTGAATAGTTTTCAAAATTTTCAGTGATTTAGGACGGCCAAAGTCACTCCAGAGCTTAGCCATTTTAGCAATTTGTGTACCTTATTGACCTCTGGCTTTTCAATAAAACACTGTGCCAACTCATATGACTGTTCTTTTGTTAAATGCAGGTTTCAATTGAGTCAAGCTGTGGTGCACTGTCTGTGAGGTACCTATAGCAAATGGACTATTCAGTTTCTCAGTGAAGCAAACATTTGCCTATAGAACTACCCTTATTCCCATTGGCTGCTGCTACCTAAATGAGCTTTATGGGTACAACAATAAAAAGTTGTGTGCATCAATTTTAGACTTCTAACATCTGTTTAACACACTGAAATAATCTGCATACCTACACTTCTTTTTCATCATGTTGGTGTGACCACAGAGTTGATATATATATATATATATATATATATATATATATATATATATATATATATATATATATATATATGTTTGGGGGGTGCTTGCCCCCAGCAAAAATGATTACATTTAATTTTCTTGTTGGGTTGAATTCCTGAACAGCTGTGCTTGGTTTGTAGATTACCCACCAAGCTGTAACTAAATGAGTAATATTTCCCTAAGAACTATTTTTTAAATATGGTGATTCTAAAGTAGCAAAAATAGTTTTAAAAAAGTCATGAGTACAGGAGAAAACCTTTTTAAAAGGTCATAAAAAATAATACATTTATAAAATGTGGAATATACTGCTTTAAACTTTGCATAGTATATATAGTATTTCCCATTTCAAAAGAGAATAATTTCTTGTGTATCTAGTAATTTTACCCTGCAAACTGACAAACTGAACCACACACAGACACTCACATATGGATATTTCACACTGTAACATACACACCCACACATGCACTCTCACTAATACAAAATACCGGGGCTTTTCCCTCCTGTACCACCTTACTCAAGTGTGCTAACCCTATCCCAGTCACTTCCATTAACCCCAACCCTGTGTATAACCATACCAAAACCCCTTTCCATAACAGTACCATTACACAATACAGACACATTCACACACACCCTGCACCACGTTATGCATGTGTGCTAACCCTAACCCTATCCCTATACATTATGTTAATGAAATACTTTCCTTAACAGTACCACCAATCAAAACAAAAGAACATAGAGTATGCACTAAAATAAACAGGTACAACTTTAAACTTAAACCCTTATGTAATGTTAACCTGCAAACACATGTACATACACACTAACTACTATAATGCTGTCATGCACATTTTCACAACCTTTTCAAACATTCACTTTCCTACACATTCCTTTGTACTTACACATAATAAAGCTAGAATTCAACCAATTTGATTCACACAAATTTGCACACACTCATTTATGATGTTACCAATTTTTGTCACTCATTTTTATTGTCAACCAAATGAATAACAACATTATATACATATGCATGCATTATATTCACATAGAAATATCTATAGCTATATATCTGTATATATATATATATATATATATATATATAGGTTCATAGGTTCATACTAGGCTATCTGCCCTAGGGCATTTATAAGCCTAGCCAGAGTGTGTTTGGCTTTCGCCACCCATTTTAAATTAATACTTTTAAGATGACGCAAAAGCAAAATAAAGTAGGAAAAAACACAAATACAGTAAAAGGCCACATTTTAGGTGGAGTTAACGTTTCAGGGAAATAACAAGCAAACAAACAACAAGCATAAAAACAAAGCTAGATTCAGCAGGTCTGGATCTAGTCTATGCTACAGCAAACAAGGTGTACCAATTTCAGTAAGAAACAGTTAGAATATGCAGGCACTATAAGCCTTTAACCAGAAATTCCCTGCTCAGAAGGGCAGAGTCCAGCCTCTCCTCCCACAAGAGTGCAGACCGCAATCCTTCTTAACGTAAAATAACTGGCCTGAAGCCCAAGTGCTTAAACCAGAACTAATACACATTTAGAATAACAGACACTGAGCTCTCAATCAGCAGTTCCCAACTTAGAAGGATGTAAGCTACCTGTCCTGCCACCACAGTGCAGGCCACAAACCTTCCTAATGTAAAACAACTGGTCTGAAGCCCAAGTGCTTAATCCAAAAGACTTAGAAATGATAGCTACACTTTAATCAAGTTACTACCAGCAGTAATAAATACAACTGAATACTTTAAAGAATACCTAGATTAGTGTTCAAGTTATACAAACAAAGCTAGATTCAGCAGGCCTGGATCTAGTCTATGCTACAGCAAACAAGGTGTACCAATTTCAGTAAGAAGCAGTTCAAATATGCAGGCACTATAAGCCTTTAACCAGAAATTCCCAGCTCAGAAGGACAGAGTCCAGTCTCTCCTCCCACAAGAGTGCAGAACACGAACCCTCTTAATGTATTCATTTGCAACCTGCAAATGGCTGTAAATTCCATAAGACCTAGATTAACTTTAATGACCCACTCAGCTGAACTATGTATTATTATTATTTTTATTATTAATATCATTTTATTTGCTAAGAAATTAACCAGATATGATTTACTTGCATTAAGCACAAGTTAGTGAACCAAACGTGATTTATGTTGTATTAAGCATACAAGCAGGCCCCAACTCACTAGCCTTGCCATGTGATTCTTCACTGACCCCAGCCATCTAAATAATTGCAGGCCATGACTATTGTTTGCTAGATTGCTAAGAAAAACAATTTCAGCTTTTGCTAAAACCTTTTGCATCTCATCCCTAAACCCCAGGCCACACTTAGGCATGTGTGCCTTTGTTTCATGCCTTAAGTGAGCCTTAATCCCATAGTAAACCCTACTTGAAGTATTAATTTAAACCTATTCTGTCATTTAAATTTAGTCTGATACCTTCAAGTACATATTTTACCCTCTAGTCTGTTTGTAACCTAATCTCTAGGCATTTCAAAAATATAACTGATTTGAATTACAAGATTACACAAACTAAACCCTTACATCAAATAGTAATGTAAACAATCTGCCTACATGCTCTTAAACTAAAATGTCTTTAAACATCAACAATAACATAACTAGCCTTTTCTCTGAGACAAAATAGTTGTCCCATGTAAATAAAATAGTTTAAGGCAAACTGCTCTTGAGTGCCTTCAACTATTTCTGATCCTCTCCAAAGGCTCTGCCTTGTGGCTACTTTCCAGCCTCAGTTCCCAGGCCCTGCCATGTGGCTAACTGCAGGCCTCAGTTCCCAGGCCCTGCCATGTGGCTAATTGCATGCCTCAGTTCCTAGGCCCTGCCCTGTGACTAACTGCAGGCCTCAGCTCACAGGCCCTGCCATGTGACTAACTGTAGGCCTCAGCTGCTTGCAAGTCAGTACAAATCCTTGATTAACTATTAACAAAACCCTTCTGGTGTTCTACTTTTCACTTCATACCTTACAAGTACAACCTTAATTCCTACCCTTGCTTGTAGCATCGAAATACAGGCCTGCAAAACAAAATCCAATTCTAACACACCAAATCAATTCAACATTACCCTCACTTAACTGCTGAAAAACTGCTTGCATGCCTTTAAGCATAATACCCTAAGCTTCCTAGACTATTAACTAAACATAGTACAGATTATACAGATAAATGCCACTAAAGCCTGTGATTAAATCAAAAACAAACAAAAGGCCCCTACCTTGTTCTTAGATCAGCCGCATAGTTCAAACACAAACCAGTAATCCACAGATAAGCTGATCAGACAAGCTGCCAAGGTAGCGATCGAATAGCATATATATATATATATATATATATATATATATACACACACATACACAAATACATACCTGTGCTTATATCTATATCGATGTCTATATATATATATATATATATATAAATGCATTTTGGTCAACACAGGTCAAACAGGCAAAACAGCGAAGTGGCTGTTCAGCTAATTCGTTCCCTGGGAAAGAAGTTGCTTGACCGTTTCATTGCTTTGCCGCTTTCTGAAGTGTAGTGTGGTCCCTTGTCCAGTATAGGTCCCGAGTGTGAATGTGCAACAGTTACTGACCTTAGGGTTAGGGTACGGGTTAAGGTAAGTGCATATGTATGAAAGTGTTTACTGTTTTTTATTTTGCGTTACATGCATGGTTGAGTTACGTGTGTATATGTTTTCAGCTGTTTACTTTTGTTGTGAGGGGGTAGAATTAGGGTTAAGGTAAGTGTGTATGTGTTTGGAACTGTATATGTTTTAAAATGTTTACTGTTTTTTTTTTCGTTAGATGTATGGTTGGGTTATGTGCATATGTGTATTTAGTTGTTTACTGTTTTTTGGGGGGGTATAATTAGGGTTAGGGTATGTGTGTATGTTTTTGGAAGTGTTTAATTTTTTTTTTTTTTGGGTGGGTTGGAACAGCGATTTCTTTCCCTAAGAAAGAAATCGCTGTTCTGTGGTTTCGACATTTTCAGCTTTCGCTGAAAATGTGGTGATGAAACATTGTTCGCTGTTTTCAACAGACAGTGTTTCAGTATAGACCATATATATATATATATATATATATATATCGACAGAGAGAGAGATAGCTATGAATATATATATATATATATATATATATATTATATGTGTGTGTGTGTGTATATAAATATAAAAAACAGATATGTATATGTGTATATATATATATATATATATATATATATATATTCACCAGTACATAAATCCAGCTCTCATATATAATTTACACCAAAATTATTTTTATTAGGGCAACTCCTAAAGACTGCTCACAGTGCTGTCTGTGGTTTCACTACTAGCACTCACTTTTAGTATTAAAGATGCATCTTTTTATAACAAATTTATTCCATCATTTGACTTGATATCCACTTTGTGATATACACACACACACACACGCATAGAGAGAGATAGAGAGATGCTAGTAGCTCAGGTGGATGTAAAAGATCCCATAGGACCTATCAAAAAGAGTACAGGAAGTTGAGTGATATCCTGGCCAAAATTTTCGCTGTTAGTAGAAATACTTCCTCAGGTCTCTCCTGAAAAAGAGGTCACTAGCCTAAACACAGACATACACACGCGTATGCGCGCACACACACATACACACACAAACTTCAATATGCAACCTTTTTTGAGTATTCGAATATAATGAAATGATGATTTATATGTTTTTAAAACACCTAGGCAAATGGCCTGTAACATATAAATACGCATCATTTATTCCTTCAATTGGCCCTTTTGCACATTGTTGTATAAATGTTACTTGATTTTACTGTAGTATGCTCAGCAGTACTACAAACTGTAATGTTATCATATATTGCCATCTAGTGATGAAAAATAAATTACATTCTTTTACCAAGTTAAATGAATATATGAAAAAAATAATATTAATTATTCAGTATGCTGATTCTGCTTGCCATAGGCCGAAGAAGCTTCCCAGGCTAGTTGTTTGTATTCAACGTTAAATATTCAGTAGCAAGTCCACCCAAACATTATTGTAAAACTGAACTCCAAGCACTTATAGTCACTCATACCCCCAGAGTCATTCCTGTTAGTGTCATGGACCAGAACTTCCCCACAACTTCTCTAACCAGGTTGATTGAGATGGTATTATGAGACAGCATAAGAATTGTCTCAAAATGTCTGATGATCATCTATTACATAAACAGAATAACACAGTGTGTGAGAGATGTACATATAAATAAAAGGCAGAAACCTCACGCACAGTAAACTCAGTCACCAAAATCGTCAGCAGTACACCATGCATCACACCTCTCCAAGGCAATCACAAAACACATCATCCATCACATGCTGAAGTTCTAAAGATTAACTTGCCTAAAACCTCAAAGACCTTCCGAACATAACACAGGCACAATGCACACTCAGCAAATTAAGCCTACCTTCTCACGTAGCACAAGGAATCCCAAAGGGCACAGATGCTGAGTCCATAAGGCAGACAGCAACCAAACCAAACATTCTTGTTATAGGTGATGCCATTGTAAGATATACAGATGTGCCTCTCACCAGGCTGAGCAAAGAAAGAGTGCCAGTTAGTTGCCTGTCTGGTGCCAAGATCCATCAGATCCTGCATGCACTCAAGTCCTTAAACTAGTACCAGTATGACTCTACCATAATTCATGCCAGTGTCAATAACTTGAGATGCTCCTTCCTGGACTATATGAAGTGAGACATTATGGAGCTCTCAGACTATGTGTCTAAGGCAGGTATGAGCCTAGCATTGAAAGCAGTTCAGCTCTGCAGGGCTATAACACCTTCCACACATTTAGATCAGCTACTGCGCATGAGTACTCACTGGGAGAATAACATCTTAAATCTTGTCCTTACTAATATGGGAGCATATTGCACCATCCCTTGCATATCTTCATCACTTGTTAGGTCTGAGCATAAAGCAGTTTCCTTTGAAATAAAATTATAATGAGAGATCATTTCCACCCAAGGAACCTTTAAAATTTTCTTTAAGACAAACCACCTACTCTTAAGTGACATACTGGCAAGCTTCAAATCCCCACCAACCCCATTTAACTCCAATATATATGCAGAAATGTACACCACCACAATATATCACCATGTAAGCAGCTGCATATGTGTAGCTGAATCCCATAGGAACAAATTCAGGGCAAACCCCAGAAACTACTCCACATGGTGGAACCATAACATCAACAGGCTTTAACCAAAAGTAAGAAGAATTCCCAGAATGTTAGAACCCTTGTTGCTGAAATAAAGAAACAAATGAGGAGCTTAATAAAATCCACCAAAGCCAAGTTTGAGGCTAAAATAGCTACCCAAGCAAAAGGCAATCACAAGGCTTTTTTTAGTTATGTTCATAATCGCAAAAGCACACCACAGCAATGTGCTAAGCTGATTGTGACTGATGTTGCCTACCTACATTGAGACTGAAGATATAACCTAATGGCTGATAAATTTCGCTGTAACATTAAACCTCTCTCTCCCTTCTAGCTGTCATGTAAGATACACCTGAAAATGGCTTGCCTCCAACTGTCACAAAGACCAAATCCTAAAAGTACTATCAAAAGGTAAGAATATTTATCATTTATTTATTTATTTTATTTCATTTGAAATACTTGAATACTGCATTGATAGGCCCTGACAATACCCATGGATGCATCTTAAATAACATGAAGCATGATTTAACCACAGCCTTAATAACACTGTTCAATCTTAGGCTCCATACAGGTTTTTTACAAAGTTAACGGAGATCAGCAGCCATCATTCCCCTGCATAAGGGAGGACATTTCACAGACCCAGGAAATTATAGACCCATAAGTTTGACCAGCCTCATATGCAATACCATGGAAAGACTTATCATGAAACTAATCAACCAGGACATAGGGGACCTCTAAACACTGGACCCATCCCAGTTTGGATTCATCAAGGGCAGTTCTTGGTTACTCAACCTGGTGGATTTTTTTGAAAAGATCTCCAAAGATATGGATGAAGGCAAAATGAAGCACAGCGCACATATCAACCTTGCCAAAGCTTTTGACATAATTGCCCATTCAGGCATAGTAGATAAAACAAATAATCTGTGAATAAACTCGTATGTTACCCACTGGATTTCCACTGACTCACAGATAGGACACAGCAAATCAATATAGGAGAAGTTACCTCCACATATAGACCAGCTGCTAGTGGAGTCACTCAGGGCTCTGTGCTGGGACATTTCTTGTTTGGTATCTACTTTTCTGAAGTAAAAGCCAAAACAAAAGGCTGTGGCTGACTAAGTTTGCAAATAACTACAAGCTATGAGCAAACGTTGAATCCCCAAATTACTTAGCCATCCTGTAGGAAGGTTTGTCTCAAATAAATAATTGTTGCCAAAATCATGGACCTAAACTAAATGCTAAAAATGCATTATTATATCCTTTGGGAAGTCATATACCCCTGGGAATTACTACATTGACAATATGCTCCTAAGAATTGACCTAGTTAGGGATTTGGGAAATCATGTGGACAGTGATCTAACGTTTGACCAACATGTGTCCATCGTCTAAGAAAGTCCTTCTGGATTGCACAGCTTATAAAAAAATGGATCATGTCTAGATCTAGGGGTGTCATTGTCCTCATTTACTCAGCCCTCATTACTCCAATCATTAAGTATAATGGCCCCTTTGACATGCATCTGTCCAGACACATCCAACAACTGGAATGCCCACAGAGATACCTTATTAAAAGGATACAAGGCCTAAACAACATGTCCCACATGGATCGATTCAAGGCCTTGTTAAAGTACTAGGTATCCTACAGACCTCTAAGAGATGACCAGTGTCTGGCATACAAGACATCTTCTGACCCAGTACTGATGGATTTACTGCACATCAGCAAAGTTCAGTGGCATCAGAAATATTTGTTCTAGGTATGTAAACCTCTTCTTCTGCAACATGAACAGAACAGTTTGAAGAGACAGACATATCTCACAGCGGATAAAACTGCTTTGGAACAGACTCCCCATCCACATAAAACAAAGTTCATCCCTACACATATTCAAGCACAACTTGGATGTATGGATGAGAAACAGAATATTTACCCCAGGACTGCCCTCTGTACTACTAATGGACAGAGCTAGCTCCTAAATGCTTTATCCCATACATGGGTCCCCTCAGTTTCTCTATGGTATATAATTATCGACCATATGATAGGTAAGGCCAATCTTTAACCAATGGGATAAGTTAATTCAGGCATGAAAATGGAATTTGACCAGGCTTAAAATGGCCCACAAGGGCAGCTAACCTGGCACTTACCTATGTCCATATAAGTTCATTTAACCCAGGTTTGTATGTAGATCTTCATTTAATAGTTCACAACTCATCTTTCAAGTCCAAAATCTTGTGTTTCTTTAGTTTATTAATAGCACTTCCCACTACTCTATCAGATCCCCAGAATATGAAAACTGCATTAGCATTCTCCAAGTTATGCTTATAAAGGACACTTTACACCTTTCTCTTTTTATGATTTATGTCACTAAAATGTACAGCTAACTTATGTCTGAATTGCTTTGATGTTTGACCTATGCAGAAAGCACTATATGAGCATATAGCCACATAAATAATCCATTCCATGTCAGTTAGTAAATGTTTAATCTCATAAGTTTTAGTATTGTTAATTGATGTAAAACACTTAAGAGTTACATACATATTTGCAATATGTACATATTTCACTTTGCACACAACCCAAAGATCAGATCCCCAAAGGTTTGTCTTTTACCCAGAAACTTTAGTTTCTTATACCAAGCTAAATGTTCCCCTATTGTTTTTCCTCTACATAAACTAATCCACATTCATCAACAAATAAAGAAAGACTCACATTTCAATAGGGGTGAAAACTTCACCATCTTGTCCTGCCTCCCCATCAGTAAACAGGCCATTCCCAGCACCCCCCCCCTTCCCTTATCACCAGGGAGCAGGTCATTAATGCCCTCTCAAAGGCAAAAAATGCAGCCTCCATGGGACCCGACAACATCCCTGGCTGTGTCCTACATGAACTCAGGCAAGAGGTCTCAGCACCACTAAACACCCTATTCAACCAAAGCCTGTGCACCAGTTTCATCCCAGCAGAATGGAGGACAGCCACTGTCATCCCTCTACACAAATGTGGAGCATCCACCAACTCAAGCAATTATAGGCCCATCAGCCTAACTAGCCTGATCTGCAAGGCAATGGAATGCATTATCTTGTACCTTATAAACAAGGACATTAGCAACTTCCAAATGCTTGATCCCACACAGGTTTAGTCAAAGGGAGATCATGCCAGTTAAACTTGGTCACCTTCTTTAAAACAGTCACCAAAGCCATGGATGAGGGGAAGACAGTAGACACTGTCTACCTTGACCTAGCCAAAGCCTTTGATACTATTCCCCATTCATCCATAATAGATAAACTCTCCCAGCTAGGCATCAACCCATATGTTACCAGATAAGTAGTTAGCTGTCTGACTGATAGAAACCACTCAGTCAAAATAGGGGAAGCCACCTCTAGTAGTAGACCCATAACAAGTGGCGTACCTCAAGGATCAGTCTTGGGGCCTCTACCCTTTGGGATATACTTTTCTGAGGTGCAAGCCAAAACCAGTGGTCTGTGGCTGACCAAGTTTGCAGATGACTGCAAGCCAAACACTGTTGTAAATTCCCCTAGTGATGTGAACATCCTCCAAGAGGGCCTTACCCAAACTAATGACTGGTGCCAGAAGCATGGCCTCAAACTGAATGCCAAGAAATGCATCATTATCTCCTTTGGGGAGAATGGCATCCTCACTAATTATCACATTAATAACAATGTACTAAGCACGCAATCAGTTGTGAAGGACCTAGGCACCCAGGTTGATAGCTACCTGACTTTGGAGACCACATTGCCTCCATTGTATGCAAGGCTTTTTATGTTCCACCTCATAAGTAAGGGTATTTCATCCAGGAACAAGGAGGTCATAACATCCCTGCACTCCTCCTTTATCAGACCCCTTATTGAGTACAATGTCTCCTTCAGCATCTACCTTGCCACGCACATGCAGCAGTTGGAGAGACCACACAGGTTCCTGACCAATAAAATCTAGGGCCTCAAACACCTCTCCTATACAGATAGGCTAAATCCCTGTCCCTATATTCAGTCTCATACAGACTGCTCAGAGGTGACCTGTGTCTGGCATACAAGGCCATCTCAGACTCAGCCTTGATGGAGTTGCTGCATATCCATAAGTCAAATTCCACTCACTCAACCCACATGCAAGGCCTCAGCCTGGTCTGAAACATTAATAGAACTTGTTGGCGAGATATACTTGTGTCTCAATGATTCCCCTATCTGTGGAATAGACTCCCTCTCCATGTCAAGCAGAGTACCTTACTAGCCCTCTTTAAGAGGAACCTTGATGATTGGATGGGAAACAGAAAATATACCCCTGGGATCCCACCTGTGTCCCTGCTGGACAGGGAAAACAGGTGCTGACTTTGTGGGAACATGGGTGAAATTCTTGGCTAGGCTTATAAAGGCCTTCAGGCCAATAGCCTAGTATCATCCTATAAATAAATAAATGCCAGTAGTTCTTTATTCCTTCCATATTTTAAAGAAGTTGTTAAAATAAGTTGTAACAAACTATGCCAATCTAGAGCATGACTCCAATCCTTTATCAGACTTTTATCTTAATAAACTTCTATTTTCATACAAAGCAAAGTTATGTAGAGTCATAACATCAGCTTTATTATACCCTTTTTTTATATAAATGTTATATCTAAATTTATAGCATTACTTTCAAAATCTTCATTCTCACTACAAATTCCTCTCACTCTTAAACAATGACGTTTTGGGATGTGTTTCTTAACATGTTTGAGGTAAAAAAATGGAAACAGCCTAAAGTCAATTTCTAGTAAAAGGCTTCAGAAAAGTGTGCCTTAACCCATCTAGTAACTAAGGTATTTTAACATAAAAACACTATGGTAAACAACTCACTTCTACATACAAACTGCATACCATCTCTAAGACCTGTTTTAGCAGTTGTCTATTTGGAACAAATGTTCCTATTAGGAGGGTTAAACTTGATTATTTGAAGATGTACATAGTTGTGTGTGTTTATATTAACAAGTTATGGGGGTGTTCTGAGGCGAGTGTTTGTATTTTTTTTTTCTTTGAGCATCTTTACTAAAACAAAATGTTTTGTGAAATGGAACATAGGTTCCAATGTGATGAAAAGAAAATACTATATAAAATATTAACCTGCCAAACATTAGTGGGTGCACATATCACAAAAGCCAGAAATATATGTATAAAATAAGCTGTAATATGCAATAGGTAGGAATAATGCCTTCTTACTATAATGGCAACAATTTCGATATTATCTTGGAATGTGAATGGTTTCTCAGGTATAGACAAAAATGAAAGAATATTTAATTATATTAAGAAATGCAGAGTGCAAATAGCAATGGTACAGGAGACACATTTGGAAAAACTGATCATGTGAATTTGATAAACAAAGGGTATCAGGAAGGATATTAAGTAGAATATCAGGAGCAAAAGAAAACAGAGTACTTATATTAATTGCTAGAGGAGCTTAAATAGTGATAGAAGAGGAAAAAAGATGATAATGGCAAATTTGTGGTAGTACAGAGCTACTGGCAAGAGATGAGGATTACGTCGGCATCTATTTATATTCTACCTAAAACTGCTATTATGGAGCTTAAATTTTTTTTGAGAAATAATCAGCTTTCAGCAGGGAATATTACTTATAAGTGGGGACTAGAATTTGACTGATAACTCCAGAACACAAAAACATTTGGCACAATGACTTAGGTAACAGAAAATAGAAAGTGCTGTTGCCAAACTTAGAGAACCTGTAACAATGAGAATGTATCTGGGAGGCCTAAAAGGAAAAATATAACAAAATAGGATAGATTTATGAAGAAATGTATGAAAATATATGGTATGAAAGACATGAATTTAGTAGTGGGAACTATTATTCCCAGGGGTGTAGTAATAGGACTAGACATTAGACAGAAATTTTCACAGGAACATGTGCATTTAGTTGAGAAGTTTGACACACATCCAATAACTATTTCAGATCATGTGCCAATAATTGTAAAGATAAAACTACAGGGTAATGAAGTAAAAATGAGACATTTGTGCTTCCAACCTACCTGTTAAAAAGAGAGGAATTTAAGGAATGAGTAGAGGAATTATTCAGGAGTTATTAAGGAAAGTAGAAAATACTCCAGACGTTATAGCTAGTGAGTGGGATCAAATGAAAGTGGTGTTTAAAAACATGGTAGAAATAAAAGAAAAAAAGATCTGGTTAAAAAGTAACAAGAATAATTTAGAGGAGCATTGCAGAATAAGAGGAATCTCACAGAACAAGAAGATGTGAGACTGCAGAGTGCTAAAGAGAAAATAAGGGTGTGCTTGTATAATATGCATGAGTTAAGCAACTGTTTTTTTTGATAACTCCAGAACACAAAAATTTTTGGCACAATGACTTAGGCAACAGGAAGAAGAAAGGGTTGTTGGCAAACTTAGAAAAACTATAACAAGAAAAATAATCTGAGAGCCTGTAGAAATATTACATATATTTCAGACATTTTATGAAATTTTGTATAAAGCAAAGAGGTGGAGAAATCAAGAAAAAGTACAAATGGAAATATTTATGGAAAACTTAAGGTAGATGAGGTTATTAACAGTTAAGATAGGAAGAGTTACCACTCTGTTCTTCCATCACTACTTCTAACCTTGCTTAACGGATTTATGACCAAATCTTATAGCTAACAGCTGAATGCTCATCATACATTATTGATAATTATGTATATTTATCAACTGCCAAGCCAGATATTTCCTCACATTCGTTAATACTTTGCATATAACTATATGATCTACTTGACATTATATCTATAGTTGCAATGTCTAACAATGTTTTATTCTCCTTGTTATTTTTATTACTATAAGTTATATTGATGTTATATATTTATATTTATAGTAGCTATGTCTAATACTGCTGTCTTGTCTTTGTTAATATGAATTACTTCTCTCTTTTGTTAATACATTGTACTTTTACTTTTACTATGTAACTTTATGACTTGGAGCTTATCTCCCCAGTCCTCCATTGAAAAAGGACACATGTCCAGCTGGACTTTCCTGGTAAACAAATGTAAAATAAATAAAAATAAATAAATGTATAACCAATCTGCAGGAAAGCCCCTAGGAATAGATGGTATTCTGGTGGAAGTTTGGAAGCTAGGAAAGAAGAAAGTGATAAAGAGGGGAGGCACCAGCATCCTGGAAAAAACTGTGGTGGCTATAATACTTAAATATGGCAAAGTCCTATCAGATCCAGCTTCATAATGACTCATTTCAATTTTTAACAATGATTATAAAGTGTTTATGCCTATAGTGGTTAAAAGAATGTCAAAGGTGTATTCAAAATTGATAGATTTAGATCAATAATCATTTGACAACATTAAAAGAACAATGATTATCCAGAGGGAGGCAAAATGTAAGAAAATACCACTAATGTTGATGGGTCTTGTTGCAGAGACAGCATTCAATGCAGTAAAACACGTGCACATGAGCACACACATAACACACCTCATACCTGTTCCTGAGTTGTCAGAACGTCTTCAATGTCTCCTTTTTTACTGCTCCATAATTCACAGATGACTACAGTCAGTCATCAATGTCAGACAGTAGAGTTGTACACTTCATATCCCTCAGTAACTGCATGGCAGTGCAACAGGTGTTATACTAGCAAGTTTCTAAAAGTTTGCATGAGTAATACTTAAAATCTGTCCATGACATTGTCCCACCATTAATTTTGACTTTGTCTTGATGTATTACACTAGTTGCATGCTTAAAGTTCCCTTTCCTCTCCTTAATAAGACACAACCTGTTTACAGGAACTGAAGAATGCCTGAGATCCTCATTATATGTAAAAAAAAAAAAAAAAATGCTATATTAACTTATCAGTTAGCTCAGCAGGTTAACATTGAGGTTTCCTGTGGAAAGTATACAATATCTGAAGCCACATTCCCCCTTGTAGTTTTCCTTTACTTTACTGTTTTAAATTCTTATTTTTTAACATTAAATCCATAGTGTCTAGTTATAGTGCAGAGGATTAGTAACCTCTGTGGGAAGCAGGAGGGTACAGGATTAGAATCTCTTTTAATGCCTTTGAGGTATGCTACCTATAGTATACCTGATGTCTGGTGGATCCTCATACCATTTTTTTTAATTAAAGTATCCATGGTGTCTAGTGTTCCCTCCAGAACCACATTACTTGTAAGTGCCGTTTGGGCTTATAGCTATGGTGTAATTCTTGGTATTTAGTGTTCCACCCAATCCCAATTACAAGTAATTGAATTAAGGCATCAAATGTAAGAGGCCTTCTTGGTAGTTATTGTTTCCCCTCCCAACACCCATTATGCAGGTACAATTATGGCATGAAAAATTACCCCTGGTGTCTAGTCTTTCCCCCCAGGTCAGGTCTGTAAAGATATCTCCTGGTGTTTAGTGTTCCCCCTGATCCAAGTCTGTAAAGACATCTCTGGTGACTAGTGTTCCCCAAACCCACGTCTGTAAATATATCCCTAGTGAAAAGTGTTCCCCCTGAACCACATTTGTACAGATATCCCTGGTGGTTAGTTGTCACCCTGCCCCAATGTTGCAGGTTTTGCTTGTTAGTCTAGGGGTGCATGAAAGTATGACAGTCACTCCAACCCACCGACCCCTCCACACACAAACATACCCCCCCAAACCAAGCCCTCATGTGCGTGAGCATGTGCGCGCGTGCACACACACACACATACACACACACACATACCCCTAACACTAACTTACCATATCTCTGAACTGTCCAGATTTTTGCAGAATGTCCAGATTTGTGGCTCATATTTTTGGTCTGTTCCTCAAAACATTTGTGGTTTTCTGGCAAATCACTGGGGTGATCTGAGGAGTGAAGTCACTAAATAATGGCATACATTTGAGTTTAAGACTTCAAATCTTTTAGAAAATGTATGTTGAAACAAACCCTAGCAACTTTCTAAGTTTATAAGAGTGATGTTTAAAATATGTCCCTATTTTGGAGCCTTTGTCCTCCCATTTTGTCAGGCTTTGTCCAGATTTCTTGCACTAAAAGGTTGTGAGGTATGCAACTTACCACTAAACTCCTCAGGGTTTACCTCTATTACAATGGATGAACACTGCCTTTTGGTTATGCTCATTATGGTGAGTGCCCAGGACTGATTATGTTAATCTATGAGGCCAAGAGATTCTCTGAATTGCTCTGCTTTATAAATGTCTTAGCACACACAGTCCCTAGGGAAGAGCAAATAACTACTTAACATATGCTTCTCTTGGGACTGCTCCATTAGCATGCAGCACAGCTGCAGTAGCAGCCCAGCATGGTGCTACATATGTCCCTGTGCAGAAGCACTGTCATAGGGCTGCCTCTGAGTTCCAGAAAGTTATGATTTCCATAACCTCGTAGTAACGTTTACTAATTCCCCCATACTTTGGGCAGGAAGATGAGAATATGCTGTTGATGGGTGCCTTTAAGGAATTGTAGAGTAGTGATACATTTTAAGTAAAGTGGGAGATTGTTCCATGCAGTAGATAAAAGTACAATGGATGCTTTATACCTGCTTGCTGTAATTGAGAAAAAAATTGTTAGAGGATGTTAGGTTCTTGTTAGGAAAGTAAGTAAGTTCCAGGATACCAGATTGCTTATGTCCAGGCCATATGTTTTTCTAGAAATGTTTATGGGTAAAGATAACTTGAGTATACTGCATGCTGTCGCAATATGTGGGTCTTCTTACTTTATGTAAACTTTAACAATGTAGTGTGAAAATTAGAAGGTCTGCTGCAAATCTAGTTTGTTGTCTTTAGTAATGTTTGTTAGCTGCATAGAAAATTAGTTTGTCCCTGCACGTGACTCATACAAAAATGTAGGTAGTAACAGTAAATCTGCCAGTTTGCCTAGCTGAGAGCAGTAGATATGACCTGACTCTATAGAGAGTCCCTATTTTTTTCTCAGCTTTGATTATTAAGTCAGCACAGTCCTTAAAGCTGAAGATGACACTGATAACACTGCCAAGGGATTTACAACTGCAAATGAACTAAATTAGACTGAATTTGTGTTTAATGGGCATACTTGAGTGCTTATGTTTTTATAAGGTAATGAAGCAGTTGCAATAAGGTATTCTGCATGTAATATCATAACTGTAAAATGTATAGTTATTATGGAAGAATGTTTCTTAAGGGTGTGTCACTTACAGACATGCACCTTCCAAGTACTATTGCTATGGTCTTCTGTGAGTGAAAAAGGTGGTGAGGGAAATAAGGAGGCTGGAGGGTGTCACTACACCACTAAGAGTGTGTTAGCAGGAAATGTCCTTAATAAAACTGAACCATTTATGAGAGAGTTTGCGAGAACCATATATAACCATAAATGGAGGGAAATGTGGGTAGGGAGTAAAGAGGCCATCCTGAGACAGGTCACATTTTTTACTGGTGGCTGAAAATGAGACTACATTAAGAGGCGGATTGTTTGACAGTGCCTTTAAATCCTAGCCACAGGAAGAGAAATGCAAGAAAGTTCATCTGGATGTGCAAACGGGTAGTATTAAGGGAGAGAATGTGGTCACATTTGGGAGGAAATAGGTGGATATAGTCCTTAATCCTAGCCACTAGAAGAGAAAATTGGTGAAATTCCTCTGTGGAGAGTTTTGAAAAAGGTCAGATGGGACAGAACTATGGAAAGCATGGTTGTCAGATCCTGCCTGGAAGGATATAAGAGAGATACCAGAAGCCAGTGTCCTCACAGCATGAAGGAATTTGTATACTAGAGAAATGGGATGTTATAAAGTGAGTTAATACCTACTAGTGCATGTAAGGAAGAGATTATTCTGAAGGAAGCTGTCCTGATAAATTATTTTTGCCTTTACTCCACAAAAATGCAAAAATGGGAAAAAGGAGTTGTGCATGGATATGACTAAAATCTACAAAAAAAAAGTAATGTAAACATGTTATTGGGGTTTACTATTGAAATTCTGAATCTGATTTGGTCGACCGCTCAGAATGTCAATCCAAAACGCTGAATTCGGAATTTTGAAACAACAACCAAGGTGAAAATGAATACATTGACATCTGTAGTTTGATATATTTGACTCACCTCCTGCTATGTACGTTAACGTACCGTTACACTCTACAGTCAACAGTATGTTAATTCTACTATTTTACATCAGCACATTAAATATACCAACTCTGAGATCGCACTACAGTAAGGAAATGGGCTAATTCCCTGTTCCTCACTGAACCGCGATCTCCCTACACAATGTCAAACCCAGATACTCAAACTACACTGTTTGCTATAGCGTAGTTGATGCATTTTGGTTCAACATTCTGCCGACTTGAAAACTGCCATTCAACCACATGCCGGTTGACCAATGCAGTTTCAAGGTTTTCAATGTAAACCTGTTATTGGTCTAGTACTGCAAAAGGTGTACAGAATTATGATGGTGTAAAGAAGAATGATGTCAAAATGTAGGTGAGGCTGAGGTCAAAGCAAGGATATTATTTATACATTTACCTGTCAATAGGAAACCACTTAGGAGGACTACTGTTAATATTGCTGAACTGTTGCATACCTCCAGTGCTATATATAAAAAAGGTTTACTCTTGAAGTAGTGAATTGTTTTTTAGGTAATTTAAAGCTGTGGTGTTATTTTTTTTTACTGAAGCAAGGAAGTATCTGATGGATTATTAGCACAGTGGATTTTAAATAGGAGATTTTAATAGACAGAGGTGTCAGCTTCAGAGAGCACTGTGGGATATTAAAAAGTCAAAAACCAGGATGAAAAGGAACAGGAAGAAGAAACAGGGTGAGTGGAAAAATGATATTAAGTATAATGTACAGATAAAAAGGTTAAGTCAGAATTACTTTTGCCAAACCCGTATGAGAGGGGACTGAGATAACAGAGGACAGAGAAGAAGCAATGGCACTGAATATATAACTTGCATCTGTCTTTATATGGGTGTAATGAAATTAAATGAAACACTCAAAGATCAACATTTAAAAAGTCAACCACAAAAAGTAAACTTTGCAAATGTCGACATGCTACTATGCATGAACTGAACAACAATTTTGGTCCATGCAAAACTTAAACTTGCACACCCCCAACCCTGTTAATTATATATACTAAATATAAGACTGCACATTCTCAGGGAAAGGGCATAGCGATCTTGCACACTTCTTGACTATCTGTGTAGCTGACCATATTTTGTCGTACAGGTGGAATTCGGCATGGGAATAGTTCAGCAGCATATAAGCTCAGTGGTTAAGATATCTGCCTCACGGCCCTACAATGTTGGGTATAGCCCTTTAATGGCAGCCTGGTGATGTTCATTAATATCAATATGTTCCAGAATTCAATACAATACAAATCTCTGGTCAAAAGTTCTAGCCAGGCTAATCCAAAAAGATTTTATGAGTGTATATTGGCTAAACTGGATAAGAGAATCATGGTAGTCATAATCAATTTGGATTCTATGATCCCCTTCAAAAAGATTCCTGAAAAGTTGTAGGGATTAAAAGTGGGCAAGGGTATAGTTACATAAGCAGATGGTTGAAGGGGAAGATGTAGAGAGATGTACTAAAAGGTATACTGCTTGGAAAGAAGGGAGTGACTGGCAGAGTGTCACTGGAGCTTTTTAATATATTTATTAGCCAACTCCATTAGTGTACAAGGATAAGCCCCTGTCTCTGTCCCAGCCAACCCAAGTCTGATGAATAGATTTGAAATCCATTGCAGCCAGTCTTAGTGAGGGGAGGAATGACAAGGCTTTATCTTCTCACCTCTCTTCAATGGGAGAGTGTGGAGTGCACATCTGGGGCACACTAAGTGCAATGTTTCCCTTATAGAGACCAAAGATACAAATCCTGAGCACCTTACACCCATTAAAGAAGCAGGGTCATTCTGAAGGCTTACATCACTGGTGTAAGTGAGTGATAACCCCATTACTAATACTCAATGTATGCCCTCCCCAGGAGTGCAATAAAGGGTATGTGCAGGGGGAACTAGGGCTTAAAACAAAGTCCTAGATCCACTGCATATAACATTACCACTCCCAGTGACTTGAATCTTGATCTGATGGGAAAATGGACTGAAGAGAATGAATGTAGCTATAGGGAAGTCACAGAGAAGGAAGCTTGATGGTTAAAATGAAAAAGACAAAAAAATATTGTGTTTATAAAACACATAACTATAAGGATCAAGAAGTGAGTCAATCCAACAAACTGAGAGGCAACTGTGGAATATGGAAGTAGAAGTCTGGGAAAGAATCAGGCCAAAATGCCTTGAGGAATAGAGAGGAAGATGATAGCTAAAATTCAGTGCTGATAAATGCAGTGTTGCATCTGGGGGTTACAATACTCCAAAGAAAAAGTCTTCACTAGTAGAAGTGGAGCTCAAACATAGCAAGCAGAAAATGGGCCAAAGCAGTACTAGACCATGGAGCATAGCTCAATAAGGCATTGGGTGTAACCAACAAAATACTATGTTGTGTCCTAAGTGAGGTAGAGGGACTATTTTGCATTCTACAGAACATTATTCTGGTTCGGTCTGGAATACTAACTTTATTCTGGGAATTTTACAGAGATGGGGACATAACAATAAAAAGAATCCAAAAGAAAGCAACAAGGGCAGTTCAACAGATGGAGGAAATGGACTATAAGAAAAGTATGCAGAAGGTGGGGTCTTTGGAGATTAGAATACATAGAGTGACAAGATCTGGATGCACAATGTATTAACAGGAGACTGTGAGGAGTGAATCTGAGAAGAAAGGAAAAAAGAGGGAAAGATGGTATCGTGCAAGTAGAAGGAGTAAATCAAACTTATTCTTCAGGACATTTTATTTCATGAACATGGTAGTAGGCAAGTGGAATAGTCTTCAAGAGTTTATGTGTACAGTGATTTGAGAAGACCTTTAAGAGAAAATGGGATCAAAAGAAGAAGAAGAGAGAAAGAGTAAAGCAAGATCAGCTTACGATTGTTTGGTACAAGGCATGGGCAAACGACAGACAGATGTTTTCTCATGAAAGCGATGAAGTGCAATGTAATGCACTTAATGCAATTACGTTTTGGCTTGTGTGAAAGAAACGTGGAGTTAGGCAGGTGAAAACCACTTTTCATCATCCACAAATTAGTGGGGTGATAAAAGAGTTCAGTTCTATTCATAAAATTGCATTAGGTGCATTTGCAGATCAATTCAAGATAGAAGAAACAAGTATCTCACACATCATCTGTCTTTATGTAATGAAGTACCTTAAGAGCTCACTTGAGTTCTGTTTTTGATTTATTGTTTAGCCATGGGGTGTGACAGATCTTGGTTTTAATTCCTGATAACTAGGAGGTAGAATGTCATTCCTGTAGATAAAATGTAGCAAAATAAGTCCCACGCCTTAGAAACTCACTGACCTGACTCAAACGCTTACTAGCCAATCATTTAAAATAGTAACCAAGGTATTAGGCGTGTTTGATCATTGATCCAGCATGTTTCTATTCATTTTTTTCATCTGCCTCGCACAATTGGTAGAACCAACTTGCCATTTACTGAGACTGTTTGTTGTGGTGTTAACCACCACCTTGAACCGCTTCATGATGTCTGAAATTATGTTGTTGATTTCACACAAAGAAATATGGCCAAAAAAAAAAAATATATATATATATATATATATATATATATATATATATATATATATATATATATATATATAATTTGACATTTGTTTACCAGGAAAGTCTGACTGGGTTATGATGTACCCATTTTCAGTGGAGGTCCAGGGAGAAAGGCTCCAGATACATATGGTTAACAGAATGAATGAAAAACTAGACAGACTTAATAAAGTCGTAGCATTCAAGCACAAATATGAAAACAATACGTACGTTTGTCAGAATGAGAACTTAACAGACATAATAAAGTCATAACATTCAAGCACAAAATTTGAAAAACTATACATTAGTTTGTCAGAATAAAAACTCAACAGACGTAATAATGTCATGGTGTTCAAGCATAAATTAAATGGAAAGCCTGATAATAGGAAGATGCAGCATTATTTACATAACAGATGATTATCATAATGATTATTAATATTTCAGATGTCAAGTAATATGGTAACAGACTACATTGGTGAAGGCTCAGGATAGTATGAGTAGAGAAGGGAAGGGGGTGATAGAGGGGATAGTATGAATAGATGTGGAAAAGGTATGAGTGCAACCTCAGGGGAGTATGTATAGAGGAAGGGAGGGCAGGGTAAATTAGTAGTGGGGATAGAGAGAGTATAGGTAGAAAAAGATATAAGAGTACCTCAGCCTGGGCTCATACAGGAGAAAATCCAAGCTTTGTTGAAGTATTATTTTATAAGGGTTTTGAAAGAGTGCAGGTTAGTAACAGTTTTAATAGTTAAAGGAAGGGAGTTCCATAGTTTTGCCACAGAGCAGGTGTAGATGTTTATTTGGGATATAAAAGTTGATTAATGAGCTTAGAGCAGGGAAAGCTAGTGAGCTGTGGATGATTTTGTATACCATAGTAAGTTGTACATATTGCAGGTAGAGGAGAATTCAAGCCATCTTAGGGAATGTAGAGCATTACAGTGATGAGTTAGATGGGTTTTGTTTATGGCAAATTTGGCAATTTTGTTATAGTAGCTTCTATTTTTTTTCTTAGGAATGTCTGTAAGTTAGAATTGGGGCCCCATATAACAGTGAGGGCAAAAGGTAGGTTTTGGCTAGGGTAATTTTGGTAGCTGCTGTGAGGAAGTTTTTATTCCTGTATAGCATGCCTAGTTTTTGGTGTTTTTTTTTTTTTGTTACTGTTTTGTATGTGTAGGTCAAACTTGAGATTATCGTCAATTGTGACACTTAGTAGTTTGGTATGCTGAACCTATTCAATTTCAGTATTGTTGGCTGAAAAGATCTTGAAGTTTGTTTTGTTGGAGCTATGGAGTTTGTGGATAAAGAGAGAGGAGCTTTTTTTTGGGGGGGTGGGGGTTCATTAGGAGTTCTGCATTGTAGAGCCATGTTTCTAAGGAAGATAAAGCTTGTGTCATGTGTTGTAGATGGGTTAATGCATCTGATATGCAGATTATTGTGGAGTCATTTGCATATTGTATTAGAGTGCCTTCACAGGAGGATGTATGTAAGTTACTGATGAAGACATTAAATAGTAATGGGCCACGGATGGATCCTTGAGGTACACCTCTGGGGGTGATGTGATATGGGGAGATTTTATTGCTTGCTGCCTGTCAGATAGGTAGCTAGAAAATCACTGAAGTGAGGAGAAGGCTAGACCAATGCTGGAAAGTTCTTTAAGTTTGGGGGTTATATATCATGTCAAAAGCTTTTGACAAATCTAGAAATACTGCAGATACTAGTTTGCCAGTATCATGGGCTTTGTTGACAGAGTTGAAAGATAATAAGGCTGTTGAGGTACTGTGTGCAGGTCTAAAGCCATGTCGAGTGTGGGAAAGTAGGTTGTTGTGTGTAAGATACTGGAGAAGTTGTAAGCATTCACATTTTTCTAGAATCTTAGATGGGGGCACAATTGCAATAGGATGAAAATTTATGGTATCAGTGGAATTGCCTCCCTTATATAAAGAGATAATGTGTGATATTTTCCAAAGGTTAGGGACATGTGATTCAGCTATGGCTCTATTAATTAAGATACTAACAGGGAATGCTATTGCCTCTGTGGGAAACCTTAGGTATTCAGGTGAGAGGTTGTCTGCTGAGGTTAAGCAAGGTTTCAGTTTTTGTAGTAGTTTTTTTTTATTTGAGATAAAGGGATGGGCTGAAAAGTAAATGGGGGATGGTTTGGTTTTTGATTATGAGTGAGGGGTTGATTGTGTGTGTGTGTGTGGGGGGGGGTGTAGAGATTAGTATTGGTGGTATTAGAAGTAGTGAGTCGGGTTTACTTTTAGGTTGGATATGGACTCTATAAATTAAAAAAATAAATAAATAAAACAAAATTACATAGTATATATTCTCACCAGAAAACAAGTCAGCAAATAAAAATCTTAAAGAAAATGATTTGCAAAACAGTATATTGGGTACTTCAACAGAATCTGTTTAGACCTCCCAAGAACTGTTGATATAATGAACTGCAAAATCAAGAATATACTATTGCAAACTGTATTAGAAGAATTAATCCAGAATGGGACCTCTGGGAACACACTGCTTTGCCCTTATTTGCTGCATTGTTAAAAAAGATGGTTAGTAAATAAACATGTCCTTATTAAAATAAACACAAAAAGGCCAGCAAAATAGTTTCACCGTTTATTATGAGGTGAAAAAAACGGACAAAATTGTCCCTCTTCAAATGTTAGTACTCATACTAGTTTCGGCACCCGCCTTCTTCAGTGAGTAAGAACAGACAGAAAAATTTTTTAAAACTGCAACCAACGTCAGTATAAATACTACTGTTAACCAATAGAAAAAGAGACATTCTTGTTAAACTGCAATACAAAATTAAAGTGATACAGTGAATAAAAAGTGTATATCAAAACACATAAATATGAATATACACTTTAACAAAAATTCATACTCAATACAAAAATGGCAAAGGCCAACCTATATAGAAATAGTGTTTGCCTGTATCCATAATCAAAAGTAAATATAAATAATGATATATTGGGTATGAATATTAACAACATAAATACAATATTTGGAACTGTATATTCAAATTATAACTTGATAACTATCAGATAACATAATTTATAAATGGTCATTAAGACCAGGTGGAAATAGGGCACCAAGGTGTGTAATCCAATACCTTTCTTTGTGGCTTAGTATTCCTTGCCAACCTGTTTGATTATTCCTATTGCCCGTGATTTTATCTATAATGGTGAACATAAACTTGGCGCTTGGATGTTTAATAGTGTGTAAATAGAGTGCATTAGATATTTTATGATTACGAATATCACTCCGATGTTCCCCAATTCTAATTCGTAATGACCGTGATGTTTTGCCAACATAAAACGATTGGCATTGGCATGTGGCCAGATAAATAACCCAGCTAGTTGAACAATTGCCAAAAACTCTAATGTCATATACTTTGCTTGTATTGGAACTTGTAAACTGTTTTAACTGATTCACTTGGGCACAAGATATACAATGTCCACATCGAAATGTTCCTAATAACTCATCCCCCATGATGGTAAGTTGTTTGTATTTAGCTGCACCACTTTCTCTATGCTTATAATGGGAAAACAAAGTACCCAACGTTTTTCATCGTCTGAATGAAAATGAGCACTGATTATCCAGGATACCCCTCAAAAAATCATTAGCTAATAAAATGTTCCAATTATTGTTCACAGCTTGCCTAACTATTTGATGATTTTTGCCTAAAGTAGTAATAAGTCTAATATTTTGACTGTTAAGAGGTTTACTTTTGTCCCTATATTCCAACAATGTGTTCCTTTCCTGCCTATCTGACCAAATTCTGGCAGATTCAGTATCAGAAATACAATAACCCCTATCCAAAAATCTGGATTTTAAATCAGCTTTAGCAGCTGTATAATCCTCATGAGAAGAATTAATTCTCCAAATTCTCAAATATTGAGATTTGGGGATGTTGCGGATGGTGAGACGTGGATGCATACTCTTTGCATGTAACAAAGTATTGAACTGGGGATATTTCCAATGAATTTTGGTGTTAAGTGTATGGTCACTGTTACGATATACAGTGACATCCAAAAAAGCTATCATATCCCGACGGAATGTAACAGAAAATTCAATACCCCAGATGTTATTATTGAGATATTCCAAAAACTCTTGAAGATAATCTGCATCCGCCCGCCACACCATCCAGCAATCATCTAGGTATCTCCTCCATATATCCATTTCTACAAGATATATGTTGTGTAGGGGATTGTAAATAAGGCATTCTTCCAGGTAGGCCATAAAAAGATCTGCATAAATAGGGGCAAAAGAAGCCCCCATGGCCGTACCCTGCAGTTGCCAATAACAATCCACTTGGAAATAGAACACATTTTTAGTCAGGACATGTTCCGTTAGGCAAATAAGCAGAGTATTGAAACCTGGAGGATAAAGTTCAGCTTTAACAAGCCAATATTCCAAAGCTTGGAGCCCGGCCCAATGTGGTATACTGGTATAAAGGGATTTTACATCCAATGTACACATCAACCAATGAGGCTCAAGCTGACTATCCTCAATGATTTTCAAGAATTGTGTTGTATCCTGGATTCTTGCTCTAACAAGTGGCAATAAAGGTTTAAGAAATTGAGTTAAAAATGCAGAAAGTGGTTCAGTAAGGGAGGCATGGCCAGAAACAATTGGCCTGCCTGGTGGGTGTGTAATGGATTTGTGTATTTTCGGGAGTAAATATAGAATTTGTCTGTCTGGATCTTTGACTTGTAAATGTTGAACAGTTTTAGGTGTAATGATGCCTTCCTCTAATGCAGATTGTAAAAATAAATCAATCTCTTTCTTAAATTGACTAGTGGGATCAATCCCCATTTTCATATAACAATGTCCATCCGATAGTTGCCGTAAACCCTCATTGACATAATAGTCCATATTCAAAATGACCACTGCACCACCCTTATCTATCTATATTAAAAAATAGAGACCAGTTTCACACCAGTACCTCAGGAGAGGAGTCATCTTACACTGACAGTGAATATGGTAATATAGCCAACTCTCCACTCAAAAAGAAAACCACTTTCTGCATTTTTAAGAGTATGCATCCACGTCACACCATCCGCAACATCCCCAAATCTCAATATTTGAGAATTCAGAGAATTAATTCTTCTCATGAGGATTATACAGCTGCTAAAGCTGATTTAAAATCCAGATTTTTGGATAGGGGTTATTGTATTTCTGATATTGAATCTGCCAGAATTTGGTCAGATAGGCAGGAAAGGACCACATTGTTGGAATATAGGGACAAAAGTAAACCTCTTAACAGTCAAAATATTAGACTTATTACTACTTTAGACAAAAATCATCAAATAGTTAGGCAAGCTGTGAACAATAATTGGAACATTTTATTAGCTAATGATTTTTTGAGGGGTATCCTGGATAATCAGTGCTCATTTTCATTCAGACGATGAAAAACGTTGGGTACTTTGTTTTCCCATTATAAGCATAGAGAAAGTGGTGCAGCTAAATACAAACAACTTACCATCATGGGGGATGAGTTATTAGGAACATTTCGATGTGGACATTGTATATCTTGTGCCCAAGTGAATCAGTTAAAACAGTTTACAAGTTCCAATACAAGCAAAGTATATGACATTAGAGTTTTTGGCAATTGTTCAACTAGCTGGGTTATTTATCTGGCCACATGCCAATGCCAATCGTTTTATGTTGGCAAAACATCACGGTCATTACAATTAGAATTGGGGAACATCGGAGTGATATTCGTAATCATAAAATATCTAATGCACTCTATTTACACACTATTAAACATCCAAGCGCCAAGTTTATGTTCACCATTATAGATAAAATCACGGGCAATAGGAATAATCAAACAGGTTGGCAAGGAATACTAAGCCACAAAGAAAGGTACTGGATTACACACCTTGGTGCCCTATTTCCACCTGGTCTTAATGACCATTTATAAATTATGTTATCTGATAGTTATCAAGTTATAATTTGAATATACAGTTCCATATATTGTATTTATGTTGTTAATATTCATACCCAATATATCATTATTTATATTTACTTTTGATTATGGATACAGGCAAACACTATTTCTATATAGGTTGGCCTTTGCCATTTTTGTATTGGGTATGAATTTTTGTTAAAGTGTATATTCATATTTATGTGTTTTGATATACACTTTTTATTCACTGTATCACTTTAATTTTGTATTGCAGTTTAACAAGGATGTCTCTTTTTCTATTGGTTAACAGTAGTATTTATACTGACGTTGGTTGCAGTTTTAAAAAATTTTTCTGTCTGTTCTTACTCACTGAAGAAGGCGGGTGCCGAAACTAGTATGAGTACTAACATTTGAAGAGGGACAATTTTGTCCGTTTTTTCACCTCATAATAAACGGTGAAACTATTTTGCTGGCCTTTTTGTGTTTGTTCAAGGTTGGTTGGCCGAGCAGGTCGTACGAGCGAGGACTGGTGTTTGATCTTATTAAAATAAAGACAGATTATCAGAAATTGAGGATAAGATGGAGGCAATTTTATCAAGGACAGATGAAACTGAATCATAAATAGCAGCAGTGGAAGATGCTTGCTTCAAAGAGACAATGTCTTTAAAAGAACCTTGGATGCTTGAAAATATTAAAATAACTTTAGCAGGCCTGAAAGATTGATCACACTGCAATAATATCATAATCTAAGGAAATTTTGAAGATATCGTCTGAGATTCAGAAAAAAAGTCCCTGCACAAATGTAAACTGCAGCAGCCAAAACTTGATGCGTGCATGTACAGGGGAAATGCGATTAAGAGACATGTTTAGCTGCAATGAGAAAACCTTCACTAATTGGGTGATCTGCATGTCTCTGAATCAGATGTAACTAAAGAGCATTACTGACAACCCATGCATGTTGACATAGGCTCCCCCTCATTCACTCTCACACAAATGCAGACATTCATGCAAACACACTCACTCACATTATATGAACGCCCCAACACTCAGTCTCATGCATGGTGTGTGCGTGTGTGTGTGAGCACGCACGTGTGCAGTTTGGATGTTAGTTGGGATATTTTGCAGACACCGTAATGGTTTTGGACATTAGGTGGGTTATAGACCCTGTGTTTCTAAAGTATAGCCAAACATTCCACTTATGCTCTGCTGATGAGATCATAAGAAGGCTGAAACATGCATGTCCAGAGCTAAGTGGGGTTTGGCTTTACTGACCTGAATGTCTCCACAAAGACTTAAAAAGAAAAAGTAAAAAGCCATGGACCATACCTCTCAACCTGGAAACATCAAAAATCTGGACAAGGCCCATGAAAAATAGGTACAAATCTGTATGCTGATTAACATCGAATTTGCATACATAATTATGTAACCCCACCCACTCCAATGGAATTGTGGGATACCAACTTTTGAACGCAAATTGAAGAACTGACAACCAAAACATGGCACCAGACCAGAGTCCCCCTGCAGCCATTCCAGTGTCCTGTTACCTGGCTATTTTGCCCCATTTACCATAAACACTAATGTATGCATACTGCTTTACTTCTACAATGATTTGAATTTTATTTTTACATTTTACAGCACAACAATGCAGAAACACTAAAAGACATCATCTGGTAAACAAAACAATACTATCTCACAATGAAAATAGGCTTGACATTAAACTTTGCCCTTGAAACTCACATTCATTGAAACAGCATTGAAATCCACACCACATCCAAAGAAAATGCATCTGGCCAGTGGTGGATAAAGATTACATTTGGGCTGTTTTCAAATCACTGGCCCCTTGCACACAAAACAAGATAACATACATGTGTTTTTTTCTTTATACACATTCCTGACTTTATTAAATTATATTATTTATATAATACAACACACATGTTAGAGCGCATTTTAAATTTATTGTTTGAACATTTTACCAGTAATCTGTACTGCAGGCAATGAAACAAAACACATGAACCAATAATGACAAAACTGCCCAATTCAAAACTTTTCCATCATAAAAGTCTGCTTCCACACCCATACTATAAATAGAATGATAGTAGTGTAAGCCATAGGCATCTTGCACTGCGTTTCACACTTATTTTCAATTTCATTTTTTTTGGGGGGGACAAAAGGTCAAAAACCAGGGACACATTTTAAACATTGCTTGTATAATTTTGTAAAGTTGCTAGAATAAAATGTGCTACCATCATGCATTTCACTGGCAGGTTTTGAACCCAGGAGTCTATGCACTACATTCAGAACAACATACCACTATCTCACATCAGCAGCTGCCTGAAAAATAGGAAGACTGAAACTTAATAGCCATCATTTAGTGAATTCATTTCTCACTTCTCAACATAGCTCTTAACCTCAACACAAAAAACATGGACAAACAAAGCGAATAATGGGGGAATACAAATTCAGTTCTCACTTCTCACTCACCATATCTCTGAACTGTTAGCACAAAAACAATAATAGGGGAATACAAATTGTGTGCTCATTTCTTATCATAGCTCTAAACTCTTAGCACAAAAAAAAAAGTGTTCTTACTTCTCATCATAGCTCTCAAGTCTCAACTCAGTCAGAAATGGTGGTGGCTCGGGATAGTAGGCTCTTTTTACCTTGTACTAAAGGTACAGGGTTTGAGCCTGAATACCTCTAGCCACCAAGTGTATTATATGGGGGCATTTGAACTGCAAGTATACAAGAAAGGCATTTTAGGCTTGATTGAGTTAAGTATGTTTGTCATTGTTAGAACTACCTGCGTGTCTTTATCCCATGTTGCTCTAGTTTCTTCTCACATATCCTACTGTTTTATGACTTTGTGTCTCTCTCTATGCAAGACATTGCAAATGAAAGGTGTAGCTGTCTCAATGGTTAACGTTTGTCAATTTTTCTTTGACTTCTATATATGGTTTTCTTGCTTCTACTTAACGTTTTGGTATTGGATGATTCCCTGTGATCAGAACAGTTTTGTTTTTAGTTTGTGTATAATTATATTGGATGGAGCTGGAGTGTCTGACATCTGAAAGCTATAGGAAATATTTTTTTCCAGTCTTGGAGAAAATATGTCATGTGCAGGAGATTGGGTAATTCATGGAAGGTTGCAATGGGTGGAGGATGCAAGAAAAAAAAAGAGGAGGGTGAGAAAATTACAAGGAGGCTAGCTGCACTAGTGGACCTAGAATGACTTTATTTCTTATATGAGGAATATTTGTAGCTTCATACCACTTTTCGGGTTTGTTTCTGGGCATGTAGTAATGTTATACTTGCATCTGCTTTATACTGCTACAATTTTCAGAGTAATTTGCAGCAGAATAGCTATTTGTAGTCACCTTTATTTGAATTTCTAGGAGGCAGTTTTCTTTTGAAAGTGAAAGAACCACAAATGAGATCCCAAGAACAGTGTGATGCATTGAATGAAAATATGAATTACTTATACTAAGTATGAGTCTGAGATAGCAGTACCTTAAAGTGTGTTCCCTTTACTCCTAGGGACAGTGATTTCATAGTTAGTATACATCAAAACAAGGGTAAGTAGATCTGCAAGAAGCAATGCCTTCTTGCAAATTTGCTTTAAAAGCACGAATGTATGTGTTTACTTTTGCCATTTTGCTTGTATATCTATTAGTTTCTCTTTATTTGTGCATTTTATCATTCATTTTATTTATTTTTGTAACAATGGGACTTGCAATGATAATAG
Source organism: Protopterus annectens (assembly GCF_019279795.1). Taxonomy (NCBI): domain Eukaryota; kingdom Metazoa; phylum Chordata; order Ceratodontiformes; family Protopteridae; genus Protopterus; species Protopterus annectens. The sequence continues at coordinate 279,620,521 of NC_056748.1, forward strand.
GGAGCCTTAGCACACACCATGAAAGGGGTAGTTGAGTAGGAAATTTCAGAGGCTTTCTTCTGTATACTTCTTTTTACCTCTGTGTGTTCATTAGTAGTTTGAGACCTATTTGTGTAGTTTTCAAAAATCACACTGCAGGCGAAGTCTCCAGTGTGACACTTTTCTGTTAGATAAAATAATATCACAAAGCCTGTGAAGCAGTTTTGCTGCCTTAGGAAATATAAAGACTCTTTTTCTCATTATTTATTAACATCAACTAAAACATATGTAAAAGAATCAACATTTGTTTGAACCAACTTTCCTTTGTATGCTAAGCCATTCTCTAGTTCAGATTTCCATTCTAACATATCTTGTGTTTCTCACTGCTCTTTATTTTCCTTCATTGAATGGAAAGGCTTTTTTCAGTGTGGAAGGGATATTTCTATTTGTCTTTAGAGTGGCATTATTTGCCAATTAAATTTCAACTGTGGGTACATATGGAATGAGAATGGAGCTTTCTTTGAGTTTGAGCCTTCATGAAAAAGTCCCTTACCATAATTATGTGACTGGCAATTCACACACACACAGACACACACACACACACACACACACACACACACACACACACACACACACACACACACTCTCTCTCTTACCCTGAGTAGTGCTCGGCCTCTTCTGTTCCATCCTCATGTTGCTGCTGCCGCCATTAATCCCGGGCCCGGCTCCGTTTCAGGGCTTGCTGTATCCCCCAACCTGCTACCACCATTAATCCCAGCTCCGTGGGCTCGCTATATCCCTGGCCCCTTTGCTGCTGCCATTAATCCATTTCAGGGCTCGCTGACTGTATCCTCGCCTCTTCTGTTCCCCATGTTGCATTCCCGCCGTTAACTTAACCGCCAGCCAGCCGGAAATGATGATGCGAGCTCCTTGAGCTCAATTCCGACTGGCTGGTAGCCTGACGGTGCCGACGTCATCACGCACGTGATGACGTCAGCTCTGACAGCGCGAAAATTTTAAAAAAAGAAAAGAAAAATCAGAAATGAAGGAGTGCCACTCGGGAATCGTGGCACCCCTTCATTTGGACCCTAAAACTCGGTAAAAAACGAGTAATTCGGAACGGTTGGGAGCTCTGCCATGGACATTCATAAGCCATATTGCTAAAACACTTTATGTCCTTAAGGTGCCATTTGCATATACCCCATGAGCCTCTATTACAGGAGGTTTAAGGTATCACACAGTGAAAAGTCTAGCTTGGCTGGATTTTTCTTGTATGTTTTATATATATATATATATATATATATATATATATATATATATATATATACATACACACACACACACACTCTCATATGTGTACACACACACACACACTCATCTAAGACCACTCATGTATGCACACACACTCTGACAAACACACCCCACCATTACTAACGTTCTGATAAATTCCCTAACACTTACCTACATAGAGGTCTTTCAAACTGAAAGTAATAAGGGATTACAACAATTTGGCCATGTTAATTAACTTAGCCAACCATGTTAAAGTATGCAGCTGAGTAATTCTCTGATTCTCATGGCTGAGTAAATCCTCTTCCGACAGGAAATGCCAGGGGAAAGCATATGGCTAATTAGCATAGCCCACACCTCTGGAATGCCTCATTGGCATGTAGCACAGCCATGGAGATGGCCTGCTATGGTGATTGCAGCAACCAGGTGGAATCACTGCAGTGGACCTGTTGGGCCTGTCTCTGTATCAGAAAGTTTGCTGGCCAGTAGTTGGCCACATATGTTAGGACTTAACCACTGGTGGTAGTCTTTTCTAGACCCTCAGTCATTGGCTCTGACAACTAAATGAATGTACTGCAGGGCATTTTTCTTCAGAAACAGACCCGCTTCCTCTTTTCAGAGTTATACTATACAAAGTACACATAGATCCCTTCATCAGCTGGACTGCTGGATTTTCAAAGCAATTATTATTTATTTATTTATTTACATTTGTTTACTGAGAAAGTCTGACTGGGCATCACATAACCCCTTTTTAGAGGAGACTTTGGAAGAAAACACAAAGAATAGTACTCATAAGTATAACATATTTTACAAAGATATTATGTGAGAATATTGCAAAACAAGGGAGTAGTTATTAATTAAAACAGCAATATAACGTAGTACATTAAAAGTTATTAAAATCACAGTAGCAGTTTAACATTGTGCATCAGGTAACTGAAGAGAATTAGTTTAAGCAAGTTAAAAATTTATAGTAATTTATGGTCATAATAATCTTCAGCTAGAGTGTAAGGTGTTGTAGGGTATGTTTTGAGTGAAGAAAGTTGAAGATAACTTTAGACTGGGAAAGAGTTGATAGCTGTTAATAGGAGCAACATTAGTTTGGTCAGATAGTGGTGATACAAGAGACAGACATTGAAAGTAGTAAAAAGTCATCAGTAGTCCACTGAGTTATACAGAGGAAATTAATAGCGAGGGGAAGAGATAGGATGATAAGAGTCTTCCGTGAGAGGTGGCTAGCCATGCAGCTGGAACAGCAGCAAAGCCAGGAGTCTCAGAGATATTGTTTCAATAATTCTTTAAAATGGTTGAATGACAGTGTTGTCTGATGAATGCTGGAACAGAGCTCCAAATTTTGGATACAAAGTTAGAATATAAAGCATCACCAGCAACGTTTTAGTGGTTTAGTTGTTGAGAAGACATTTGTCTGGAGGTTGTAGCCATCTATTTCAGGTATACCATTGCAGCAGATGTTTTAGTAAGGAGCATCTTTCAAGAAAATACAATGTGTTGTGAACTGTTTATAGATAATAGTAGGTAAAATGATTATGTAGGTCCATCCTGTTAGGGAATTTCAAGACAGAACATTGGTAGTTTCTGGTTGTTGTGTAGGTTCTGACCCTTGTTTGATAATGTTTATCCTTCCCACTGTCTGCTGACCACCCAGCTTCACCATCAATTGGTTCCTTCACCCTACAAGTGAGAACCATGTAAGCCATCATTACATAGCCATTGTTCTTTTTCCTCGAATTACCCTGATATTGATAACTGAGTCACCACAGGAGGCTTCTTGTGCTCTCCCCATAACATGTTCATGCTCCTATACACACACACACACACACACACACACACACACACACACACACACACACTTACAAACACACAAAAACTGAAAGCTACCAACACTGGCTTGGGATAATCAAGCCCATGATCTCCTGGTCCCATAGCCATGTCCACTTGTATGGGAGTAATCAGCTGACTAGGACTACCATCTCCCTCCCTCCAGGATAGGTACATCAGCATAAACCACTGACTCCTATCCCCTGCTGCTCAGTTCTTCCGGCACCCAAACCCCTAATCATAGGTCAGTGGTTTATTGGTACTTAGTAAGCTACTGGTTTGTGAGGATCTTAAGAAGTCTATCCTTACATTCCCATGGTAGCTTTTAGCCCTTATTCCTTGAGTATAAATAATCCAGAAGTGGGCAGAACAAGGATATGTAGGGACATTTACTTTTTGCCACTATCCATGAGATACATGGATGCTAAACTGGGAATAAACATGAGTTTTTGCATCCATTCATTAAAATTACATTTAAATAGAGAAAGAGAAGAGCTTTGCTTTATGAAAAGTGGAAGACAGTTCCACAGAAGAGTTATTCTGTGTGATACATACCTGTCCCTCCAACATGTTCTATTTATGTTCCAAATCAGATTGAGATCCCTTGAGCAGGTGTTCATGCTACTATTGGACTTGCAAATGTGTAATAGGTCTGATAGGATAGGGTCTGTTTAGACAATGTGCAAGACAGAGGTCTCCTGTTAGTAGCCAGTATAATACCAAGAACTGGGACAAAGGTTTGAGATCATCTGTGTAATTTTTATGATTTAGGCCCTTGCTTTTTTTCATGTGAAAGCATTGTGGTCAGTCCAGTTTTGACATGTATTTGGACAGGTATATACTGAACAGGGCATTATATTCAATGTTCAGCTTGTTAACAGCCAAGTACAATGTAATGATTACATCTCTGGATCGGGACTGAGTTACTTCTTTACAATAGTGGATATGTGGCAATGAAAGGACAGTTCATTGTGACAGTGGTTCCCAGATCCCTGACAACATGATCAACTTCCAGGAGTGTGTTATTGTGATAACTACAAGGGAAGTAATGCTTGCTGAAGGATATTATTATACTTTTGGATTTAGTTTTAGTCCATGGTTTTGACGCTAGCTTTTGGTTTGGAAAAGGCCCTCTTGGAGAAGTTTGGTGATCTCTGGGGAGTTTATGATGGCTGACCAAGTTTACAGTCATCTGCAGATTTGGTCAGCTTTAAACTCTTAACATTATCTTTGACCTCCATAAGCAAATGTCAATGAAGACTGGCCCAATAATTGAACCCTGGGCTACACCATTAGCGACAGGTCTTTTGAGGGAGGTAGAGTCTAATTTCCTGGGTTCTATTAGTTAGCCAGTCTGCTATGCAATGTATAACAGGGATTTACATTTAACTGGGAGAGTTTGTCTATGATAACCAAGTGCAGAATGGTGTTGAATGGCTTAGTGAGATCTAAATATATAGTAAATACGTATTTGCCCTTTTCCATTGCTTTAGCAACTTTTTTGAAGAAGTTGATTGGGTTAATTAAGCAGGATCTGCCCTTGACAAATCCCAGCTGGCTTGGGTTGAGTTTGTAGAGTACCTTTGCCCTTATTTATTAACCCTGCAATGATCCTTTCCACAGCCTTACAGATGAGGCTTGTCATTGTGGGTAGGGGGAACACAAGAGACCAGATAATTAGCATGACTTAAAAAGCACTAAAAAGGATTCCAACCTGTGCCCTCCCACCTTGGACATTAGTTGGCCGTTGTTTCCACAACCACTAGATACCAGGGATAACATTAAAAATAAATAAGTGAGAGAAAAAAATGGAAATGCAAGCACATCAATTACAAAGGAGCAAATGTGACATGAATCCTGCACACTTGACACAAACTCCAGCATTAACCCACTACAGTAACTGATAAGTGCAACATGTTTTTAATATACGTATATTGAGGATCTCAAGCATTATGCAATGCCTGCAACAGTTTGTGGCTTACAAGTGTGATGGACTATGAATGGTAGGCATACCCCTCAGCCTTGTAGCACAAGACATCAGGGCAAAAATCAAAAATAATGATGGGACAAAATCATGAATGGATCATAAGTATTGCTCCCACATACAATGTACTAGGATAAAAGCTTTTACCAAAGAATATGCAGTGTGAAACTTAAATGTCTAGCATTGCATTACAAGGGGAGTGTGTGTGTGTGTGTGTGTGTGTGTGTGTGTGTGTGTGTGTGTGTGTGTGCGCGCGTCTGTTGAAGCATAACTGTGGGGGCACCTGTGCTAACAAGCAGCAATGTAGACTACCACAAAAACGTGATAATCTGCATTCTCAGTAGTTAACAGCAATTCAAAGACATGCTAATTATCCAATAATGAGGTTTTTCCTTCATTGTACCTAATGTGTTTCTGAACAGGAAATTTCTGCATCGCAGAAACAGCTTCAACAAATATTGTTTGCTGTTAAGATTATTACATATAAAACTACCCCTGCACTACAAACCATAACTGGAACTTGCTTGCTATCATTAATACCACATTCATGTATTTTCCTAACCATGGGAGTTCATCTATGTAATTCAGTCTGTAGCAATATTCTTTCTTTAACTTCAAGAGTTATTTAAAGGAATGTTAATGATGACTTCAGTTCACTTTACAAATGCAGTACTTCACAAAGGCTTACTAGCAGGAATCAGCTCCTGTTGAATAGTAACATAATAGGACATCACACATATCTCTCAGTTTTCCAGAATTTTACAAAATGTCCCTGATTTTGCTTCTTTTTTTTGTCCTGCCCCTTGTAAATTTTTTGATTTTCTGTTAAATCACTTAGGATTACAGTCAGTTAATAAAGCCAGATATTAGAGTTTTATATTGTTGTTCTTTTAAGCTTTTTGAGTGAACTAGAGTTATATTTATATAGTGGTGGTGTGTACGTACGTACGTGTGTGTGTGTGTGTGTGTGTGTGTGTATGTGTGTGTGTGTGTGTGTGTGTGTGTGTGTGTGTGTGTGTGTGTCTCCTTCTGAACATCTTGTGTAGATGTACTGCTAAGTAAAGGGGTTTTCATAAGTTAATACATAGAGCTAGAGTAAGGGGCAGGGGTAGGACAGATCAGTGTTGGGGTTAGGGTTAGCATGCATGCATGAGTAAAATGAGGCAGGGGGTTGAAGCTCCTATGGCCACCTGTGTGCTAACCCTAGCCCTACACTCACTTATGAAAACGTCTTCCCCTAACAGTACCATTACTTAGACAAATTTGAAATTTAGCCTGAAGTTACTATTAGGGTTTGGGTTTAGTGTTCAGAAAACAAAATTATTATTTTTTTTTTTTCATTTTTCAGTTGGCTGAGTGTTCAACAGTGCAGACAGATTGAGACAAGGGAAATGTTCATCCAGTTCTGGACCTCCTTCTGTTCATGTGTGCTGTTTATGGATGGCGCAGTGGTGCAGCAGAAGCATTGTCACCTCACAGCAAGAGGTTCTTCAGTTTGATTCTTGGCTAGGGTGTCTTCTGTGTGGAGTCTGCATGTCCTTCCTGCGTTCGTGTGGGTTTCCTCCGGGTGCTCCAGTTTCCTCCCATATTACAAAGACATGCATCCGGACCTCTGCTGAAAATTGGCTTCGTTTCAAGTCGGACTTTCCCAGTAAACAAATATTAAATAAATAAAATATGTGTCTAGTATGGCCTCTAGTAACTTAAACACAATTATTAGGACAATTTTTCAAAAGTGAAATGAGGTAAACCGAGTCTCCATCATTCCTGTAATTAGAAGAAAATTAGGCATGTTGGTCCTACATGTATGTGGATATGTCACAGAATTCTGTATTGAATAACACACCCAGTTAAATTAAACAAATCTATTTGTAACCTGAAAACTGGAAGTGGATTTGTTTTCTGTTTGCCTGTACCAGGGAAAGCATTTAGCTCTTGTCAGAATAGTTTTAGTTGTCAAGATGCTGTGCCTTTTACTGTGCCAAGCATATTGTTATTACTGTTTTAATAGCTTTGCTCACCTCATTCCAGTACATTATAAAATCATGTTGACTATATTTTTAGTTGCTTCAGACAGCTTTTCATAGCTTCACAAGCTGTGTACTTCATTTGTCATCCAGAGCAGCACAATGATTCTTCTCCTCCCTGTTACAGCTGGAAGTATCTGTATTTTAATTTCCTAAGAATCTCTGTGAATGTTAATATGGATTAAATGGGAGAACTGTTATTACAGACAACTTCAAAATGGGTGGACTGTGGTTCTCAGAGGTTTATTAAAGGTGATCTTGAATTCAGAAATGGAATAAATTTCGTGAATATGTGGGAACTGAGTAGGGAGAGTTGGAGCATTACTATGTGTGTAATTAGAGGTCATACAAACTTTATCAAATAATGGAGGCTAATCTTTTGGGTGTTTTTTTTTTTTTTTTTTTTTGAAATAAGTGATTTGCCATGAGATCCAATCTAAGCAAATGAACAAATATGCTGACCAAACCGCTATTAATTCAACCAGTTCAGTTTTTCAGTTACTTAAAAACTCCATAATGAACCCTGACTAGTTGCAGTATGAGGGGTCTTTTGCAAATAGTATACACTGGGGTTTTTTTAGTATTAAGACATAGTGATGAAACAATTTTATTATCCAGCAATGGATGGGCTAGGTATAACGAAGTGTAATCACTGGTGTACTACTGAGGGAGGTGTAGTCACAGTTCTTGCTTGTCTGTATCATTAATAAGAATGGAAATTAAGAGAGGTTCTAGCAGAGATTCCCAGTAGTCACCTCAGAGGAAAGCTTCAGAGGTTGATTGGGAATAAAACGTCTGATTTACTGAGTTCTGCCAGAAAAATAAAGGAGGAAATTAAAAAAAAAAAAAAAAGAAACTATGAGGAAATCATAGTGCATAGACCTAACTTCTCAAGTTTGTGGAGAAATGATGGTTCAAAGTATCAGATGTCTTTAACAAATCAAGGAATAAAGTTCTACTAATCCCAGCATTAAAATGAGGCTGAAGGCATTTGTTGTTGACTAGGGCACAGCCTGAAAAGTAGTTTGGTCTACGCCTGTATCATGAGCAAGCAACAAGCAGTTTGTTAGTACTTAGATAAGAAACTGGGAGTGGGTGGCATTTTCCAGGATTTTTGACTGTGGGAAAAGTAGTTCAGTGAAGCAACAGTCATTAAGTATATGTAACCTTTTCGAAGGGAACTTCATTGCTTCTTTCCAGAAGTGTGAATGTTGAATGTATGAAGTAAGGAGGGATAGTACCTACAACAAATCAAGAATGTGATTTTTTTTTTTATTTAGTCCTTAGGAATGGCCCAGTTGCTTCAACTTCCTGCACACATTTTGCCCATTTGTTCTTCAGTCAGATTCACCAGTACAGGCAAAATACCTCTGAACAATTCTTTTTCCTGACCAGTGCACCTTTTCAGGCCATTCAGTTATATTTTGGACATAACATTCAGATGCTAAGAACCTAGTCTACAGATCCTGTGGATTGTCCTAACCTTAACCCCTTCCCCAGTGTCTTACACTATAGACTGCTTTCAGGTAGCACATGCATGTTACCCTACATGATGAGTCTAGGCTCCTTACTGTGGGTGATTCACCTGTACCTCTGCAGATGTCACCACTTCAGTCACCAAGCTGTCACTTTCCCTCCACGATGGATTAGCTGGCATCAGTCCTTCCAGTACCCATAATGCTAGCTGAACGCAAGTCATCTGGCTTTACCACTCTTTACCACTAGAAGGGAACTCAAGTAGAGCTGGGCTTGAGTTCTGAAAAAAGCTGATATATTTCAGAACTTCAAGGATTCAGTTACAAAAGAGGCAAACTGTGAATGACTGAAGGGGATGAAGTGCTGCAAGGAGAAGACACATCAGTCTTAGGAATACACATATCAAAAAAGGGTACATATTTATTTGCAATACCTCAAGTGGGTGCCTCTGAGGGATTAGGAGGGCCATTTTCTCAGGATGTGGAAGTTTTTCCACAACACCCCGGAACTATCCAAAACAGACATGAGAGTCTTTTAACTTTAGAAGTTTTGTCTTTCCATTCGCAGTAGCATCTTTTGTGCAGTTTCATCTTTCCTTGAACATCTGAGAATTACAAGGGGATTAAACAGTATGGTGTATTTTCTAAAGCTGATAATGTTGTGCCATCATTGCTAACTGGCAGAGATAGATAGAATCCTGACTGTGACAGATATGACCGTGGACTGAGTACCATCCTGGATGCTGGAGGAGTGACCTGAAGACAGTCGACGTGAAAGGCAGAAACTGGCTCAACCATCACGGAGGGAGGGGAGGTGATCAATCAGCTGTTATGCCGACATCTGGTGGAAGCCAGGTGCTAAAGCAGTTAGTGTAAGGGCTAGCTAGGCCATCAATCTAGCTCTGCCAAGCACTGCTCAAGTACTGCATCTCTCAGCACGTGCATTGAAACATAAACACAGACACACACGTTGCAGATAATTTGGACTGTTGCAGGCCTACACTTCAGCAGGTGTGCATTTTAATCCAAGATGGGGAGGGGACAGTGATGAAAGTATTTAAACCACCATAAGAAGGATTGCCATGATCTTCAGCTCTCATACCCCACCTCACCCAGTACTCTCATGGTGTCCTTGAGCATTGAAGAAGAGGTGGGAGAATGAAATGGCCAATAGAGGAAGGGCCTGCATGGTAGACAATGAATAGGGGTAAAAGACAGAAAAAAACATTGTACCATTTCCATCATGCAGGGATAACCTAGGAAGGGTGCAGGACTTTACATTTCTCTTGTGTGTTGGAGCCAAGAAGACCAACACTTCTTAAGAAGGCGACTTTAAAAAAAACTGACAGCATTATTCAGCTGGAGATCAGGAAACAGACATTAGACCGTGATGTTATGGATGTCACTGAAGAAAGAAGGGATGAAAGCTTTTTGAAAACTTTTATGGAATGCCTTGCAAAGAAGTGGTGCATTTTACCAGCTTTATTAAATCAGCAGAGTGAACATAGGGTTGTGACCAAATGCAGCTGATTCAATGTTAAAACAAATAAGTTCCAGATGTGGGGTCAGGGTACCTTTTCACCTAACCATAATCAGGAAACACTTCTGGCTTTCTGGAGGTCAGTTTACCAAATGCCACTAGATAAATGTGTAGAAACAGGTGAGTAAGCCTGATTGGCTTACAAAGATCTGCAGGTGAGAGTCAAGAGATTAAGTACCACTGTTGCTTTGGGTGATGGGAAAACAGGACCACTTACTTATGTGGGAGAGCTACTTGGTGTTCCTCCTGGCCTTTAAAACTGAAGGAAACAGATACTCTGGATCTGGTGGTTTTCCTCATGCAGGACCTCAACATTATAAAGGCAAAAGGCTTTCTTTTCTCAATCTGTTCACACTTAAATGGAGAACAAAAAGCAGCAGCCAAGGTAAATGTGCTTGTTCAGAACAAAAGTGTCCAGTTCATTTCGGGACATGTTATCACATAATAAACATTACTTTCTTACAGTATAAAAATATGTTATGCTTAGAATAAGGCATTTTCAAATTATACTTTTCCATGGTACTGCACACAGGTAATTTAACATATTACACACTGAGAAAGCCTGAATAGGTAATGGTTGTGTGGATTCATCAGTTTGTGTGCTGTATTGTTAATAAAGTTATATCAAAATAATGCAGCTAGAACACTAACTGTGTGCTATTACTCTGTATGTGACATGCTAGTAGTAGGTGCATTATGGTAACAGGAGCAGAGGGAGATTGGGTATGAACTATAATCAGAATCTGGATTGAAAGATGTACAGTAACAATAAATTATATCTCTCTACTCTGTGCTTTTCTTTTCCAGTTCAGATATTCCAAGTTGTCTGCAATGACATGCTGCAACCATTCTGAAATGGCAGCAGGGCAGAAGTGACTGAGGCATGCAGGCCATACTAATACGTGTGCATAATATACATACTCACATACACGTGCAATGTCTTAGCCTTATACAGGTTGTGTAGCAAAACCTACATGTTCAAGTATGCTGTACTTGAGTTAGATGTGGCCTCAAAAATATTTTATTTTAAACTCCATAAAAAGTAAATCTGGCTGATACAATTACAAATAGAAAAAAACAAAATTAAGCATCAATAACTGATATATGAAAGAATAAACACAAACAGTGGTGTGTGAAAAGGGGATCTGCATGGTCCATTGCATTGTGCTCTGTTAAAAGACCATTCCGGAGAAAATTTGCAAACTTCCCCAAGGATGAATATTTGCAATCTTCACCCAATGCTGTGCAATACAAAGAATTTTATATTAAGAAAGGGGATACAAGGGGTGAAGCTCCATGCCTGTGGGTGTGAGGACCTTGTCCCACACACCACCTAGATCAGATAACTTATTTTTTCTAATAAGAATTTTTTTGATGGAATGGTTTGTCAATCAATCAGAGCTTGATGGACCATACCTTAGCTTGGAAAAGCCACAAGATTTTTCTGCAAACCTTTCAATATGCCTGTGGCTTGCACATTATGACTATTTAAAATAAAACTGTTTCATACTGGTGAGAATGTATCTCAGGTGATAAATAATGTCAGTACAGAATGTGTTTGTGTTATCCCTGACACACACACAATGTGTGTGACCTTTATCCCTCACACACACACACAATGTGTGTGACCTTTATCCCTCACACACACACACACACACACACACACACACACACACACACACACACACACACACACACACACACACACAATGTGTGTGTGACCTTTATCCCTCACACACACACACATACACACACACACAGAATGTATGTGTGTCTGTCAAGGATAACATCCTCCATATTGCCTGCATGTATATGTGCATGTGATTGACTGGACTACAGCGGGGGAGTTTTTCTCTGCCTTATATCCGTGAGTTGCTAGGACAGGCTCCAGTTCCTCTTTGAGATCCTAAATAGGACAAAGAGGGTATTAAAGAGAATGACTGAATGAATGGCCTGTTATTTTTTCAGCAATGACCATAAAACTGAAAGTGTAAAATAAAGCTAACACAAGGGTATGAAAGAGGGAAAAGGGGATTGTTCTCTGCCTTCCACAAGCAAAATGTCTCTTCTGCGGTCTCTGTCACTTAATATCAATATCTGTACTCTGCTCTAAATGAATAATTAGGGATGCAGTATATGCAGGCAGTAGGTCAGGAGCTCTTGCATGCTGTCAAGTATTCTAAATGCCTCACTTTGTTCAACACATGCGTATATGCATCTCTTCTGAGACTAAGTACCCTCCTTTGAGGTTTCTAATGCACATACATGGGTTTTTCCTGATCTTAATTTTTTGTGGCATGGGAATTGTGTGCTTATAAATGTGTTTTGAACAGACTGAGAAAAGAAAGCTTTATTCCATTTGCACGGAATAATATCCATCGTTTAAAATCCTGCTGCTAAAGTGCAGTGCTAATGTACTAATGCTCTACAGCTGATGTATACTCTCTTAAGATATTTACTAGTGCCAGGAAAATAATATACTGACTTAATTTTAGAAATATTTATTTCAATAACCGGTGACATTTCTCAAATGGAGCTACTATTTTTGTGTGTGATGCAATCTTCCTATTTATTTATTTATGAGATCCCATCTTCAAGCACTAGCTGCATACTGGTTGAAGAATCATCGTCACTTTTTGCTTATTTTGCAGAATGATTTCCTAACGCTCTTTATTTCTTTATTATAGCCATCCTGATGGCGGCCGACAAACCATTTGAGAAGTGTGTCTGTTATCTATGTACCTATATATTTACTTATTGCATTTTGTAGATTACTTACTCTCTGTTGTTACATGTCATTTTTTAGAGGAGGCCAAGTGAGCAATACTAAAACATCTGTGCAAATAGTACAGTACTAAATAACAATATACTACAGAAAGAGAATAAATTAGAATCAACATACTAGGAAAATAACACAAACTTGATATCATAAAACATGTCATAAATATATACCTTCATTCATTCATTCTCTTACATCTGCTTTATCCAATTCAGAATCATAAGACAGCCAAAACCTATGCTAGTACTTATTAGGAATATTCATTTGGCACAGAGCAGAGAAACTAATATTGGATATGATGTCAGTGTATTACAGCATACATGCATGCACACACACCAGTCAAATAACCTAAGGCAACCTGGAGGACTGTTAAATTACCTATTGCAAGACATCATTTTGTTCTTTAGTCAAGTCTGACAAATTATGACGTCAAAGACATCAGCACAGCTAGCCTGTCTGGCATCATCCGCTTTCTTAACTTCTTGCAACTTCATATTCATTGATTTAGTGATGATGTCTATCCATCTTATCCCCCTGTTGTCCGCTTTCTTATTTTGTCTTTGATCTTTCCCAGCACCACTGCCCACTTAACTTAATATTATTTGGGTAAAGTAAATGAATTTTAATTTTTCTTATAAGACCTTCTGGCTAACAGTTTTGGTTAATTCCTTTAGTAACCAATTTGATCTTCTTGCACTCCACAGAATTCTCAAAAGTGTTCCCCAATACCACAGTTCAAAAATATCAATTTTCTGGAGCACAGCCTTGCTTACTGTCCAAGACCAAGTCATAGAGGCCTTTGTTGAAAATGTAATGTCTTTGCTCTTCAGATCTTTACAATAGTTTCCTCCTATGAAGCAAACATCTCTTAATTTCATGGCCACATACAACATCTCAGGTATCTTTGATGCCAGAACAATGAAATACATCTCTGCCTCTACATCTTCCCCATTGATTTGCAAAGAACTTATTGGGTTAGATGCCATAATGACATTGTTCTGCTAAGCAGCAACCCATCTTTTCTGCTTTCTACTTTCACCTTTATCATAAGGCTTTTCATATCTTCCTGACTTTCAGCCATCAGAGTGGTATCATTTGGATATCTAAGTTTTTTATATAAAAAAAAAGAAGTAATCTCCGTGGTATCCCCGAAGTCTCAAACAACCCATTAAACAAATATAGTGGGTCCAAAAACAAAACAGTAGTATAAAAGTAAAAAATAAATAAATAAATAAATAATATATCATTTGAAATATTGTACAGAATTACTGTACTTATTATTATTATTATTACTATTATTGGTATTATTGTAATTCTGTACAGTATTTCAAATTATATATTTTTTATTATTTTTTTGACTTAGGATGAGTGTAAGTTTGTTACTTCTACTACTATTGTCTGATCTGATTAATATACAGTGATTAACTAGAGATATATGGACTGAAAATCTTCCACATAGAGAAGTTTCTTACACTGTTAAGTTTTTTATATACATTTCTTCCAATAATTTTGATTTACGTTGGCCAGCATTTCAAGTGATATATTCAGCATATTCATTAAATAAGCAGTGGTAGTGTATTATTCTACACCGTTTCCAATCTCAGACTAGTCAGTTATTCCATACTCAGCTCTAACTGCTGCTTCTTGTCTGGCACAGAGTCAGCAAAGAAGGCAAATAAGGTAACCCAGCAACCTTGTGCCTCTTAGAACTTGCCACAGTTTGTGATGGTTCATATAGTCAAAGGCTTTAAAACAGTCAATAAAGCAGAAGTAAATATTTGTTTGGGGGCTCCCTGCAGTGAATGCTGGCAACCAGATTAACCACCAAATACCATACAGACTCCTAAAAGAGGTCACCCAAGCAACAGAAATATTTTTATTTTCTCTATTAAATCAACAATCAAATTAGGTAAAGTGCCTTTTTATTTGAACTATCAAGGAACCCTGGTCTGGTTTAAGTGACTTGCTAGCATTCATACACTACACAAAATGGAATAAAGGCTTTCCTAAGAACATTTTTGTGGCTTCTGAATACTACTACTTGTGATTTTTGGATTTATTCTTCTAAATGAGCAAATGATCCATGATCAGCAGAGACTGGTTTTGAATTACTTGGAATGTTAGAGACATTCTATGACTGCAGCTATTAATATCTTCAAAAATGGGTAAAAATAACAGGCAGTACATTTTTATGCTGCGGTACCTTTTCCTGATTCAGCAACCATCCTAACACAATACTGCACAGTCCCCTACCATAACAATGTTCAGCACCAAGTAGGGCTGGCTCCATAGCTGTGCTGAATGCTAATGAGACATTCTGGGAAGGAGGCATGTGATAATTATCTAAGTGCTGTCTCTCCAGGAAGGCATACACAAAGCTGAGCAACTGAAGAAATCACAAGCTGAGTAGATCAGCATTGCAGCCCCACCACACTACAGTATTGATCACTGGCAAAACACCAAGTTCAACCAGCTACCACGAACATGGTACAGGGATCGGGGATGGGTTTAACCACTAGGCAACAAGGAATACATTTGCAACAAGTGCCTTAGGCACCAATGGCAGTACAAGGATGAGAGGGAGGCTGAGAGAAAATAGACTAGACCAGCAGGGATTCCTCTTAAAGTGCTGGAACAGTGCCAATGGCAGTACAGGGATTGGAGGATAGGGGATACACTAGACACCAAGGATTACTAAAATGTAAGTGCTATAACAGCACTGGCAGCTCAAGGGGGGTCAGTAGGGATGGGAGAATTCACTAGACAACCACAACCTAATAGATACTTGCCATAATGGTACTACAACCATTAGGAGTTGGGTAACCACAGGAGGACAGGCAGGTTTGGGTCAGGTACAGAGGTGTGTGTGTGTGTGTGTGTGTGTGTGTGTGTGTGTGTGTGTGTGTGTGTGTAGTTTGTGTGCACTTCTGCATATCATAGAGGGACTGGGGAGAATGTCATTGCATTCACACCCATCAGTTTAATACCAGAACTTGCAGATCAACAATGATCTGCTAATCATGGTAGTAAACATGAAAGACATGCAAATTAGCCAATAATGAGATCTTACCTCATCATGTCTAACATGTCTCTGAATTGCAAGTGAGCATGCGGGGGGGGGGGGGCTTTTTAGTGCGAGTTGTACAGTTTGTGGTCAGAGCTGGATCATGGTCAAATGGAGCCTTAGGCAGGGTAATAGTCTACCCCCCCCCAGCCATTTCATTGCCCCATTACTTGTCTCTCTCTCTCCCAGTTATCATAAACACTATTTAAACATGTCAGTGTACATACTATTTTCTTCTTTACTGTACAATGATTACAGAGATTTGTTTTTAATTTAAAACTTTTATTTCAAATTTCATGGCTCAAACACTGATGGGCATTTGCTAAACAAAACAGTCTCACCCTGAAAATAAACTTAGCATGAGCAATAGTAAATTTCTCTTCCCTTGAGACTCACATCCATTGAAATTCTTCTGATCAATGGCCCTTGGCTTTTTCATACAATGCTCCCACACATATTTTAGGATTATGCATAAATACGTGTTCATTGATTTACCTTCCTGATTGTTTTAAATTATTTTTCGTGTTTAATACAGAGATGCTTGTCAGAGTGTATTTTGAATTTGCAGTCTAGAACATTTTTCTAGTAAGCAGTGAAACAAAATGTATAAACCAATATTTTTTTTTTTATTTATTTTTTTTTATTGACTAGGTTAGTCCTACTCGGCCAATAGCCTCTTTTCATGAGAGACCAGAGGTGGTATTCATACTATAAGTGGACATTTGGCCAGGGCATCTGGGAACTTTCCTTACTCTTTGCATTGGGGGAAAGAGACTGGGTATTACACATCCTGACTTCCTGTTTCCTGTCCAGGTGTGAAGGCAGCCAGGAGAAACAGGGAGAGACATGGCTGCTGAAAGCCAAGGCAATTTGGAAGTTAAATGTGTTGAAAATGAAGAAAAAAAATGATAAGACTCGCTACCAGAAATGTTTTCAGACAATGTGGGAGCAGAGAAAATGGTGTCTCCTGCTGATGAAGAGATTGGGAAGAAGATGGAGCTAAATGCAGTTTTGGAGATGGATTCAGAAGAAAATTGCCAGAAAAAAAAATATTTTAAATGTCAGAAACAGCAGAAAATTTTATTATTTCAATCCTCCAGTTGAGATGGTTGTGGGATGAGTATCTGGTGGAGCTAGTTAACCATATTGAGCCAGAAAGTGGAAATGCTGTATCCTGGAGTGACATCATGGAAAAAAAATAGACGATGGATAAAAAGAAAAGACAAGAAAAAAGAGCCAGAGAAGGTTCCAAAAAAAAAAGTCAGATGCTGAAACACTAAAAGAAGGAGCTAAGGAGAAGACAGAGATTAAGGAAATAAAGAAAAAAATATGTTTTTCAGGTGAGCAGTAAAAAAGAAAAAGGCCTGAACAGATATGAGGTATGGGACAATGTTACTGCACCTCTGTGAGTGAAAGCTGAAGAGGGAAGAGCTTTCATTTTAATTAACAAAGAAACTTTTTGTGACTTGTTTTTTGAAACTGGCCAGGCTATGGAAAACTTTTTGGAAGCCTATGAAAAAAAAGCAGACTTTCATTGGTCAAAATATGTTGTGCAAGCCTTTTTCAGGCAAACAAAAAATGATCATCTTGATTCAGTTTAGAACTGAAGTGGGAGCAAAAGAAATGAGAGAATATTTGCTGACAATATGTAAAGAAGTGGGGTACACTACTAAAATGGGTTCCTATCAGATAGTCGAACTTCTGCAAGTTTATAACTCATATGGTTGAGACCATAAGTACGAATTTGCAAAAGTTTGAATGTTTCAACGGAAATGTCCATAAGGGGAGGTTTCTGTTTTGTTCAATGTGGTACAATCTTGGAGTTGGTATATTTAAGTAACGGGGTGTGGGGGGGTGCAGGGGGGCTTGCCCCCTTCTTACAACAGTTTATTTTTTTCTTTTCTCTTTTTTGTTTTTTATCCATAGTCAAAGTTTTTTTAACTTCAAACAGGATGGTTCGAACATTCTGTGTTCAAAGTTATTAAACTTTGACTATGTAATATAGACCCTACTAAAATCTATGATGAAAGAAGATTATGGACAAGGGGTTGGGGATGTGGAATAATTTTAATAATGGAAAATGACAATGTGATAACACATACCTAGTATTATTAATGTGCATAGCAATAGAGGTTTTGTGAAATACAGAGGACAACTAAAGTTATCATTTAATTAATGAATGTGACAAAAAATATGTTATTTATGTGGTCAGACAGGTAATAATGCAAAAAAATGTGAAGTGAAATGTAAAAAATGTGGTAATACAGTTCATTCATGGTTAGAATGTCAGGTAAAAATACAAGAAAATGAAAATAAAATTATATAAGAAAAAGAGTTAGAAAAGAATGTTATACAAGAACACGCAACACAACAAAAAACATAGAAATGGTATTTAAATTTAAAGGGAAAAACAAAGAGAAAGAAAAGGAAAGAGAGACAGATGAAAAGTGAAGAAGAGTCAGAGTGGCATATAGTAAAAAGCAAGAACAGTTCAATAGGAAAAAGAGTTATGGAAAGAAAAAGAAAATTTAAAAATATAATGGTAAGAAATAAGAAAGGTAAAGGATAAAAAGTTTATTCTAATAATTGTTCTATAAAGCTGAAAATATTAGCTTTGAATGTGAACACTATGAAGAATATTAAGAGAATAATTACTATTTCACAATGGTGTGCTGCAGTTGATGCTTAAGTAATAGTGTTAGAAGACATCAGAATGCTAACAGAAGCAGAAAGGGTGCAAACAGAAAAAAACTTTGGAATAGTGCTGTATTTGGAATATAGGCAAAGAAACATTTTCAGGTATATGTATACAATGCCAAGAAAATATAAAAATATTGGATATTACAATAGTAGAACTAGGCCGAATAACAGTAGTTGATATAAAATGTATATAGATTAATAGCTTTATATAAATATGTGACAAAAAGGAAAGAGAAACGATGTTTAAAAGTATACCTAATTATGTCTGTGTTAACATGCATATACTAATTAATTGTAATTTGAGAAATAAAAAGAATAGCTGTGATATTAAAATGGTTACTGAAGTTATGAAAAGTGGAAAATTAAAAATATGGGAAATAAACATTGGACTTACAACAGAAATGAAATTAAGACAGAAACTGATTATTTTTACATCAGAAGGCCAAATATTACACAAAAGGTAATAAATATAATGGGATCTCTGATCATGTGACGATTTGGAGAAGAATTCATGAAAATGAGGAATATATTGAAATAGGAAAAGGCATAAAAAGAGTAAGGGAAAGAGAGTTAGATTCAGAAGAAAGAAAATAAATTGCAACAATGTATTGTAAATATTGAGAAATTTGGGAAGAAATGAAAATGAAAAAAGAAATAATAGTGTTATTAATTAAGAAATGAAAAAACTTTATAGTAAATTGTATTGTGAAAATTAAAACAAGAATATTTTAGAAAAGAACAGAAAAAAATGGTATGCTAACATTATGATATCCTTTTACTTGGTAGATCCATGGAAAGAGTTAGAGATAGATAAGAAGAAAGCAATAATGATGAGATAAAGAAATATAAACTAATTAAAGAATGCAATTATGTTTTGTGGAGGTTGACCATAGGAAAATTACCACTGGGGACATATATGCCATACAAGAGAAAACATGATAGAATATGTAATAAATGTAAAGAATTGGGAACTACAGAGCATGTTTTTTTTAATGTGAAAGAATTCAAAAACTGTGGAAAGAAGTATGTAAAGATGATTTGATTAAAAGGTATTTAAATTTTGAAATGTTAAACATGGACATGATAGAGTATGTGTTTTATGGGACAAGATCCCAGAATGAAGCTAGGAAAATGGACAGAATCATATTCTATGTAACAAGCACTATACGGAATAGAAGGCTTAATGAAATCAAATACAATAGAAAATGGACAGTGACAAAAATACTGGAAAAATATGTTTTTGAGTAAAAGAATGGGGGAAAATAGTTAAAATGGAAATATCAATATATTGAATGATGTTAAAATATGTAAATATGCAAAAATATGAATTGTATATATGTATACAAATAAAAAGCCCTAATCTTTATTACTATGAGTGGGACCCATTTTGCAGGAGCACTTCCTTTTTCTGTTTCAGGTGCAGAAGAGGCCTGGAGAAACAGGGAGGTAGATTGAGAGAGAAGGAGATGATGGAGATGTGAGAGGAATGGAGGAGAAAGCAAATATGAAGCCAGGAGAAAGTGTGCAGGATTCTGAGGAGATATTTCTGAGAAATCTGTTTGATGGATATGAGTCAGGAAATGGTGGGTGCATAACTACAACCTTCAAATCAGGCAGGTTACAGGATGATTTACTTAAAGAAATGCTGATGCTGAGTGAGCCAAAAAAAATGAAGGAGGTGTTTCTTGGGGAAACACTATGGAGAAAATACAAAAGGGAGATGCAGGGACTATCCTGAAGAAAAGTGGGAAGATGAAAAAGAAAACATATGCAGAGAAAGTAAAAGAAGACAAAATGGGAGTAGCATAAAGGAAGGCAGAAGAAAATGAAAAACAGAAGTACTTGCTAAGGATTCAAAGTAAAGTAGACAAAGAAATGTACAGTTATAAAGTGTGGGACAATTTAATAACTCTTTTGAGTGTAAAAGTACATGAGATAAGAGCATTTATTCATAACAGAGACATTTTGTGACATTATATTTGAGACTATTTGTTTTTTTTTGTAATTGAAAAATTCTTGCAAAATATGAAAAACAAAGACTGTAACCCATGGAATTTTTATGTTATAAAAACATTTAGCAGGGAAACAAAAAAGAAAATTAATGTAGAATTTTGAACAGAGGTAGAACGAGAGACTTTGAAAGGACATTTGAAAAATTTATGTAAAGAAGTACTGGACATTGCAAAAGTTTACGACGAAAGGGATTTATGGACTGGTGGTTGGGATTGTAATATTGTATTAAAAACAGAAAGAGAAAAAAATCATACATATACCAAGACTGATAAATGTGGAGGGGAATAAGGGTGTTGTAAAATACTGGGGACAATTAAATACATGTTATTTTTTTGGGCAAGAAGGGCATTTGATAAGTAACTGTGACAAAATAAAATGTTACATGAGGAATTGGGACATGATGCAAAAATGTGAATTGAAATGTTATAAATGTAATAAAATTTGACATTTATGGATGATTTACAAAAAAGAAAATAAGAATAGGGAAAAAGAGAAGAAAATTAACAAAAATAACTTTTAGTTATAGTAAAACAGACAAAAATTAATTGTAAAAATAATAAAGAGGACATAGAAGAAGGTTCTATAATAGGTGATGAAGAAGACAACTTGGGAGCTAGTAAAAAAAGAATTATATTGGTAAAAGTATAAAAGACAGAAAAAGAACATTTAAATGGATACCTACAAAAGAAAAAAAAGAACGGAAATGGATGAAAAAGAATATATACAGCTAATGACTGGGGTTGGTATAATAGTTAAGGTGACTCAAATACACAAGGAACAGTCTTTGATTCTTACCTTTGGGGGTTAAATTAGCTAGGCTCAGAATGTCCTGTTAATAAAGCCAGTCTAGTAATTAGCTATGAACTTAGGAAACAATTAATTTAAGGAGCAGAGAAAATGAATATTTTAGACTGCTATCTGTAAATGTGAATACTATTAAGATTATGGTAAGAAAAATAGAGATTTTGGAGTGGTGTAATACATGTGATATAGATGTAACTATATTAGAAGACACAAGATTTTTAACAAACTAAGAAAGATTAAAAACAGAGAAACTATGGTGAAGAAAGATAATCTAGAATTTGGGAAAAGAGATGTTATGAAATAGTCTTATTCCATAGAAATACAGTAACTATACTATATGTAACTTTAGCAAAAATAGGAAATGTAACCATTGCAAATCTAACATAGATGTAACAAGTATATAGAATTATACCATTATATGCTTAAACTAACTGTAAATAAAGGGAAATCTTATTTCATCAGATTTTAGACTATGTAATGATAAATATGAATATTATAATTGAAGAAGACTTTAATTGTCATTTAAGAAGGAAGCATAAAAACAAAGAAAATTATATAACAAAAATGTTAGAAGTTATAAGATGTGATAAGTTAAACCTACAGGACAAAAATCCATGGACTTACAAAAAGGGCATACAGAGAACTGAAACTGATTGTTTTATATAATCAGAAGGTTTATTTATAGGAGAAGGGGAGGTAGTTGAAACAGGATTTTCTGATCATCTTATAATATGGCTGGAAATAAAGGTAAACAAGGAATATACAAAAATAGGCAAAAAAATAAAAAGGATAAATGAGAAATCATGGAATGAAGAAGGAAAGATTAGTAATACAGTTTTGGAAAGATCATATTACTATGAGAACATTTTATAGAAATTGTTCTGAATGGCAGATGATATTTAAGGAAAAAAATAAAAAATGTTTTTTTACAGTGGCAATATGATGTGAGAAAAGTAGAGAAATAAAACTATAAAAGAGCATATGAAGCATTGGAAGATTTAGAACATAATCATAGAAAGTACTTTAACAAAGAAAAATAACTGTATAAAAGAAATCAAGAATAAACTACAAGGATTTTTACAAGGGAAAAGAAAAGAAGTATCAAGTTACTTAAGCAGATTAGTAAATAAAGATGGCAGTGTAATGAGAAAAATAAAAAGAATATAAAAGGAGAACTATAAAAAACTTAGGGAAATATTATGAATAGTGAAGTACAATATGTACAATAAATGTTTAAAGAAAAAAAGAGAGGGTACTGAAAAACATGGAAAGTAAAACAGTTAACAGAAAAAGAGAATAAAGAGTAGAAAAAGGAGGTTTCTTTAAATGAGCTAGATAAAGTATTAGGACAAGTAAATATAGATTCATCTGCATGACTAGATGGAATATGGTATGAAATTATAAAAATTTGAGGGGCTGACAAAAAGAAATATTTTTAAAGATTTTGAATGAATGGTTAAATGAAAGTTTTATGTATACAAAATTATGTAGAATACTTAAATTCATATGGAAATAATACAAAAGAGATTTGAAACTAAAATTAAAATGTTGTGGAAGATAGTATCTATCTATATATATATATATATATATATATATATATATATATATATATATAGTATAAAGAGGAAGAGTTCTCAAGAATTATTAATGATTGAGAAATTGTGGACGATGTTATGAATAGAAAAGAAGAAGCAAAAATCATGATAGGAGACTAAACAATGCATTTGATACAATTGGACATGAACTCTTATGGGTAATAATAAAAGAATATACTATAAATGAGCAAGTTAGGAAATGATGTATGTCAGCGTATAGTAATAATAAAGTAAAAATACTTGTAAATGGCTGGTTAAGCCAAGAGGCACATCTGAAGAGTGGTGTAAGACTGGGATGTCCAATGAGTTGTATACGCTTTGCATTATTTACAAATGTGATAGTATGTGAAATAAATTACAAAAAAAGGAGGTGGGTATATAACACCTGAAGGGTTAAGAATTCCAGTTCTGTTAACATATGCAGATGGCATCATAATTGCAAAAATCAAAATTTGGATAAAAGAATTAAGAATCTGGGCAAATGAGTGTCTAAAGGTTATAGTGATGTTTTAAATAATGAGAAATATGAAGGTTTAGGTGATGTAGTTAAACTATTACTTGTCCTAATACCCAACAGAAATTTCATTGTAAAATATAAAATAAAGAAATTTCTGAGTTAGGTATAACATTTGGGAATAAAGATATAAGTAGAATTCAATGGGGAAAAAACATTATAAGAAATGAAGCAAACCTGTCTTTTCTGGGGAATATATAATTTATCATTCACAAAAAAGGCTTATTTGATAAATTCAGTACTGATAGGAAAAATAGTATACTTTAGCAAGTGTATTTATGTTGCCAACAGTATTTGAAAATGAATTATTACAGATGATTATTTTTCATTTATATAGATTAAAACCCAGTAAAAAGAGGAGTTTGTAGGTAAATAAAGAGGAAGGAGGTTTAGGGTTTAAGAATTATAACTGCAAAGTTACAACCACTGGCTTTCCAGACATTTTCCTATGTTCTTATCAGCCAAGTGCCATACTGTGAGATCTTGACAACAGGAACTGTATCTTTGCTAAAATATTACACACACACACACACAATGATTTCAGAAGGAAATAATACCTTTCACCCTTTCCTGCTTTTATAGGAACACTCTACCAACAGCCAGACCATTGTGGTACATCAAGGTCACAAAACTATATACTGTTAAAATGAGACAGTCATACTTTTAGCATAAGAAAAATATACCTAAGCAGTCATCCTCTTCTAAAAGTGGAAGGTAAGTTAAAAATCAGCAGCTTTGTGCAATTATCTTTATATATGCTAATAAGTAGCCAGACAGAATTTAATAATGTAAATTCTTTATTTAAAATAAGACAATACAGTTTTAAAATTTTAGCATATAAACAAGTATTTGGTTGCTCAAAGAAATGAAAAATAAATGTCTGTCATACAAATGGCATTAGAAAAACATTATCATATATCTCATTCCAACATTATACTAACTGAATGTTTGCAATCTCTCTCACTAACTCTACTGCTAAGCTGCAAATAAGTTGAAGGCAAACCCCAGAGATATGATTTCTCACTTATGCTACATGCAAAACCATAGACATGAGATCACTGATGCTTGAAGCAAGCATTCTCAGATCTCAACTGCAGTCTGTTCAAAAATTAATAAAATTCACAGAACACTTCCAGAAGAAAGCATAAGCTGTAAACAGGCTGAATGACCAAACTAAGCTCTGAACTTAAGAAAAAGAGACATTAACTTGAAGTTCTAGAGTGGTTCGTGAACTGAGGCAACAGTTAAGAAGATGTAATGAGTTCAAGTCTTTCAACCAAACCCCCTTTCTACAGAATATAAAGAATTCCAGCTGTTTACTTCCTATGCTGATCAACTTTAACTCTAAACAACTTCCCCAAAGCAAAGCTGTCCAGTTAACCAGAAAGTCCTACAGCAAAAAACAGTTGTTTTGCAAAGCTAGAACATATTACATATTTGATATATCAACATGGAAAAACAAATGCAGATTTTATGCAGTATTTAACATTTTACACTTTCTACATTTTTTACTAAAAATTGTTGCAAGGTTCACCAGCTCTTTACATTTTATATCATAGTTTTAATGCATGTCATCAGATTAAAGCTAATGTGATAAAAACTAAATCATGTATTATGTATTTCTTAAAACCTATTAGCTGACAAGAAAGCTTGCACCTTTAAAAATAAAATAATAAAATGAGGTAGCACTGACTGTACATTAAGGACCACTGCCTTAATACTTTTCCTAACATGATGGATTTAAACTGCTTAAAGGGAATATGTTTCTTGACAGATTTTGGATCCCTTTAAAGATTATTTCTTAGGAAATGTATAATTTATATGAAAAAGCAGAACATCTGTATGATAAGCCTTTTGTTTGGTAATTTTTCCCATTCTCATATAACAAATTCATTAGGTCAGTGGCAGAGCTGCCAAACAATAAATACTTGTATGATAGGCATCCAAAATATGAGCTTTCATATATTCACGTAGCTTTTTGACCTTAGCCAGGCATGCCTTTGTCACTGCTCATATAGAAATGGTATCTACACAATCATAAGAACATTTTAATGTTTGGAGGTTTAAAATTTCCACAGCTTCAATCCAAATACTTCATCTTTCTCATTAGAGTCTTTTGTAGTATTCAAAATAGACTGAATCTGCAACAATACATGGCAAATAATTGCAGGCCCTGTCCTGGCTCATGAGCTAGAGGAATAAAACCCTTTGACATAGTCACATACCTCTTAACCTTTTAGCCAAAGAATTCTGGACAAACCCAAAAATTATTAAGGGGAGAAAGGACTAAAATCAAGGACAGATTTTAAATATGGTTCTTATAAACTTAGTTATTAGAAAAACAGGTTTTGCAACAACATGCATTTACTGAAGGATATAAAGTCTAAAAGAAAAAGATCACCAGTAGTTCTAGATAATCTACTTCACATCCAGGACCCCTGTGTACACCCAAAAATTGGGCCACAGAACTAACGTACATGAACACAATAAAAGATGCAAAAAGAACAGCCGACCCAAGTGTGAGATTAGCAGGCCGATTCACTTGTTTGTTACAAAAACAGGCCAATTAACTAAACTGCTGCATTCAGAAACAGTTAAAAGCAGTCAAAAACTTCAAAAGACACTACTTAATTTTAAAATAATAGAAATAAAATAATTCAACCAGACTTAGCCACCTATAGAACTCAGCATTATGCACATATGATAATTGTTTTCATCCACTGGACTTCATCAGATTATTTTTTAAAAAAATAACTTTCCATGGAAAATATATTTACACAAACAACAAAGTCAGAAATCAAGACTGAAAAACATCCATAAACATGGGTTAAGAGTATGAATTGACTCATGGCAGGTTAACCACACAGAATATTCAAAACTAACTAAAATGAGCCTAAGGTACCACTCTGCACATCTAGTTATCTAAAAAACCTGGATGGAAAAAATAATCATGATGATTGGGGTAAAGTTACATAGCTAAGTAGCATATCAAATGTAGTAGGTCAGTGGGTGAAACAGTAAGAAAAAGGACAGTGTTTGCACACATTCAACAGCTGCCTCTCTCTCTGACAAACAGGTGCTCCTACAGGCACTAGGCATTTGTCAGAGAGGGTAGAAGATTTATGTTGGATGTGTATGATGGCAGATTGACTGCTAGTACTGTGAGATGGTCAGTTTGTTATCTTTGTGAACTTACTCGTTTATTAATGTGTCAGCTTTTCAGGGAAATTGCTATTTTATAACTGTTGTATCAACGTGAGTAGGTTTTCATCGCACATCACTTCATTTTCTGATTTTTCTTCAGTTTTTATTGCTGGCATGCACTAGCTCAGATTTCAGAACTTGAAACTTGACTCTATAGTCTGTTGCTGATGCATGGTTCCTTGCAGAGTTTATGAGAATTTGCCTGCAATCTGTTTTGTTGTTTGTTTCACAAGATTCTACCATCTTGTTGCTTGGTTTTACATCACTACTGCAGGCTAATGACATTTTACTGCCGACACCCTAGGAAGTGAGTAGATTACCAACCACTGCTGCCTTTTTGCATGAATTT
Source organism: Protopterus annectens (assembly GCF_019279795.1). Taxonomy (NCBI): domain Eukaryota; kingdom Metazoa; phylum Chordata; order Ceratodontiformes; family Protopteridae; genus Protopterus; species Protopterus annectens. The sequence continues at coordinate 279,647,671 of NC_056748.1, forward strand.
TCACCTGCTTACTGCTTTGGTCCTGGCTACTGAATTTTGCATTTTCTGACCTACATACTGGCTTAATTTGTTTCCAGCTGTTTGTTTTATATTTGAATTCTTGTATTATTCTATCAGGTTAGGTGCCAAGCCACTTTGGATTTGTGGCTACTGGCTTTGCCTTTATCTTTTATGGTACTGACAATCTGTTGATCTGTGGCCCTGGGATTACCATGCTTGCCACCTGCCTTTATTTTCTCTAAAGAGTTAATGATTTGTGGCACAGGATATCATCTGCTTGCTTCTAAGGGCTGTTTTTTTTTGTTTGTTTTTTTTTTTTTTGCACATGGCACCATCTGGTGTACTCTTCATTAGGAACCCACGAGTTTGGTCTTTTCCAAAATAGGTGAGCTTGTAATCTATTTATCATTCATGGATCCATACCTTTACTGTTACAGTATGACAATACTGTTTAATGTTTGCTTTTGTGGGCATCATTTTTTTCACTATTTTCTTTGGACGTATTTATACAGAATTTGATCATTACTATCCTTTTGTCTATTAATTTACGTTGATTTCCAGTCTGCTTCTTAATTAGATGTGATTGGTTTATCTTGCCTTGAATACCTCATAATCATTTCAATAATCCATTGGGTTGTTTTTCTGTTTAATATCTTTATGGGTTTTAAATGTTGTCTTTGTATATTCAGTTTTTTAGAACTGATATTCAGTGCTTATAATTTTATTTCGACTGCACTCCAAGAGGTATTATTTTAGGTCCAGTTGTATATTGACCCTTGCTAGCTAGTCAATCACCTACATTATTAAGTATTTTGCTCATCTCCAGGAATTAGTTCACAAATGTTCACATGTTTTGGAGTGACCACTTCTACTTATCAGTTTGATTTACCTTCACTTACTGTTAACAGACTAGGTTATTTTACAGTTTGGATTTCTATAAATTATAAGGTTTTACTATATTTATCCATCCACAACCCCTTTTCCCATTTTTGCACATGGGGTCAGGGTGTTGCTTCAACAGTGACAAACTTGAGCCAAGGTTCACACCACTGGGTGGTTAGTCCTGCCGCTGTTGTTCTTCCACACCACACTCTTGCATTCACACTCACACCTATGGCCAAGTTAGAGTATCCAATCCACCTACTGCATGTTTTTGGAATGTGTGAGAAAACTGGAGCATCTGGAAGAAATCCAAGGCAATATAGGGAGGACATGCAGACTCCACATAGAAGACACCCCAGCTGAGAACTAAACCAGAGAACTACTTGCTGTGAGGCAACAACAGTATCTACTGCACCACTAGTCATCCAAAGGTTTTGCTATATCTATAATAAGGGCTAATTGTTGTCTCTCCACTCTTTTGTATTTGGGTGATTCTCCATGGGGTCTTTTTACAATATGTAAAAAAATATGATCTGTTACAAAAAAAAAGTAGATTTCTTAATGGTGGGAGACCAGCATTATTATTCAGTTTTTGATCATGATGGATCTTGTCAGCTTTTTCATATCATGGACCATGGGATGCTTTTATGCAGTATTTTAGGTGTGGTCCTACATTGCTTTGCCTCCTACCTTTCCAAATATTTTTACAGGGTAGTATCTGAGATTACTTCCTTTGCTTCCTGACATGTTAGCTTTGGTATTCCACAAGGTTCTATCATGGGTCCATTACTGTTCACTATATACACACTTTTTCTTGGAAACATTATTAGAGGGACTGGTTTATGGTATCATTGTTATGGTGATGACATGTAGTCTAACTTGTTCTTCCCCAGGAATTTGTCTGATATTAATGCTAGACAATTACTTGAATTGTATCCATAAGTGTTTGATTGCTCATCACCTGAAAATAAGTACCTTGAAGAGGGTTACTATGACTATATATGCCACCTTAAAGGTTTGTCTCCTCTAGTACTGTCTTCCAACATTATTTACTTTGGCAACAAGAATTATTTGGGTGTTGTTCTTTAGAACAGAGTGACACTAACATGCCAGATGTGTCTGTTCTGAGCTGTTGTCAGATCTTCCTGTTTTTATCTCAGGATCATCACTGTAATTAAGCATTATATATCGCCTCCAGACCCTCCTATTGTGATACATGCCTTGGTCTCCTCACAGTCGTACTTATGATATACCTAGAGCTCCCTGGCTATGAAAGTGTCCAAAATTAGCTTGTTCAAGATTCTGCAGCCTGGTAACATGTGGGTGACACTGAGGCATCAATGCTCTGTGAGAGCTACCTTGGCTACCTGTTTGGGAGATGATCACCTATAAAGTTTTTGGTTATGATGAATCTGGTCCTGCCTGACTTGAATCCTTCATTTTGCAAGACAGTTTCAACTGGTACCACCAGCCTATGCCCCATCCTCAGCTATTCAGGAACTGTTGGCACTTCCAGAGGTACAGGTGGAAAACTCTGGTGTTTGTACCTTTAAGATCCATGCCTCTAGAATATGCTACCTGCCTAATGAGGTTCCCTCACACAAAGGTTTCAAGACCACCCTGAAGAAGCATCTCTTAAAGCTCAGATACACATGAAACCATCCTGCATATTGCAGTATTACAACGACTATAAAATCCTGCATATGTGTATCATTTTTTATTCTACTCTATAACTGCCATAACCTCATAAATGTTGATCTTTTTCAGATGGTCTGTCTCCAGAATAATGCTTGTTTTGGCTATTTTGCTCTTTTGTATATAAAAGCCTATATATCTAAAATATATATAAATTTATTCATGAAACTTTCAGAGTATGTTATTGGCATCTATAAAACATCTGGCACTGAACTCCTATTCTCAAAGACAATGGAGTAGCTCATCTTAAATTTTAATGAAAAAAAAAATCAATTGCAATGCAATTTTTATGCCTCAGGATACACAAACAATAACAAGATCACTTGCACAAAAACACATACTGTATGACATCACACCGCTATTTATCTATATTTGGATAGCTTTTGTTTATTTGACTCTAAAGAGAGCTGAGTTTTGCACATTTGTTTTCAGCTGTCTTGTAAATGTTGCACCCTCTCAATTTACAAAGGTCATTCTGTCCCAAATTATATTGTAACTACAAATGACAGTCTTTCTCTTTACTGCTTCAAGATACTCTTATGAAATTTAAAGGACAGACACTTTCTGAAATTCTACTTTCATTTTGTTTTGCTAAGACTGATAGTTTTAGGGGAAAGTAGACAACAGAATCTCAAATACAGGCATGCTTTCTAAAACATGTAAAAATTTCATATTTTGTTGTAACATAGAAAATGATAGAAAATTATACTTATCCCAAGAAAAGAATATTATTTTTGTTTTTGTTTCATAAGAACATATCTGTATAATTCAGCCTTTTGCTTTCTTGCACCTAATGCCTGCCCTACCAGTGCGTTTACAAGCATCCCACCCCAATCCTCTAACTGACCTTACTAAGCATCTCTGCTGTAGTGTGACTCTTGCCCAGATACCTGACACCTCAAAACAGATAGCTGGCAGCAATAACGAACTCTTTGCCACAGTCTTGTCAGTAATTTAGGACACTAAGACCATTGGTCTGATAAGACTGTTTTAACGGCATTACCTCAACACTATTATTCCTACATTCTTAGAAAGATGCTATAACTCTGCTAATATCTTAATGACAAAACCTCAGCTAAAACAGTGCATGTAGTATTTTCGCGTTGTGTTTAATTTTACTTGATATTGCACTCCTATTTATTGCGTATGCTTCCTAATCCACATTGTAAAGTTGCTAGACAACAAGAAAGATTCACTGTCTGTGTTAGCGCTATTGAGGAATTGCTGATTACTATGCAATCAATTTGAGCAAGAGTGATGTTTTATGTGTATGCATACTCATTTGAACTGCCAATAACTATACAACTAGCTAAGGTTATGAGAGGCTAGGTTTTCAGTGCGTGCTTACTTGTTAAACAGCAATTATCTATGCAAGTATTCCTAACATGTACCTAACTCTGTAAGGGTCTATATTATAATCTCGACTGTTTAATGGATCAAATGCATAAACATCAAACTTCATGCATCGAACCATTAACCAATTGAAATTTAATAAAAAAGAATTCAAAACAAACAAAAAAAAACTAACGGCTGTAGGCAGGGGGGCAAACCCCCCTGCACCCCCCACACCCCCGTTACTTAAATACCCAACTCTGAGATCGCGCTACAGTTCAGGAAAGGGAAATCGTTCCTTTCTGCACCATATTACATTAAAGTACAATCTCGTAGTTGGTATATTTAAGCACCTGGGGGTGTGGGGGGTGCAGGGTGGCTTGCCCCCCTGCTTAAACATGTTAGGTTAAGCATTTGAAGTTTTAATTTTTTTGTATTTTCAAAGTTACGGAACTTTGATAATATGGTGTCGACCATATTGTATTCGATGTTCCGTAACTTTGAGATTATAATATAGGCCCCACTGTAAGGACTATACTTCATGCAGAATGTGTTGTCCTAGCAAATTCCTCTGTTTTCTCCCTACACACTTGTATGTCTGTTAACACAACAATCTAAACCAAACTGCCTCTCTCTCCACACTCACTCATCCCCTTTCACTCCTCCATCTCACTCCCCCACCTCAACTTCCGTCTCTCAACTTATTCTCTGTATACAAGCACCAATCTTACATTTCCTCTGCCCTCATCTAATCTCTGTCTTCCCCCTAAACTACTGCTTCTACCCATAGTTGTCCATATCTGACCTAACGTTCTTTGCTTCCATTCCAGCTTGTACGGCCCATTCCAGAAGCCCTTCTCCTTTCAAGAGGTCTGCTACACTAAACTCAGGTACCACTTACTGCCTCCCTGCCCATGAAAATGAATTGCTGTCCCAAAACAGGGAAATAATTTATTGCCACAGCTAATATAACAAGTGCATGTAAGCTTCACCAAATCTGTTAACTGCTATAGTCCACTGCCTAGCTGTAGTGCTCCCTGTTTAGGGTGCACACTTCAGGGACACCCTCTTTTCCATCCGCTATTCTCTACCTGCTTTCTGCCACTAGGTGGCAGCAAAGGGACTAAGAACCCCCTCCTCACTTCCAACCAACCCTCCTTCCCCTAAACCTCTGCCTGACCCAAAATGAATTAAGTCTCTCCCCACACTAACTCTTAGTTGTTAAAGTCTTTGAGCAGTCATCTTAAATTACTTATCTGCTCACAGACCTGTACTCACTTCAGAATATACTTTCCTGCCAACAGACTTTCACTCTTTTTACAGTCATTTTCAACTTTTGCCCTAGGTTTGTTTTACAGGATACTCACTGATAGTCTCTCGCTCAACTCACTGGGATCTGTAACCCACTCCATTTGCCCTATGGGCTCACTCCACTCCCCTACCCTGCCCCAATTTCCCACCCACCCCACTACCTGCAAATTTATTTGCTCCCCAATCCCCTCCCACCATTCACCACTTTCCAACAACTCTGAACCACATCCCACCACTCTCCCTTCCAACCTCAATAAAACTCCACCTACTCCACAACTATGACTGCCTTACCACTTCTTGCAATCCCTTCAGCCCTACTAATCTCTCTCACCTGAATCACCAATCTTACACAACTCCCTAACCCGCACCCTATTTCTCAATCATACTCCACTTCTTTATACTACCCAACTTCCACCCCAGTCTACACGCTCATTACACACAAATTTTCCCCTCTAACCCATCCTACCTATTCAAACCCAAACTACTCTATACTCCACACTCCCTGTACTCAACATTTAAACTTCATACTAAAAAATCTTTTCTCTTACATCCCCTTAACTCTCTATCCTCACTACACTACCTCACACATCTCTTCTACCATATCTCTCTCTCACTCTCTAGCGACACTCACCCTAATCCTGGACCCACCTCAAGTACACAACCTATCAATTACACCACTCAACCCCAAGCAACTAAGTCCATTCGCCTTGCTACATTTAACACCCAAAACCTCAGAAACAAAGTTCCCATGCTCCATGCCTGGCTTTCCCATAACCAACCCGACATAATCACCATTTCAGAGACCTGGCTTAAACCTTTTATAAAAGACAATGAAATTTTCCCACCAGGTTACCAAATCATTCGCAATGACAGAACTCAAAAAAAGGAGGTGGAGTAGCAATTATCTACCACTCCTCTCGTACCTTAACTCCTTACACTACCCACATCCTAAGCTTTGCTAGCACTGAAATTACAATTGGTTTATTAAAACTTAATAACCACAACTCCATTTGCATCTGAGCTCTCTATATTCCCCCCAGGCAATAACATCAAAATACTTGAAAACATCCCCTCCTAGTTTTCCTCCGCCATCAAAAATGAAACCTGTATCCTTGGTGATATGAACATTAACTGGAGCTTCATTAACTCAAACGCCCCTTCCCACACAATCAATCTGTACAATTTTGCCCAACTTATAAACTCTCCAACCAGACCAAATAAAGACGGTACCTCCTGTACCATCATTAACTGGATCCTAACTTCTCACCCCAACCTCATCTCCAATGCTGGAATACTACCTGACCCTCTCAATGAACACCTAACAGTTTTTGCTGACCAACTCCCCTCTGCAATACAAAAACAGCACCACTACATCCAAACCCGTAACCTCTCCTTTTTCAACCCTCTTTCTCAGAATGCCTAAAGCACACTGACTGGACCTCTCTAAAAACTCTTCCACTAGACAATGCTGCATCATATTTCAACCAGTCATTCCTAAACCTACTTAACCAGCAAGCCCCCCCCTAAGGACCAAATGCATCAAAACCAATCCTTGCCCCTGGCTATCAAAAGAAACTAAACTAACTATACACCAAAGAAACAAAAAATAGAAGCAATATCAGAAAAACAAAAGCCCCAATTCCCTCCTAGAATTTACACAACTCCAGAACTCCACAAAAAGACTAATAACAAAAGACCACAAAGCATACTACTACTAGCTTCAATCCATGCACTCATCCAATCCTAAAAAGTTCTGGAACTCCATCTCCTCCATTGTCCACCATAGTAATAAAGAAAACCCCTGTCCAAACCCCAACCTTACCAACCTTGAAACAGCCACAGAAGTCAACTCATTCTTTGTGGATTGTATTGCAAAGCTATCCACCTCTTTCCCTCAACCCCCCTCCACCCCTACCCCTCCTGCCCCCATCCCCCAACCACTCACCTCCCTCCTCCCCCTTCAGCCTAAAACCCATCCCCACAAGTACTATAAAAAAACTTCTCCTCAAGCTCAAACCATGTCGCAATGCTCCTAACAATCTACCTGCAACCTCCCTCAAACTATCTGCAGACAGCATAGCCTATCCTATCTCTATTCTTATAAACAGATCTATACAAGAATCCCATGTCTCATCTATCTGGTGACATGCTTACATCATCCCACTCCACAAAGGAGGCAATAACACAGACACTACCAATTTCTGACATATTGCCATCCTCTCTCCTCTTTCCAAGATACTAGAAAAAGCTATCCATGCACAACTCATGTCATACCTAACTCAAAACAATCTCCTCTCCCCCATCCAACACGGCTTCCACCCCGGCCATAGGACCATGACTGCCCTTTTTTCCTTTCTTGAAACCATTAATCTGGCACTCAACTCTGGCAAATTTGTATCCACACTGTTTCTAGATCTCTCAAAGGCCTTCGACACCATCTCCCATACCTTACTCCTATCCCAACTCGCCACTCTACATCTATCTCCTACCACCATATCCTGGTTCTCCAGCTACATGACCAACCGCCAAGCTGTCCAATGGAAAGGATCAACCACTCCCTTCCCACCCACACCCACCAGCATTCCCCAAGGTTCTGTTCTTGGTCATCTACTCTTCAACATATTTAACAACTTCCACCACTCCATCCCCAAATCCTCACTCATCCAGTATACAGATGACTCTACTATCATCTGCTCAGCCTACTCCCCCTCTGAACTTCTATTAAAAACCCAATCAGCCTTCTCCAAAACTGAAATCTAGATGCAATCCAACCACCTGGCATTAAACATAAATAAAACTAAACTAATGGTTTTTATTCCCTCCAGGAAATCCAATTTCAGCAAGAACTCATTCTCAGTACTTAGCCAAAATAACACCCCCCTTGAAATCATTCCAAATAGCAAGCTACTAGGCATCATCATTGATGACAACCTAAAATTTGACACCCACATTTATTCCTCAATTAAGAAAACCCATCAAAAAATTGGCCTCCTCTACAGACTCAAACTCTTCCTCAGCCCCTCCACCAAACAAACTCTTGCATCCTCATTCCTTCTCCCTTCTCTTATGTATCATGCTCCCCTACACACCAAGCTCCAGCTTGGCCTTCAATCCAAACTCAAATCCTGTTACGACAAAATCTGCAAATTCGCAACCAATTCAAAAATCTCATCCTACCATTGCCACTTCCTCCACACCCTGCAATGGTTTGAACTTCCCAACTACATGACATTTCTCCAACTTACCACAGCCCACAAGCTCATCTTCAAACCTGCAAACTGTCCCTCTCTCACTTCATCCTTAAACCCTACATACCTAACTGTTCACTTAGATCAGAAAACCAAAAACTTCTACAAGTCTACAAACCTTCACATCCTGCTGGCCAACTACTACTTTCCTGCACCATAGCTAAACATTGGAACTCTCTCCCCTCACTCCCACACAATCTTTCTAACCATCACAATTTCAAATATCAGCTGTTGTCTCATCTGTCTTCCAAATGGGAATGCCCATGGCACGCCCCTACTTAACCTACCCTCTAACCCTCTCTCATTCTCCTTCTAAATTATACAACCTTATATCCTTTTACCTATTTCTTCCCCCCCCAACTCCTCTGGAAATTCTCCAACTGCACCTAGGATAATCTCTTCCATACTATGGGATGACATATTTTCCTTTTATGGATTACATCTTTTCATGTTATTGTATACTTATTTTTCTTCATTGTGCTTTGATACCTAATTTACTATGTTCAGCTACTATATTTTATATGTAACATATTGTATATTTCTCAGCTGATGCTTCATCTGGCAACTTGTTAAGATTTGTATCTAGTTTTGTTTTGAAGCTTTTCTCCCCAGGCCTCCATTGAAAACGGGCTCTTCATGGCCCAGTGGACTTCCCTGGTCATCAGACTGTAATTAAAATTAGAAAAATAATAATGCCAATGATACTGAATTTATCAGTCAAAAAATGTAAAGTATATATTTTAGTAAAATAAATGGCAGAAGCAGAGCAACCAAATGGCTATTTAAGACTACTGCTGGTACTTAGCAATGATGGGCCATTCTCTTTAACTATATGAAGTATTACAACAAATTCTCCAGAATAATATACCATGATTCTCAGCTAGACAATGCACTTAGCTAACTTTTTCAGCTGTAAAGAAACATACACAACTTTATCTTCAATTGATTTAGTTTACTGCAGAAGTTTAAACTGGGAGGTAGGAGTCAAAGTCCAGTGACAACTCGGTAAAGACATATTCTAGGCAATTACTGTAGTCCGCATACTTAGCAAAAGTTTAACATATCATCCACAGTGGAAACAAAGTATAATACAGAATGTCAGATTACAAAGGCAAAGGAACAGCCTCCGGCACCCATCTGTGAAAGGTTGTGTCTCACTACCCCTTTCAGAAATTATTATGAAACTCACATAATAATATTAGTGTGTTCAACTACATAACACATCTAAGACTCAGTGGGACCATTGCAGCAAACCCCTCTGAATGTGGCTCCACTATTTGAGCTGCTACAAGGCATAGCATTGTAGCAATGGCATGTTACATCTGAAAAAAGAACCTGTTGAAATAGATAGGATTTTTGCTAATTATCTAATGACAGTTAAATAAAAAGGCATTCATTACCATTACTGCACTCTGTGAAAAAAAGTTCAAACCAACAATCCCAGTGCTAACTAAATAAAATGCAAAATGTTGGACTATGGCAAGGATTACCTGTAGACATACCAATGCAGTTCCTTTTTGCAAAAAGGCTATATCTCAGCCCCAGCTTTGAGATTTAATTTCCAAACCTTCATAGAGTAACAATAGAATGAGGGCTACAAATACCAGATAAAAGTTCTATTCTATACTTAGGAGTATTAGTGCTGTTCTATTCCAAGTCTGACCCCCTCTGCATTAGCTGCTGAAACATGTGGTAAAATTATGAAATATTTGGATTGTTAACAATGGCATTTCACAAATGAGAAAAAATGAGGCCAGATTAGTAGAGCAAGAAGAAAAACATAAGAATTTTTGTGATGCCAGAAAATATGGAGAAAGGGGCTTGTGTTATTTATGCTGGCAAACTTTGCCCTGTGGAATGATATTCCATCACAAGATATTCACATTGAGAAAGCTGAAATGTATACATAATGTATCATTCAGGTCCATGTTTCCACCTCCTTTTTAGTTAGAGTGGGAACCTCTCACTTCAAATACAGTATTTCATTGATTTTGCAAACACCAGGGAAATAAATACAGCTTCATGGTTTGAGGGTCTTTTTTTGAAAATAGCTACTATAATGAAATGAGAAAGCACATTTCTGCCTTTTTACTTGCCATCAACGTGTTAGAAGGAAAAATTGCAAATATACATTCCTCCACCTAGCACACCTTTAATATTTTCGTCTAGGATGAGGGGTCACTTTTCAATATCTTGAGGAAGCTGATTCCTGTTTAACCATCCATCTGTAATCAGGGACTCCCTAATTACTGACTGCATTAAGTACAGCAGAAGGAAACATTTGCTCTTCTTTAAAAAGAGGTTAATGGAGTATCATAAAGCAGCTGTGCAGGCTGCTAAGACTACAAGGTACATCATTTGACTTCCTTTTGTCTGTACTGCAAGAAGCAAAAATATGGTAATAAGGCTGGAATATTCAGGACGCCTCCCAGAGTATACCCAAATTAAAGTATCTCTCTTGAATAACTGTTTCTGCAATCAGTAAGTCTCTTTTACTGATATCCCGAGGGAGTAAGTATTTAACTTGTCCAGATAGATATTTTTAAGCTGCTGTTAATACATGTGTTAGCAGTCCAGAGATGACCTGTACAGAAAGCAGTCCAGAGATGACCTGTACAGAAATTTTTAATGTTTGTATGTTTGCTGTCATTTTGCTAAGCATGATATTTTTAAAAAATAAAGTTAGTTTTACTAATTTCCTCAACTACTTGCAGTTGTCTTTGGCTGTGAGTAGAAGTAGTGCAGTCTAGTCTAAAGGGAAGTGGATACTTGGAGGACATGTAACACTTAGTTCATCTTACAGTCTTCTGAACAGTAAACAGCTGGCAGAGTTCCTGTTTGGTTCCCAGGCATCACATTTCATGCAGAATTTGGGTACTTTTTTATTTCTGCAGTCAAAACCTCTAGGTTGGCATTTGGACTAGATATCTTGCTTAGATTTGCTATGGACCCATCTGCAATTTGAAAGCAAATGTAAGAGTTTCTTGCTTTACAGTAGTTATGTTTATTATGGGAAGTTAATCATTTGAAAAAAAAAAAATAATGTGCCAATGGAATCCAATTAAAGAAAATGATGACTATCAGTAGTTGCGCATTTGTATATTTTGATAGCTCAGTGTGTTGTTGTTGTTGTTGCTGTGTCTTTCGGCTTTTCCCGGTTAGGGGTCGCCACAGCGGAACTCCGGTCTGCTAATGATTGGCAGTAGATTTTTACATGCCGAGTTGCCAGCCCTGACACACAACCTTCAACGAAGGTACGCCCATTCATGCATGTCTCCACACAGAAGATGCTCTAGCTGAGAATCGAACAGGACAATGTCTTACTGTGAGGCGGCAATGCTACCGCAGCACCACCACCGCAGTATTGATAGCTCAGTGTGTGAGTTTGCTTTTTCTTTGGCCTGAATGGTTTTGATAATATAGTTTGTAGGGGGGGGGGTTAATCTGTGAGCCTTCATGCTATGGAATCTATTCTACAAATATATTTTACTTTTTAACCCCTTTTATTCTTGCCATACGTCTCAAATGTCCCTGATTTTGCAGAACGTCCATGATTTTACATCATATGTTTTCCCTGTCCCAAATAAACATTTTGATTTTTTTTCCAAACACCTTTACTGAATTATCACTTGTGACATAGGCAAGTTTACATTCATATAACCACTACTTGTAAATCCCTGAGCAATATAGTCAGTCAGTAATGCCAGACATTACAGTTTTATGCTTATTGTTGTTCATAAAAATGCATATTATTGCAAAATCTGTTCCAGTAACTTTTTTAAGTAACGCAGAGCAATTTAAAATACAGTATAACTGATTTCAGGCCTTTGTCTCACCATTACTTTTAGCTTTAGTCAGAATTCTTGACCAAAGAAGTTCAGAGATATGATTCTAACAGATTAGACTTTGGTTGAGTGAAGGTTGCGGGAGTTATTTTATTTTTGATGCTTAAGGTCACTTGACTGCTTATTATGTAACTTTCTTTAGTGCCTGATATAGTTTTTATATACTTTGATCTTTTCTTACACCAGTTTGGGTTCCTTGTTTATTACTAGAATTCCTTAAAATTGTTTTTATACTTGGGTTTCTCATATTATTCTTTACTTGGCAGAATCTATATCTACTTGGCAGGTGCTTGATATCTATCTATCTATATATATATATATATATATATATATATATATATATATGGGTCTACTACTAAACACCGACCACCGATTCCCGACACAAAACTCACCGACGCCAAATAACCGACATCACACAAACCCGACAACGCAAAACACCGAACATCATTACACCGACACACGGAAAGTAAACAACACACTACACTACATAGCATACACACTAGCCCTGACCCAAACCCTAACCCTAAGGTCCGACACTATCGCACACTTCACCTACCTGCACCCTAACCCTAACTCACTTAACCCACCCCTAGCCCAAGCTCCGACACTAACGCACACATCACCTACCTGCACCCTAACCCTAACTCACTTAACCCACCCCTAGCCCAAGCTCTGACACTAACGCACACATCACCTACCTGCACCCTAACCCTAACTCACTTAACCCGTCCTTAAACTACAGTCCCTCACTAACACACACTTACCTTACCCGAACCATACCTCCGACACAAACACACACTCACCTTTCCCACAGCCTAAGCTGACATCCCACAATCTCGAGCACTTATCTGACCGCTCCTAACTCCGTCACCATCGCACACTTACCGGGTCGCGATCGCACATTCCCTTGTCGGTCTTTCCGCTGTCGGCAAATAACCCTGTCGGTAAACTTACCTGTCGGTCATCTCGCGTCGGTAAATATTCTGTCGGGGAATCGTCGTTTCGGTCATTAGTTGTAGACCCATATATATATATATATATATATATATTGTGTGTGTATACTCTGTTTTAATGAAAGTATAATGGTCTCATTAAACCAGTGAAGCAAAGCAAAAATATTTGCCTACATTAGGAAAAATAACCAGAGCTTTACTTTTTTTTTTAACGGGAGAATCACTTAACTAGCAATGAACATTTTAAACTAGAAAGATGAGTTTTTTCAAATTGTGATGGGGGCAACATAAAAATGTAGTAACTTGTATAAAAAAGAATATTCATGTGAGATTTTTGACAAAGTTATCAGATATATTATTATTCTTAAAGATGCATTGGAAAGTCAACTTTGACATTAGTTTATCTATATATTCTTCCCAGTACTTCTCAAAGGGTGATGACATTCATGTTTAGAGAATGAGTATCCTGCCATGGGGGACAGGGATCTAAGGAGGAGACTGGATTACTGATTTTACTTAAAGAGAGGTCCATTTAAGACCTAAAGCTACCCCCACAATCTTCCACCTTGGGAAAGTTTATAAATAAATATACAGATAGGATAGGTTTATTTGGAACTTCTAAAAGTGTTCAGGAGAAAGACTCATACTGTTCTCCCTCTAGGGTGGACACAGCATTAGTTACTAAAGACTGTAAGAGTAATTTTAATGTTTCATTTAGTATATTTACTGTCTCTTCAAAACTGTTGCTAGCATGATCAAAAATAAGCTGTAAGAATAATATAGAGCAAAATGAAATATAGAGTTAACTTAGAAGTAGTACAAATGCTGAAAAATAGTTTAATTAGACATTGGCATCCATGCATAAAGGAGTATGTTATTGAGAAACACAGTTTGTAACAATAGCTGTGTGCAGATGGTGGTTGGAAAAGGATTAAAGAGAATGTCACCGAAATAAAAATATGTAAAATCAAGGACTGGAACATCAGCAAGATAATGGAAGAACACAGAGTTTCCAGATAATGCAGGAACACAGAGTTTCCAAAGACCACCGAGTTTATAAGGAACAAGGGCAATCATAAATTAAAAGAAACTAAGAAAGACTGTTATACATTAAACTTTGGGAAAAAAATATCAGACTCTGTATAAATATGAGTGTGCAAAAATAAGCTTTGGGAATTTCCCATAGAGAGCTGAAAGCATTATTTCACACGTTGTAGCACTAAAGGTACAATTCTAAACAGTAAAGTTGCTAACTGAAGCAGTTGGTCTCTGTGCTTTTATTGTGCTTAGTACAATACCATAGCTAAGTAGTTGGTAAAAGTAAATAGCCAAATACTATGGTATGCATATGTATAAATGCAAGTAACACCAAGAAACCAAAAAAAGGACAGTATAATTTTCAAAGACATTTCACATCTATTAGCCAGCCTGCCTATTCTTTACTTGGTGGAATGAATATCTTCTTGGCAGGTGCTTGATATCTTATCTTTAAAGTTTCTTTGCTACAAGGGGATTTTTTTTTCTCTTTTAAAATTGATGATATATATGTATACTCTTTTTTCATGGAAGGATAATGGTCTAATTGAACCAGTCAAACAAATCAAGAAAACTTCCCAACTCCCTGCATTAGAAAAATAACCCTAGCTTTACTTTCTTCTTTTTTTTTTCTTTTTTTTGGACAGAAGACTCACTTAACAAGAGATGAGCATTTTAAACTAGAAAGAAAATGAGTTGTTCGAATTGTAATGACTGGGGGTAATACAAAAGTGTAGTAACCTGCGTAATAAGAACCTTCTTTTTGAGATTTTGGAGACTGTAAGTTGGTAAAGAGAGCAGATATAGTATTCTTAAAGATATGTTGGAAAGTCAACTTTAGCATTAGTTAGTATTTATATTCCTCCCAGTATTTCTCAAAGGTTGATGGCATATATGTTTAGAGAATGAATATCTTTCATGGGGGGGGGGGAATCTGAGGAGGAGACTGGATTACTGCTTTTACTCCTGGAGAGGTCCATTTAATTCCTACAGCTAGCCCCACAACCTTCCCACCCTGGGAAAGTTTATAAGTAAGTATACAGATAGCAAGTGTTCAGGAGAAAGGCTCATAGTTTTCTTCCTCTAGGGTGGACACAGCATTAGTTACTAAGGAGCATTCACATCTATTAACCAGCCTGCCTATTCTTCCTACAGCCTTATTTGACCATACCCCGTTGATAATATATCAGAATACAATGTTGTCTTGGCCTTTAAAAGCCCTTTGGAGGGTAAATCTATTTTTCTGTAAGGTGAATTATTTGAATGTAAAGTCATCCAATTTATTCAAGACTGGAGTTAGAAGAACTCAATAACCTGGATTTATTAGAGTGAAACTAGGATAAATTAAACTTTAAATTGGCCAGTCTAATAAAAAAACTTTAAAATTAGTACAAATAATTTTTTTTACATCTTTCATGATTGTCACACAAATCCCTTTTAGAAACACAAAATAATCTGCTGCATGGTATACCAGGATCTGCCGAACAGGTGAATCTAGCTAGATTAAAAACAGACAAATACTTACACTATAAAATTGAATATTCTAAGAGGGATTTTAATCTGAAAGTAATTGTTTCTACTACAGCTTGTCAATTTTTTTTGACATTTAACATTTAGGATTAGGCAGACCCTTGTCCCTTCTATTATTTGTGCTATGCATGCAGCCAACAGCAATTAAATTGCACAAGTCCGATGTTAGAGGCTAGAAGCTCTGTGGTTGCAATATACTGGTGTCTCTTTATTTGGATTCCTATTAAATGACCGAAGATGCATTCTTTCGCATGCATCTTGGTTGAACTTGAAAAGACCAAAAGGCAAAATGATGAAGTGGCATATAAGCAAATTCTTTCCCTGGGAAAGAAATTGCTTGGCCACGTCCGTTACTTTGCCATTTTCGTCACTGTAGTGCGATCTCAGAGTTGGTATATTTAACTAGGGGGGGCACACAGCCCCCCACTTTATGTTATGTTTTAAGTGTTTTTTTTTTCCCTTGGAAAAAAATTGCTGTTCTAAGCATTCTAGTTTGTAAGCTTTTGCTTACATGACTTGCGTCTTTCGGCTTATCCCGGTCAGGGGTCGCCACAGCGGAACTCCGGTCCGCTAATGTTTGGTAGTGGATTTTTACGTGCCGAGTTACCAGCCCTGACGCACAACCTTCAACGAAGGCACGCCCATTCATGCATGCCTCCACACAGAAGACGCTCTAACTGAGAATCAAACGCGACAACGGGGTTGAAAAATCATTGTTCGCTTTTCGAAGCGTTCGATGATTTAATATAGACCCCTTTATTAAGATGATCTGATGTTATAGATGAGTAATTCTGATGATGATTTCCCTCTCATCTTTGACATTTGTTATAGCTATTAAGCTATAAAATCAGCACTACTAAAAATGAAACTGTTAGAACTGATGAACACACCTTGAGCACTTATGAAAAGTCAACCCCCTTATTGAATCACCTTAATCACATCTAATACTTTGGTTTAAAGTTTGGAAATTCAGTACATTCCTCTCATACCCTTACTGGCAATGTAATAATGTATACACTTAAGGAGTTAATTAGGAAATGGAAAGGAATATGTCTGGAGTTTCAGAAAAGAATACAAGCAGTAGATTGTTATACTCCGTATTTAATTCTATATGTCTCTCATGATTTTCCAGTATTGTATCATAGTCCATTATAACTTAAAGAAAATAGTTTATTTTTAATTTCGCAGAAAGAAAAGCCTACACTGATTTTGGACTTATATATTCTACCACTGGTTACTGGAGGCTTAGGTGCACTAGATTTTGAAATCTGTAATAAAGCTGCTAAGATTACAATCTCCAGGGACTTTTAACTCTTAATTATATGGAAAGACATTCTTATGTCTCAGCTGTTGGGGGCATTCATGCATTTATAACATATATGCATTGTATGTGTAAACTAAGAATACTCATACCCAACATACAATACTTTAACTAATAATGACTGACTTTATCTTAAAAATAAGATTTTTTTCTTCAAAGATAAAGGCAGACACCTGGCTTTATGAACTGATTCATCTTAAATATTCTGCAAACCAGACATTAAACATTCAGGAGATTTTTAGGGGCATGAGTAGGTGTTTAAATCTTAAAAATCCTAAGCAATAACCACACAGAGAAAAACATTCTTAACTATCAGGAATTTAAGATAACATTTGGTTTGGAAGAGGCAGACATCTAGATTTCTGACTTGATTCCTCTGAAATATTCTGCAAACTGAACATTAAAGATTCAGGAGTTTTGTAAGGACTTTACTAGGTGTTTAAATCTTAGATATCCTTAGCAATTGCCACACAGAGAAAAAGTTCTTAACTGCCAGGAATTTACAATAAAATTTGGGATGGAAGAGGGAGATAAAAGTTTTTTTTTTTTTATGAAAAGTTAATAGCTTGTTTTTTAACTGAAAAACATTCATTTCATAAACAAGAGGATTGATCACTTTGGATACACTGGTCGGTCAATGTTAGAATGAGCAAATGTTCTATCAAGGGAGATGTCACTATATTACACAGAATGACACTGATAAGGAAGCTGGTAATACATAATAAATACAGGATTGTGTGGGAAAAAGATCTTAATATTACTATATCACAAAAAGCATCAGAAAACTAATTTTAGTACACTTGTACATCTCCCAACCAAAAAGAAATCTAATTTCTTGGGTGGCAATATCTTTTTAAGTATTTTTATACCCCTACTAGACTTCATTAGATGATTCCTGTGGTTTCTCCAAACTACTAGCATTGCACCCAGCAGGTAGTGGGTACATCATTTATGGAAATACGTGGCACTGACATCTTTGAAAAGGGACATTTGTAATATTTATCAGTAACACTGGTGTCGGTCAATTATCGGCATTGTTCTTGACAGGGTTTGAGCCTAACCTGTCACTGCCTAAATAGGACAAGACTATTTCATATTTAATAATGTTAGTAGGGAAGACAATAATCACCTGCAGCCAAAAGAAAACTTACTGTAACTGGATCAAGGACATTTTGATCCTAAATATCTTTTTGCCTTGGAAACTGCAGTAGAGAACACTTTGGCTTGTCAACAAGCTGCCTTTAAATGAACACTTTGGGCCAGGAAACATTTAGACTGCTCTGATAAGCAAAGCATTTAAATAATGGACTGTTGAGTAAGCATAAGAATTCATTTGTTTTGCCTTAACTTGTTTCTTATATCACTTACCAGTACACCAGTACTGGTGAGGTAAAATAACCATGCCAACATCACAAATACTGGTAAACGTTTGTGGAAATCTCAATACTAAAGGAGATGAAACATTGCTTATTAATGGCGCAGCCCTCTTCTGAACGATTTAACTTTTTCTTTCCTAGTTCTAGCAGATATTTTTTCTTTATTTTTCATTAATAATCTTAGGAAGATTTTTAGTTTAAAAAGGGAGTTGAATGTCTTGTGCCCATAGTTAGGTAGACTGTTTAAATTTACTATGGAATTTGCAAAAAAAACATTCTATAGTCTAGGCCCATGCAAATCAAAACAAGTGTTTGTGTGTTGGGGGGCAGTCTTAAGGAGGTATTTGCCTACCATAACAGTATCTATAAAATGTTCTGCCTTAGCAGAAACATTTGATGATACCAATAAAGAAACTGATGATCCTAAATAATGTTGAAAAATTGGTGAACTTGAAGAAAATCACCTAAAATTATACAAATAAAGTCACTACACAGAAAAAAAATCACTCAGGAAAGGAAAATACATATTGTCGCTTGTCTCATGCATTCAAAAGAGACGATGAAGCGGTGTATGGGTTCATAATATTTATTGTACATAAACATTGTCAGGAACTGTAATAAGAACTTGTATTTAAGCTAACTAATTCACTCATTACTTCAAACACACTCGCATATGCATCTCCATTCATGACTGCATTCACTCTGGCTGACTGTACAAAATGGCACTGCTTATGCACGTGCTCAGTACTTATATGCATGTGCTATCTAGCTACAGTGGCTGAAGAGGAACAATACACCTAATGACCTACATCCTCCCTCTTTGATTTGTTTGACATGCAGTAGAACAAAACAATCTACATGATAGATAACATTTCAATATTAATAAATCAGAACGCAAGTCCAAGTTGCTGTGTATTTTGGATTGGGTCTGGAAATTCTTCCTGATCTTATTACATAAAAACTTTGACTGGATTTACCAACAGGGACAGTCTATGGTGAATTATTTTCAATAGGAGCTTCAGGGTTTGCATCAGGATTATTTGAGGTAAGTACACTGTCCTCTGAAATTTGAACAAGTGTAGGGTCACTCTGAGAAATAGAGTCTTTGGCACAGACAATTTGCTGTGTCACTGGTTCTGAGACTGGAAGTATATGTCTTTGGTTCCTTCTGAAATTCCTTCCTTCCAATTGTGCAATATAAGATCTCAGTTCTTCACAAATATTTTTGATAACGCCTACTTGGTCATATCCTTTAGATGTTTGCATCCTTACAATCTCTCCTTGTCTTAATGGTCTAAGAGGTCTGCTAGATTTATCTTAGTACAACTTTTGTGACTGGCATTTATTCAAAAGTTGAGTCTTGAGCACTCTGCTGTTCTTAGCATTTGGAATCAATTGTTGTTTACTGATCAGCAAGGTTGTTATTGTCTGTCTAAACATTAATTTCTGAGTAGGTGAGCCAAGTAAGTTATCTTGGGGAATGTTTTTGAGATTGAGTAGTTTAAGAAAAACATTGGTACCATCTCTCTTGGATTTTTTTAACAAACATTTTGCACTTTGAACTGCATGCTCAGCTAATCCACTGGACTGTGGACACTCACTCAGCAAATTTCTTGAACTGCTGACTTGTAAACTGTGTACTATTGTCAGATACAACTTTGTGCGAACTACCGTAGACAGAAAAATGTCTCTTCAATTTTGTGATGACAGTTCTGGATGTTAGATTAGGAAGAAGGTCAATTTTAAACCAATTTGAGTAAGAATCTACTAA
The DNA here is from genome assembly GCF_019279795.1 of Protopterus annectens. NCBI lineage: Eukaryota > Metazoa > Chordata > Ceratodontiformes > Protopteridae > Protopterus > Protopterus annectens. The sequence goes on from NC_056748.1 coordinate 279,667,970, forward strand.
CATTACGTAATGCTGACCATTCCATTCGAAATTATCAGTAGCAACCATCGACCATGATAATTCAGGAATCTGGTTTAGCTGAAGTGGTTCTTTTTTGTTGGTGTGATTTAGTACTACTGCAAATAGAACATGCTAGAGATTCCTTCTCTATATCTTTTAACATAGAAGGCCAAAATACTATGCCTCTTGCCCCTCTTTTGGTAGAATCAGTACCCGGGTGACCATGATGTAAAATGTTGATATATTCCTGTTGTAATGCTGAAGGAATTACCATTTAAGGACCTTTCCTGATGATTCCATCTTCCATCATGAGCTTGTCTCAGTAAGGAAAATACTTCTGTATGTCAAGTGGTAGACTGGTTTGCCACAGTGGCCATTCTTGACTGATAAAATGTTTCAGCTTCGGGAGAACAAGGTCTAAAGCTGTGTGATTTCTGAGTATATCAAGATGTGATGAGGAAAATTTCTGATTTCCATGACTTCAAAGTCTGCTTTCTCATTAACATACTGTTATTTAGTTTGTCTAGGCACTCTTGATAAATTAATAAAATTAAAGGAAAGCAACCACTGCAAACTGTTCCACACTTTAATGAATGAATGAACAATTCTGATGAAGTCCAGTGTGTAGAGGACGAAAGCGCTCACTTTGTTTTATTAAAGTGTGGCACAGTGGTTGGGTTCCATTAGTTTATTATTTTATCAGTTTGTATTTGCACTCTTGATAAAGCATCTGCAAGGTAGAGATATTTGCCTTTTGTGTAAACAAGACTGAAATTGTACTTTTGCAAATTTTAATATCATATTTTACAGATGTGCTGGGGCTGAATGTATTGGCTTTTTCAGAGTTGTCACGAGAGGTTGGTGATTAGTTTCTATTTGAATAGGTTTGACATAAATATAATCATGGAACTTCAAACATGCAAACACTACTTCCAAAAGCTCTTTATCAATTTGTGAGTACTGCATCTCGGTTTGTGTTAAAGTTCTGGATGCATAGGCTACTGGTATGCCTTCTTGAAGACATGCTACTCCAAGACCATACTTAGAAGCATCACATGAAAAAGTTACTGGTTTGTGAACATCACAGTATCTCAATGTGGGTGGACTGGAAATTTTCTGTTTCAGAACGTTAAATACTCAGTGGTGTTGTGCTAACCAGGACCAGTTTACATTTTTGCGTGTCAGCTCTCGTAATGGTGCTGAAAGCTCATTCAGGTCTGGGATGAACTTTCCTAAATAGTTGATCATACCTAGAAAACGTTGCAAAGTTGTGACATTGTCTTGAACTGACATTTCAAGAATTGCTGATTGCTTGGACAGATCTGGTTGTAAGCTAGAACAAGTAAACTAATGACCCACATAAGTAACTTCTCTCAGCTTGAATTTACATTTCTCAGGATTCAGTTTAAGACTGACTTCACGTGCATGGTCTAGAACTTTCATGAGGTTTCTGTCATGTTTGTCTTCACCACTGCCCCATACAATAATGTCGTCTACTATGATAACACTTGGATAACCTGAAAAAATTTGCTCCATTGCATGTTGAAATACTTCACTGGCAGAATTTATCCCAAATGGCATTCTCAAGATCTGTATCTACCAAATGGTGTAATGAAAGTGGTTAACAATGATGATTTGTGATGTTGTGAAATTTGCCAAAATGAACTTTTTGCATCTAAGACTGAAAAAATAGCAGACTTATCATACCAAAATTCACCATTTTGTCTAATGCTTTTTTCAGTTTTTTCAGAACCTTCCTGGCTGGTCTGACAATAGGGCTTACTTCATGGTTTAACTTCATGGATTATGTGAATGGTAGTTTACCAAGCTTGTCTATAAAAATATCATCATATTCATGAAAAATATTCTGTGTAAAACTGTTGTGGTTGTTCAGACTTATATGGTGAATCTCTTCATTAAGTGTAATCAGTCCCATTCTCAAACTGTCACTGTGTCCCACCAATGACTGTATGTGTCTTCTGACTATGTAAAATTGCATGTCATAGCTGCTCGCAGCAGAATGGCATGTGAGAACTACTGCACCATCAGTTTGAATCTATTCACCATCATGAGCAATAAGTTATGCACACTTTGCTGAATCAAGCTTTTCACCAGCTTTTACTCTGACAAACATTTGTGCTGATATAACATTGCACTTGGACCCAGTGTCTACTTTAAGCTCTACCAATTTACCATTAATCCAAACAGTACAAAATATTTCATTCTTTGCTTCCATCTGATAATCTACTGTATTAACAGATTCATCAATCACAGAGACAGCATCAACATAGAAGGTTTGCTCACTGTTCTCTATCTGATCTACTTGCTTCTTTGGATGCTCTCTTTTAATAAAAATATGTGCTACCCTTTTGAAATGATTCCACTTTTTACATTTGTGACATTACTGACCAAAAGCTAAGCACTTTTCTCATTTAAGTTCATGGTTGCCTCCACAATTACGACAGTTAACAATAAGACTGTTTGCTGCTGCTACTGCTGCTGTACTCCATTTATGGTTAGGGTTAGAAGTTGCCACAACCTTCGGTTTATATCTCCGTTTGCACCCAACCTTATGTTGCATACTATCAACATTAACACTGTTAGTTACTGCAAGCACATTTTTCTCATTCGTAAGCATATTTGTGTGCTTTTCTGTAAGCTCATATAGTTGACAAATCCCCGTGGCTTTGCTCAATGTTAAATCATTATCTCAAAGCAAAATCTTTCTCACTGCATCATTAACATGACACACAATTTAAGTATGGCATGGATTGACTATAAAAAAGCATTTGATAGTATCCCACATTCATGGATAAAAGAGTGCTTAAAAATGTTTAATATACACCCTGCACTGATTGACTACATTACACTGACCATGGAACAGTGGCAGACCACTTTGCAATTAAGCCATGATAAATGAGAGATTATTATCCCAGGGATAAAAATTCAGAGGGGGATATTCCAGGGTGACTCTCTGCCACTGTTGCTATTCTGCCTTACCTTAACCCATTAAGCAGTTTACTTAACAACTTAGGCCATGGCTACAATTTGCCTCCTAAAAAACAACAAAGTGTAAAGACTTCTCATATTCTCTTTGTCAATGATTTAAAACTGTATAGCTCATCAGATGAGGAACTGAAAGCACAGCTGCAGGTTGTCAAGACTTTTTCAGATCATATAAGAATGTCATTTGGTCTTGATAAATGTGCAAAAGCAACCTTTAAAGCAGGAAAACTGCAGCACCAGGAAAACATCAGTTTGGGACAAGAATGTGATATAAAAAGAACTTGAGCAAGAGGGAGTGTATAAATATTTTGGAATTGATGAAGGATCAACAATAAAACATGAACAAAATGTGAATAAAACATAAGGAATACTTTAGAAGACTTAAATTAATTCTGAAAACAGCGTTGACATCTAGGAACAAAATCCAGGCTATAAACCAATTAGCTCTTCCTCTCCTAACTTACAGTTTTGGAGTGATTGACTGGCCCCAAAACATGTTGGGTAGATTAGATAGAAAAACAAGAAGGATGCTTCATGTTCACCAAATGATTTATAAAAATCATTGTAGACCAAGATTATATATTCCCCATTCCGAAGGAGGGATGGGCCTCTTCGAAAGTGATTATATGTATAGATCTCCAATCATGGGACTTCACACATATCTGCTGACCTCACAAGATCCAAATGTAGTGAAAGTCTTGAAACATGAGGAGAATAAATCTAAAATGACTTCTGTGCTTAATTTAGCAGAAGCATATCAGTGTCAAGCAGGAATGGAAATCAAACCAGAAGTAGATAAAAATTAGGCAGCAACTGAATGTGCCAAAACACAAAAGAAAGAATATAAGGTGAAGGACCAGATGAGAAGGCAAGAATGTGGAAAAAGCATAAATATAGTTGCAAGTATAGAAAATGTCTGGAAGAATGTCATGTTGATCAGGCATGAACACAGGAATGGTTAAGGGGAGGCAAATTCAAACCAAGAGATGAAAAATATTGGGAGCCCAAGATAGTGGGCTATGTACACACTGGTTTACAAAGTCTATTGAACATGTGGGAGAATCAGACAAATGTAGGTTTTGTAAAACTGAATTGGAAACAGTCGCACACCTCATTGCTGGGTGTGACATACTAATGGCAGAAGGACTGTATACTGAAAGGAATAATAACGTGGCAAGACTGTTGCACTGGGGATTGTGCAAACATTATGGCACTGAAGTGGCTGAAAAACACTGGAAACATGAGCCATAAAGCATTATAGAAAATGATGATGTTTATATCACATGGGATCATCCATTACCAACAGTTCAGAGACAAATGCTAGAAAACCAGATATAGTGGTCCAAGAAAAGAAGACAAAAGTAGCATTGATCATTGAAATTGCTACACCCAGTAACTACAGTGTCTTATTTACAGAGCGACACAAAGTCATAAAATACCAGGATCTGCAGGCAGAAATGAGAGCAATGTGGAAGAAAGATACCCAGACAGTTCCAACAGTAGTTGGAGCAAAGGGTCTTATAAAAAAGAATTTACAATCGTGTTTAGATATCTTACCAATCTATGTAACCCCATACAAATTACAGAAGGAGTCATTACTGGACACATTGCAGGTGCTGTGAAGAGCACATTTGGCTGACATCAAAGATTAAAGCAATACTAATTTTATGAACTTTAATTGTACTTTGACTAAGGAATGGGGTCCATTTCCATTGTAGTATTAGAAACCCAAAAGATTTGGAGAAATTAAAAAGTCTGTCCTTTACCAACTCATCTCATAAATCACCAAATCTGTATGTTTTAGCTTTATTTCTCAAGTCAGTAATATATGCTGCTGCAGTTTCACTAGGCTTTTGATTTTGTGTGTAAAATACGTGCCTTTCCATTGTATTATTTGTTTGAACATTACATGTTTCTCTAAATTTACATTTCAAGCACTCAGGGTCTTCCCAAATTTCAGCCTGTATCACAATATGACAGTTTTCTCCCTTCCCTGCATACATAGCAGGTAATTACAGAAATGAGCATTCCCTCTCAATGGCTTCTGAGTCTGCTAAATTAAGTACTATGAATGCCTTTGAATGTGCATCTTTATCAGAAAATGCAGCCTGTATGAAAATATCATATTCTTGCTCAAACACTCTCCAATTCTCAGCAATATTGTTATCAAACACCAGCGGTTCTGGTCTGTGAAATTCTTCTGCCATAACAACAAAATACATTTAAATACAAGAAGCATAGACCAGGTACTTGTAATTATGTTCGAATGCACAACAATCATTTTGAAAAGGTTTTCTTTGACACTGCAAACACTGTGAACATTCCAGAAGTTTTGGACATTTCAAATAGCTTTAATTAATGTAAAAAAGTAGTACATTGCAAAGAAATGTAGTTGTTTTAGCCTTTCCGTACATTTTAAATATTTTGAAAATAGTTTCAAACATTTTTGTATTTATTTCAAATACTTTTATTAGTATGTCACAATTTCGGACATTTCGTTTATCTTGGTAATTATTTTGAATGCTTTGCCAAATGTGTGGTGACTGAAAAATAATTTAAACTAGTTTAAGTATCTTTGAATAACCACAGACCTGTTTGCAAGTTCAGTCCGGTATATTTCTCCTCTTTTAACTGCTTGCCTCATAGCTTGTGTGCTGCTTTAACTTTGGATCCCATTCTGGCACCATGTCACTTGTCTCATGCATTCAAAAGAGACGGTGAAGTGGTGTTTGGGTTCAAGATATTTATTGTACATAAGCATTGTCAGGAACTGTAATTAGAACTTGTATTTAAGCTAACTGATTCACTCATTACTTCAAACGCAGTTGCATGTGCATTTCCATTCATGGCTGCATTCACTCTGTCTGACTGTACAAAATGGCACTGCTCATGCACGTGGCTCTGTATTTATATCATATGCATGTGCTATCTAGATACAGTGGCTGAATAGGAACAATACACATAATTATCTACACGTATGCCACTTAAAACATTGAAAACTAAAGATAATGTGAAACACAAGATGCACCATTCTGAGTCAATAACTAACTAAGTGTAAGATCTGTGCTGATTCATGACAGGGAAGATGCCACCACATTTGCAAATTCTGTCTGGTAGTAGACACATGTTAAAAGAGCAAACTCAAAATTTGTGATTTACTGTTAGTCTGACCGTCCCTGCAGAAGATTCATGAATGTCTTGGTCAGTCAGGAGTTGTTAAAAATGAGAATGGTTCTGCTTTGCTTTTAAAATAACACTGAATTAGAGAGAAATGGAGAAAAGGCATAAAGAAAAGGTCTGTACTTTGCTTTTCAAATCACCTTCTGAATGAGAAGAAGTATAGATATGCATAATCAACAACTGTTACTTCTCTGAATTAAATAATGAAGTAGCAGAGTGCAAGTCATTTGCAGCTCATTATTGAAGCGCATAGCAAACAAGTCCACTTCTGCCATGTCTCTCTGTACAATGTCTTGAAAACGCTGTGGAATGTGCTTCTTTTCATGAACTAGGGATTTATCACTACTGAGGGAGTTTTCAGGCCTGGGAGGTATACTGCTGAAAACTGCAGATTATGTTGAATGGCCCAATGCCAGATCAGATGGCTTTCACCTCACAGCTGGAGAAGATCTGGCATCCTATAAGCTTGTTGATGCACTGGATAAATGTGGTATTATTTGGACTAATTTGTAGAAGACAGTAGGAAGTTCATAGGATGTTACTAGGCTACTGGCCCAGAGGCCCTTACAAGCCTAGTCAATAATTTAGCCCATGATCCAAGTCAGCACCCTATGCTACTGTCCAGCAGGGACACAGGTGGAACCCCAGAGGTGTATTTTCTGTTCCCATTCCAGTTATCCAGGTTGCACATAAAAAGGGTTAATGAGGCACTCTGCTTGTCATGGAGAGGGGTTCTATTCCACAAAAGGGGGACTCTCCGGGAAACAAATCTGTCCCGCCAACAAGTCCTGCTGATGTCACAGACCAGGTTGAGGTCGCGCGTCTGGGTTACAAGTTGTCAAAAACTGCCAAGGCTATGTCCGTTGCTTCCATTTCCTTCATTATACTTGTTGAGAACAGTGTGATTTGTTTTTTGTAATCTGAGTTTTAGAGTACTTTTAATACTTGTACTGTCATTTAAAATAGGAGGTAACAATAATTCAAAGATAACCGTCAAAGCAATTCTATTTGTTCTGTAATAACATATATTCTGATCCCATAGAATGATTATTTATGTGGTCAAAAGCCAAAATACAATTTTTTGAAAATTAGTACATTCCACCGTGTGTCTAAAGAGGGCATTGGTGCTTTGTTGTTTCTAATAGCTAGGAGATGTCCATAATTGCATTGTGAAAGTCTTTGAAAAGTTTTACCTCCATAGAAGGCCTTACAGGCAACATAGAAAGTGACATAAACCTCTATTTAGGAGCTACAATTAAAAAAAAATAACTCCAAAGTATTTATTCCAGCATGTCAGGCTTAAAACTGGGCTTTCATAGATGTTCCTGGAATATTTGCAGAAGCCATGAGGCAATGTACCAGTTTGTTTTTTGGTAGCTGTATCGCTGTCACTGTACAGTGTTATAATAATGTTTTCAAATTACCTTCCTTCTCGTAAGCAAATTTAGGACTAGAACTTAAAACTTTAAAATGAGAATAATCCAGATTTTAATTTCCATTTGCTAATTAAAATTTTCTTTATCTTAAGGTTGTCAACACTATATAGTAACATGCGCACCTTAAAAAGAGGTGTATGTTTTGATTTCCTTATACAAGTCTACATTGTGACTCTAAAATGGGAGGACAATAAACTTGACTATTCTGTTTTATTTTACTACAGGTTATCTCTGTAACTGCTAAGAACCAAAAAAGAAAAATTATAGTTATTTACACTGCTCCTTTATGGCTGGTTTCACCAAGATCATTTTCTTTCTTGGTTCTTTATTGTTTACTTGGTGGATACTTTGGTGATTCTTTGTTATTCTTCTGTATCATAGTCAGCTCTGAACTGATTTCAGAGTTTGGAGAGCCCGAGGATTCTAATGGTTCAGTATCTTGTGGAACTGAAGCAAAGGTTTTACATTCTGTTATTGGTGAGCTGATGCAACTTATCAATCTTCCGACTCAGTGTCTAGGTTCCACCTCTTCTGTCATAATTTTTTGTGAGAGAAGGGAAGAGTTGGGTGCTCATGATCTTAGTAGCAGTAACTCAGCATCACTTTTCCAAATACAGGAGCTTCCCTATAGGGCTGCCCACATGGTCAGAAATATTGAGAAGAATCAATGTGTTGTTTTACGACTGCCGGTGTAGATGTTGGCTTGGGTCTAGACAATGGTAATATTTCAATGCAGGCGGAAGTGACAGTGGCTCCCGTAGTTTCTGGAGAAGATATTTGCAGTGTCAACATCTTCCAGGAGTTACAAGACAATGGCTATTCGGCCCCATTTTGCTTGGATGTGTGGCTGGTTGGTTCCAATGGAGTACTTCCCAGCCCCCTGATTGGTAACACTTACTGCATGACTTTTGATGCTTTACTGACTGTATTTCAAAAGAAATTGTTAAAAATATAAGACACTTCAAGTGGATAATTTGTTTTTAAAGGAATGTTTAGTTTGCAAAAGAGTCCCTAAGGGACTGAGACTTTGGAAATATCCAAATGGGATGGGAATTAATTTTTCCAAGGATTTAATAAGCAATTTTGATGATTATGGGCTTAGAATCACATATCACACAGAATCACGAGTTATATCTGGAGAGACTCTACCAGGAAATACATGATATTGGTTTTAAATTAAAGCCAAGTTTATTATTTGATGTTTACAATGTTAAAAATCTGAATGTTTTTAAACATGTTGACAAAATTGTTTCTAGCGTGAGGATTAGAAAAATAAAAAAGAAAGCTGCGGCAAGAGAGAATATGCGAGCAATACTCTTACACTAAGCCTAATACATTCCGGAATGATGAGGTGTCTGATGCAACAGGAAACACATGATGGGTGGGAAATGATTTTGTTGAAGGTGTTTTTAAACAGACAATCCCCACTTCTCAGAGAAGATCCAAGAGGATTGCACAGAGAAGGGTGGCGGGGGAGTATACAAGAACAAGATATGGGAGTGGCAAATTTTTTGTGAAGTCCCTACAGGAAGAAGAAAGAGAAAGGCAAGGGGCAGAAAAGATAGTTAGGGGTGATTGTGGCCCAGATTTAGCTTTTGAAGCATTACCCCCTGGTTCTGGTAGTGAATGGTTTAGTGATGACATTCATTGTGATGAAGTTGTGTATACTTTGCATGGATTTAACATTTTCAGCTATAGTAGTTTAGTTATTGACAGTAGGTACTTCAGTTTGTTTAGAAAAGGATTCACCTTTGTATCATCCCAGAATCTGGACATTGGTGAGACCATTTTAGAGTTGCAATTGTATGTTAGAAAACTGAATTTGAGAGTTATATTTTCTGAAAAGGAGGGAGGCTGCTACCAGCAATCCTAAGAGTCTTGCCTTGTTACGAAGAGTGTTTTCCATGCTCCACTTCATCCCATTATTACTATGTTTGAAACATTAGGTACAAATGATATTCATAGGTGGTAATCTCAGAAAAATTCAAATGGAAGAATAATTTAACCTGGGACAAGATACCTTTGTTGTAGGAGGTTACAGATAACCCTGATATACATGTTATGAAGCCAGATAAGGGTGTGGGGGGTTATCATGCATGCTATTGATTATTCGAGTAAAATGTTAATTTTGTTTAATAACAAGGAACAATACTCTAGAGTATCTAGAAATGAGATTTTCATGGCATATGGTAAAATCAATACATATTTGAATGACCTATTACTGGATGGCAGGCTAGACAACCATGGGAACAAGTTTCTTAGAGTAGCGCACCTGGTTATATCAAATATTTTTGGTATACCTAAGGTGCACAAGGATATTTCTGATACACCCCTTTGACCTATTGTGGCCAATTCCAGCTCCAAGACTAACCTCTTGGCTGTATATGTCGACAGAAGCATTGAGGCCCCTTTTTAGTTACATTCTTAAGGACTCATGGGACTTTTTGAGTAGCATTAAAAAATCATTTTTCCATGAGAGCTGGCTTCTAGTCATGACTGATGTTAAAGATTTATTTTCCTGCATCCCACATAATGTGGATCTTGACTGGTTCCATTAGTTTGTGAGGACTCACAGTAATTTTCACAGTGGTGAGGCTAACATGATATCCAAGTTTATGGAAATTATTTTGAGTGATAATTTTGTGGTTTTTGAAGGCAAGTATTTCAAGCAGGCCAGTGGTGTTACAGTGGGCACTGCTTGTGCCCCTTTATATGCGGACATTGTCATGTGGTACTAGGAGCAAACTTTTCTGTTCCCTTCTTTGTTCAATCAGTATTTTATTACCTATTTCAGAGTTGTGGATGACATTTTTTTAATCTGGAAAGTTGATGAGGTTGAGCCAAAAGATTTTATAGATTATTTAAATAGTAGTACCACTTTTGTTAATTTTACATATAGTTTTTCAGCTAGTTCCGTTAATTATTTGACTGTACTTTTGGAAAAAGATTTCAGCTCATGCAAGTTTAAATCTAAGTTGTATAGGAAGCCCAAATCTTCTAATATTTACTTGCATTTTGATAGCTACAATCCCTATAAGCAAAAATGCAGTTTGGTGAACGGCCAAATGGTGTGATTGGCCAGGATAATTTCAGAGAATGGGGATATCCAGAGGAAGCAGGGTTTCTGAAGTTGTACTCAGCTTAGCATACATTGCCTGTGCATAAGCCTATACTGTTATAAAGATCAAGCCAGCCCCTTTTACTGACATTCATAAATCTCAAATGTCACATCTGCTGAAGTTCCTTAGGAGTAAACTAACTCTCACACTGTTAAATTGTAGCTGCATTTGTAGGGACATGAAACCAGCAACATCTAATTTCACTGACATATGTCTCTCTATAACTATGAATTCTCATCTGTTGTAGAGGGGTGGAAGTTTTTTGTGTAACATCTGCCTTCTGTAACTCTATTCCCTAGTGGGAGCTACCTGTTAAAATATTTCAAATGAAGTCCTTAGGAACATAAAGTACAGTTGTGTAGCTAAACTTACCATAACAGAAGCCTTAGCTATATGAGTTATATCCTGCTAATGAGACGACGGCTGACTAGCTTACAAAGATTAAGAGCATCTTCCATGCATCCAAACCATTAGTAGCTTGAGCAGAGCTAAAGAAAAAGAGCAGTTTGGGCACCAAACCCTTTTATGCCAGCTGAAAGAGGGAGGTTACAGCCCTAAAAGTGGTCAGTGCTGGGAAAGCTAAAATAAAAATCCTCACCCTGGCAACAAAAACATAGAAAAATAAAGGGGTTGGACGGAGAAATGACCATTCAAACATCTGGGTGTTATGGTAAATTGAATTACACGACTATCCTACATTCATAATTTAATCACTGCTGCAGTAGCCTTAGCTATATAGGTAGTCTACCAAAGGTTATGCTTACTGACAGGAGGAGGGATGAGGGTCCAGGAGCCCATGGAGAATGCTCTTAGTGAAAACTCGCTGTAGACCAGGAGAAGGAATTTAGTTTTTGGTGCTTTATAAATGTATATAGAAAGGACCTAGTTCTAAATTCTAACACTTTCTAAAAAACACAGATGAAGCCAAGGTTCTGATAGAGTGGGCCTTGACTCTGCCTGGAATTGTCTTATTCTGATGAGTATAACAAAAGGTAACAGCATGAGACAACCATTTGGAGAAAGTCTGCTTTGCCACAGATTGTTCTTTGTTTTTTGTTTTTTTTCTTTTTTCACCCTCAAAAGAAATTAATAATGAATCAGAAATGCTGAAATTTTTTGTCTTGTCAAGATGTCTGAGTTATCTGTAGACATCCAGCATATGAAGACTCCTTTCTGTCTCATTTAAGTTTCTGGAAAGAAGATGAACAGCTTTGTTCAAAGCAAACTCTGATACAACTTTAGGCATAAAAGGAAGGATTAGTTCTTAAAGAAACCCAATCTTTGTGGAAAATGACCCCCTGTGAATGTTTGCAACTCAGTCTTCTTGCAGATGTCAAAACAATCAGCAAAACTATTTTCCACATGAAGAACCTCAGATCAGCTTGATGAGGTAGTACAAATAGAGCAAGAGTCAATTCTTCTAAAACAAGATTAAGATCCTAAAGAGGAGGAGCAACCCATCTTCTAGGAGGCTCAGTATGCAAAACCTCTTCCAAAAATATTTTAATGTGGGAATGCACTGAAAAGGGAGGACCCATGGGCAGACATGCTGAAATGGCCAACAAATGAACCTGGACAGAAATTAACCTTGATAAAGATGTGACAAAGGCCAAGGGCTAATAACTCACACAAATACTGTAGAACCAGAGAAATACTAGCCTTTAAAGGGTCCTAGTCCTAATCTGAGCACCAATTACCAAATATTTCCATTTGCTAATATATGATTTTCTAATAGCAGGTTTTCATGCCTCCTTTAATACCTGCTACATGTTCTCAGAAAAAGAGGTGGCAAAAAAAAGTTATGAAACTTTAATCAGCCAGACAGTTAATTGAAGTCTTATGAGAGAATAGGTCCAGTATGTGAAAAAGCTTGTCATAATTACCATTGGCCATTTCCAGTGGAAGGGAGAACCATCGTTACCTGGGTCAAAAAGGAGTCACCACAATGATCTTTGGATCATCAGGATATTAGTATCCTGAGAAATTCTCACAAAATAGGTCTTCAGAATCTTCAAAGTAACCTGGGATCTTAGCAGAAATGGTAAAAGCATACAGATGCATTACTGTCCAATGAAATGGGAATGCATCTGTTTTCCAGGCCTCCTTGCAAGGGGTTCTGGAGTAGAACTTTGCCAGATGGCTGTAGTAAATGGAGGCAAATAGATCTATCTGAGGTGTTCCCACATTTGGATCAATTCCTGAAAGATCCTCTAATTTAGTTCCTATTTGTGAGGGGTTGACTTGGTTTTGCTTGGATTGTCTGCCACAAGCATTTGTTCTGATGTGATATAAAATACCTGTATATTGAAATTGTGCTGAAAAGCTATGTCCCAGGCTACCATGGCTAGTCTGTACAGCGCGTATGATCTGGTTCATCTCCTGTTTGTTTATGTACTACATTACTGTGGCGCTGTCTTTAAGAATCTCTTACATTTATGTGTTTTGGCCTGTCTGCACTTTTATTCCCATAGACACTGTTCCTCAAAACAAATCTTAAGTGTTTATAGTTACAGACTATGGAGGAGCAGTGGGGGAAAACTGGTTAATCCAGATTCAGATAAGACTGGTACCTCCACCAAAGAAGTTCCCTTTTCACAAATCCCTAAAGAGGAATCTTGAATGACAAGGATGTTATTGGTACCATTCTGATTTTTGGAACCATTGAATTTTTCTCAAGTAAAGTCCGGCTAGAGGATTCATCATAATCATGGATGCCATGAATCTTAGTATCCTGTGAAATTATCTTGTTAGGGCCTTGGTCTGAGTGGAAAAACTCAGGAATAGATCAACTTTTTCCTGTAGAATGAAAGCAGTTTGAACTGAGGTGTCTAGGAGACACCCCAGGAAAACAATCCACTGAGCAGGAGTCGAGCAATAATTTTGGATGTTCTGCTGTGAAACCCTAGTCTGTGAATGAGATCTCTCGCCCAAGTGAGAGGTTCCTGACACTTTCTAAAACACTCTGCAAAGATAAGCAGCTCATCTAAATAAAGATAAATAAGAATACCTTGCAGTCACCAGTAGGCTATCACTGGAGCTAGACACTTTGTGAATATCTTTGGAGCAGTGGATAACCCAAACAGTAATCCAAATAATTGAAAGTGCGATCCAGAAACAGAAAACTTTAAAAACTGTCTGAAATCTGGTCCTATAGGAATGTGGTGAAAAACATCTCTTAAAGTTAGGGTCACTAAAAAAAATTAATGGGGAATTAAAGGTAATAGGTCGTGAATTGATAACATTTTGAATTTTGGAGCTTTCACAAACAGGTTTAGTAAAGACAGATCTAAGACTGGACTCCACAAAGTTCCTCTCTTTGGTACCAGAAATATTCTTTAATAAAAACATTCCCCTTTTTGAGAAGGAGGAACAGCTTCTAGTACTCCCTGAGTTAGCAGGTGCTGAATAACAGGAGAGGAAAAAAAGAAGTTTGATGTAGCAGATGAAAAGGTGGGAGAGATTCCCACAGCCATCTGTATTCCTGAGGAATCAATCTCAGAGCACATTTGTCTGAGACTATTTTTTGCCAAAGAGAGAACTGGAGAACCAGATTTTGGTGGAGAATTAGAGGCTTGCTAGGGTGAGAAGGGGTGACATTCTGTAGATAGTCATTCAGACTTATTGGACAGTCCTTGTAATTGGGGGTTCCTTCTTTCTTTTTGGAGCCCCACAACACTGATATTTAAAAATATGCTTATCAGCAGCTTGCTGAGTCTGCTTATTTTGATTTTTATAAAATGGTGTAGATGTAGCTCTAAAACCCTTGACAAATTTGGAGAAGGAAGACTATAAATTCTGAGAAGCTCTCTGAATCAACTTCCCTCTCTCATCATTTTTCAAGGATCTCTGCGGCACAAGCACCAAAGATGACGGTCTGAGTTCACTAAACTCTGTGTAGGGTCTATCCGTGTTCACAATGGTGGGCAACATGCAATGCATATAAATAAGGCATGGCACTCCTAAGTGAGGTTTCATGGCTTGTGCCAGTATTGCTGACCATGAAACCTTGTAAAGCAACATGGATATTGAGTCCATGTAAAGGAGGGCATAGACAGTCCCACCCTGCCCCAAATTAACAGTACACATCACATTATGCAGACCATTTCTCCCAACCTCTTGGGGAAAGGGACAGAAACAGGTTCACTTCTCAGATATTGTTCTTGCAAACTTTGAAAATTGATAGAACGACGAGGTTTGCAGAGTGCAGCTCTACTACCATGCCCCCCCAAGGAACAGTACACATTGTAAGTCATGCAGACATCCAAACCTCTTACAGCAAGAAATCTAAACAAAGGTATAAATACTGCAGTGACAAAGGACCAAAAAAGAGGGTCAATGTTTAAATACTGACCTTACAAGTGCAAAACACTGATAGAATAACAGGTTTTACTGTAGCATGAATATTCCAAAGCGTATGAAATCTGAATCTCGAATGTCTGCCATTATTTTCTGAATTCAGTTGCAATGATTTGCCAAAAAAAGCCAATTTTATGAGAACTAGACCAAAAATATGAAGCACAAATCTGGACATTCTGTGAAAATCTGTACAGTTGAGAGGTATGATCAGCAATAGCTTTCCCTTGTTTTAAATCTGGCAGGGTCCCAAAGACATTTATATAAGGAAAATTGTACAAGGGACCCTGCCCATAGATATGTAATTCTGCATTAATTACTTCCATGTATTTTATTGTTTTTCATTTCTCTCTTTTCTTTTGCATATTAGCATGATGCTTAGCTCATTTGTGCATGGATAACACATGATACAGACAGCCAAAATATAAACAGGATGCATTCAATTAATACCACTGGGCACTGCGCAAACCCAGTAAGCGAGGCTGCACTAACACTGTCACATTAACAATGAATACTAATATAGGGGATGACATGTAACTAATTATATGGCAACCGGTGGTAAGTCTAGGTCTGGAGTGCAAATGGTCCTGGGTTCTAGTACAGGGTGAGTAAAGCTTTCTTCTATAATGTTGATATTGCAGATTATACAAATAAAGTGCAACATGGACAAGTGTTTTATCAAATCTTCTTGTGGCAACAGCTGTACATTTAGGACTACTGTACACATTGTCCTATGTTCAAAAATCACATATGCCATATACTTTTAATGTGGTTCCAAGTCACATCATATTCACTCTCACTCATAACACCTGACATGTAGCTGATATTAATATTTACATGCATGAAGGCTGAGACACTAATATTGTATCAGTTATGTTTACCTAATCATTTATATGGGTATTGTGCATATATTATGAAAAGTATGACTGTGGGTGTAATGTGTACTATGTTTTTGCAAGTATATTTCTGCAATTCCATTTGAGTAAAAGAGCTACATAACCAGCTGTGTAGTAAATATCCTTGAAACTGCATTTTCATCTTTTGTTTATTGCCCACTGTTGTGCACCACTTACCATTATGCACCCTAGCTTACCATGTTTGCACGATGGTAAGTGGTGCACAGCATTTTCAAATGAAGCAAAAAACAGAGAGTGTGCACTCTCAATAGGTGCAATACATGTAATTTTTGGGAAAATATATATTTATAGTGAAATTGGCAGGAAATGCTCGACTGACATTGAGCTTGATCTTTAGGAGACATGGCTGGTGATGGAGTGGGTGTGCTCTTTCGTGCTCAGCACTGGGGTATTCAGGAGTCCAAAGTTTTTATTCCTAGTTAAGGAGCATGGCCCAGGCCTATTGCAGTGGGACTACTCAGGTTCTCAGTATAAGTCTGAGGCCTGGACTAGTTTGGCTAGGGCTTTAACCAGTGCGACACGTATCCCACGCACTGGTGAGCATTGTTGCTATCATTATGATGACCTCTGTAGGAGGAAGAGAGATACCCTTGATCAGTTGATCAGGGAACATTCCACAGATGTGTAAGTATAAAATATATTGACAAATAGTAAAAGTTATAGCTGAATATAGTCAAGACTAGTATTCATAATGGAATTCTGTTTTGTTTTTCTTTTCCACAGGCCTTAAATGTGAGGTCTCATGGAGTGCACCTGGCAAGAATGAGGGAAGCATGTGGTATGTATGCATATATAAAGTACTGTTATTGTAGCTTTAACTGCTATAGATGAGTTACTTATTGTTTCAGACAGTTGTATATAATTGAGCATGCATATCTCAATTGTAAAAGAAAGTATGCATGGCATACTCTGTAGCACAAAGCAACCATTTCACATTCTCAAATAACAGTGAGCAGGCATGTATAAACTGTAAAAGGACAGTATGTATGCAGTAGTCTGTAGTCCAGTATTACAGTAGTCAGCAGTTGTGGGTTCAAAGACCACACTTCCCACACATACAATAGCGTGTACAATAGTGTTATGTTTTCAGCATTACATACATAATACTGTTAGCTAATCATCATTATAGCAAGTTCCTTTCAGACCACAATACTTCTGGCATGACTGACCTGCTGCCAAGTATAAGCATGCATATGTGCAATATATGTGCACATGAATGATTGCTGGCTGCAATCTGATCAGTACTACAGTGTCCGTCTGTTAGTAACTGGGTAGTCTGCAAAGTAATAAAGAAATTTCTTAGGAGTTGGTAGTGTTAAAAGTAAAATATAACAGGATAGAGTGAAATAATTGTAGACAGCTTTTGCATACTAACTATGAAGTTAGTAATGTTTCCTTTTTTTTCTCCCACCCCCCTTTCTACCTTTTTATTCTTTCATTTGCGTTCATTTTGTTATTATGTATAATTTTGTATTTCTTTGTTTTAATTTATTATTCCTGATTTTGTTTGTATTTGTTGTTATATAATTTCTTTTTCTTATTATTTTGTTTGCATTTGTTATATAATTTATTTTTTTATTTTGTTTGCATTTGTTGTTATATAATTTCTTTTTCTTATTTTTGTTATTAATATGTTTAGCTTTTGTTTTTCTTTGTCCACCTATTTATTTTTTGCGTGTCTAATTTTTTTATTTTCATTTATTTGCTTCATTTTATTTTATAATTGTATGTTCATTTTTCTATTACTACAGAACAGCAGGTTAGGCAGGTCCCCCATGATCCTCCTACTCTCACTCCACTGGCTACAGCACCAAGGCCCAACACATCTGGGCTGCAGACTGGCAGCACCCCTTCTGCTCCCCTGTACTACCTGGACCCTCAGGTAGTTCTCCCCCAGTGGATAGGCCTGGTGGTCCCCTCTGGGAGCAGTGGTGGAAGGGATGTATTCATCACCCAGAATAAGTTGCCAGGTATGGTGAGTATGCATGCATACGACAGATGGAGCACCTGCTTTCTGTCCTGGTACAGAGTACCCATCATAGACACACACATCAGGTACTACAGCTGCAGGTGCAGTGAGGGGACAGTGGTGACAGTCCACTGGGTGAGGACATGACTCCCACTGTCACCTGTCCCAATGTCCATGAGACCTCAATTTCCCTACCCTCACCCCAACCATGGTATTCAAGCCCTCTTGTGTCCTTCACCATCCCTGTATCTTGTCTTGTATGTCCTGTCAGCAACTGCTTCCTCACCTTGCCAAATTGCCTGCCCCAGACATGCCTTTGTCCCTTCCCCAACATTCCTCTCTTGCAAAAAAAAAAAAAAAAAAAAAGGAGGCACCTGTCCCAAAACAAAAATTCAACCCATACATAGCTCTCCATTTCACACACATGTCTACTTGACACACTTGATTCGGCCCAGTTGACTATACAACATGATTATGTTGTTGTCACCATGGTCTCTGGAGGTGACAGTCCAAATTCAGCTAATATTGTATACATCTGTTGAAAAAATGGATAGCTATGGTTCTTTTCTACACCCTTCCTGCATATTCCTGCCCTTCTTTCACTTTGTTTTCCCCACTGCTTGCTCCCCATTTCACTACTTTCTTATCTTCCCCATTTCTTTTCTTTAAAGAATCATTGCACAATGATGAGTGATATGCACTATCGCTAAGCAATGTAAAAGGCAACAGTATCAGTCAATGCATGTAAAATTAGTATACACACTTGTAAAATTCATGCCTATACCCCATTTCAAGCCCAGTACCATCTGCCTCCAACAACAATGCATTAACCCATCCGGACACACAGTGAGTTCCTAAGCAGGTGTATTTTATAAAATCAATATTAACTGCCACATGTTATGGTCATATTTACCCTTTGTACACCCCAGTGCTTGCTCCTTATATCACCAATGTCATATTTTCAACACTAACTGTGTATGAAGCATCATTGCAAGATAGACATTACTGTTTTACAAATCCTTAGTGCACAATCCCCATTTATTTTTATAAAGCATATGCAAGCTATGCTGTGCATGATGCAGCCTCGCTAAGCAAGGCAAATAAAAATGTTAGTAAATAACAGAAATGAGAATAGTAGGGAACACTATTGGCTACAGCTTTATTTGGAATTAGTTCTATGTGGCCAATGAAAGGAACGTATCACTGACCGATGTCAATTACTATCTGCAGCCAAAGATTCAGTTAATTAGCAGGTATATGCAGCAGCAGTGAAGTCTACAATTCTCTACTCAGTGTGTAAAATACACCTGCTACTCAAGTGACTCTGTAGTTCCATCTGTTAATTCATTCATTCGACCTTGTTTTGAATCAGATGCTACTGGGTTCGAATACAGGTGTATGTAACAGTTTCACATACATGTAAGTGTAAAGAAATATTATACATTTGGATACTCATGAATCTGTGTCATCATGTTTGTGGAACATGGTAATGGCTTCAAATACAGGTTTATATAATAGGTGTAACAGATTTTCCCGTAGGCATGCACCGTTGCTCAATGCGCATCATCATGCACCATTGTGCAATAAGTCTTTAAATAAAAGAAATGGAGAAAACAGGAAAGTAGTGAAATGGGGAGCAAGCAGGGGTAAAACAAAGAAAGAGGGCAGGAATGTGCAGGAAGGGTGTGGGAAAGAACTGCAGTTATCCATTTCTGCAACAGCAAAACCTGATAATATATGATGACTATTATCTGATTTTGGATTGCCACCTCCAGAGAGAAAGATGACCACACCACAATCATGTTGTACAGCCAAGTGGACCAAATGAAGGTGTCATGAAGACACTAGTGTGAAATGGAGAGCTATGTATGGCACAATATTTTTTTTGGGACAGGTGCCCTTTATTTACCTTTTTGGCAGAGACAGAGAGGACTGTAGGGGTAGGGACATACATATGTGTGGGTAAGGTGGGTAGGTGAGGAAGTAATGGCAGATAGAGAGAACATACAAGAAGAGACAGGGATGGTGAAGGACACAAGAGGGGGTGAACACCATGGCTGTGGGGGGGACACCAAGAGCCTGCGGACATCAAGTTTGGAGACAGAATAGAGTCCTCACCCAGTGGACTATCATCACTGTCACCTCAATGCACCGATGGCTGCAGTGTCTGGCATCTGCATCTCCTTGTATTATTCAGAACAATGTTGGAGAGCAGTGTTTCCACCTGGCATAGGCATGCAACAACTGTGTGGTGCACAATCCTATGCACCAACCCTGTCAATTAATTGTGGGTGATAAAATTACCACCTCTGACACTGCTTCCAGAGGGAACCAATGGCATATCTTGTGGGGCAGAACTACCTGTGGGCCCAGGTAGTGCAGGGGCAGAAGAGAGGGTGCTACCAGGGTGTGTCCCTGACGTGCAGGGATGTGGTACCATATCTGGTGGAGTGGGGGCAGGTGGCTCCCATGGGACAAATTTACGCTGCTGTGCTGTGAGGAGAGTGGAAAAAATGAGAACATTAGCAACATCATAAGTGACATACAAAATAGTGATACAGTTCTTTCACTCTATTATGTTACCTTTACTATAAACAGTACAAACTGTAAAATGATTTATTTATTTTATTTAAATAAACTAATAATAACTTTTTATAACATGTGTGAATACCCAGTTGATAACAGATGCACACTACAGTACAAATTTCAGCCAGAAATCCTTGATGTGCACATATATTGCCCATATGCAGGCTCCAATTCTACTAATTACATTTTCTAGCAGATCACTTCTGCCACTGCTTGAGAGGTCTGCAGTTACAGTCCAATAATGATGAAAATATAACAGTACTTGTTCATTTGGTAACTGTGGTGTTTTTACCCACAATTGCTGACTACTCTCTACAACCATAGTGTACTGTGTTCCCACAGAGTACTGCATGCATACTTTCTTTTTTACGGTTGCGAGATGTATGCTCTAGTTTATAGTACTCTATTCACAGGCCTCAAACTCCTACAGCAATAAATGTGGACAAAGTCAGATGTAATAGGGGGCCAAAGTCCAAAAATAGGGATGACTCTTACATACTTGCTCTTAAAAACCCTATTATGCTGATACAGTAACAGGTTTTGCACGTGCATGACTTTTTCTGAAGGGTCTAGGGTCTGAATCTCATATGTCTGACATTAGTTAGTAACATCATTCCTCAACACTTATGCAATTATGTGACTAAAAACCACAATTATATCTGTAACTATGCAAAGACTGAACAATCTGTGGCAATCTGTACAGGTGACAGGTATTACTTTATTACATACCAACTAAGCCCATACCTAACAACCTCTTACAGCCACAAATGTGGACCAACCAATAACTAATGAGGGTACAAAGGTGCACAAATAGCAATGTATTTTACATATTCTTCTACAAACCTAGAAACCTGATACAATAACAAGCTTTACATTAGCACAGATGTTCTGAAAGGTATGAAGTATGAGACACAAATGTAATTTTCTGACTGCAGTCCTCAATGCCTTGGCTAAGATTTGCCAGACAAACACATTTTATGAGAAGCAAACCAAAATTATGAGGCAACAATCTGAACATTCTACAAAACCCATACAGCTGAGAGGTATTACAAAGCAGTGTTTAACTTTTAATGCTGCAATAACAGTACTGTTGTGATGCATACATACCACATGCTGCTCGCATTCTTGCCAATTGACTTTCATGGGCTCTAACATTCAGATCATGATCTGCCTCAGCTGTGGAAAAAACAGAACAGAATGCCATTATGAATACCAAGCCTGACTATATGCAGCTTTAAACTATTACAAGTAATGTCTGAAAGTCATGCTTACACATCAGTGATGTACCACCAGTCCAACATTCTTCAATCCAGTGGGTGAGGGTATCCCTCCTCCTCATCCTGAGGTCTTGGTAGTGGTTCCTATACTGTTCACCAGCACAGGGGATACCAGTAGCACTGGTCTGAGCCCGGGCCAGACTATTTCATGCCTCTGTCCTTGATTGTGAGCCATGATAGTGCCTCTGCAGGAGCTAGGGCCCATGTTCATTCAGCAGGAGTCCAACAAACACTTTGAACTCCTGGACACCCCATCTTTGATCCCTACATCTCAAACCCTCAGCAGAAATGCCTTGCATGTCTGTCACAGATCAAGTCCAATGTAGAATTATATTTTCCTGCCAATTACATGTATTCACATTTACTCAGAGAGTGCACTTTCTGATTTGACAACATTTGAAAAAGGTGTGCATCTCTTACCATCAAACAAACAGGGTGCATGCTACGTGTTTGCATGATGGTAATGATGGTAAGCGATGCAGAAGTGTACCTAATGCAATCTCTATATTATTTGAGATACAGGCAATTATGTGCCTGTGCTGGTCCAACAGGAAGGGCATGCCAAGCTACATAGCAGGAATATACTTGCCTGAAAATAGTACACATTGTACCCACACTCATACTTTTGCTATTAACTAGACAATACATACATTAATAAATAATTACATAAATGACACAGAATTACTATGTCAGCCCTAAGTCATATATATTATGTAGGCTGCACTAGCTCACCTGCTATAAGTGTGAGTGACTATAATGTGAATTGATACAACATTAAAATTGAATGACATATGCTGTATTTGAAACCTGGACCATATTGAAGTTAGTCCTACATTGACAGCTACTGCCACATGAAAGTTAGAAAATCCTTTTTCTGTGCATCAGGTCATTGCTAAGTATTGCAATGTCAAAACAGTAAAACAAAGACTGCACACCTTATACTCAAACCCAGGACCATCTAGACTTCGGATCTAGACTTAACACCTGCTTCAACAGAGTAAGTTACATAACACCCCTAAGCTGGTATTCATCGTTAAGTTTTTGGTGTTAACCACAGCACAATGGCATTTAGCAGGTTTGCACGATGCGCAATTACATTACAAGAAGGCATATGGTTTCTATTTTTGGCTGTCTGGGTCCTGTCTGCTACCTGGGTGGTCCAGCCATCCATTTTGCACAATGCTGTTCTACAAGCAAAACAGATTATCATAGCCAAACCTGTTTGTGCTTAGCGGCGCATCACCCAAACAATGCACCCCACAACTCACCCCCCCTTGTATACTAAAGTAAGACAGAAGGTGAAAGAAAAAAGGGGAAATACAGTTTGTTACTGTAGATCAGAGTGTGGAATATACCTTTAAGAAGCATTCCAGTCAGCAGGCACATGCATATAAGTACTGAGCATGTTCAAACAAGAGTGTCATTTTGTAGTGAGCAGCTGAGGTGTAAGCATGCATGTGTGTAGCACTCAATCAGTTAGTTAGATCATTTAAGTTTAATGTTCCAGCTATCCATCCTGATGTATTTGTGTGTAATAAACTACTTAAATGAACACACAAACTCGTTATCTTATTCAAGTACACAAGACAAGTGTCATGGTGTCAGAAGTGGGATCCAGGGTCAAAAACCATGAGGCACACAGTTAACGTTAGAGGAATATACAGGAATGGATCATCTCTACTGCTCAAACAACTCTCAAACTGGACAGAAATGAAGTCCAGGGACTAAAACTCGCTTAAATAATTTTTTACTCAACGAATATAAAACAAAGAACTCAAAATGCTCAAAACTAGTTTCTAATTAAACAAAATGTCTGAAACTGTGAAATACTGATAAAAATATTCAAAGTAATTATGAAAAAGTTTGGAACAATATCTGAATCACATAAAATGTATAAAAAAGGGAAAACAACCATATTTTTAACTATGTGCTGCTTTTTCACATTAACTAAAGTTATTTGAAATATTCGAAGTGTGCAAAGTGTTGGCAAGCATGTGCAATATTACAATACAGCTGTTTTGAAGAGTACAGTCATTTCAAAGAGATTTTGTGCATTTGAATATTATTACAAGTTCCTGGTGTGTGTGCATGCTCATACATAATTACAAGGGCCATATTTGCATTGTGTTTAAACATAATTTGTTGGCTTGGCAGGAGGATTTCACAGACCAAGTCTGCTTGTGTTTGATAACTATATTGCTGAACATTAGAGTGTGTTTGAGCAAGAGTATGATATTTTCATACAGGCTGCTTTTTCTGACAAAGATGCAAAGGCATTTATTCTGCTTAATTTAGCTGGTTTAGAAGCCATTAAAAGAAAGCATTCATTTGTGTATGCACCTGCTGTGTATGCAGGGAAGGGGGAAACTGCCATGTAGTGGTACCGGGTCTATATTATGAAAGCGAAAAACCCTATGAGCGAATACCAAAATATCGACCCCTATACTGCGAAACACAAAAATCCCGAACGCACTAAACAGTGAAAAAAAAAAATAGTCAGCCAACCCCACTACTACCTATATACTACCTACCCAAATAAAATAAATAAACCACATACATACACTAACCAAACCCTACTTCTAACCTAAAGTAAAGCACAAAACCCTACTTCTAACCTGACACTAAACTCCACATACACAACTAACTATGCACTTTCCCTAACCCCTCCCTAACCCTAAGGTCCGTAACTACCACACATTTCCCCTACGAAAATATACACAAACAAAATAAATAACCTACATACATACATTTAACAAAACCCTACCTCTAACCCTACACTAAATCTAACATGCATTACTTATCTAAGCACTTACCTTAACCCGCACCCTATCCTAAACTCCATAACTGTCCAACACTTACCTTATGCAGCTAATCCACAGAAGGGCCAACCATGGAAATTCGATATTTCCATTTTTGCGGTTTTCAACTTTTGCTCTAAGTCCACTTCGCACTATATGGTTCGACATTTATGTATTCGCGCAAACGTCTTTTCGCTCTCATAATATAGACCCAGTGGTACCAAATGAAATGTGGGAAGATCCTGAGTGTTTAAAATGTAAATTTAGAGAAATGTGTAACCTCCAAATGAATATTGCAGTGGAAAGGCACTTATTTTATACAAGGGATCAAAAGCCTGGTGAAACTTTTGCAGCATATATAACTGATTTGAAAAATAAGGCAAAAAGAAGCAGATGTGGTGATTTGAGAGATGAGTTGATAAAAGACAGGCTTGTGTGTGGTATTAAAGATGATGCAGTGAGAAAGATTTTGCTTCGAGACATTGATTTAACTTTGAATAAGGCCATTAAGATGTGTCAGATATATCAGCTCATAGAAAAGCACACAAATATGCTTACAAATGAGAAAAGCATGTACGTGGCTTCTTCTTCTGCTAATTTTGATAGTATGCAGTATGTGGTTAAAAGATACAAGTTTAAGGGTGCAGCCACACCCTGGGCCTCCCCAGCAATACCTGTGGCAGCTTCAGTGAAACCAACACCCCTGCTAGCAAGTTCCAGGGCAGCTCCAGTAAAATCCAGAGCATGCTCAGTGAAGCACAAGGATGACTCAGCAAAACCTGTAGCTAGCCTCATAGTCAACTGTCATAATTGTGGTAGTAATCATGAACCTAAAAGAGAAAAGTGCTTAGCTTTTGGTCTGCTGTGCCACAAATGTAAAAAGTGGAATAATTTTAAAAGACTTTGTAAATCAAATGAGACTCATTCTTTTATTAAAAGAGAACATTCAAAGAGACAAGTTGATCAACTAGTAAGCTGTGACCCTACTTTTTATGTTGATGGTGTGTCAGTGCTTGGTGAAACAGTCAATGCAGTAGATTTGTGGGCAAAAAATGAAGTATTTTGTGTTCTCATTAAAGGGAAACCTGTAGAGCTCAAAGATGATACTGTTTCAAACTGCAATGTTATCTCAGCAGAAACATTTGCCAAAGTTAGTGCTTGTGAGAAGCTTGATCCGGCAAAGTGTGCAAAGCTTGTTGCTTATAGTGGTGAAGAAATACAGACTGAAATCTCAGTAGTGCTTTCATGTTACTTTGCTGGGAACAGCTGTGACTTGCAGTTTTATATAGTCAAAAGACGCATGCAGTCATTATTAGGTCTCACAGACAGTTTGAAAATGGGAATGCTTTCAATTAATAAGGAAGTCCACTATGTAAGCTTGAAGGATAACAGCTCAAATTTTGCCCAGATTATTTTTTTCTGCCTATGTTGATCTTTTTAAAGACAAACTTGGCAAACTCCCAGTTGTACTTTCCATGAAGTTAGACCCTGAGGTAAGCCCAGTTATCAGACCAGCATGGAAAGTTCCAGTAGCTATGCAGAACAGAGTCAAGACTGAGCTAGACAGAATGGTGCAGCAAGGAGTAATTTGTCCAGTTGAAAAAACAATTGAATGGGTATCCTCCATGGTGGTAGCAGCTCATCAGAAAAGCTCAGATGATATTAGAATATGTATTGATCCAAGGGATTTGAACAAAGCACTAAAATGACCTCATCATCCAATATGCACAGTTGAAGTTGCTGTTCGTATGCCAAATACCACTGTTTTTTCTGCCTTTGATGCAAAAAAGTTCATTTTGGCAAATTTTGCTTGACCAAAAATCTTTATTGTTCACCACTTTCAGTACATCATTTGGAAGGTGCAGATTTTTGAGAATGTCATTTGGAATAAATTCTGCTAGTGAAGTCTTTCAACATAAAATGAAGCAATTTTTTTCTCGCTATCCATGTGTTATTATTATAGTAGATGATATTCTTGTAGGAGGCAATGGTGAAGTCGAACATGATAAAAACCTCAATAAAGTTCTGGAAAGAGCTTGTGAAGTGAAACTTAAGCTGAATCCTCAGAAATGCAAATTCAGGCTACAAGAAGTTACTTATGTGGGTCATTTTTTTACTAGTTCAGTCTTACAACCAGATTCTTCCAAGCAAACAGCAATTCTTGAGCTGCCAGCTGCAGACAATGTCAAAGCCCTACAACGTTTTCTTGGCATGGTCAACTATTTGGACAAGTTCATTCCAGATTTGAGCCCACTTTCAGCACTGCTCAGAGAGCTGACATGCAAAGATACAACTTGGTCCTGGTCAGAACACCACCAAAGAGCATTTGATGTCCTAAAACAGAAAATTGCTAGTCCACCTAACTTAAAATATTATAATGTTCACAAACCCTTCATGTGATGCTTTTAAGTTTGGTGTTGGTGCAGTCATTCTTCAAGAGGGTAGACTAGTAGCCTATGCATTGAGAACTCTAACCTAAACAGAGATGCAATATGCTGAGACAGAGAAAGAGCTTTTGGCAATTGTGTTTGCATGTTCGAAGTTCCATGATTATATTTATGACTGACCTATTCAAATTGAGACCAACCACTAACCTTTAGTCACTATTTTGAAAAAGGTCAATGCACACAGCTCCTGCTAGATTGCAGTGCGTGGTGCTCAAATTGCAAAAGTACAATTTCCATCTTGTTTACACAAAAGGCAAACTTCTTTATCTGGCTGATACTTTATCCAGATCTCCCAGAAAAAACAGCATGAAAATGAGAAACCTGATTTTGATGTAATGGAAGTGAGAAATTTTTATTCCACACATCTTGATATGCTTAGAACTCACACAGTTTCAGATCCAATTCTCCAGAAACTCAACCACTTTATCAGTCGAGGATGGCCGTCAAAGCAATCTTGTTTACCATCAGATGTGCAGCAATATTTTGCTTACAGAGTCAAGATTTTGATGGAAGATGGTATCATCATGAAGATCCAAAAGTAACTGTTCCAAGATCTTTGCAACAAGGGTATATTAAGATCTTGCATCATGGCCACCCAGGAAATGATTCTACCAAATGAAGGGAAGAGGTCTAGTATTTTGGCCTACTGTGTCAAAGAACATTGAGAAAGAATGTTCAGCCTGTTCTGTTTGTAATAGTACTAAATCACAACAAAAGAACCACTTAATTTAAGCCAGATTCCTGAACTACCTTTGTCGACAATAGCCACTGATATTTTCAAGTGGAATGATCAACATTACTTGGTGCTAGTAGACTCTTATTCAAACTGGTTTCAGATTGACCTACTTCCTAATCTCATATCCAATACTGTCATTACTAAGTTGAAGAGATTTTTCTGCCCATGGTAGTCTGCACAGAGTCATTTCTGACAATGGTGCACAGTTTGCAAGTCAGCAGTTCAAAAGATTTGCTGAAATGTGGGACTTTGTTCATATTATGAGTAGTCCTGAAAACCCACACTCAAATGGCTTGGCTGGGCATGCAGTTCAAAGTGCAAAACAGCTGTTAGGGAAATCAAAACGAGAATACCGATGTTTTTCTAAATCTATTGAATCTAAAAGAAAAACCTAGCAAAGCTTGACTTTCCACTGTGTGATACCTTAAACCTCTTGTGTCAGAGGCAACATGGGATATATGCAAATTACCCTTTAAGGATATCAGGTGTTTCAGCTAAATGGCAATTCTGAATGTATATAATATTTCTTTTCAAGACTGTTTATGGACAACTTTAGGCCAATAAAGCCAAAACTCTCTAGCTGTGGACAAGCATGTTTCTGCCTTCTTATGGCATCAGCACACCATAAGAGGAATGTTCAACTTTTGGAAACACAGGGTTGTCATACCCAACTTGATATCCATAAACATAAGGGTGTCTACAAAATATCCCAACCAACAAACTAAAACAATGAGTACAAAGGTCACACAGGAAAACCAAATGGTTAAAAAACACAAAAAGAAAAGTCTAGCAAAGCTAGAATTTCCACTGTGTGATATTTTAAACCTCTTGTATCAGAGGCAACATGGGATATATGCAAATTTCGAATATTCCTATTATATTATTATTATTATTATTATATTATAATTTCTATTTCTATTAGAACCCCTTCTTATCTAAGTACACAGACTACAGAACCCAGGACGATACACAAGAGCCACAGCACAAGGCTAACTTGGAGTGTCAGACAACACTTTACAGTTGATTACATCAGCAGTGTCCGTTTAGGAGAATATAAGTGTTTATTTATTTTTTATTTATTTTATTTGCAGTTGGTTTACCAGGATAGTCCATTGGGCCAAGACGAACCCATTTTCAATGGAGTCCTGGGGAGAAAAGCTCCATAAACACGGTTACAATAGGTTTTAGATCCTTATTACAATATTTACAACAATTATATTGTTAGAGCATACAATTTCTGGTAGAACCAAACTGGTGGTAAACATCACAAGATACAGACTAGAGAAAAGTACACATTCCAATGTAGAAACTGAGAAGCAAATTATATTATAAGGAAGCATGCAATGGAGGAAGCAAGAAAGGGAAGTTCAGTGGAGGGGAAAAGTGAGAAAATCAGTGTAGATCAAGAAGGATGGGTGCAAGAGCATTCCCACTGAGATAGTAGATGAGAGTGAAGAGATTTTTTTGAATGTAAGGTAGTTAAAGGTGGCACAAATGGCAGGTGGTAGGGAGTTCCAGAGCTGTGCTAGACTAAATGATAGGAGATTTTTTCCTGGGGGACGGTTTAGGTTTGTGCAATTCAATTAGATTTTGGTTATTAGATCTAAGTATTCTATTGGGAAGGTGCAATTTGAAGGCAGAGGAAAGGGATGGACAGAGGCAGGGTTTAAAAATAAGCTTGTGAGCAAGAGTAAGTTGAGAATAGGTGAGTTGATTGAGTAACTCTAGCCATTTTAGTTTATGGAGTGAAGAGCAGTGGTGGGTAGAAGTCTTATGGCTGATAGCGAATTTAGCAATTTTGTTATAGCAAGAAGAAAGTTGTGTTTTAAGGGAAGATTGGATGTTAGTTAGGAGTGGTGCTCCATAGAGAAGAGAGGGGATGAGGAATGAGGTAGAGAGACTGATTTTAGTGGAGGGTGTAAGGTAGCGATTGTGTCGGTAGAGCATGCCTAGTTTTTGATGTTTTTTTATATTTAGTTGAATGTGGGAGTTGAATTTAAGATGAATATCGATTTGAACCCCGAGTAACTTAGCTTCTGACACCAATTCCAATGATGTATTATTGTGGCTGGTGATTGAAAGAGAATTAGTATTGATAGAGATGTGTTTAGAGGGGGTAAATACCATTAGTTTGGTTTTAGAGGCATTAAGTGCAAGGTGGTTTTCTTTCATCCATAGTTCAGTGATGGAGAATACATCTTGTGTAAGCTTTTGTAGTGCTGGGCTGGATGTGGCAGAACAGATGATAGTTGAATCATCTGCATATTGGATAATGTTAGAGAATGGGATAGAGTTGTGGAAGTCATTTATGAATATGTTAAATAGGAGAGGACCCAGTATGGAACCTTGGGGAACTCCAGTTGGAGTATTAAGGAATGAGGAGGTGGCTGTTTTCCATTTTACTGCTTGGTATCTATTAGATAAGTAACTAGAGAACCAGTTCAGTGAGGAAGGAGATAAGTTAAGCTGAGAGAGTTTAGTTAGAAGTAGTTTGTGAGAGATAGTGTCAAAGGCCTTTGAGAGGTCAAGTAAGAGGGTAGAAACAATATGACCAGAGTCACAGGCTTTATTTATAGTTTCTAGAAAGGAGAGGAGGGCTGTCATAGTGCTATGACTGGGTCTAAAACCATGCTGAGTTGGAGTTAGCAGGTGATTGTCTAAGAGGTAAGGTAGGAGCTGTAGATGGATACACTTTTCTAGGAGTTTAGAGATGGGAGACAAGATAGCTATGGGACAGAAGTTTGTAATATTGTTATCATTGCCACCTTTATGTAAAGGTATGAATAAAGCCTTTTTCCAAATTTGGGGTACTATGCTTTCTTGGATAGAGCGGTTGATTAGTATGCTAATAGGGCAAACAATGGCTTCTGCAGCTATGCTAAGGAAGTATGAAGGAATATTATCTGGGGCATTAGAGCATGGCTTTAGTTTCTGGAGGAGATTTTTTATGGTAGATGTAGGAATGGGCTTTAGTGAGAAAGGTGTGGAAAGGGGAGACAGGGTATTAGAGGGTGGTGGTAATGGAGAGGAGGTGGGAGTGGTGGTAGAAGTGGAGGGAAGAGTGTTAGTAGAGGAGGATGAGGGTGAAGTGGAGGATGTGATAGTTTTGGAGAATGAAGAGGTTAGTTTGGAAATAGAATTAATGAAAAAAGAGTTAAATTGTGTAGCCAAGTCTATGTCAGGAGCATTGGGGTCTGGGCTGGGGTTGACTGTTTTACTGGGATTGATGAGGGTAGAGATTCCTTTCCAGAATTTCTGAGGGTTTGTTTTATTATTGTTTTGGAGTATGGAGAAGTAATTTTGTCGATCAGTGATAATGAGCTTTTTTACTTTGTTTCTAAGTGTTTTGTATTCAGTATAGGTGAGGGGAGATTTATTTTTCTGGTAGAGTGCCCAGACTTTATCTCTGTATCGCATGGCTGTTAGTGTGTTTTTGGTTAGCCAGGGGGTGGTTTTTAGTTTTATTCTTTTAGACCTTAAAGGAGCATGGTAGTCTAGAAGGTTTAAGAAGGTTGAATTGAAGTGGGCCACTGCATTATCTAGGGGTAGAGTTTTTAGAATGTTCCAGTCAATTACTTTTAGAGAGTCAGTGAAAGCTATTGGGTTAAAGTTTTTTTGGTTGCGGGTAGTGATATAATTATGTGTTCTCTGTAAAGGTGTAGGGAGTCGATATGTGAAGGCGGGTAGGTGATCACTAAATGAGTCTGGAAGTATACTACTATCAGAGAAATAATGAGGGTGAGAGACTAGAATCCAGTCTAGAATGCTACCATTGGAGAGAGTTTTTGAGGGGCGAGTTATGGAGTTAATTAGAGAAGTTATATAAAGGTTGATATTAATGGTTATTTGGAAGGAACTGAATGGAGAATTTATATGTTTTTAACACATTAAGATTATTATTTCATGCTAATGTTGGTGGAGGAGAGCAAAGAGGATATTCTCAAGTGTAGTAATATTGTCACCAGGGGGGAGAGGGGAGGCTATATATGCTTGTGTGTATTTTATTGAAATTGTGTTAGGAGGTAGTAGTCATTATTTTTTATTATTTAGGATAGATATAAGGGTGTTCCACCCACTACTGTAAATGTAAAATGTCTTTGTATATCAACAGTTGACACACACACACACACACGCACACACCACTACCATTGGGCATTGAACCTGAAACCAATCTTCTTTTTTACAATCTAGAGAGAGAGTGATGTACCAGTTGCAAGCACCACAGAAGAAGACCGACAATACCTATGTGAAACTGGACATTGGAATATTTGGAAAAAGCAGTACTTGGAATAGATGTTACTATGCACCACAACACACATGCATATATACACATATACACACAACACTATATGTGTGTGTGTGTGTGTGTGTGTGTGTGTGTGTGTGTGTGTGTGTGTGTGTGTGTGTGTGTGTGTGTGTGTGTGTGTGTGTGTGTGTGTCAGCTGTAACTTGATATTACAGAGAACATTTTACACCAATAGGTGTAGCACTATAATAGTCAGATGTAATGACATAATTTTAAAATGAAATGTAGATACTGTCCTTACTGTGAGGGACATTGACATGTGGTACATAATGGGATTACATACACATTAACTGTTGCACATACGTGGATTATCAATCAGGCATTGCTGTGGCTTCATGTCAGGATGACTGCACACTTGTATTGTCTCATGCTTGCACTATGTGCATTGGCAAGACAAACATGCAAGTCATACATAAGACAGTGAACTGCAGAATGACAGTAATAGATTCTGTGAGAATAAGTTAACAAAGCTGGTAACACAGTGTACGTGTAAACCCTGGGTAGCAGACATATACTTTAAATGAATGAATTAAGTGAGGCAACATCATTCTGAAATCAAAATCATCTGCTGACAAAAGCAATACAAACAAAAACATTGTGCAACAGAAAACTATAATTCTTTGATTTTCTCTTTTTTATTGTAATCTTTGAGCACAGTCCTGCTAAACTGATTTTTGTTGCTGATGACAGTGTTACTGCATGCTCAGTTGTATCTTGGAGTGTTCAACTTACAATAGTAATTAGCAGTAATCTATGTTGTTCTGTGCCAACTTCCACACAAAGTTCTGTACAAGGCAGTTTTCATAATAGGTAGCAGCAGGATAATAATGTGTTAAGTAATGCTTTAGTCAACATTTACAACCAGAGTAATTAGACAAAACATCATGAAACATATTTCATCTATATGTATTTGATCATTTTTAGTATGCCAAGAAAAATATTTATATCCAAGTATTATCTTAGTACAACACGTAAGAAGTCCTAATTGTGATAGTTATTGATTGACAACAGATTTCAGGAAAACGTGAATGTATGCATTCATCTTTATTACCCTATTGACCATTGTAATCCATACATCCAACTCATCATCATGTTCAAAAGATTACAATTTATAAATATAAGAACATTTGTATATATAAAGAGTCTTTATAATATAATATTTATAATTTTACATTTTATAGTTTATAATGTTTACAAATATATGTTTTTCTAATGCCCTTTGTCTCTTTTATGTATTTCTCCTTTAAGAGTCAATTAGTCAGTTTCGGAGGGCTTTTTTAGTAATGTGATTGGATGAAATGTAGTTTGTGTCATATTTAAACTGTTCTTATTCACTGATGTTTGTCTGATGAAGCAATTTTTATAATTGCGAAAGCGCTTACAAATAAACTAATTTTATTTATTGATTTAAGGCTTTTTGGATTTTCTCCATTTCCTCTGCACTAGGGATTTTGTATTTGAACTTTGTTCAGTTTGCTGCTGGGGTTTGTTTTGATGTTCAAAAGTGTGTTAAACTGAATAAACATATCTTAGCACAGCTTCCCGAAGTAAGACAGACTAATGCTGATGAAGGTAATAAAATCCAATTATATTGCCATGAGCTGTGTAATTCTACTTAGCTTTCTTTGCATATGTTGCCCAGTGCCAGACATCGTAGAAATGCAGAGATGGAAGAATAATGATACGGAAAGGAAAAGATACATCGACAAGGGGGCAAGGAGTCAGGGACAAAGGAGATCATGACAGAAGAAAGATAATGGTGGCTCACAACAATATGTAGCCAACAAGTATACCTAACAGTCAAGGGTGCCCGCAGGCAGGTGCAAGGGGGTGCACTTGCACCCCCCTGGAACCGGGCTGGCTGGGAAATTTTTTTTTAATTAAAAAAAAAAAAAAAAAAAAGTATTTTTTTTTTTTAAAGGGTGTTCCTCTTTAAGAACGTCCTTTACATCCCGTCCAGTCGCACAGATGCAACAGGTGTTTGCGACCTGTTTTCGTCTTTTGTGCGACTCGGGGAGGCTGCTACTAGTGTGTCAAATGTAGGTACATTTCATTCAGTGTGTTCTGGTACCTAGAGCCGGTTTTCTGTTCTTTGAAATAAAAAATCCAGACCTGCGGATCGCACAGCTCAAGTTCCTGTTAACCATGTCGGCAGGATGTAAGAGTAAAGACAGAGTTAATGGAAGCTGTTAAAGAAAACAGTCCAATTTGTTGGAAAACACAGACAAGACTTGGAGGTTTGTAACAGTCCGTTTTCAATTGGCTGCATCCATATCCGCGGGTTCCTTTAAGTTTCCCTTAAATAGTTTTTCAGTTGCCACAAAATAGTCTCCTTGCTTATTTCTGATTTTTTAACTGGAGTACGTTTGAACAGTAATGATTGAGAGTTGCCTGAAGTGACCTAAATTCTCCTAATACAGGCATCACAGCACGTTATTTTCGGTTCCGGGTTCGTTAACGGTAACGGTTATTTAGTTTTTTTTTTTCCCCCAAAAACGTATGGTAAGCAAACTAAGGTAAGTAACTTATCTGAAAATTCAGAGAGATGAACAGTTTAATCATTTTATCTTTGTGTTAAATGAATTAGTTAGGTGACCTCTTTAATAGAAGAAATTGCACTGACTGTCCGTTTTATGTCTGAGCATTTCTTGCTGCTGCTTGTTTTAAATGGATATGTACTAGCATTATTGTGTTTGTGTCTGGTTTGTTTTTATAGCATTCAAACATACAGCTCTTTTTTTTATATACTTCCAATTCACACCTCGTTATGGCATCCATTATTTTGTTTTGGCTGTCCTCCTTAACTAAGTGACTTGCCCATTAATAACAGCAAGTATTTGAAAATGAAAGGTGTACTTGTAACTCAATGGGAGTAAAATTGTTAAGCTATAATGCCTTGCAGCCGTCAGTAATATTTGCATTGTAATTCCACACATTGATAGAGATTCAGTATTATTTATATTTCTAACTTAAAGCATATTTTTCATATGTCTCTAAAATCACAATAAACAAACACTCAAGAGGTGGGTGCCTTGCTGTCATGTGAAAGTTTGTTTGGCTAACAAGTGCTCTCACTGAGAATACATGGCCAGTTTCCAAGATAAGACAGTGAAACTTTACAGAAGATGTATGATGTTTGATGTCATTGTTGTATGTTACAGTAATGACATGAAGACAGCGAATGTGACTGTTATCACTGTAAGAACGATTTCTTACTGATGTTATATTAACCTATTATGTTTATTGCTCACAAAAGGTATTTGTGCTTGTCTTGTGTAAACTAGATTTTGTTTTAGAAAATGCTGTGGAATGTATTGATGTGTGTAAGCTGTTAGAAGTGTGGTGATGTTCCACAGCACAGAAGTGTTAATGGATTATGTGGAAGCTGCTGACAGGTACACTAAGATGTGTGTGTCAGAGCAAGAGTCCATACTGCAGTTGAGTGGTTAAAGATATGGTCACTGAGAGAAAATAAGAATCCCTTATGCACGTAAAACTATTCAAGATGTTATCTTTGTAAGCAAGGCTTTCAGAATATATTTCCAGAATGACCCATTTGTTTCATTTAGTTTTCAAAATGTGTGGTTTTCTGGCATTAAGAACTGTAGTCATAAAGTAACAGAAATTTGAGTAAGACAGTGTGTCCTTTTGAAAATTCAATGTGTGTCATGGTAGTCTGCGAAATAAAAATGACAAGCTGAAAAGTAAAGTATACAAAACAGTAATGCAACTAGTGCTTCCTTATAGCCCAGAAGCCTGGACTGTAAATGCAGGCCCATTGAGGAAGCTTGAGGTACTGGATTTGGTTGAGATGGACAGATTCATAACCCAGAGGCTCCCTTCACTCTGGAATAAAATCCCAGTCCAGGTTAGGCAGAGTCCCTCATTGACTCTCTTCAAGAGGAATCTTGATGAGTGGATGGGAGATCGTAGGTTTACCCCGGGTATCACTTCTGTGTCACTGTTAGACAGAGGCACAGTATACTAACCTCGAAAAGGGCATAGCAAAATAAATTTAAAATGGGTGGTGAAAGCCAAACACATTCTGGCTAGGCTTATAAATGCCCTAGGGCAGATAGCCTAGTATGAACCTATGAACCTATGGACAGAAGGATGCACACTATGGGACAGCTGAATAAAATAAGGACATCAGAGCAAAAGCCAAAATAGTATCAATTGCAGAGAAGGTCAAGGAGAACAGAGTATGATGCTTTAGTCACGTGCAGGAAAGCAAAGGACAATTTGGTTGGCTTGTTCTCCCTATGTCTGCATGTTTTAGCCTGCTAGTTAACACAAAGGATTAACGCTATCAGGTGTTGGCAAGCTGTTTACTGTAGTGCAGAGGTTGATTCCCTCAGTCGCCATCTGTCTACTGTATAATTCTGAGCAAGTAACTTGTATACATACCTCTCAACCTTACTAAATTCCTCTGTAAATACCAGTTTTGAGGGCAAAAGGGGTGCCACAAATTCCGAGTGGCCTGTTTAATTTCCAAATCTCCCAGGGTTTTTTTTTTTTTTTTTTGAGGGGGGGGACATCATCCTCACGTGCAGGGTGTGTGCGATGACTTCAGCTTCATGAGGCAGACAGCTTGTCAGAAGTCAACTGACATTTGTTGCTACTTAATTTAAACTTAAGTGTAGCAGTCAAGAGCTACAGAGTCAGACCAGTCAGTGGGTTTTTCCTGTTCTTATTCAGGCAGTGTACAGCACATCTTTCTTCCCCTGGCTCCTCTAGGTAAGGTAAAAAAAAAAGACTGCACTACTAGTCTGTTTTCTTTGGGCTCGCTGCATTGATTATGGCCAATATTTGATGCATTCCATTTACTGTTTTTTCTTTGGACTTCTTATTTGAGTGTTGAACTTGAATTCCGTTTACTGGTTTTATTTGGGCTTGCTGCATTGATTATGTCTGAGAGAAACTTGCATTGCTATTGCATTTTTTCTTATGTGCAAGTGTACTACTAGTGTGTGTGTGTAAAATGCCAAGTTAAGTGTTTAGGGTTACGCAGACTGGAGCCCTGTACCCCCACTCAATGAGTACTGGTGGCTAAACCCTGTACCTTTGCTACAGGTAACAAGAGCCTGAATTCCCTACCCACAACCATTTGTGAAACTTTTGGAGATTTTTGCCTCATATTTTGTTCTGTTACTTGTAAAATCTGTGGTTTCTGAGTGTTTAATACCTTAAATAGTTGATGGTGCAGTGGTAGCATTGTTCCCTCACAGCTAGAGGTTCTCTGGTTTGATTCTTGGCTGGGGTGCCTTCTGTGTGGAGTCTGCATGTCCTCCCTGTGTTTGTGTGGGTTTGCTCTGGTGTCCTCCCATGTTACAAAGACATGTGTCTGCAGTATTTTTCCCTAGGCCTTTGCTGAAAATTGGCTTTTGTTCCAAGTCAGACTTTCCTGGTTAACAAATGTTAAATAAATAAAAATAACAGGCATTTGAATTTCAGACATCATATTCTTCAGAAAGTACATGGTAACACAAAACCTTTTATTCTAGCAATTTTCTAAGTTTATAACATGGGTATTTGAAATTTGTCCCTATTTTTGGAACTGTATTCCCTGATTATTAGCTTCGTCCAGGTATTTTTGTGATAAGGTTGAGAGCTATCGTGAGAACTGAATTCACTCTGAATATGTTTGGGGGCTGTATTCCCTCATTACTGGCTTTGTCTACATGTTTTTTGCTAAGAGGTTGAGAGCTATGGTGAGAACTGAATTCACTGAATATGTTTGGGGGTTGTATTCCCCCATTTTTGGTTTTGTTCAGGTGTTTTGTACTAAGAGGTTGAAAGCTATGGTGAGAACTGAATTCACTAAATGGTAGACATTTAAGTTTCAGTCTTCCTTTCTTTCAAAAAACAGATGTGTTGGCCTAGTGGTATGTTGCTCTGACTGTTTTGCACAGGGTTGTGTGTTTAATACGTGGCAGTAAAATGTATGGTGGTAGCACAGCATTTTATTCTAGCAACTTTCCAACGTTATACAAGCAATGTTTAAAATGTGTCCCTGGTTTTTGGGCTTTTGTACCCCCCCCCCCAATAAATTTCGGCTTTTTCCAGATTTCTTGTGCTGCAAAGTTCAGAGATACAGCTGAGTGTCAAGTAGATTTTACAAGAATCTGAGAGCTGCAGGGGAACAAAAGTTTAGTGCTGCTTATGTGGAGTCCAATTGCATTGTTAATAGCAGAAGCAGTAGTGTACTTGCTTTTGATGCAGAAGGCTCTGGGTTCTACTCCCACAGTAAGTAGTTGCATTGCTGATACTGTGCTATGTTGTAAAGGGGGTGGATGCTACAGTGCTTTTTGGTGAAGATACCTAGTAACTATGAACCTGTTATCAGTTTGCCATCCATTCCCTATTGCAATATTACTAGCTTATCATTTTTTTGTAATGCAACCTAGGCAAGTTATTCCTCAAGGGCAAAAGACACTTTATTTGTAGATGAAACAATGAAATATAAAGTTGTTTGCTAGAAGCAACTTCTTCATTAGTTGCAGATTTCTTTAATGTGGAATTATTTAGATGACTTTTACTACTTCAGAGATTGTGCATATTTATTGATACTGGTGGACTGTAGACGTTTCAGTAGACTTTTATGATGGAAATGTTCTGAATTGGGCAGTTTTGTCATTATTGGTGCATGCGTTTTGCTTCATTGTTTACTGGAAAAATGTTCAAAACAATAAATTTAAAATGCCCTCTAACAACTGTACTGTATTGTACAAGGAATATAATTTAATACAGTCAGGAAGGTGTATCAAAGAGCACATGTATGTTTCGTGTGCAAGGGGCCTATGATTTGAAAACAGCCCAAAGTTAATCTTTATCTGCCACTGGCAAAATGTATTTTCTTTGAATGTGAGTTTCAGTGCTGTTTCAATGAATGTGAGTTTCAAGGGCAGAGAAGTTTTAATGCTAAGTCTGTTTACATTGTGAAACTGCATTGCTTTGTTTAGCAGATGTCTTAGTGTTTGTGCTGTAAAATGCAAAATAAAACTTTCCAATTAAGTCCAAATCATCGGAAAAGTAAAGCAGTATGCACATTAGTGTTTATGGTAAATTGGGTGAAATAGTCAAGTAATGGTTCATTGGAATAGCTGCAGACAGAGCGAGAGAGAGTTTTTCTTTTTTTTTTTTTTTTTTTTTTTATTTACAGACAATATGGCTCCTTGTTTGCATATATGCCTACAAAATCTTGCATGTTAAAGTTCAAAATAAACAATAAGTGATATAAATCCATGGAAGTATGATAGTATTTATGAAGTAATGTATGTATTGTGCTATTTTCTTTTCTTAAAAATGTTTATTGGTTGTGGAAAGTTTCATACCTCACAATTCAGATTTTTGTCTCATTTTCAGTTTGTTTCTCATAAAATTGTGTTCTTTTGGCAAATCATTGAAGACTGAAGGCAGAAAATAATGGCAGGCATTTGAGTTTGACTGCATATCCTCAGAAAATGCATACTAATGCAAACTTTGTTCTATGCACTTTCTAAGGGGGTCAGGGGATGTATGTGTGTGTCATACCTATCAACTGTATAGATTTCCACAGAATGTCCAGACTTTTGTCTTATATTTTTGGTCTGTTCCAAATAAATTTTCAGTTTTTTTTTGACAAATCACTGGGATGAGCTAAGGATTGGGGGTGTATGTGTGTGTCATACCTATCAACTGTACAGATTTCCACAGAATGTCCAGACTTTTGTCTTATATTTTTAGTCTGTTCCTCATAAATTTTCAGTTTTTTTTGACAAATCACTGGGATGAGCTAAGGATTGGGGATGTATTCATACCTATCAACTGTACAGATTTCCACAGAATGTCCAGATTTTTGTCTTATATTTTTGGTCTGTTCCTCATAAATTTTCAGTTTTTTTTTTTGACAAATCACTGGGATAAGCTAAGGATTAAAGTTACTAAATAATATGTATTTGATTTTCAGACTTCATATCCTGTAGAAAATTCATTCTAACATAAATCCTGTTATTCTAGCAACTTTCTAAATGTGGCCCCAGTTTGAGTCTTTGTCCCCAACATTATAACAGGCTTTTTCCAGATTTCTTGTGCTAAGAGATTGAGAGGTGGTGTGTGTGTGTGTGTGTGTGTGTGTGTGTGTGTGTGTGTGTGTGTGTGTGTGTGTGTGTGTGTGTGTGTGTGTGTGTTCAGCTGTCCAGGTATTTTCAGAATGTCCAGATTTATGACCCATATTCCTCCTGAGCTTTTCTCCCCGGGCCTCCACTGAAAAAGGGATTTTGCACAGATGAACTATCCCGGTTAACAAATGCCAAATAAAAAGGATTGAAGTTGCTAAATAATAACAGACATTTGAGTTTAGTATGCATT
The DNA here is from genome assembly GCF_019279795.1 of Protopterus annectens. Lineage (NCBI taxonomy): Eukaryota > Metazoa > Chordata > Ceratodontiformes > Protopteridae > Protopterus > Protopterus annectens. Next base: position 279,708,449 of record NC_056748.1, read on the forward strand.
TTCCTAAAGGATATGGCATCTATCACAAATCCTGTTATTCTACAATTACATTCATGAGAGCAATATTTATAATCCGTCCCTATTTATTTTAGGCTTTGTCCAGATTTTTTGCACTAAGAGGTTGAGGTGTGCGTGTGTGAGAGTGAAATGCCCTATTTAGAGTTAGCAAGTGGAATTTATTTTCACATACATTTTCAAGGAATTGTGAGCTTCAAGGGAAGAGATGTTTACTGTTGTTCATGCTAAGTCTGCTTAAAATGTGCAACTGTTTTGTTTAGCAAATGGTATCACTGTTGTGGTATTGAATGTCAAAACAGTCTTAGTAGCACACCAGGTAGCATACTTACATCTTGATGTAGAGGGCTGTAGGTTCTACTCCCACCACATGTAGATTTGTATTTTAAGGGGTTGGAGTGCTGCAGTCCTGAGTATGTCCTCCTTTGGATGAGATGCCTAGTAACTATGAACCTGTGTTTCCGCTTGCCACTTATTCCTATTGCAATATACAAGCTTAGCATTTTTTTTAAATGTAACATAGGAAATTTATTGTTTAAGGGCAGTAGGCACTGAATTTGTAGATGAAACACTGAAATATAAAGCTGTTTTATAGCAACAACCTCTCCATTAGTTTCAGATCTCTTTAATGTGAAATTATTCAGATGACTTTTACTTCTGCAGAGATTGTGCATATTGACTGATATTGGTAGATTGTAATGACAGACGTTTAAGTGGCCTTTTATGGTTGAAATGTTCTGAATTGGGCAATTTGTCATTATTGGTTCATATGTTTTGTTTCGTTGCTTAATGGAAAAAATGTTCAAAACTATAAAACACACTCTAAGTGGTGCTGTATTAACAAGGGATATAATTCAGTTATTATATATTATAATTAATACAATCAGGAAGGTGAATCAAAGCAGTTCTGCATGGTTCTGAAATGTGTGCAAGGGGCCTATGATTTGAAAACAGTCTAAATGTAAACTTAACCTGCCACTGGCCAGATGCATTTTCTTTGAATGTGGGTTTAAATGTTTCAGTGCATGAGAGTTTCAAAGGTAGAGAAGTTTTAATGCTAAGTCTGTTTTCATTGTAAGACTATTGCTTTGTTTAAGTTTAGGAAATATCTATCAGTGTTTGTGCTATAAAATAGGAGGTTACTAAGCTATTGGCCGTGAGGCCCTAAAATTTGAAATTAAAGTTGAAAATTAAAACCAAGTATCTGTAATCATTGTAGAAGTAATGCATAACACAGTATGCACACAGAGAGTTTTGAACAGTGTTTATGGCAACTGGGGAGAAATAGCCAAGTAATGGGATACTGGAATGGCTGTATGTGTGTGTTGGGGGGGGGGGGTTGAAGGGGGTGGGGTTTGGGGGCGGTGCTTTGAAGGGGTGGGGTTGGGGCGGTGCTCCATGTTTGCACCCCCCTGCAAAAAATCCTGCGGGCTCCCTTGCTAACAGTGTACCAAAAACACTCAGTGACACTTAGCTAATGGCTGGATTGGAACACAGTTGAAACACACTGACAACTTATTGAAGCAGGAGGGGTGAACAGAGATAGAAACAGATGCAGAGAGGACTAGCAACAGTATGTCTTATAGGAACATCTGCATGGTGTTTTAGTCTTGCTTACTAAATTCTCATTAACCTGTCATGCTCAGTACAATAAACTAATTGTTATAGGTAGAAATAAGGGGTGGGAGAGTGAATAAACATGAATACCTAACCAGGATAAGGTTGACTTACTAAGTCTCCCTGTTGGGGCCACAGTGTTTTGGAAAATGATGTCTTGTTGCACTATTCCAGTGTCATGTTAAAGACATCTGTTATAAGGAGAGAAATCCAGATGTTTGCAGTTAAATATATGAAAGGAATATGATATGTCATGAAGTAACAAATTGATATACAGCTGTAATGGAACCCATGGCACTATGTCAAACCATCAGGCTACAAACAGGATAATTATGTTAACATGCCACATAAGAACTCCTAATTTAATACATCCAACAACATAAGAAATGTTAAATTAACTGTTCCACAGTACTGCCTTTAGTATACCTTTACTCTGTATTCCCATAGCACATCTGTGTAACAGTGACCAGACCACTGCAGATTAAATTGAGATCTTCAGCTTTTGCAATAAGAAGTTAAACAGTGTTCACTGTCACTAAGCAATGCTGCACTATGCCAGGCTCTACACAAATGCTGAGGACATAAAGTGAAGGCTTTTCCTTGTGCCAATTCAGGCCATGTTTGTTGTGTGTGAATCTGTTTATTGACCAGATTAAACTTGTGAATATGCACTGGATAGGACAGTGGTGAAAATGAGTTTGACAAGCAGAGAGGAGAGCACAGAGGAAAGAATACAGAAGTCTGCAGGACTGTTGTGGGACAGCACCATAGCTATCCAGTTTTTTACAACTTAAACATACAACTGTGCACACAATTGCATGACTTTACAGAGTCACTGCACCAGTGATGGGTGACAACAACAGACAAATATTGTATGGCAAATTGGACTGAATCACTTATGACTGGATGACGCATAGGTTGACAGCTATATATGGGGTGTAATTGTTTTGTGGGGCAAGGTACTCATTTTGGGGTGGATAGAGAGGAATCCTGAGAATGAAGGTTAGGAATGAGATGGTCAGGTAGGTTAGGAACATATAGGACATAACAAGGCAGACAGGAATAGCAATACAGTAAAAGGTTGGGGGACACCATGACTGGTGATAGTTAGGAGGCATGAGAGGTGCACACACATCCAGCTTAAAAACAGTGAGAATCTAGTCCTCACCCTAAGAACTGTGATGACCATTTCCTGCAGCAGCCCCCTGGGTCAGTGCCAGACATGGCATCATCTTTGCAATGCAATGCAAGACCATTTCAGCCCTGCCAATATGTGCACCAAGACCCTTCTCCATTATCTCCTCCACCATTCCTGTCAACTCCTGCTGGGCGACAAAATCACCACCACCCTTACTACTGCTCTTGGAGGTTACCATTGCACCAGCAACCAGGGCAGAGCTACTTGATGCACTTGGAGCAGGTAGAGCAGGGTTTGTGAAGGCAACACTGACAGATTGTGACTGTGAAGTCCTTGGTGTCTGTGCTTCCATCTGTGGAGGTATGGAAGGATGAACTGCAGAAGTTGATGCATCTCTCTGTGCTATTGTTGATAATTTTTCAGCAGCAAGTTATGCAAATAGCACATTGTTAATAAATGATAACCACCCCAAAAAAATAGAAAGAAAGGGTGTGGGGAGAGACAAAACAGAGAGATAAGTATATACATGGCATGTCACAGTACCGATTATTTTAAACAAACTTGGTTTGGCAATACATAAACAATTATGATAGTTTACAACTGCACACCTTTGCAACATCCATATATGATGGAAAGGAATTTATGTGCCATTAAATAAGCAAATGTCACTGCTCTGATATAAGAAGCAGTTGCCTTTATTTCACTACAATGAATTGGAATTATGCATCCTAAATTAAAATTACCAGAATGTAATTCCTCATGTCAGACTGCTGTTAAGATATAAATAATTATCAATTTAAAAAAAGTAATTTCTGATTCTGGGCACTGAACCCACATACAGTAAAGCCAGTATTCTAATCACCTAAAGCAAGCAGCAAGAGTTACTGGGAAAGGCATGCATGCTTGAGGTGAAGGATGAAGTGCAGCTGTTTGAGATGCTAGTGTTTGAGGGAATGAAAATAACATTATGGCTTGAGTTTTTACATGAATCACATTTACCCTGTGACTCTCTAAGATAAGTCTCCTGGTGCTCTTCATGGTTTGCAGCTATCTCCTCTGCAGCTGTACAGCACAAAAATAAAAGAAATATATATGAAAGCATAATGAGTAACTGCGTTGGCTGGATAGATAATTACTGCCATATCATAGACATATGGGTCAGTATTCTTACACAGTGTTGGGGTGTTCCCAGTCATAAATTCAGCCTCCTATTAGTTTAGGAGGTCTTGATTGTGTTTTTTAAGGTCACTATAGTGGTGACGGCATTGCTCCTCATTGCATGGAATGCCAGTTGCAGTAGAGACTGCCTTGGCTAAGCTTTTCCAAACCTCAACCTTATACTGAGACATGATATAATCCCCCTGTAGCAACCTGTGGTTGTAGTGCTTCATGAGGAGTACCACAAATATCTGGAGTCCTCAACACCCCACCTTTGTGTTCTAAATTTAGCACCATTCTCCCTCTCGCCAGCCATGTCTTCAGAAGTCAAGCTAACAAAATATGTCTGAATTGGTGCCTAATTCAGATCTCACATGTTACTGGTATCGTGCAAAGATGCACAGCTTTGCCAAATGCATCTGCAGAACTGAAAGCAGGTAAACTCCTTGGCAGATACAACAGCACCACTTACAGCACAAGTGTGAATTATGGCAATGAGCTGGGCCATGTGTGATGCTGCACCCATTATCACAGGTTTCAATGTTCAGCAATGGACTTCTTAATATCATGTTTTTAAGGACTGTAGTTTGGAAAGTGAAAGATGCTGAATTCTGACATATTGTCATGTTGGGGCTTACACAATGATGAAATATTATTGTAGCACCTGGGAATTGAACCCATGGGATAAAGGATGCAAAAATTGCAACTTAATTTATTAACTGACATTGTCACAGGAGAACAACCTTTACAGCCTGGAAATGTGACATATATTAATTTCTGAATGAATGGAGATGTACGTCAAAGATGCCTATATGTGTATGGTTGTAATTATGTCATGGAAGGCATTCCTGTGTAAAAGTCATTCTTTCTGCAACTAGATATGGTTCATATGGATGCAGTGGAATGTGTTGATTAGTAAAGGTCGGTTTATGTTACATCCATACATAAGTCACGTGACATTAGGGCTCAAAAGATATAGTTGGGATATGTAATGAGTTGTGATGATTATAACAAAGGTATTATGCCTATCATACATACGCAAGTGAATTTGAAAAGAAATATAATCATTGTCATGTCTAGGAAACCGAACACGCATTAGCTTGTGGTTATATGTGAGGCATTAATGATATATGCTAAATAGTACAGTTTCATTATGTAAGGCTTACTGATACATTGCTTGCAAGGGACAGGTTTAACATTATCAATGTCCTGTTGTATTACAGTCCTATTCAAAAAGTTGTGAGAAATGGGCTCCGTACACCCATTTTAAAAAGTATCTGGATTCAAACCCTTAACAAGCTGTATTCTTTATCTAAAGTCACTGTCCTTGCACCTTTTGCTACAGAGATAGTTCTATGGCAGGTGGAATTTCTCCTCTCAGTACTGTCCAGAGTGCTGAGGAAAGTGCACCATTGCCAGGCATGTTTGAACTACCTAAGGCTGCCTAAACTCATTTTTTCATTTTTTTCTTCCTTGGATAGTAAACCATGTTGCACACTGCCAAGTGGAGGGCAAAGGTACCTGAAAATAAAAAAAATGGAAAAGTAAATATTGTGAATAATGGCAAAGTGTTCTGTAAACAGGATTCGAACAATGCTTCATGTGCCTTATTTATCTCAATTCACTTAAGTTACACTTTGTACCACAGAATTTGATTTCGGTCAGGTGTATTTATGAAGTAAGTACTCTCCCTGTTGTGGGGACCACACAATGATGCCAAGTGTGTTTGAGCTATCTAAGGCAGCCTAAAAAAATGTTTTTGTGTTTTTCCTAAAGTAGTGAACCGCGTTTATGTGCTGCCAAGTGGGAGCAAATGTACATCAAAATGAAAAAAAAAGGAAATATTGTGAATAACGGCAAAGTGTTCTGTAAACAGGATTCGAACAATGCTTCATGTGCCTTATTTATCTCAGTTCACTTCAGTTACACTTTGTACCACAGAATTTGATTTCGGTCAGGTGTATTTATGAAGTAAGTACTCTCACTGTTGAGGGGACCACACAATGATGCCAAGTGTGTTTGAGCTATCTAAGGCAGCCTAAAAAAATGTTTTTGTGTTTTTCCTAAAGTAGTGAACCGCGTTTATGTGCTGCCAAGTGGGAGCAAATGTACATCAAAATGAAAAAAAAAGGAAATATTGTGAATAACGGCAGAGTGTTCTGTAAACAGGATTTGAATAATGCTTCATGTGCCTTATTTCTCTTGATATACCTTGAACCATAGAAGTCGGCATCTGTCAGATGCATTTACTGAAGCAGGTATGTTGCAGGGGGCCGCTCAATGACAACAGGCATGTTTGAAGTACCTAAGGCAGCCTAAACTAAATTTTTCACTTTTTTCCTTAAGTAGTAAACCATGTTTGTGTGCTGCCAAGTGGAGAGCAAATGGAAAAGACATTAGAAGAGAAATATATGATAGAGAAAAATACAGAAAATAAATGAAATGCAATGCATGGGTATATGTACCAATGACCAGAACAAGAAGTGCACTCAAGTGAACAATCCTTCCTTCTCACATCTCCTTGCAACATCAGACATGTACTTTGTGGAACCGATTATCAGACTTGTAGTTAATGACAAATAATATGAAAGTGAACAGACTAATAGTCACTTCTTAAAAATCACTCGAAGCACAAAAGAATGTAACCAACAACTTACTCCAGAGATGTAAGCACCTGTATTTCAAATTCGCTGAAGAAAAATATCACCAAGCTGAAAATGTTCAGAGAATTGTCATTAAATGATGCTTACATCTCTGGAGTGAATTGTTGGTTAATAGTCGTATCTTGTTAGCAATAGAGACAACAGCTGATTAAAATGTGATTAAATATGCATTCAGACAAACCTCTGTAGAAGTACCATGTAAGCAGATTTGATGCATCAAATACACTTTATCTATAAACTCACTGCAATTACACCTTGTGCTACACAGAAAGTTACCTGTCAGGTGTATTTTCTTCCCTGAGTACTATCCAAAGTAATGGCAGCCATACAATGCTGCCTGGCTGGTTTGTGCTACCTACGGCAGCCTAAACTAAAATTTTTACTTTTTCCTTAAGACATGAAAGTGGCTTTCACACTGTCAAGTAGCACATAAATAATAGAAGAAAAAATAACATAAAAAGTTATTGTAGAACAAATACTTTACATGTATGTTTAACCAAATGTGTTAGTTTGCAACAGGGGCCTATATGAATCTGGACCTGGTGCAGTGATGCAGAGGTTTGCATTGTCACCTCACAGCAATAGATTCTCTGGTTCAATTCTCAGATGGAGTGCCTTCTGTGCGGAGTCTGTATGTCCTCCCTGCATTTGTGTGGGTTTCCTCCCATGTTACAAAGTCATGCGTCTGGAGCAATCCTCCCCGGGCCTCCACTGAAGATTGATTCATTCCAAGTCAAACTTTCCCGGTAAACAAATGTTAAATAAATAAATAAAATAAACACTCAGACAAGGGTAATGAAAGCAATTATTCATTTCACACTATTTCCAAGAGCTGCACAAACAAATACATATATTAGCAAGATGATGAAGAGTTTAGCTGTAATGAGAATGTGATACTGCATCAGACCACACTGAAAGTGCAACAGAAACAAGTTATGAAAGTTGTGCCCTTTCACATTTGATAGTGAAAGTCTGGATGATTGCAATACAGGTGTGCGCCACTTAACGTCCTTCCGCACAGCATCTGACCACATTTACAGCCATATTGTATAAGCAGATGAAAATGTGATCGGCCGTTGTGCAGACGGACATTAAGTGAAGCACACTACAAAAGTATATGGTGTTCATTTAACATCCGCAGCATTTATCATTCTATGAGACAGAACCTATCCCAGATGTTAAGCATCATATACCCGTATTACAAACAGTTAGCATAGCCATGTACTCACATGACATTAAACAAAGACTTCAAACACTACAGGTGCATCCCTTTCTTTCTTTCTATTTGGTGCCTCCTTTCATTAGCGATGCTTTCATAATAGCCACTTTATCTCTGTTTTCTTGCCATATGTTATTTTAACAATGCTTAAAGTATTGCCTCTGATATGAACAACATTTCTTACTAAGGGTCACTAACTGTGGTCATGAAAGCCAGCATTTGAATGTTAAAACAGGTGCTTTCCTACATCATTCAGTGTACTTGCAGACCTTTTACATACCCTCAGTAGATGTGTATCAAAAAGGGAGTCTGTGAAGTGTGAAAAAAAATTGAACTAAAAGTAATGCTTTTAGTTCAACATTTGTTTTTTTATTTATTGACATTTGGTAACAGGGAATGTTTGGCTGGGTCAGATAACCAGTTTTAGCAGAGGCCCAGGAGAAAAGCTGCAAAATACATACATATGACATACATTTATCGTAAATGGATATTACATACACATAAAGGTATACATATACACATGTATAAATATTAAGGTAGACATACATATTTTTTAACAATAATTAGAACAAGAATTTAAATGAAGGTACAAGAAAAATATACAGTAAGTGATTAGACTTTGCTTGGTTATATATATAGACAAAGTATATATGCGTGTAGAGTGAAAGGGGGCTCTGTAAGAGTAGTGTAGTAAGCAGGTAAAAGTAGGTGTGGATGGTTATAGTGATGGAACTTAATAGTTGTAGTGTGGTGGGGGATAAAGGAGAAAGTAAGGGTGATAAGTTGGCTGTTATGTTGGCTGATTGAGATGTGCTAAGAAGCAGGTAAATAGGAAAGAGTGGAGAAAAGAAAGTGTGGAAGAATATTAAGATGTAAAGTAGGTGGAGGTAGAAAGCTAAGAAGTAAATGGGAGGTATCTGAGGTTGACTGAATAACAAGGAAAAGGGGTCTTAGGTGGATGATGGGATAAATGTTTAGGGAAGACAGGTAACTGTGTCTGGCTAATAGGGTGGGATAAAGGTTATATATTTATCTTAGTGTAAGGGCAGGTGTGTGAGTTAAGAAGGTGAGGTTTTAGTGTAGTCTTGAATGTATTGAAATTATCTATAATAGTAATATGTTCTGGTAAAGCATTCCATAGTTTAGCTATAGCATAAAAATAGAGACACTGTCCAGCTCTTCTATTAGGTTTGTGTACAGTTATTAGTTTGTCAAGTAAACAAAGAATTCTGGTGGGAATGTAGCTGTGCAGAATAGATTTTAGGATGAGACAGGAATCAGGTTTGTAAATTAATTTGTGCAAGTAATCAAGATGGTGTGGGAAGTCAAGCCAGATTAGTTCTGTAAGAGTTTTGCAGTAGTGTGAGCAATACGATAAGCCTGTGATGAATTTGGTGATTTTTTATAATAGCAGGACTGAAGCTTATTATTTAGGGATATATATATATATATATATATATATATATATATATATATATATATATATATATATATATATAGATTGGTGAAAACAGGTGCTCTGTATAGAAGAGAGGGGATAAGGTAGGTATTGGCTAGCATTCTTTTAGTAGAAAAATCCATGAAGTTTTTGTGTCTATAGAGTATCCCGAGTTTGAAGTGTGTTTTTTAATGGCATTGTGTATATGTTGCTCAGATATGAGTTTATTATCTACGGTAATACATAGTAGTGTAGCATGTGTTACAACTTTGATCTCTGTTGTGTTTTGGGAGTAGATTTTAAATTGAGATGAAATTGTTTTGGGAGTAAAAAGTAGTTTAGTTTTGTTGGGGTTTAGCAGTAGTTGTGATTCATTAAGCCAGGATTCTATTGAGGTAAAGGCATTTTGTATTATTTTGGAGAAGTTCTGTTAAATTGTTAGATGTGGTGATGATGGTGGACTCATCAGCATATTTTATTAATGTACATTGTAGGCAGGTGGTATGTAGGTTATTAATGAAAATATTGAACAAGAGGGGTCCAAGTATGGATCCTTGTAGGACTTCTGTTCTGTTAGTTGGGTATTGTGATAAGTAACCTTGCCATTTAACACATTGTTGACTATTGGTTAGATAGCTGTTAAACCATTGTTGGGAAGGTTGTAAACATCCTGGTACAGAGAGTTGCTGTAAAAGTTTATCACGAGAAACTGTATCAAAGGCCTTTGAGAAATCTAGTAGCATTACTGAGGTTAACTGTCCTGAGTCCCTAGCTTTGTTTACTATGTCTGTAAAGGGGAAGAGGGCAGTTATTGTGCTATGGGCAGGCCTAAATCCATGTTGAGTAGGTGCAAGAAGGTTGTTATGGGTAAGGCAATTTAGTAATTGCATGTGTACACACTTTTCAAGTAGTTTTGATAGAGGGGATAGTATAGAGATGGGTTGGAAGTTTGTTAGGTCATCTGATTTACCTCCTTTGCAGAGGGGTTATTATTGATTGTTTCCAAAGCTTTTGGACATAGGATTCACTGATGGAGTGATTGATAAGAAGTCTGACAGGATAAGCAATAGAATCTGGAGCAAGTTTTAAGTATTCTGATGGGAGATTGTCTGAGGAAGAAGAAGGTTTTAGTTTAAGAAGTGTATATATTAATAAAGGATAAAGGTTGTAGAAAGAAGAAAAATTGAGTGCTGGGTGTTGAAGTATTTTGGTAAGTAATAAAATAGGTTTTATTTTTAGACAAAGTTTGGGTATGGGGTGGAGTGTTATTATCTGTGGAGTTAGTATTTGTCTCTGAGTTAGAGCCTGTAACTACTTTAGCTATACTTTCTATGAAATGGGCATTGAACATATTGGTGATTTCAGTTGGTGTATTGTCTATGGTTGGTGATGGATTTTGAATGGACCCAGGGGGTAAGAAGGGATGAGATGGTTTTCCAGAAAATTTTTTTGGATTGGTTTTGTGATTGGCTAGTTGTTTAAAATATTTTTTTATCAGCATTAACTGATTATTTTTTTTGCTTTATTTCATAGTTGTGTTTAGAACTGAAAGTTAGTCTCATTTTTATTATTTTGCCAGTCTTTCTAGGTTTTGCCTCTTGGTAGAAGTATTTGTTTAGTGGTTTTGGTTAACCAGGGTACATGATTTACTTTTGTTCTTTTTGTCCTGAGAGGGGCTAAGCTGTTAAGAGAATTTAGAAATAGTTCAATGAAATAACAGACATCACTGTCTAGGGGGTAAAATATTTAGTATGGACCAGTTGAATGATTTTAGTACAGTATTGAAAAGGTCTTGACTAAAGTTTTTTTAGGTTTTTGGATGTTTTATAAGTGGGGGAGTTTGGCTTTTGAATTGTGGTTCTATAAGTATATGCAGGAAGTTGATCACTTAAGCAATTTGGCAGTGTATTGGAATTTGAGTATTTATGAGGGTCAGAGACCAGGATCCAGTCTAGGATAGAACCAAGGTTACTGTTATTTTATATTCTAGTGGGGGTGGTAATGAGTTGTGTGTAGCCATAGGTTTTGCCAATTGGTGTACATACCCCCATAATTACTGTTTCATTGGAGATGTTTTTGGATATCGATGAGAGAATTTTTTCAAGTATGGGAATGTTTTGTCCTGGGGGTATGTAAACCACTGCTATATAAAGCTGTTTGGCTTTATTTATCTTTAATGATGCAATGAGAAGTTCAGGCTTGTTAAATGTTGGAACTAGTTTGGAGAGCAGTATTATCGTACATTTACTAGGTTCATAGGTAGGAACTAGGCTATCGGCCCAAGGGCCTAAGTAAGCCTAGCCAACAAGGTTCCCTAACTTACGCCACCCAAGAAAGCTAATTTCCTGTGCCACTGTCGAGCAGAGCCACAGAAGTGATCCCCGGCGTGTATTTCCTATTTCCCATCCACTCATCAAGATTTTTCTTGAAGAGTGCTAATGAGGAACTTTGCTTGACATAGATGGGTAGCTTGTTCCAGAGTATAGGAAGTCTCTGGGACAGGAATTGATCCCTCCAGCATGTCCTGTTTATTGTGGTGACAAGGTTTAGGTCCCTAGAGCATGTAGCTTGGAGGGATTGGGATTTCTTTAGGTGTAGCATGTCCAACAGCTCTGGGTTTAACATAGCTTTATATGTTAGGCAGAGATCTCCTCGGAATAGACGATATGCTACAGAGTAAAGCTGGAGTTTTCTGAGACGGTCAATGTAGGGCATCTGTTTGAGGCCAGTAATCCTCTTTGTGAGGTACTTCTGTAGCCTTTCCAGCTGCTGCAGATGTCTTGTGAGGTACATTCCAAAAGGGGTGTTATACTCTATAATGGGTCTAATGAGTGCTGAGTAGAGGGGAACAATGACCTCTTTTTTCCTGGATGAGAACCCTTTTGTGATGAGGTGTGCCACATAGAAGGATTTCCTGACTACTGTGGTGATGTGATTATCAAAGGAGAGACTGCTGTCCACCTGGATCCCAAGGTTTCTTATCGCACATTCGGCGCTAAGTAGACTGCCGTTTATGTGGTAGTTCATGGGTACAGAGTTTTTACCAAAGGGGATAACAATGCACTTTTTGGCATTGAGCTTGAGGCCATGCCTCTGACACCAGGCATCTGTCTCAGTGAGGCCCTTCTGTAGGATGCCCACATCATTTGGGGACTTGACTATGGCTCCTAGTTTGCAGTCATCTGCGAACTTCATTAGCCAGAGGCCTTCTGTGTTAGCCTGTACTTCAGAGAAGTAGACACCAAACAGTCACAGGACTGAACCCTGTGGTACTCCACTTGTCACTGGTTTGAAGTCAGATTTGGAGTCTCCAACTTTTACAGTGTGGGTTCTGTCAGTGAGCCAGTAGGCAACCATCTTGTGATGTAGGGATTTATACCTAGTTTAGTGAGTTTAGCTATAATTCCAGAATGGAGGATGGTGCCGAAAGCCTTGGTGAGGTCAAGATAGGCTGTGTGAACCACTTTACCCTCGTCTATGGCTTTGGTGATTGCCTCCAAGAAGTCGATCAGGTTCAGAAGGCATGATCTGCCTTTCACAAACCGGAACTGGGTGGGGTCCAGAGTTTGGAGGTTACCAATATCTTTGTTTATGAGTTCCATGATGATACATTCCATGGCCTTACAGACAAGGCTCGTCAGGCTAATAGGGTGATAGTTCCCAGGATCAGTGGTGGCTCCCCCTTTGTGACATGAGACTATGACTGAACATGTTGCTTAGGTGGGGAGCCAGTTCATTCTGAAGTTCATGTAAAACACAGCCTGAGATGTTGTCCAGTTCCATGGATGCAGTGTTTTTGGTTTTAGAAAGTGCAGCTTTTACCTGCATATATGTGATTACAGGGACTCTGCATTCTTACTGTATAGATATGGGCCCTTTAGGGGGTGAGAAGGGGATAAATTTAGCACTTAACCTATCTGCCAGGATGTTGGCAATATCAGTTGGTTCTGTAATTTTCATGCAGTTGTGCTGTAGCTCAGAGCAGATCTAGGTGTTGCCATTGAGATTCTTGACATAGCTATAGAATGCTTTGTGGTTGCGTTTAGACTCAGTGGTGATTTTGTTTTCATAGCTAGCTTTGGAGGATTTTATAAGGGATCTCAGCTTCTTACTGAGGCTGACCAGGGAGCTCCTCCACTCATGGGATTTTACTCTCTTTTGCAACAGTTTCTTCTTCTGTTGTAGAGTTTGTTTATGGCAGGGGACCACCAGCTTGGCTTCCTTTTTTGGAGGATAGTGTCTTGGTTCTGTTTGGGATAGCACAATACATGCACTTGTGTAAGTGCTTATAGAGTGCATTTGTGTAGGATTCAGCAGTCATAACCGTATTGTTCACCTGCATGGTTGTTATGAAGTTCATCACTTCTGTCTTAAGAAGCATGAAGCTGGCTTTGGAGAAATTTTTTATCATGGTTTCCTTAACGGTGGGTGGTGTGGGATGCGGATATCTCGGGCGATTAGCTTATGGTCGGATCTGACCAATGAGAAGTTGACTTCTGGTGTGGACACCAGTCACTCATGTTGGTAATGACTAGGTCTAGGGGATAAGTTGATCCAGGTCATTGGAATTTATGAATTCCAAAAAGCGTTGAGCAAAGGAGTTGGTACGTGAGTAGTTTTCCCAGTTAATGGTGGGGTAGTTGAAATCGCTCATTATTAGGGTGTTTGGTTGAATCCTAATATTTTCCAGTATATCAAGAAAAGAGGAATGGGAATCCTGGGGCATGGTGGGGATCTGTAGCAAGCTACAATTTGGATTGCAGTTTTGCCCAGAGTTAGTTGCACTTGGATAACCTTGGATGCATTATGTTGCGCAACTAGCCTGGAGGTTTGGATATCCTTAATGAATATTGACACACCTCCACCTTTGGTGTTCTGGTCCAGGTTAGATGGCTGAAAAGTGTGATATGAGTTATAGCCTGGTAATGCAGGGATGCACTCTAGAGCCTTGAACTAGGTCTCAGTCACTGCACAGATATCAATGTTCTTCATTTTAAGGAGCGCCTCGAGTGAGTGCATTTTGTGATTTAGACTTCTAGCATTGAGTAGCATTACCCTCAGTTTTTGCTTGCCTGTTCCTGTTACATTGGTGAATTTGTCATTTGAACCTTGCCTAAAAAAGGCACTATAGGGGCGGCAAGAGCCTTAGCCAGTATCCGGAATCCCAGGGGCGACAGGTGCAGGCCATCTCTGACAAATCATCGGGGTCTGTCGACCATGTCATCCCAGGCAGACAGATACTGGATCCCCTTAGAATGACACCAGAAGCTTAGCAATTGTTGAAGTCAATCATTTTGTCCTTGTACTGCGGTATCATTCTGGGTGATGGCAGGATGCTACTCAGGGCTAGGGTCATACCTGCCTGGGCTACAAGATCAGAGAGCTCTTCCATGTCTCTTTTCATGTAGTCCAGGCAGGTACATCTCAGGTCATTCACACCAACATGGACAATGGCAGAGTCATATTTGTACTTGTTGTGGAGTGACCTGAGTGCGTGGGTTATGTGGTGGATCCTGGCACCCAACAGGCAGCTGACAGTAACCTTCTTCTTATGTAGCCTGGTGAGTGGGACATCAGTGTGCTTGACTATAAAGTCACCTATGACTAGTGTGTTGGGTACGTTGGTTTGCCTTATGGGCTGTGGTTTATTGGCACACTGAGTATGTGGGCTATGTGTCATTTGGGTTGTGTTGGGGGGTGGAGTTTGCTTGTATTTCTGCTTTGGAGGTCTCTGTTGCTTGAGCAGATTATTATTGAGAGCCTCTGCAAATGTTTTTGTGTTTCTGTGTGTGGATTTTGGTGGTGTAGGTTTAGTGGGACTATGTGATGAGTGTGGTGTGGTGCAAGTGTTTCCCTTCTCCTCTTGACTGTCATGTTCAGTCGTGGTTGGAGAGAGCTTTATCTCCAATTTGGCTAGATAAGTGCATCTCGCACAGGTTGTGGTGCTGGGTGGTAGGAGGAGAGGGTTGTCTGTGTACATGAGGCAATTGCTACATTACCTCAAGATGCCCAGATTCATCAGATAGACAGGAGAGAACACTGGGAGCTGACCCTTGGACATGCCTGAATAAAAAACTACTTTCCTCTAGACAAGTGAGTATAACAGCTGTTTTTCTCTGAGCAAGTGAGGAATGTAAGTATAAAACCTGTTTTCCTCTAGGTAAAGAGGAAGGTTGAATGATGTAGTAATTTGTAGCTTATTTAGTGCTAACAACAAGTTCTGAACAAGTGCTGAGCACGAATAAGCAAATTCAAGTGCTAAAACTAAGAATCTGTACCTGGATCTTCTGGTAGATAGGCTACCTAGTGCTTACCACTCCCACTGATGAGCTAGAATGCTTCCCTCCAACACAGAAAGGCTTGGGGGGCTGAGAAGCTTCCAAACAGTCCTGGATACAGCAAATCTTTATCTGGAGTAGACTAATTACAGGAAAGGTGGGAAACTAGCGCAAACATGGGCTTTTAAACCAGGTTGAAAGAGGTGGAAAAACTGCCCAAATGGCCAATAAACTACAATTTCTGGGCCAGAAACCACTCTTGTGGTAAATAGGCTACCTAGTGCTTACCACTCCCACTGATAAGCTAGAAGGCTTCTCTCCAACACAGAATGGCTTGGGGTCTCAGAAGCTTACAAACAGTCCTGGATACAGCAAATCTGTATCTGGACTAGACTAGTTACAGGAAAGATGGGAAACAAGCACAAATGCGGGCTTTTAAACCAGTAAGTTGAAAGAGATGGAAAAACTGCCAAATAGCCAATAAACTACATTTTCTGGGCCAGAAACCACTCTAGTGGTAAATAAGCTACCTAGTGCTTACCACTCCCACTGATAAGCTAGAAGGCTTTCCTCTAACACAGAAAGGCTTGGGGGGCTCAGAAGCTTACAAACAGTCCTGGATACAGCAAATCTGTATCTGGACTAGACTATTTACAGGAAAGGTGGGAAACAAGTGCAAACGTGGACTTTTAAACCAGAAAGTTGAAAGAGATGGAAAAACTGCCAAACAGCCAATAAACTACAATTTCTGGGCCAGAAACCACTCTTGTGGCAGATAGGCTACCTAGTGCTTACCACTCCCACTGATAAACTAGAAGGCTTCCCTCCAACACAGAAAGGCTTGGGGGGGGGGGCTCAGAAGCTTACAAACAGTCCTGGATACAGCAAATCTGTATCAGGACTAGACTAGTGACAGGAAAGGCAGGAAACAAGCTTAGACATTTTTTTTTTGGAAAGTGGAAAGGGAGAAAGGAGAAATAGATGATAATGCAAAATTAAGGACCTAAGTGCCTTGCCCTTCACAAATGTTCTCTCTGTATTAGGTAGAATGGGCTAGTCACATTAGACTGGAATAGAGCTGGGATAGAGCTGAACATATGGGACTGGTAGGAGTGCCTGAAGTTAATATATGATCTCACTCTACTCAGTTGAGTGATAAAATGAGATAGACCCAGGAGGAGTGTTCAAACACAAATTTACAGGAGGGGTGGGCAATTTCAAAGCCACCAAGATTAATACCAGAACAAGAATAGGGAGGTGCATGGGAAACTAACTCCAGAGACAGAGAAAGAGCACAGTATTCTATGAAACAATTAAATAGAAAAATAAATAACTACAGAGAGACACAGACCACAATATTCAATGAAACAATTAAATACACAGAAAAATAAAATGCAGTACAATCTTTAAACTGCAAGTTTGTACTTAACCCAGCTAGTAATGCAGTTGATTGTAGATATGTAGCAGAAGACAAACAACTCGGCTATTGAGCAGTAATAAATTCAAAGATATGTGTCTAACACTTATAAATACAGAGAAACCCTCTAGGCTAAGAGTTTAACACTGAATATCAATAAAGTGAAACACAATAGCCCCCACTAACTGCAGAGACAGTGAGATACCACAGTATTCTATGAAACAATTAAACAGAAAAATAAATAACTACAGAGAGACACACACCACAATATTCAATGAAACAATGAAATACACAGAAAAATAAAATGCAGTACAATCTTTAACACTGCAAGTTTTTACTTAACTCAGCTAGTAATGCAATTGATTGTAGGTACGTAGTAGAAGCCAAACAACTCAGATATTGAGCAGTGATAAATTCAAAGAGAGGCTAAATTAGGGCCATTCCTCCAGCTTTTTTATTGATTCTGTCAGCTCTCAGTATGTTAAATCCTGGTGGCAGTATTTCATTCTCTTTGATGTGTGGTTTTAACCAGGTTTCAGTAACAGCTAATATGTCAGGAGAGTATTATGATAGTCAGGAATGAAATTTATTTTGTTGCATATGTATGTTTAAGGTGATTAGTAACATATTTTTTGAAGGAGGAGATTGAGGATATGAGAAGTACTGAAGTGGTTCAGGGTTGGAATGGATATCACAATATTGAGGCAGGTTATGGGGATAAGTAGAGTATTAATTGGGAAAGGTAAGGGTTTTGCTAAGGTATAAGGTATGATAGTATTGTGGGATGGAGTCTGCTGGGAAAGAGAATTTTTCACTTGGAAAAATAAAGATAGTTTTGTTCAGTTAGGCTAGGTGTTATTTTTTGTAATGTTTATTAAAGTAAGTTAGAAGAGTAGATGACTTTAGGGTTAGGCTGGATTTTGAGTATTTGAGGGAAGTGATATGTGTTAGAAGTATTAGGATTGCAGACAGGAATATGAAGAGGCAAGTTTTCATATCTAGCTGTAGCATCTAGTAAAGTTTTGGATAGATAACTAGTAAAGAAGAGAAAAGTATACTGTATTTTGAGAGACTGAAAGGTGTGCTGATGTATAGGACTACTGCATTGTGGCTATGCTCTAAGGAATACATTTTGTAATAGAGTTATAGGGTGTAGGCTTGGTGATTGATGATGTCAGAGGATTATGATTTCAGGAAGTAATTAGGAGATGAGTCAGTACGTGTATAAATGTAATTGATGTGGGGTTGGTGAGAATGGGTAGTAGGATAGGGGAGCGGAGTGAGCCCAAGTGAAGCGAGGGCAAACAGAGCAGGTTGACCCTCAGGTGCTGTAGTGTACAGAGGCCAAAAAGATATCAGTAATCAATTCAAAAATGTAGGTTACCAAGTTTAGCTTTGCCCTAGATCAATGTTTAGCCTTATATTCAAACTGCAATTGTTAGCATTCGGTAAGATACAGCCAATTTCATAGTACACCTTAGTATAACACTGTCATTCTAATTGTATGTGACGATGTTGGGTTTAAGTTAATGGCCATTCTATTACAGATTTGACAGCTTAGTTGCCACTACTGTATTATTAATATATGAGAAAAGAAGAACTAAAGGGGAGGAAGGAAAGAGAGAAGGCAGCTGTCAACCCTGGAACACTGCAGTTCTAGTGATCTTTTACAAGTATACATATAAATCTAATGTTTGATTCAACCTATAATGAACTTCTTTGCAGGTTCTGTTTTTAATTGAAGTCCTGTCCATGGTAAAAGTTTTTAAAGGCTGCCACCGATGGAATTAACAGGGAATGATAGTGTTCAGAGAGGGTTTTGAGTGGATTTACTATTGTTCCTGTACATGAGACGAGGGACCAGACAGCTGCAATAGAGATTTAAAAGGTGATTGTTCCTACAATCAGGGTAATCATAGACACCTGCAAGCCATTAACAGGGAACATTTCTCAGTGCTCATCTTTGCATTGCTAGGGCATATATACATGTAATCATGTAAG
Source organism: Protopterus annectens (assembly GCF_019279795.1). Classification (NCBI taxonomy): domain Eukaryota; kingdom Metazoa; phylum Chordata; order Ceratodontiformes; family Protopteridae; genus Protopterus; species Protopterus annectens. The sequence goes on from NC_056748.1 coordinate 279,727,393, forward strand.
GGCCTTAGACCATGTTTACATTCCCTATTCTTAGCCCAACTTTTGGTATTTAGGAATGCTAATGATTTCACACTTCATTTGTATACTCACAGAGCTGACTCTGCACTATATAAAGGTAATTGTGTAGCTAATGCACTTGCATCATACTAGAGAGACTGTTTTGAAACACAGAGCTTGATACTGCAAGTAATATAAGACCTTTTTAGGAGATTTATCTATTTTCTACAGTGCTGTATTGTCAGGGTCTGTTTCTATTTCTTAAGTACTGCTTTTAGTTCAACACTAAAAGGTGAAGTGACAGCTGAAAAGCACTTGTATAATTTTAAATTTATTTACTTTTAACCCTGTTATCATAGCTATGTTTGCATTTCTACAATTATGCTACTGAATGCTACATGACAAAATTATTTTATATGTCATGTTTACACACTTACTGCAGTATGTAGGAAGATCTGTATTAGCAGGAAAAGAAAAAAAAATGTTCTGTTTGTGTATTTCTACAAGACTGAACTCTATAGCAGTTATTACAGTTTGGTGTTACTTTTCTAATACTACATTTATGGGAGAACCTACTTCCAGATAAGACACCAGACAACTGACATGGTAACCTCTGCCCACCGTAGGATCACTGCAATTGCCCAGGAACAAGCGGCTATAGGTAGTGATCCTGTTACCAAAATGCCACTAACTGAAACTGAAAAGTTTCTGTCCACTATCAAAGACATAGCTTGGCAGAGGGCTCTGCCAGAATTCTTGACATTGGTGCAGATGTGGATGACAGAACCAGAGTATCACAAACAGACCTTCCAGGAATGCAAGAAGCAAGTATAACGGTTTATATCTTTATAGGTATATATCTAAAATGTCTGACATATATAGTAGATAGAGAGAGCCAGAAATAACTGTGTCAGACTATAGTCATATACAAATAGTGGAGTTTTCCTTGGGTTTCTGGGGGCAGCCAACTGTTCATTAAACCTTTTTATGAGAACCTTTTAAATCCACACTGTTCTATTTTTCTTGTTTCATTTACATTGTGATACTTAGACTTCTTTCTTTTCCATTTTTCACATACAGACACTTTTGGATTGGAGGCTGCCAGCCCACCTGCACATGGTAAGCACACATTTGTTTATTGTTAATACTGCATATAAACAGATTTAGGTCTATATGACTGTAAAGTGTTTGTAGCTTTTGCATCTGTTAAGATGTTTAACATATCTTTACTATAAGGAAAATATGTGATCAATTTTATTCTCCATTTTTCTGTTTGTTGTGTTTATTGCTTGTTATCATAGATGATCCAAACTGTGGCAATGTGGAGCTCCTACCACCTGATGTCAGTGTATCGGTAGCCTCTGATGATTGTGGCGATGAACAGGCACAGTCTGACATTGAGGTTGTGACTCTCACATCCCCTACCCATGTTTGTCAAATGGCTATTCAGCGAATAGTCATTCATCTAACACCTATCTAGCAAAGCCACTCTTCATCGAACGGCAAATTTTAAGTAGGCAAACAAGCGACTGCAAAAAAAAAAAAATTTAAAACCTGCCAAGGTGGAGGGCTGTGCCACATACACCCCCCAACTAATGGTGAAAAGGGCATATTGATAGTGGCCAACCACTGGTTTGCCCTAGTTACAATTCGCCATTAGATGAAGAGCGGCTTTGCTAAATAGGTGTTCAGTGAATGCCTATTCCCTGAATAGCCATTCAAATAAATAATATAGACCTGTTTCAGACATAGTCAATATGCCTACACACACTGAGGACACAGAGACCTCTGATATATGACAGGTTGAGGTTGACACAGTTGATCAGGCTAGTGTGGGTACTCTGATTACAGAGCCAGTTGCCTCTCCCAGAAGCCATTGTGAGGGAGTGTTGCCACACGGGAGGGATGGTAAGGGTGCTTGACGAGGGCCTGCTGTCCACTCTCCTCTGGAAGCTGGTGTGTCATTAGTTGCTGTCAGATGTATGTGTAAGGCTGTAGTGAAGGCACATGCACATTCCACTCAGGCCTCAGAAGAGATAGAGTGACTATTAAATGTCAAGCATTCTGACTTGAGTGACTCCCTGAACTATGTGGGCAACTCCTTAGACAAGAAGAATGACACACTTGATTATACAGTTTCTGTGATGAAACATCTGTTGGAGGAAATTGGAGAGCCACTCCATCTTCTGGTGTTAGCAGATGTGGTCATGCAAGATCCCACTTCTGCAGTGACACTACATTCATTGCTCCAGCAATGATTGCAAAATGTGGTAGGCCATGGCGTTGTGCTTCTGGATGTAGTCCCAATGAGTGCTTATCCAGCAAACATCACTCATATTCAAGTAGTACCCTGACATCTAACCAGGCCATTGGAAGTAGCAGTGCAGTTCATGGTAGAGGTGGTTCTCGTGATCGGAGGCAATGATGCTGAACTGAATAGTCTACCATGTACTGCTCGCACTTGTCCTAGATGCCAAGACGTAGTGCCAGCACAGTGCCTGATAGAGTTCATGCAAACAGACAGACAGACAGACAGACACACACATACACACACACACACACACACACACACTCTGAAAAAAATAATTCACTTGCCCATTCCACTATACACACATGGAAATTATCTAAACTACTGTTGACTGCTATACATCTGTTGTTACAGGCCCTGAACACTGTATACTCTGAGAGATGCATGTTTTTTTCTTACTTGCACACACACACACACACACACACACACACTTCTTTGGTGTCAGCCTTTTCCCTGCTACCACCCCCACCCCACCCCCGCTGTATGCAAATGAGGATGACTCTGCCCTGCCCTTTGCACATGTCTTTGTAACTTACGGTTGCATGCAAGTCTACTCAGTGGATAGCTGATGCTTGATTATTCACAAGATTGGATTTATCAATATGCATTGCAGAGCTAAAGTTGTTGATTTCTTGTTCCTACTCATTTGTGAATGGATTACTTCTATAATTGTTGAATCACATTGTATTTCAGTTAGCATTGTCATTATAGCACTGGAAGTCTTGCTTCTTGGTATAGTTGTGCAAATGAGGGTATAACTGACATGTTTTATGGTGGTGATGAATTGAAATTTATTAATGCATACTGTTGTTTCTAAAACATAACTGTATGTTGTGAACATTTTACAGAGGAGATATTAATGACATAACTGTACACATCAGACAAAAGGCTGTGCTTAGGGACATCTACATATTTCTATATGACACTTATGAGTTATATAGCTTTTTTCTTTACATGTTCGACACTTACTTTGACATTACTGCAGGTAGCAACTGTGTCCTTGTGGATTGTCCCTGTCTGATGCTATTAGAACACAGCCACTGCATGGTTAAGAAAAGGTTGTGGAGTGTGACAGACATCAGTTTTCCAATGTGTATGTGCATGGGATCTTATGCTTTGACCTAGGTAGTGATTGTGTGTGCTATTCTTTGTCTCTTAGCCAGAGCTAGGGCATACTGGGCACTCCTCTGTCAGCCAGCACCATCTGCAGCTGTGGTTCTCCCTCAGACTGCTTTTGCTCCTGGCCCTTCCTATGGGCCTTCAAACTGTGGTCCTGCTCCTTGTTGTAGCTGTTTCCTGAGAATAAAACTGTGTACTATAGCAGACTTTATGTATTTTGGCACAGATGCCCAGGTCTTTGAACCTTGATTTAAAAAAACAATCACACATTCTATGATTTTCCTATTTTAAGCATGGGCTTCATTCTATCTTTACTCACTGGGGCTGTGTGGGTTTCTCATGGTGCCATGAGTCAGGGCTCCAGTGCATAATCTACATCTCCCACTAGATGCACTTGAAAAATGTCAACCCTAGCAAACCTGGTGCACATCTTACAAGTGTGCCATAAGTGTGAGTTGTGGTACCCACCTGGGTTACCTGCACAGACACTGTAGATTACCCTTTGGGCATTACAGACAACCTGACAGTTTACAGAGTGGAAACCCTTTCTGTTGATGTACTTCCTTCCCTGTTCCCCATGTGGGGCTTTTATTTCTACGAGTGTGCAATCTTTGGCCTCCAATACTTCAGGGAAGTGTGCTACTGCATATAATTCTTACATGGCTCATGCTCTGCCCTGTGGTGTTTGTGGGAAACAGATATGCTCCCTTGCATGTAGTAGCACAGCATTTTAAAAATTATGTAATATTCTTGAGGTTGATACCTGTGATACCCCTAGATATCTTCTTTGAGTCTCTGAAAAGTACCAGTAGCTAGTATATGTAATGCTAAACACACATTTGTTTCCAATGGGATGGGTTCTCCATGATTCTCCTGTGGCCTGAGGGTGAGGGCTGCAGAAGTTGCATATTTCCTCTATTGTTTCCTTGTCCACCCTGTATCTTTCAACAATGTCTGTTTCATGCAGTTCATGATAAGATAAATGGGGTCTAAATACCCTTCTTTTTCAATGAACTGCTTGTTGTTGTGCCTTTAGATTTTGCATTTCCCTCAGCAAAGAATGCTCAGAACTCTGATGATCAACTGCTTGCATCTGCAGACAGCTTGTTTCCACATAAAAGTAGTCAGCAAAAAAAAATAGCTAGCAACTTGCAGATGCTTGAAAGAATATTTGTAAATTTCACTCACAATAGAATGTACCCAATTCCTCTGGCACTCAGAACATAATATATCAAATTCCACTGGCTAACTGCCTTCAGCTGCAGACTTCTTGTCTGTCACTGAGAACCATTTGGAAATTGAAAAGAACGAGCTAATATCTTTGTATATGCAAGAAGATTAGCATTTTTTACAGTTTTCATAATTTTTCAAGCCTAGTTGCTTATAAAAAAAACTTGTTCATAGCTGAAGCCAAAGACATTAATCAAGATATCCATCCATCCTTGTAAAAACAAGGGAATTATCATCTTAGTTCTACATATAAGTACACTTTTACACCCCACCAGCTCTGATCACAGCATTACATTAACTTAAATTTGCTTATGTTTAGCTTTCCTTCTCTTGTTTGCACTATAACATATATATTTCGTATGACTAAAGGACTTGTTTACATTAATATCTTTAACGTATACAACAGTCAGTGAAAATACTGATCTATATCAGAGGATCGAAGTTTCAAAACTTCGAAACTGATCTGGTCGACACCATATGATCGAAGTCTTGAAACTTTGAATCTTTCAATGGAGATCTCCGTACACCACGGAAAGGGAAGATCTCTCTTTTCTGCACTATAGTGTGATCTCGGAGTTGGTATATTTAAGTAGCGGGGGGTGGGGGTGCAGGGGGACTTGCCCCCCTCCTTAGAGCATTTAAATGGTTTGTTTTTGTAGGTTGTTGTGTTTTACTACATTTTCAATGTTTCAAGACTTCAGTTATATGGTGTCAACCATATCAGATTCGAAGTTTTGAAAGTTTGATAATGTAATGTAATATAGACCCTGAAAATACTAGCCCCACATGCATTTAAAATACCTCTGACTGCACTCTATACAAAATTGCTTTACAATATACCATGCAATTTATATCATGAAATGTTTTATATAAATACTAATAAGAGCAAAATTGCTTTACTTACAGTTGCATCTTTTTTTCTCTTTGGTGTCCTTCTAAATCTCAAAGACATGATGTGGGTATATGTTTTGCAGTCCACCCACAAGTTTAACAAAGTCAGCAGAAATCCATTCTTTTCTTAGCCACTTTTATTTGCAAAGCCATAGGTTTATAGGCGTGTACTAGGCTAATGGCACTGGAGCCTTTACAAGCCTAGCCCATAGGATTACCCTGGCATAATGCCACCCGACCTTAGTTCCCAGTGCCTCTGTCGAGTAGAGCCACTGGAGTGATCCCCAGGGTGAATTTTCTATTTCCCATCCACTCATCAAGATTGCTCTTGAAGAGGGCCAGTGAGGTGCTCTGTTTGACATGTATGGTAAGTCTATTCCATAGCATGGGCAGTGTTTTGGTTATGAACCTGTCCCTCCAGCACGTCCTGTTGATTGTGGTAATGAGGTTGCGGTCTCTGGAGTGTGTGGTGTGGAGGGACTGGGATTTCTTTAGATGTAGCATTTCTAACAGGGCTAGGTCAGACATGGCTTTGCAAGTCAAGCAGGGATCGCCTCTAAGTAGGTGATATGAGACAGAGAATAGTTGGAGTTGTTTGAGTCTGTCCATATAGAACAAGTGTTTTAGCCCTAGGATCCTCTTTGTGAGGTACTTTTGTGGCCTCTCAAATTGTTGCAGGTGTCTAGTGAGGTACATGCCAAATGGGGCATTGTACTCGATGATTGGCCTAATGAGGGAAGAGTAGAGGATGACAATGACCTCTTTTTTCCTAGATGCAAAACCCTTAGTAATGAGATGTGCCACATAGAAGGACTTTCTGACCACACAGGCAATGTGGTGGTCAAAAGAGAGATTGCTGTCAACCTGTGTTCCCAGATCTCTTATAACAACTTCTGTGTTCAGTGGACTACCAGCGATGTGGTAATTCATGGGAACTGGATTTTTCCCAAAGGGGATGATGACAAATATTTTGGCACTGAGTTTAAGGCCATGGTTCTGACACCAGTCGTTGGTCTCAGTGTGGCCTTTCTATATAATGTCAACATCACTTGGGGAGTTAATAATGGCTCCCAACTTGCAATCATCTATGAACTTTGTCAGCCAGAGTCACTTTGTGTTGGCCTGGACTTCTGAGCAGTAAATATCAAACAGGAGAGGACCCAGGACTGATCCCTGTGGGACTCCACTCATGACTGGTCAGCAGTCTGACTTGGAGTCACCTACTTTCACACTGTGGGTTCTATCTGTGAGCCAGTTTGCAACCCACCTAGTGATATAGGGGTTGATGCCTAGCTTAGTGAGTTTTTCTATGATTCCTGAGTGGGGAATAGTATCAAAGGCCTTGGCCAGATCAAGGTAGGCTGTATGAACTACCTTGCCCTCATCCACAGTTCTGGTGACTGATTCAAAGAAGTCAAGTTGAGCAGATATGGTCTACGTTTCACAAAACCAAACTGTGTGGGATCCAGAGTTTGGAGATTCCCTATATCCTTGTTTATTAGGTTCATGATGATGCGTTCCATAGCTTTGCATATCAGACTTGTCAGGCTAATGGTGTGATAGTTCCTGGGGTCTGTAGTCACTCCTCCTTTGTGGAGAGGGATGGCTATAGCAGTGCACAATTTGGTAGGGACAAAGCTTGAGGTGAGGCTATGATTGAACAGGGCACACAGGTGAGGTGCCAGTTCACTCTGTAGTTTGTGTAGAACACAGCCAGGGATATTGTCAGGTCCCATAGAAGCTGTATTCTTGGCCTTGCACAGTGCTGTTTTAACCTGTGCAGCATTAATACTGGGTGCCTGGCAATCTACTGGTGTAGTGATTGGTCCTATGGGGGGGTAAAGTTGGCACTGAATCTGTTGGCCAGTATATTGGCAATATCTGCTGGCTCGGTATAGGAGGTACCATTGTGCAGTAGCTCAGATCAAATCTGGGTATTGCCATGGAGATTCTTTACATAACTGTAGAAGGTCTTGTGGTTGTCTTTACTATCTGCTGCAATTCTGTTTTCATAGCTAGCTTTAGAGGCTTTGATGAGGGATCTCAACTTTTTGTTGAGGCTAAGGGAGTTTTTCCAGTCTTGGGACTTCACCTTATTCCACATCAGTTTCCTCCTTCTGTTGTACAGTTTGTTTATGGCAGGGGACCACCAGATTATCTTCCTTTTTTGGAGGAGCGCGTCTTGGTTCTATTGGGCATAGCGAGATCCATGCATTTGTGTACATGTTCTTAGAGTGCATTGTTGTATGATTCAGCTGTCATGCAATTATTCTCCATTTGCATGGGTTCTGTGAAGTTAGCCACCTCTGCTTTCAGGAGCCCAATGTTAGCTTTGGAGAAGTTTTTCATGGTGGTTACATTTGTGAGGGGTGGGAAGGATGTGGATTTCCAAGGTGATTAGTTTCCTATGTGTGATCTATGCTTTACAATTCCACATTTATTCACTAATGCCAGTGCTGCTGGTCCTCTTCCTGATCATCTCCATCTCCCAACACTAGACTCTGCTTCAAGTCCAAGGTACTTCTGATTCTTCTATACATTTTCTGTGCTTTTGCTGTCTCTCAAGCATTTTTCTTTAGAAGATTGGAAAAGGTTTCACTGACAAAGTCTGATCGTGAACTTTACTCTCAGAAGAATGAGAAGCGGAGTCCTGTTTTGCTTGCTGGCTCACTTTCTGTTTTATAAACGTTTTTTAATTTCCTCTTCAGCCTGTTGTACATCTAATTGTCTTTGATCCTCCAGAAAAAAAATACTCTACAGAAATCTGCATACAGCACACTGAATCTCACACCTGCAGCTTGACATTCCCTGGTTGCAAAGATAAATTTGCTTCACTTCTCTCAGATGTACAGTGAATAATCATTTTCCACTGACACTCTATTGTCTTCAATTTTTAATAATTTTCCCTTTTGTCACAGTTTTGTCAGGAGCAACTCTTTCCGCTGGTATGATTGCATCTTTACAAATATAGGACTCCGCTGCTTTCTTGTGGTCTAGTTTGGAGCATAAAGTTAATGTGCCATTTCAACAAATTCTGCTGTGGGAAACTAGTCCAGTTATTTATTTGTGTTTTCATAAAATTAATGCAGTCTGATCCTTCCAGTTTTGCTAGTACAACAGAAAATCCCAGGTATTCTCTGCTTGCTCTATTTTCTAACTCTACTATTTTTTTAAACAGTTCTTCTTGAGAAGCCTCCTACCCAGCCAGATTTTTCATTTCAATCTGTATTTTTTGCAGTTTTATCAGTTCATCTGAATACCTAGTTAAAGCTTCTTATATTTTTCTAGTCATTTGTTATTTCAGTTGATATATTCTTTTGCTTCATTTATTTTAATCACATCTGAGTCTCTGATTTATTTTTTCCTGTAAATAACTGGAAGCCACCTCTTGAACCAAAGCTGAAGCTTGAACTGCTTTTTGCTGAACATAAGCAGAATCCTTCCCTGACAGTGTTTCTCTTCACCTTTTCTGGTTGAGTTTCTTTCAGGTTGTCCAAGTTTCTTCTTTGCTGATATCCAGGCACTTCTCATACAAGCCAGTAACCACATTTCCTCAAAAAAGTTTCAGTGGCACTCCCTTTTCTCAGTTTCTATCTTCACACTAGGAAAGTTGAAATTAAATTGCTGATCAGTATGCAACTATCTTGGAAGTCCATAAACTCTTATAGGATTGAGGAACTTTACACAATCTATTTTCTCATGGGCAGCAGGCTGGCTATTAGGCAAGTTATAGACTGCAATAAATATATTTTCCAATGCTAGAAGAACAGGAGGGACTGGAGTGGATTCAAGAAATTCTACTTGTAATAAATTATAATATTTCTTAAATGACAGTGGAAGATCATTATGTTCCCACTGAAACAACTGATTCATTTTGGGTATGGTTTCAGAAAAAGAAAATTCTTCCAACTGACTTTCATAATAAACACTCTCTTCATAGAATCAGAAACCTGAAGAGGGAAAACAGAAGTTGTCCCCTCCTAATCATTTCCTGTTGAATGTCCTGAACTTCTTCAGACAGTGAAAAGTTCCTTTTTCTCTTACCTGTAACACCAGAACTGGTGGGGTCAAGAGCTTGAACTAATCCCTGAGCAAAACACAAAAAATCACTCCTGTTCAAAATGAGAGACTGTTGAAAATGAATGTCATTTTGCTTTATTTGACAAGAATTTCTGAAAAGCAGACCTACTTTTGACAGGTAAAACCTCTCTAGGGACAGGAATACTAGAGTGGATAGACAGAGGTATTTCCTGCGCCTTCTTCCAAAGCCAGCAAGAACAATTCTCCCTTACCAACCAAGGACACTCCAACAGCAGTGGAGGACATGTCTAACCACTGATCCTTAGTAGATGTAAGCATTACACCAGAGGGAGCCAAGGAAAAAAGATGAATGATATCAGGAACCAAAAATGGCTACACCAGAAACACCCATCTTGCTGAGGCAATTTAGAAGCCTGTTGAAGGGGCAAAGTCTGCCTGAAAATGTATTTCTTTTTGTGGCTGGAAGAGCCAAGCAACCATTAGGTTGTTACATTGTGAAGCTGAAAACGATGCCTGAATCCTAAAGAAGCCTGGCAGCAGTAGTCAGTAAAATAGAGTATTTAAAAACTAAAATTTTCTGCAAAAAAAGTGAAAAGTATTTTGTTTCAGATAGGAAAAACAACTTCTAATTTAGTTTTAACAAAATCATTTTTCCTCAAAAGGAAAAAGTAACTCAAAGTAAAAAGTGATTAACTATCACAAGACAGTCTGCAAAAACATTTTTAGCTTTAAATATTATTTTATAGAATAAATTAATATTCTGACATAAAATAAAATGTGGAAGTCTTTTTCCCCAGAAGGGAACTTATCTGTGCATCAATGGAGAAACATAAGATGACTGTCAATCTTCAAAATTCCAGAACAGGAGGACTCTTTGGTGTCAGGAACACTTCTGAAGGGTGTGGTACCAAAACCATTCCTTTTAATTAGCTCTGTTAAAGCTGCTAATGGTTTGGATACATGGATGCTGCTCTTAAGCTTTGGAATCTGGATAGCTGTTATGTTCTTAGAAGGATATAACCTACATCTACTTCATTAGTGATGAAATGATGAACACCATCAGCTGCATTTGTATTTATGTTATTTTTGTCCTTCTAGTGGGGACAAAAGGGAGATCCCTTTGTAACACTTTGACAAAATTCTTTGAAAAAAAAGAAGTTATGCTAGAAAAAATAATAATCTTAGTTGTATTGGCCCATCTCTCTGTTGCTCAGTTGTCTATGTTGCTGCATGTACCTCTGAGGCTGTCTCACTTTCTGGATAAAACCTTCCTCGATTGCCAGTTGGTTTAGCTGCCTCACCTAAGTTCTTGTCTGTGTGTTTTGCTGGGCAACTGCATTGATCTTCCGAGTGTTTGTGATTGAGATATAATCTGGTCTTAATAATTCATTATCACCATTGGTGTCAGTTAATGTAATAAAAACTTGATAAAATGAAATTCTTTTAACTTGTTCTTTTGTAAAATAGGCTTGGCCAGAAGCACAATCTTTTTCATCTGTCCACAATATTTTTTGTTTAACTATTTCTAGGGAATATGAGGACTGGTTACAGAAATGGATCTACAATGATCGTCTCACATACAGTCTTGCACAGGAAGCTAAGAGAATGCATGGTGACAGACATCAGAGAGCTCCCAGGTACTGATTTGTTGTTGAGAGAAATATGTCATTATATTCTGAATTTCCAACTCCTTTTTCTTGAGTAAGAAAAACTAATTTAAACAGCAGAGCCTGAGACAACCCTGTCAAATTCAGCAAAGCCGCAGTGATTTCTCACATTTTTTCTGGTCTCCAAAGACTACATTATAGAAATAAAAAAAAAATCAGGAGCTTAGTAAAATTCACCAAAGCCAAGTTTGAGACTAAAATAGTAGCTCAAGCCAAAGACAATACCAACACCTTTTTAAGTTGTGTCCATAATCTCAAAAGCATTATGCAGCAATGCACTGAGTTGATTGTGACAATGTTACCTACACTGACACTGAAGATATAGCCAACCTACAAGCTGATAAATTCAGCTCTAACTTTACTCCTTTCTCCCATCCATCTGTCTCTCAAGATATACCCTGAAACTGGCTCACCTCCAACTATCACACAAGACCAAGTCCTAAAAGTGCTGTCAAAAGCTATAAATACTACACTGATGGGTCTTTACAATATCCCTGGATACATCTTAAATAGCATGAAGTGTGACTTGGCCACCCCATTAACAATATTATTCAAGCTCAGCCTCCATACATGTTTTGTACCAAGGGAATGGAGAACAGCTACAGTAATTTCCCTGCATAAGGAAGGAAATATCCACAGACCCAGCCATTTACAAACATACAAGCCTGACCAGCCACATATGCAAAGCCATGAAAAGAACTATCATGGAATTAATCAATAAGAACATACAGAATCTCCAAACTTTGGACCTGTCTCAGTTTGGATTTTTCAAGTGCAGGTCATGCTTACTCACACTGGTGGACTTTCTTGAAAAGGTCACCAAAGCAATGGATAAAAGTAAAAGGGCCCACACCACATAATTCGATCTGGACAAAGTGTTCTAGATTCACAGGTACATACAATCCTCACTCAGGCATAGTAGAAAGCTAAATGAACTGGGAATAAATCCCTATGTCACTCGATGGATGGCTCACTGATTGGACTCAGGAAATCAAAGTAGGGGCAGTAACCTCCACAAAGAGACCAGTCATCAGATGAGTGCCCCAGGGTTCTGTGCTGGGACCTCTCCTCTTTGGAATGTATTTCTCTTAAGTAAAAGCCAGTACCAAAGGGCTGTAGCTGACTATGTTTGAAGATGACTGCAAGCTAGGAGCAGCAATGAAGCTAAATGAAAAAAAAAATGCATTATTGTATCCTTTGGGAAGTCATCTACACTGGGGAACTTCCACATTGACAACTGGACCCTAACAGTTGACCCAGCTGTTCCAGATTTAGGAACTTATGTGAACAGTGAGCTAACTTTTCATCAATATGTCCATTGACTAAGAAAATCTTTCTATATACAGCTTATAAACAAAGAGATTGTGTCTAGATCCAGGGATGTCATTGTCCACTTTACTCAGCCCTCAATAGGCCAGTCATTGAGTATAATCCCCCCTGTCTACACACTAGCAGCAAATGGAATACCCACAGAGCTACTGTACTAAAAGTAAACAAGGTTTAGACAATATGGTCCACATGGGCCATCTCAAAGCTTTGACACTATACTTGGTATCCTGGAGACTGCTAAGAGGTGACCTGTGTCTGGAATACAAGGCACCCTCTGACCCAATAATGATGGATTTCCTGCACATCAGCAAGTCACATGGCATCAAAAATACTTGGTTTAGAGAGCTAAACCTCTTCTACAATATCAACAGAATGATTTGGTGGAGCAGGTGTATCTCACAGAGGATAATACTGCTCTGGAAAAGACTCCCCATCCACATAAAATAAAACTTATTCCTGACAATATTCAAGTGCTGTTTGGAACTTTAGATGGGAAACAAAAAATCTACCCCAGGACTGTTCCCTGCACTGCTATCGGACAGAGGCAAGTCCTAAATGTTTTATCCCATGAATGGGTCCCCTCAAGTTTTCTATGGTATGATCCCAGTTATTCTCCCTAGGGGTAATATGTAATTACTGACCGTGGGATGGATAAGAACAGTCTAACACCAAATGGGATAAATTAATTTAAGTTCCAAAAGGGAGATCTTCTAGGCTTATTATGGCCAGCAGGAGCAGCTAGCCTAGTACTTACCTATGAACCTATGTGAAAAACGATATGTTGCAGTAACAGTTTGTGTGACCAAGTTGCCAGTATGAAACCATTCAGCTGAAGACAGCTGTTATGTTTTGTTACCTGAGCAGTGAAAACACTGAGGGATAAACATATGGTAAATGCTGTACAGGTCATTGATACCCTAACTGGCAGAGCTGAAAACCACAAACAAAGATAAATTATCTTAAATCTGCGGCACCCTCTGTAGGATGGCATTACTCGTTATGTGTAAGTAAGCATCCTCAGTATCTAGTGTTGCCATGCAGAATGCAACCCCTATGTACAACAAAACTTCTTTCAGTGTTAACATGATGAACTTTTGTGCAAAGTTGCTCAGATCCATTAGATCCAGCACTGGTATTAGTGTTGTTCTTTTTTGGGGACTAGAAATAGCCCATGATAATTCTTGATTTCTGTATTGCTTTAATACAGTTACTATCATAGCCCATGATAATTCTTGATTTCTGTATTGCTTTAATACAGTTACTATCAGTCACCATCTTCCTTCACAGTGTAGAGCCTGTGGTTACTACTGTGAAGCCCCAACACTGACCCAGTAATCAAGGAGCCTCAATTCTCACCACTGGCAACAGCGTGGGACGTACACATTGGCAGTATGACAAGTACACACACAGTAAAGTACAATTTCCCTTAAGAACACACAGAGAACACAGTGTGTCTGGGGCTGTTTTTTCCCTCTTTCTCCAGATCTCCAGTAAGACTCCCAACTTGCACAGCTATAGAGTTGAGATCTCAGCTGAGTGGACAAGACCTCCAGCACCCTCTCTGTCCAACCGGTGCTTTGTGTCCCTGCCCAAGTAGCTGATACATATACACACACACACACACACACACACACTTAGAGGTTTGATTTATACACACAGACACCTGGGAAAGTCTGACACAGGTTTACTAGCTATGTCTCCTCCTGCCCAGACTATAAGGCAGTTTTCACTGCCACCAGCCACTACTTATCAGCTCCTTTAAGGCCCTTAGCAAAAAGTGTCCAATCTTACTGTGTAATGTTACTATTAATCCAAATGGCAGTTTGACCAAGAGCAAGGCTGTTAGGAGTGCCCTGCATAGTGTTACTAAACAGATATGCAAGTACTCTCAAAGCTTAAATATCTCTAGACAGACCAGACATATATTTAATAATAAATAATAAAAAAACAAGAAAATACTCAGTAAACAATCACAGTTACCTCAGAGTTCAAAACCACAGGAAATATTTAAAACAACATTGCAGGACAGTCTCAAATAAATAAAGAAAACATCTAATTATACTTCACTATATTCCTAACTGCATCAAAGAGAAATTACTGTAGACTAGACTTAGTCATAGTAAGGCAAGACAGATGTGGTGAGTGGGTTTTCCAACTGATGTTGTCAGGTCAAAGACAGAATATAAAATGCACTTACCCCTTTCTCAGAGAGTTCTTAAATTAATATTTCATATATTACTGCTGGGGTAGCTGGCAGCATGACATCACATTTTGTCATCTATCAGTTCCCAGGCTCACAACCATTGATTCTAGCATCTACCTATGAAAACACATAGACCTTAGATCTTTTGGCAAATAGCAGCAGTACTAAAATAATTTACATTCCTCCACATTTAAAGACAATACAAAAAAAACTTCTAGTTCAAGACATAATCTCTCCTGTTGCAGTCAAACTGCAAGATAATATCTCTTTTATTACATGGTTATACAATAATTTAATTTCAACTATTCTTTCTGAAGTTTTGCAAGTTAACATTCTATGCGCCGGTTCCCAGTGGTAAAACATACATTTACACAGTTACAATAGTTCATATACATTTCTGTTCCTTTCCACTAGGGTACACTGTGGATACATCTTTAAGCTGAGTACTCTACAACATATTTCTTCAGCACATGTCTGTACAAACCATCTTATATGACATGCAGTTTTAATACATTTGTAACACAAGCATATGAATCATGTTGATATTCACAAAAAACACATAACCATTTACAAATTTCCAGACAGCTGTGCTGGCAGCATTTCCCTCTGTCACACTTCTATATAAATCATATTAATATTTACAAATGACATATAATTATTTACAAAATTCCAGATAGCTAAGCTGACAATATTGCCTTTTGTGACAACCACACCCATCAGTGACCCCCAATAATACAGGAACTCTACCACAAGGCCCAACACTTGAAAGTTTTCATTGAGAATACTGACATTGTGCAATAGCCTGTATTGACTGTGTCCCTCCTTGGCACCTATAGTGCAAGCACCACACCAGATAACTGACAGCAGGTAAAATGAGCATGGGTAAATACAAGAATACAGAAGAAAAGACCAAAATCCGTCACAAATAACTCCACTAAAACTTATTAAAAAAAAACACATTTATTAAATGCAGGTATTTATAGGATACACATAAGAATAAGAACCTATATAAAGGCTTTCAGAACCAATCACATGTAAAAACAAAGTTCCCCCAGTTCTCACAATGATGGCAAATAGCCCAAGAGCCAGGAATGCTGAAATAATTGGACCCTCCTGGTTTGACGGACATTTATTTCAGTGTTCTTGGCTCTTGAGCTATTTGCCATTGTTGTGAGAACAGACAGAGCCTTATTTTTTGAGATTTTAGTTGTTTGGTCTCAAAGTTTGGCTCTCATCGTTGCATTGGTTTTCTAACCAATCACATGTCGCAGACATTTCAATGAAATGCAATCAATTAGAATACTTAATGAGAGCAAATGAACTTCTAAAATGTCTTAATCAAGATTGCCTTTAAAGATGCAGTTTCATTTAAACCAAGGGACTTATCTACCCTGAGTCTTAGAATATATTTATTTTCGGATTTTCAGTTAGAACTGCTACATCACCCTTCTTAGGTTTTGCTTAATTACTTGCAAAACAAAATTGATGATGCTCATCCTTCTCAGTTATATGTTTGCTGACAGCATTCTGAGTATACCCTCTTTTAATATCCGATTGATACTGGCATATCCAATCTTTAAACCTGTTAGTATTGCCTACATAAAAGGCAGGACAGATGTCACATATAGCTAGACAGATCACATTAACATTATCACAGTCAGCAAAAAACATGAGGGAAGTATTATTTTTCATAGCTGGATGCACAAAAGGTGTTATCTTAGATATATACTTGCAAAAGGAGCAGTTGCAACAAGGATGAGTTCCTTTTCTTTGAATATATCTTTTATCTTCAATACTTCTTTGCTCCTTATAGCATAGCAACTATTTAAGTGACTGTTGTTTCTTAAAACTGAAAATGTGGAGCATCAGGTAAAATTCTCCCTTTAACAAAGATATTCGAGAGAATATGAACTTTGTAGTTGTTTGGACAATTTATTATAAGTAAGTAGGAACTTCATATTACTATCCTGGTTCTCACCGCCGTTCCTTAGTGAAGGGGTGACTCCTCTAAACAATGAACCATCACCTGCTGTTCTCCTTCTGATCTCTATTTTTTTGCTGAATCTACCTCAGATGGATAATAACCTCTGCCTAAAAACTCTTGTGCCATTTTATCAAATTGAATGTAAAAGACATCATATGATGTATTTAATCTAGCCACATGCAGCATTTGCCCCTTATCTATATTTCTAAAAATAAAAGTGGGATGCATGCTATCTTGATGTAAATAAACATTTCTATTCACTTCCTTTGTGAACATTGATGTATCAGGGACATCATCTGCTGTTATAGACATCTTAATATCAAGAAATTCTGTATTATCTTCTGAAGCTGTGACCTTAAAGGTACAAAAAATCAACAGTACCAGTCATATATTTCAGTAAATTGTGTAACCGTTGGATAGTTCTACCCCAAATAAAGAAAATATTGTCCATAAATCATTTGTAGAACAACATATCACAGTAAAATGGATTCTTCCTACTCAGGACATGTTCTTATTCTCACCTGTGCATTACTATATTGGCATGGGTATTAGAGAGTGGTGAACCCATTGCCACTCCCTACTTCTGCAAGTAAAATTTAACTTAAAATGTAAATACATTATTGTTCAAAACTGTAGCTAAAAAGTAATGCACATTATTAATAAATATATTATCCCTGGTTGTTTGCAAAGTCAAGAACCTCTGTTCCATTTCTATGCCATGTAAATTAGGTATCACAGTAAAATGTGAATGCATGCCCATAGTCACTAGCAAGTAATCAGCTCTTTCATTTCTATATCATCAGTTTTACAATTTTCTTAAAAAAATCACCACTAACTTTAATAAAACTTGGCATCAACTGTAAAAAAAAGCACTTAAATTATTTTCTAAATAAATAGATATTGGCTTGGTGAGCCAATCTCATGATGACACAATCAGACACATCGGGGTATTCTGAATATCCTTATGTATCTTAGGAAGGTCATCATACATTGGTACAATGGGATGCATAACATGAAAAAATTGTTTTAGATCACATGTAAAGGCACATTCACAGCACAAACCACAAATTTCTTTATTGACCTCATGTATAATAAGGTCTCTATCCATGTTCAAAATGTTTACATACATACTAACATCACTTAACAGTCAATTCATAGAATCTGTATAACTGTTAAAGTCCATGACAACAGTCTTACCCCCTTTGTCAGCTTTTCTTATTATATCTTTGTTGTAAGTCAGTGAAGTAAACACTTACAAATCTCTCCTAGATACATTGGAACTGCATCGTACCTTTTGCCCCAAGCTTATGTTATAAATATCCTCCAGACAGACCTCCTCAAAAGCTTCAACAGTAAGATCTGAAACAAGTGCCAAGTCTCAAAAGTTTTCACTGAGGATATTGACATTGTGTAATAGCCTGTGGTTACTACATCTCTCCCAGACCCTGATATTATTTATTTATTTAGATAACATTTGTTTACCAGGAAAGTTTGATTGGGACAGAGCTGATTTTCAGTGGAGACCCGGGGAGAAACACTCCAGATGCATACCTTTGGAATGTGGGAGGAAACCCACATGAATGCATGGAGGACATGCAGACTCTGCACAGAAGACACTCCAGACAAAAACTGAACTGGAGAACCAATTGCTGTGAGGTGACAATGCTAACTGCCACACCACTGCGCTTCCCAGGAGCTCTGCCACAAGGCCCAACTCTTGTAAGCTTTCACTGAGAATATTGACATTGTGCAATGTAAGCAGGTTTAACAGAAAGAGCCTTGTTGTGTATTAACTTTAACTAGACAAGTATGTACCTAACTATGCTAGAAAGTGGCTTTGACATTCTCCCCAAGGAGTAGTCCTTACACTCTAAGGACCACTTACAAATGTGGCCACTGTCCTTTTTCTTGACCAACAAATTACACTGTATATCTCAATTACTTAGTCTCCCTAGCTTCCTGTTTTCTGCATTCAGTAAATGAAAGTAAACCTTTACAACTCTGTGCCTCCTTGTTAATTGCTTTATGCTGGGTATAAATCAATTGCTGTCTTTAATAAAAGATCTGCAGTTGGAAGGGTCACTTCAGTAGAATGTACTGTTAAATCTCCCCTCACGTTGGTCTCCACTTCCACTCAGTCACCATCTTCATTCACAGTGCAGGTATGCATCATGTGTTATTGCATTTCTGTTTGTTCTAAGAGTGTATAGAACAATGAAAATACCTTGGTTGTGTGTTGCATTTTTATCAATTTCTGTCAAGTCAGATAATCTTTATGTATGTTGATCCTGTGCTCTTTAACAAGTATGTATGTAATTTCAGTTGCTGGTGTTTTGGGATATACAAGTCTTTTGATGCACTGGTTAAGCCAATAAATGCCTGCTAAATGATGGCTTTATATTGTACTTATCAGTGCAGTGCTATTCTAATAATTTGCTCTGTACAGTTCTATACACTGTATTACTGTGGTTCTCTATCAGATACCGCATGCTAAACTTATTTTGACCTTACATTCATAAACCTTTTTACCAGCTCTCTACTCTAAAATACCCTGTACTCTCTTACTGTGACTCACCATGGTCCTTCTTCCATCTCAAGGAGTAAGTAATAACTTTTTTGCCTCCATTCAGTCTTACAATTACTAGAGTTTTTCTCTTTTTTTTCTTTAACAAATCCTAAGGCACTAGTCCCATTCTTGAATAGATTCGGGTCTCTGATCTTGCAACTATACTACATCAGGAACCCTTTCTAAATCCCTTTGTGATTACTGTGCTTCATACTCTGTCTAATATGTTACTCACCATGCCAAACAAGTCTACACAAATACTTGTAATCTCTCAAAGTTTAATTCTGAATCATTTTTAGCTGCTCTAAATACAGTTAACTGGACTATTCTAAAAGCCTTGCCACTGAATGAGGCAGTAGAAAGGTTCAAGTCAACTTTTTTAAGCATCTTAAACAACTTTGCACCACTATGTAGGAAGAGAGTAAAATCTAGCTTTGACCCTTGACTTACTAATCAAAGTAGAAGTCTTATGAAAAAGAGAGACATGTCATTGTAAGAGTGTCAGAAACTTAAAACTCCTCAAAACCTACAATGTTTTAAAGATATTTGCAACCTTACCAAAAAAGCAAGTCATCCTTGACAAGAAACAATACTATTCTGATTTACAAAATAACCAGATATAACCCAACTAAAATTCAGGTCATCCATTAAATAAATTTTACACCCGGGAACTAACTTTGTCCTTAACCCTTGTCCCGATAACTCCCCCTTAGAAACAGCTACTAAGCTGAAATCATACTTCATTGACAGCAGAGTTGCCCTCACAAGTTAATCCTTTCCTGACTCCCCTGACACATGTCTAACCCAATCCACTAATACCCCCATCCACACAATAAAGCCAGTTGCCACCTTCTTCATAAAAAAATATATCAAGACGTAAACCCTTTTCATTCTCTACAAGACATCTATTTATTTATTTATTGCAGTTGGTTTACCAGGATAGTCCATTGGGCCTTGAAGAACCCATTTTCAATGGAGTCCTGGGGAGAAAAGCTCCAAACAGAAAATAAATGTACATTAACATTTGACAGTAACATCTAGGTACATGCTATCAAAAGAACATAAGCAAAACATAAATGTACATTAACATTTGACAGTAACAATCTTAGTACATGCTATCAAAGGAACAAAAGCAAAACTAACTAACTCTAGCAAAACATAAATGCAGATTAATGAACAAACATAGTAGATGAATAAAGTAGATGATATTACAGGGCGTTAGGCAGAGTTGGTTATGTGGGGTGGGTGCAAGAGCATTCCCATTGAGATGCTAGGTGTAAGAAAAGTGACTTCTTGAAGGTAGAGTGGTTAGAGGAGATGCGGATGTTTGGTGGTAGAGAGTTCCAGAGGTGAGCAAGGCTGAAGGAAAGAAGGTTTTTGCCTGGGGGATGAGTAGGTTTGTGGACTTCTAGTAGATTTTGATTATTAGACCTTAGAACTCTATTTGGAAGGTGCATTTTAAAGGCAGATGAAAGGGAGGGACAGTTGGAGGGGTTTAGAATAAGCTTGTGGGCTAGAGTTAGTTGAGTGTAAGTAAGATAGTTGGGAAGTTCTAACCATTTTAGTTTATAGAGGGAGAGACAGTGGTGGGTGGAAGACTTATGAGCGGTGGCGAATTTAGCAATTTTGTTATAGCAAGAGGTGAGCTGTTTTTTTAACAAGCACTGAAGATTAGTAAGTAGTGGGGCACCATACAGGAGGGAGGGGATAAGGAAGGAAGTAGCTAGAGTGATTTTAGTGGTGGGTGTGAGGTAGGTATTTTGTCTATACAGCATGCCAAGTTTTTGATGTGTTTTTTTGATGTTTTTTTGTAGGTGGGAATTAAATTTTAGTTGGTTGTCAATGTGGACCCCAAGTAGTTTGGTCTCTGACACTATTTCAAGAGGTGAGTTATTTTGACTAGTAACTAAGAATGAGTTCATGTTGGGGGGAGTGAGTTTGGAAGGAGTAAATAACATTAATTTGGTCTTGGTGGCATTGAGAGCTAGATGATTGCTTAGCATCCATTGCTCTGTGGAAGAGAAGGCGTCTTGAGTAAGTTTTTGTAGTGTGGAGATAGAAGAGGCAGAGCAGATGATAGTAGAATCATCTGCATATTGGATGACGCTAGAGAAAGGGATAGATTTGTGGAAGTCGTTAATAAAGATATTGAAGAGTAGTGGGCCCAGTATGGAGCCTTGTGGAACTCCGGTAGGGGTACTTAGGAAGGAGGAAGTTGCTTTTTTCCATTTTACAGCTTGATTTCTGTTAGATAGATAGCTAGAGAACCAGTTCAGAGAGGAGGAGGATAGGTAGAGTTTGGAGAGTTTAGTTAAGAGCAGGCTGTGAGAGATAGTATCGAAGGCTTTGGAAAGATCAAGGAGTAAGGTGGAAACAATTTGTCCAGAGTCGCGGGCTTTATTTACGATTTCAAGGAAGGAGAGAAGGGCAGTCATGGTGCTACGATTGGGTCTGAAGCCATGCTGTGTGGGGGTTATAAGATTGTTGTCTAGGAGATGAGGAAGGAGTTGGAGTTGCACACATTTTTCAAGGATTTTTGAAATGGGGGACAGGATGGCTATGGGACGGAAATTAGTAATGTTGTTATTGTTACCTCCTTTGTGTAATGGTATAATAAAGGCTTGTTTCCAAATTTGGGGAACTGTGCCTTCTTGTAGGGAGCGGTTAATTAGGATGCTAATGGGGTAGGCAAGACTTTCAGCAGCAATGCTAAGAATGTATGAAGGGATATTATCAGGAGCATTGATACATGGTTTCAATTTCTGAAGGAGTTTCTTAATAGTAGCAGTAGGAATGGGAATTAAAGTGAAGAGAGTGCAGTTGGGGGGGCGTTGAATTTTGGGGTGGTATAGATGAGGATAGAATTTGTGTAGAAAAGGGGGTAGTGGAATTGGTGGATTGGGAGTAAATTGTGGATGTAGAGATTGTGGGGGTGAGTGAAGGGGTATTAAATGATTGGGAGGAGATAGAGAATGAGGAGGTCAGTTTGGAAATAGAGTCAATAAAGAAGGAATTAAATTGGGTGGCTAAATCTAGTTCTGGAGCATTTGGATCTGGGGTAGGAGTATCTGGTTTGCTGGGGTGGAGGAGAGTGGAGATTCCTTTCCAGAATTTTTGAGGGTTGTTTTTGTTTTGGTTTTGGAGTGTAGAGAAATAGTTTTGTCGATCAAAAGAGATGTGTTTCTTAACTTTATTGCGGAGCATTTTGTATTCTTTAAGGAGTGGGGTTGCCTTATGTTTTTGGTAGCGTGCCCACACTTTGTCTCTTTGTCTCATGGTAGAAAGAGTAGTTTTAGATAGCCAAGGGGCTGATTTAGTTTTTATTCTCTTAGTCCATAGGGGAGCTTGGGAGTCAAGTAATTTTAAGAATGTTGAGTTGAAGTATGAGACTGCATTGTCTAGAGGTAATGTTTTTAGACAAGTCCAATTTACTGCTTTTAGTGAGTTTGAAAAGGTTATTGGGTTGAAGTTTTTTTGGTCGTGGATTGTAATGAAGTTGTGGGTCCATTGAAGGATAGTGGGAAGTCGGTGGGTAAAGGTGGGTAAGTGGTCACCTAGTGGATCGGGAAGGATGCCACTTTTGGTGAAATAGTGGGGATGAGAGACTAGAATCCAGTCCAATATACTCCCATTTGAGGGGTTTTTGGCTGGGTGAGTAGGCAAGTTGATCAGTTGTGAGAAATGGTAGAGGTTGATATTAGTGGTGTTTGAAGGAGCCTGGATAAGGGCCCAGTTAATGTTTACGTCTCCAAGGATTATGGTTTCATTACTAATGTTACTGGATAGCCAAGAAAGGATAAGTTCAAGTGTAGAGATGTTTTCCCCTGGGGGGATATAGAGGGAAGCTATACATATGTGTTTGTAATTATTGATTTGTAGTAGAGTAAGGAGAAGTTCAGCGTTGTTAAAGTGTGGGATAGGTTTGTTGTAGGGAGAAACTACTAGGGAGGAGGAATATATAAGGGCTACTCCTCCGCCTTTTTGAGAGGTCTGTCTTTTCTTATGATGGAGTAGTTTGGGGGAACTACTTCAGAGTCCTTAATATGTGGTTTTAACCAGGTTTCAGAAATAGTCAAGAGGTCAGGTTTATTGTGTATAAGCCAAGCATGAAGGTTTGGAACTTTGTTAACGATACTTTGCGAGTTTAAGGAAGTGGATAATAAGGATTTAGTTGTGGTGGTTATAGTGGCAGGGCCTGGGTTGGGTTGGATGTCACCTGATATGAGAGTACTAATCAGGTGTGGTATATAATGGTTTAGGTAAGTAGATAGCAAGGTGGTGAGATTGGGGTTTATTGTGAAATGGAGGAATTTGCTAGTAGTTATAGGAATGGAGATTGTGTGATGGGAGATAAGTTTGTATCGAAGAAGAAGGAGGTTGTCTGAGGGGTATAAATAGGGGGAAATGAGAGAATATGATTGTGATGGAGGTGAGTTGTGGTGGTTAGTTATATGAAAGGATTGGAAGTTGAAGGAAATAGTGGGCTGGGAGAGATGGTGGAAATAAGATAAGGAGAGGAGAAGTAGTAGTGAAAGGAAGATGGAGGAGTATTTAGAAAGCATGTTGTAAAAGAGTAACAGTAGGACAGTAATAGAATAGTGTTGTTTGGTATGTAGGAGACAGTGTTAAATAGAGGGAGTGTAAGTTATCTTAGAAGTGAGGAGAGTAGTATTGGTTATAGAGGGGTGTAGTCAAGAAGAGGGAATGGAGTAGGATTGGTTAATAAGATGAAAATTGGGAGGAGAGTAAAAGTTGGTTTGGGCGGGAAAAAAGGAAGGTGTGTTAGGAGGTCCAAATACTGATTGGAGTAGAGTGGAAGTGGGAGTGGTTGTTTGAGGGATAAATGTAGATGTGCTGGGGGCGGGTGGGAATTGGGGGCAGGGTAGGGGAGCGGAGTGAGCCCGTAGGGCGAACGGAACGGGTTGAGCCCAAGAGCAGAAGAGGAGCGAGAGACTATCAGAGAAGCAGTATAAGTGAAGTGTAAGTAGTAGAAGGTGAAGTGGAGTGGGTCTGGACAATGTGTGAGGAGTGGGCTAAAGGTATTAGGGGAAGAGTGGGGACAGAGATGTGGGAACTGTGAGACCAAAGGAGAGAGTTGTTAGGTTCACTTCTTATCCTAGCACAAAGAAGAGTTGTAAGTTAAAGCTTTAAGCTCAGAAACAATGGAGAAGGGATGTTCACTAGTGGACAATGCAGGAATGCAATGGCTCACCAGGGAATGCTTGGGCTGATGGGATGGAGGGAGAAGGGAGCAATAGTAACAAAGAACAGTGAGAGGTATGGAGGATAGAGGAGTAGAGTTGAGAGGGTTAGGCTGCTGGCAATCCTGACAGGGAGTATACTGCTACTGCTAGGAGAACAAGAGTACAGTAGTTCTAGCTTAGCAGATGAATGTACTTTAAGTTCTTTTAGAGTCTCTTGGGTATACTTTTCTTCGAAGGGAGTTGAAGCAGCAGAGAGTATTGCTTTGGCAATATGGAGTACAGCTCTAGTTAGGTCCAAATATCCACCCAGGCAAGAACACAGGGTACAGCTCTAGTTAGGTCCAAATATCCACCCAGGCAAGAACACAGGGGGAAAAGATTCAGGGCAAGAAAGTTTTAAGTTCTTTTAGAGTCTCTTGGGTATACTTTTCTTCGAAGGGAGTTGAAGCAGCAGAGAGTATTGCTTTGGCAATATGGAGTACAGCTCTAGTTAGGTCCAAATATCCACCCAGGCAAGAACACAGGGTACAGCTCTAGTTAGGTCCAAATATCCACCCAGGCAAGAACACAGGAGGAAAAGATTCAGGGCAAGAAAGTTTAAGTTCTTTTAGAGTCTCTTGGGTATACTTTTCTTCGAAGGGAGTTGAAACAGCAGAGAGTATTGCTTTGGCAATATGGAGTACAGCTCTAGTTAGGTCCAAATATCCACCCAGGCAAGAACACAGGGTACAGCTCTAGTTAGGTCCAAATATCCACCCAGGCAAGAACACAGGGGGAAAAGATTCAGGGCAAGAAAGTTTAAGTTCTTTTAGAGTCTCTTGAGTATACTTTTCTTCGAAGGGAGTTGAAGCAGAAGAGAGTATTGCTTTGGCAATATAGAGTACAGCTCTAGTTAGGTCCAAATATCCACCCAGGCAAGAACACAGGGTACAGCTCTAGTTAGGTCCAAATATCCACCCAGGCAAGAACACAGGGGGAAAAGATTCAGGGCAAGAAAGTTTAAGTTCTTTTAGAGTCTCTTGGGTATACTTTTCTTCGAAGGGAGTTGAAGCAGCAGAGAGTATTGCTTTGGCAATATGGAGTACAGCTCTAGTTAGGTCCAAATATCCACCCAGGCAAGAACACAGGGTACAGCTCTAGTTAGGTCCAAATATCCACCCAGGCAAGAACACAGGGGAAAAGATTCAGGGCAAGAAAGTTTAAGTTATTTTAGAGTCTCTTGGGTATACTTTTCTTCGAAGGGAGTTGAAGCAGCAGAGAGTATTGCTTTGGCAATATGGAGTACAGCTCTAGTTAGGTCCAAATATCCACCCAGGCAAGAACACAGGGTACAGCTCTAGTTAGGTCCAAATATCCACCCAGGCAAGAACACAGGGGGAAAAGATTCAGGGCAAGAAATTTTAAGTTCTTTTAGAGTCTCTTGGGTATACTTTTCTTCGAAGGGAGTTGAAGCAGCAGAGAGTATTGCTTTGGCAATATGGAGTACAGCTCTAGTTAGGTCCAAATATCCACCCAGGCAAGAACACAGGGTACAGCTCTAGTTAGGTCCAAGTATCCACCCAGGCAAGAACACAGGGGGAAAAGATTCAGGGCAAGAAAGAGAGCGACACGCTCACAGCCGAGGATGCATCTTCCTGCAGAATTCCTCAGAATTGCTGCTAATGCCATTGCATATCCAGTCTTCATCCTTATATAAATAGGTCAATACAAGAATCCTACATTCCTATCATCTGAAATACATGCCATAGCATCCCTCTCCACAAAGGTGGCACTTCTACCGAGATGTCTACTATGAGAGCCATTGTCATCTTATCCCCCATCTCAAATATTAGAAAAATGTCCATAAACAACTACTAACCTTTACTCAACATGGTTTTAGACCTGCCCATAGTATGACAACTGCCCTCCCAACTTTTACATTTCACATAAAAACTCATACAGCTGTCCACAATGGGTATCTCACAATCTACTCTTCAGTGGTTTAATAATTACTTGTCAGTATTCTACCAAGCAGTCAAATGGAATTATACCATATCCCCTTATCTACCCATCATTACATGCACACCACAAGGCTCTAACCTTGGTCCTTTTATATTTAATATCTTTATAAATAATACTCATACCTCAGTGCAACAAGCATCCCTTGTTCGGCATGCAGATGATGCCACCCTTATCTGCCGCTCAAACAATCTAGAAAACATTACACAACATGCCTTTGCTTCCATTGAAAACTGGCTTTGCAACCACCAACTCCTTCTTAATACAAAGAAACCCAAACTCATTTTTTTTCCCCAAATTACTTACCCATGAGAAAAATAATTTAAGATCACATCTCTAAACAACACACCAATTGAAATAGTGCCTAGTACAAAACTGCTGGGGGTTACAATAGATGACAACCTCAAATATGACCTCCACATACAAAACAACATAAGACAAAAACATCTCAAAAACTAGCAGTGCTCTACAGAGCCAAAAATGTCCTTACTGCATCCAGCATCCCTCTTCTCTCATCTTAACTAACCTCCAGGCCACCACAGAATACATTACTGTTCTGCTCTAAAAACACTGCATTGGCTAGAATTATTCCACTAACTAAATTATACCCAACTTTTCTCAAAACACAAAATTATATTTATCCTACTTACTGCTCAGCTGCAAGTAAAATTCTCCACCACTACCTCCCAAACTGTCATCTTCAAACTTCTGACAAAAATCTACTTGACATCTATAAGCCTTAGAAAAACTGCAGTCAACATTTGTATTCACACTGTGCAGCAAATATCTGGAATGTGATCCCTACAACAATTAGGGCAATACAGAACTTTATTTAAGCTGCAACTAAAAGAATTCTTCTCTTCACTCCTGGCTTTGTACTCGCTGCTCTCCTGGCTAAAATTTCAGCTTTCTCTTCTCTAATACTTATATATGCATCCTATATCTTCTTTTCCTTATTTTTATTTCTCTTAGTTGTACCCTTATTCCCTCTAACCATAATATTGCTTTTACTCATTACTTCTCATGTTTCCCATATCTGTTCTACTTATTACCGCTAAGAAATACGTTTTCCTCACTCTCCCCTCTCCTCCTCCTTATCCACTGAATTTTCCATTCACCCATTTGCTTCATGAGTAATAAACTCTCACACTTACAACACCTCAACATATTTCAGTGCTATATGATATTGTATTTATTTTGCTTTAATGATGGTACATGTGTATTATTCTACATGTCATATGTGTATTAATATTTGTATTCATCTATGTACTTACAGTATATTGTAATATGATGTCAGTTTTCACCTATGTATATGTATTTTCTGTTCTTTTATTTGTAGGGCTTTTCTCCCTAGGCCTCAGCTAAAAATAGATAAAATCATCCAGTCGGACTTTCCTGATAAACAAATGGCATGAATGAATAAATAAAATGTTCTTTCCTTTCAGAGCCTGTGGTTACTATGTCTATTCCTGACCTCAGTATAACAAGAGCTCTGCCCAACTGTTGAAAGTTTTCACTGGGAATATTGACATAATGCAATGTTAGCAAGTTTAACATGAAGAGCCTTTCTGTGTATTAACTTTACTAGTCAACTACATGCCTGCCCTGTGCTAGAAAGTGGCTGTGACATTCTATCTGAAGGAGTAGTCCTTACACTCTAAGGACCATTTACTAAGTTTGCCACTGTCCTTTCTCTTGGCCAGCAGAGTACACTATATATGCCAGTTAATTTGATTTCTTAGTTTCCTGCTTTCTGCACTCAGTAAATGAAAGAACACTTGATCTACTTTATGCCTCTTTGTTAATTGCTCTTTAATGACTATAAGCTGATTGCTCTCTGTAAAAATTGAGCTGAGGCTGGGAAACCACAAATTTGTCCCAGGGGTTCCACCTGTGTCCCTCATTGACAGGGGCAACAGGTGCTGACTGAACTTTCTTTTTTGGGAATAAACTCTTGGCTAGGCTTGTAAGGGCCCTAGGGACATTAGTCTAGTAACCTCCTATGAAGCCTGCTGCACTCAGCTTTGGTTTGTTCCCCTATTTTATCCCCAGTTCCCACCCACCCCTCTTACCCTACCATCAAACTTCTCACATGTGCATGTCGCCTGAGGCACCCATTCCTTAACCCCACCCCCAAAACAACTTTACTGCTTTCTTACAAACACTTATTTTTATTTTCCAATTTCTTAACTTCCTTCTAACATTTATCATCATTCCCAGCACCCTGACTGATATATTGCTCTGCACTATATCTAGTCATAATCAGACCCCTTCCCAGCAGTACCTGTTATTCTACATTTCAACTTCTACTTTTCCCAAATAAACCCTTATGACTTCCTATCTTGAATATATCCTCATACTCTATTCCTTTCAAACCCCTCTCATTTCTTACATTTCAGAAGCATAAGAGAAGATATCAGGATAACCAATCTGTCTTCCTTCACAGAAAATATTTCCTTCCTTCCTACCTATCTGCTACCAGCTTTCAGACTTCATCAGCACTACATATCATACATCACTGCAATGTATTGCTTCCTACTCGACTCCTACTTCATTACCTGCCATCAATAAAATTCAGTTCCCTTTACTTAATCATGCTACTTCTCAGCTTATCCTCTCTCCTTCGCCTACTGAGCCATCTGTCATCCTACCATGACTCTATAATAAAGCTCTCAACATCTCTCCAACTCTTTCCCAACCACCTACCCATATTTTCTCCCTAAACACTCCACATATCACATCAAACGTATGACTCCCCTCACCTTTACCCAAAATACAGACTGATTAGCAGCATTTCAACTCAAATCAAAATACAATTAAGTGGGAAAACACTCTCTGAAAAACTAGAATCAATAATACCTCAATGTACTAAAATCCTCCTAGCAGGAAACATTCACCTTATTCCTGGTCCCACCTATCAAAACCAACAAATTGACAATTCCCTTCCACACAGTACTCTAACCCCACAACAGTCAGACCCCTAACCCTGATAATTTAACCTTTGCTACCATAAATATTAGAATTATAAGAAATAAAATGACTGAACTACATGCCTGGATTACCCAGCACAAGCCTGATATTCTCATAGATTCATAGGTTAAGTACTAGGCTATCGTCCCTAGGGCCTATATAAGCCTAGCCAAAAGTGGTTCCCTGGCTTTCGCCACCCAAGAAAATTATTTTCCTGTGCCCCTGTCGAGCAGAGCCACAGAAGTGATCCCCTGAGTGACTTTCCTGTTTCCCATCCAATTGTCAAGATTTCTCTTAAAGAGGGCTAATGAGGAGCTTTGCTTGACATGAATGGGTAAGTCTGTTCCAGAGCATGGGAAGTCTCTGGGACAGGAATCTATCCCTCCAGCATGTTCTGTTTATTGTGGTGACAAGGTTTAGGACCCTGGAACATGTGACCCAGAGAGATTGGGATTTCTTTAAGTGTAGCATGTCCATCAGATCTGGGTTAGACATGGCTTTGTATGTTAGGCAGAGGTCACGTCTGAATGGGCGATATACGACAGAGTAGAGATGGAGTTTTTGAGATGGTCTGCATATGGCATCTGTTTGAGGCCAGTAATCCTCTTAGTGAGGTATTTCTGTGGCCTTTCTAGTTGATGTAGATGTCTTGCAAGGTACATGCCAAATTGGGCGTTGTACTCTATAATGGGTCTAATGAGGGATGAGTAGAGAGGAACGATGACCTCTCTTTTTCTGGAGGAGAACCCCTTTGTGATGAAGTGTACCATGTAGAAGGATTTCCTGACTACTGTGGTGACGTGATTATCAAAGGAGGGACTACTGTCCACCTGAGTCCCAAGGTCTCTTATCACACTTTTGGTGTTTAGTGGGCTACCAAATATGTGGTAGTTCATAGGTATGGTGTTTTTCCCAAAGGGGATGACAATGCACTTCTTGGCATTGAGCTTTAGGCCATGACTTTGACACCAAGCATCAGTCTCAGTGAGGCCTTTTTATAGAATGTCCACATCCTTAGGTAAATCTGTTATGGCTCCTAGTTTGCAGTCATCTGCAAACTTCATTAGCCAGAGACCAGCTGTATTAGCCTGGACTTCTGAGAAGTAGATACCGAACAGGAGAGGACCCAGGACCGAAATCTGTGGTATTCCGCTTGTCAGTGGTCTGAAGTCAGATTCGGAGTCGGTTACTTTCACTGTGTGGGTTCTGTCAGTGAGCCAGTTGGCCACCCATCTTGTGACAGGGATTTATGTCCAGTCCAGTGAGTTTATCTATAATACCAGCATGGGGGATGGTGTCAAAAGCATTGGCGAAGTCAAGATAGGTTGTGTGCACCACCTTAACCTCTTCTACAGCTCTGGTGACCGCTTCACAGAAGTCAGTTAGGTTTAGGAGGCATGATCTACTTTTTACAAACCCACACTGAGTGGGGTCCAGAGTTTGGAGGTCACCTATGTCTTTGTTTATAGGCTCCAGGATGATGCATTTCATGGCCTTGCAGACCAGGCTCATCAGGATAATGGGGTGGTAGTTCCCGGGGCAAGTGATGGTACCCCCTTTGTGGAGTGGGATAACTGTCACTGTGTGCCATTCCATAGGCACAAAGCCTTACTGTGAGGCTATGGGTGAACATGGTACTTAGGTGTTGTGCCAGTTCGTTATTTAGTTTGTGCAGAACGTAGCCTGGGATGTTGTCTGGTCCCATGGATGCTGTGTTCTTGGCTTTGGAGAGTGCGGTCTTTACTTGTGCATCCATGATTTCAGGGGCTTTGCAATCTTCCGGTATGGAGATGGACTCTTTGGGGGCTGGGGTAAAGTTTGTGTTGAACCTGTATGCCAGGATGTTGGCAATATCAGTTGGTTCAGTAAATCTAGTGCCACTGTGCTGTAGCTCAGAGCAGATCTAAGTGTTGCCATTGAGATTCTTGACATAGCTATAGAATGCTTTGTGGTTGTCTTTAGACTCTATGGAAATTTTATTTTCTTAACTAGCTTTGGAGGATTTTATGAGGGATCTCAGCTTGTTATTGAGGCTGTCCAGGGAGTACCTGCAATGATGGGATTTTACTCTTTTTTGCAACAGTTTTTTCCTTCTGTTGTAGAGTTTGTTTATGGCAGGGGACCACCAGATTGGCTTCCTTTTTTTGGAGAACAGCATATTGGTTCTGTTGGGGATGGCACAGTCCATGCACTCGTGTATGTGCTTATACAGTGCATTTGTATATGTTTCAGCAGTCGTGCCTCTATTTTCCGTCTGTATGGGTGTCGTTAAGTTAGCCACTTCTGTCTTAAGAAGCATGAAGTTGGCTTTGGAGATGTTTTTTATGGTGGTTTCTTAATGGGGGGTGGGAGTGGGATATAGATGTCTAGGGTGATTAGCTTGTGATCAGATCTGACCACCGAGGAGTTGACCTCTGGCATGGAGCATATGTTACCCATATTGGTAATGACCAGGTCCAGAATGTTGCTACCCCTGGTGAGAGTATGGACAAGCTGATGCAGTGCATTGGAATTGATGAATTCCAGAAAACATTGAGCAAATGAGTTAGTACATGAGTAGTTTTCCCAGTTGATGGTGGGGTAGTTGAAATCTACCAATATTAGGGTATTGGGCTGTACCTTAATATTATCCAGTATATCGAGAAACATGGAGTGGGTGTCCTGGGGCATGATGAGAGATCTGTAACAAGCTACAACCTGAATTGCAGTCTTGCCCAGTGTTAATTGTATTTGGATAATTTTGAATGCATTATGTTGAGCAACTAGCCTGGAGGTGTGGATATCCTTTATGAATATGGACACACCTCCTCCTTTAATGTTTTGGTCCTGGTTAGGTGGTCGAAAGGTGTGGTAAGAATTGTAGCCTGGTAATGCTGGGGTGATCTCTGGAGCCTTAAACCAGGTTTCTGTCACTGCACAGATGTCGATGTTCTCCATCTTAAGGAGTGCCTTTTGAGGTTTAGACTTCTAGCAATGAGTACCATTACTCTTAGATTTTGCTTGTTTGTATCTACTATGGTGGTGCATTTGACATTTGAGCCTTGCCTAAAAAAGGCACTATAGTGGCGGCAAGAGCCTTAGTCAGTATCCGGAATCCCAGAAGCGACAGGTGCAAGCCATCCCTAGCAAAGCATCGTGGCCTGTCGATCATGTCATCTCAGGCAGACAGATACTGAATCCCCATAGAATGACACCAGAAGC
Source organism: Protopterus annectens (assembly GCF_019279795.1). NCBI lineage: Eukaryota > Metazoa > Chordata > Ceratodontiformes > Protopteridae > Protopterus > Protopterus annectens. The sequence continues at coordinate 279,760,101 of NC_056748.1, forward strand.
TTAGCCAATTGATGAAGTCAATCATTTTGTCCTTGTACTGTGGTATCATTCTGGTCGATGGCAGGATGATACTCAGGGCTAGTGTCATACCTGCCTGGGCCACATGGTCAGAGAGCTCCTCCATGTCTCTTTTCATGCAGTCCAGGGAGGTACGTCTCAGGTCATTCACTCCAACATGGACAATGACAGAGTAATATTTGTAGTGGAGTGACTTGGGTGCATGCATTATATGGCAGATCCTGGCATCCGATAGGCAGCTGACAGTATCTTTCTCCTTGTTTAGCCTGATAAGAAGGACATCAGTGTGCCTCACTATAGAGTTGACTATGACTAGTGTGTTGAGTACGTTGTTTTGCCTTATGGGCTGAGGTTGAGTTGTACACTGATTTTGTGGGCTATGTGTCATTTGCATAATGTTGGGGGGAGGTGGTTGCTTGCATTTCAGCTTTGGAGGTCTCTGTTGTTTGGGCAGATTTTTATTGAGAACCTCTGCAAATGTAGGTGTGTGTTTTGTGTTACTATATGTGGGTTTGGGTGGTGCAGGGTTTGATGGACTATGTGTTGATTTCAGTGTGGTGTTTACATTCTCCTCTTGACTGTCTAGTCTAGTCTTGGCTGGAGAGAGCTTGGCTTCCAGTTTGGCTATATAAGTGCAACTCTCACAGGTTGTAGTGTTGGGTGTTAGGAGGAGAGGGTTGTCAGTGTACATGAGGAAATTGCTACATTGCCCCAAGATGCCCAGATTCATCAGTTGGACAGGAGAAAACACTGGGAGCTGACCGTTAGACATGCCTGGTTAGTGCTTATTAATTTAAGTACTAAAAACTGTTTTCCGCTTTTTAAATGAGGAAAGATGAGTGCTGCAATAATTTGTGCATTATTTAGTGCATGGCAATGAGTTTTGGACAAGTGCTGAGCACAAAGAAACAGTTTTGAGTGCTAAAACTAGAAAACTGGTTAGTTTTAAGGGAAAATCTGAAGAGCAGACTTTCAGGCACTGGGAAAAGTTTAACAGTAGTTAAGCAGTGCTGCGCAGAGTGCAAAACCACGCAAACATGAGTTTTTAAACAAAAAGATGAAAGGGATAGAAATAGCCCAAAATAGCCAATAAAACTACAGATTCTGAGCTGAAACCACTCCTCCAGTGACAGATAGGCTGCTCAAAGCTCACCACTCTCATTGATGAACAGAGAAGCTTCCCTCTATCTTAGTAAGGTCTGGGCTATGGCTTAAACCCAGCATAAATGACTCCTAAATTACACCCCCAGCTTTAATATGATCTGTAATGACTGTATAAAGAGGAAAGGTTTTGGTATTGCTTTAACATTTCCCAACTACTACATTTTCGCTGCAACAAACCCATACTAAAATTCAGTTCAGCAGAGCTTCCCATTCCTATTAGGTTCATGGAAATAAGCAAGTATAAACAAATATGTATTACTGTCCTCTACATCCGTCCTTGTGACAGTACAGCTACACTGGAAAATATCCTGCACTGGATATCAATAACAATTTCACAATAAACTACTACTGCTAGGTGATATCAATATTAATTGGTTGAACATAATCTCTAACTCCCCTATAACTAGCATGAATTTATATGGTTTCTCACAACTAATTCATAGTCCCACACATTCTACCAATACATCAAATCCCTTATTAGATTGAAATCACAGGTACAATGTCAGATTTTGTCAATGGCTATCTCCTAATCTATACAACCAGACATCTCACACATCCACTTAAACAACATGTTTATAAAACATCATGCAATATGTCCAAGTTTAACACAGAAATATTCCATTAATAGCCTATCATCTATTAAATGGAACATCCTGAAAATCTTCCATTTAGATGATGCTGTAAATGAATTCAGTAAAACTTTCCTAAATAGCCAATAACTGGGGTTGTATTTTTTGAGTCATTTATGCTGGGTTTAAGCCAAGTTTCAATAATACAATTTGGCTAAACAAAAAAGAATGCTAATGCAGGCAGAAAAAAAAAATCAAGGAAAGAATGGTAAAAATATCTTCTTCTTCTCCTTTCGGCTTTTCCCGTTTAGGGGTCGCCACAGCGGATCACCTGTCCGCTCATGATTGGCAATGGAGTTTTACAGTGTCGAGTTGCCAGCCCGGAGCCCAACCTTCCATGGAAGGCACACACATGCACACACACCTAGGCCAATTTGGAGTGTCCAATCCACCTACAGCATGTCTTTGGGATGTGGGAGGAAACCGGAGGAAACCCATGCAACCACAGGGAGGACATGCAGATTCCGCACAGAAGGCACCCCAGCCGAGGATCGAACCAGAGAACCTCTTGCTGTGAGGTGACAATGCTAACAACTGCACCACCGTGGCAGCCTTAAAGAATGGTAAAAATATAAACCACCAAAGTATCTTGAAAACTTCAGAATGCTCTGCAACCCTACTAAAAAGCAAATTAATGAATACAAAAAACTATACACTATCAAACAACATTCAGAGCAATAGTAAACACAACCCTAAAAAATTCTAGTAAACCATTAAAGAATTCTTAAAGCTCAGTTAAAAAATCAACCTTAACCTCTCTTAATAACTCACTACTCATGCAATATTTATTTAAAGAAAAGAAATGGGGAAGATAGGAAAGTGGTGAAATGGGGAGCTCAGCTCCGGAATTCTGGTCCACTTATCAAGTGTGGTTCAAGTATTCACATTCATTTGAATTTTGGACTTTGACTTTCACGATATTATCCTTCACACTGTATATTTGGGGACTTCTGGTCCCCCTGGCGGAATCTGGGTGCTTCTCTGTGATTCATATTTGATACTATCATTTTATTTACTTTTCAGTGGGAACCATGGCCATCCACCCTCTGGATTAGTTGCACTTTCAGTGCTTTATACAGTGTAATTTCTCACATCTGGGAAGATTTACATCACATTTGACATTAGCCCTTTAGACAAACTATTGCCATGAATGTCAACTAATTACTTCAGGGGCTATGTGCGGACAAGGACGACATCCAAGTCTTTGGAATAGAATTGAACAATGGCTCCAACCAAAATAATATAACTGATCCAGTTGGCGGTTGTAGTCTCCTATTACTCAACTAGGGAAGCAAGTTAAAACCTTACGTACCAATATTTGGCATTCCAGGCTTTTCAAAGCCTATAAAAATTGTAATATTACCCCCAGAGGTCTTAGAATAAAACAACAACCCCTGGTTGGTAAACCAGATGAAACACTATTAAAGGAATGGAATTTGGCACAACAGAATGCCTCCACGTCCTTTGTGAACATATTAGCTTCCTATTATGACAGGACTATACAGGTCAATATTTGTGATGTACAAAAAATTTGTGATGAATTGAAAGAATATGAACATTTACCCAATTTTAAAGAAAATTTGAGTAAACTATAAAGGGAGTTGATCGCCTTTGAGAATGGCTTAAAGGAGAAGAAATTGCACACATTTTACAGGGATGTGGAAGATTATGAGAGAGGGAAACGTTTTGAATCACAGAGAAGTGTCAGGTTTACTGAGGGTACTAGGAATCCCAGGAATTCCAATTTACATGCAAAAAGAGGCCTTGGTCTATTTTGAAATAAAGGCACCTCACAGGGCACAACTTTGGGGGAGGAATCCTCTACTACTGACACAGAAACCACCCACAACAATGATTCTCCTGTTTCCAAAAGAGGTCGTAGTTCAGAATTCCCTTTAGGGGCAGGAGACACAGGGGGGACATAAACACAGGGGTACAAACCTTAGAGGACCTTTTTCAGTCCTTTGTGAAATGAATCCAGTTTGCTCTAATGTGCACAACATATCCAGTTTTGTATTAACATCTATTCAAGAATCATTGTTAAATAAAGGTCTTTGTTTCATTCCTGGCTTTTTTGTGGATGAGAGTACATTCGTTTCTTATATTTTGGCATTTTGTAGAAAAATTAACCTCAAATTATTTTTTTATCAACAGGATCATTCTCAAAGATCCGCTGAATTCTGTTTTTTACCATCCAATTTCAATCCACCAATGGATAAACATGTTGCCATTTTCCAGCAAGTTGTCATAAAGAATTTACATCATAATTTAGGCTCTGGGAACATCCTGCGACAGAATTTGAATAGAGAGGAACAACAGGCTTTAGAGGACCTTAAATTTAATACTGATATCATTATTCTTCCTGCAGATAAGGGTGGGGCAGTTGTGGTCATGGACTCCAGTTATTACTTGGCAGAGGGAATTAGACAGTTGTCTAACACTCAGCATTATTTGAACATACCCTTGGACCCCACTCCTAATTTTATGAAGGATATAGATGATTTTCTACGATCTGCAGTTGAGGAAGGGATCATTACCGCCAAAACTAAAATTCAATTGACTGTACAGGACCCAGGTAAACAATATTTATATCTACTGCCCAAAATTCATAAATCTTTCAAAACACCTCTTGGTAGACTGATTGTTTCTGGAATTGGCTCACTCAGAGAACCTCTGTCTATTTTTTTAACTATTTAAAACCTTTATTACCACACATTAGGGCCAGATTAAAAGACACAACAGAATTTTTGCAAATAGTCTCTGACTCTCATTTGGAACCCGATTGGTTAATGTGTACATTGAATGTTAAATCACTCTACACCTGTATTCCCCATTGGGCTGGGTTGATGGCATTGGAGTTTTGGCTCAACAAAATCAATATCTACAGCCCAGGTTTTAACACTCTTCTAATTTGCATGACTGAACATGTACTCACTAAAAATGTGTTTTATTTCCAAGATCAATGTTATTGGCAGATTCAGGGCACAGCCATGGGTGCATCTTTTGCTCCCATCTATGCTGATTTATACATGGGGTATGTAGAGGAACATATCATCTATAATGATTTACACAATTTGTACCTACCTGAGATTGACATTTGGCGACGCTACCTGGATGATTGTTGGCTTGTATGGAGAGGGGACATTGAATATCTTGAGGAATTTGTTGATTATCTAAATTGTAACAAATGGGGGGTAGAATTCACCGTAAACTACAATGCTAATGAAATTAACTTTCTTGATGCACACTTAGAGTGTAAACCGGATCACACCTTAAGAACTACGATCTATAGGAAGTATCCCCAATATAATAGTTTGTTACATGCCTCGAGTCTCCACCCTAAGCATATTATTAATAATATTCCCAAATCCCAGTTTCTCAGAATTAAGAGAATTTGTTCCTCACAGCAGGACCTTACTCATTGTCATCAGGATCTAACAAACAGGTTTTTGAATAAGGGGGTACAGCCAACACAATGTAAAATCAGCATCATTATGGGCTCATAACCAACCAAGGGACAGCCTCCTGGCATACAAAGATAAATATACCAGGAATAACCAGGATGTTCTCAGGTTGGTTACCACTTTTGGTAGGAACACTGGGTATCTCATTGGGATTATTGATAAACATTGGAATATACTTAAAACTAACACACGGCTGGATGATTGGCTGGGTGATAGATGTCAGTTTTCATACCATAAGGGGAAAACACTAGGCTCCCATTTCCTCACACTATAAAAAGATTATGCGTCAGGAGGTCATCTATCACCAAACGACTTTGTCAGGGGAGAAACTAGTTGGGTCTTACCGCTGTGGACATTGTTCCTTTTGCAAATATGTCTTTAAGACCAAGAACTTCACTAGCTAGAATACAGGCAAACTATTTGACATCTATTGCTTTGCCAGTTGTGGAACAGATTGGGTCATCTATTTAGCCACATGTGCCTGTCAAGCATTTTATATTGGACAAACATCCAGACAGTTTAGATTCCAGATGTCGGAACATTTAGGGGACATCAGGAATGCCAGAATGACCAATGCCTTGTACAAACATTGCTTGATTCATAATACAGCCAAATTTTCATTTACTATCATCGATAGACTATTGGAAAACAAATCCTTTAAAACAGGGTGGCATAACCTACTAAATATTAAGGAAAAGAAATGGATTGTCAAATTGGGTGGTCTTTTTCCACCAGGTTTAAACGACAAATTATAATATTTTTATTTGTCTATAGTAGGCTTTTGCTTGCGACTTTTTGAGTGGAATATTGCAATATATATTTTCAATATATTTCCATTACATTTTGTTTGCTTTTTATGCACATTCTTTTATTTTTCACATTATTATTGTATATAATTGTTTTGCACTATTTCTTAATCCTGTTTTCTTGACAGGAAATTATGTCATTATTGCTTTACTGGACTACATATAAATGCAGTTTTTGTGCTGCCAACCATGTTAAACCACTGAGGAAAGCTACATGCTGAAACCAGTCTGGTTATAATAAACACCTTCTGCTTCATTTTTCCTGCTGCTGGCTGTTTTGTCTTCATACAAGTTTCTCTGGCCTGTGCATCTACTGTACTTGCTAGCTCTTTGTTTGCTTGAAATGAGGAGCAAGCAGGGGGAAGAGCAAAGAGAAAACAAGGCAGTAATGTGCAGGAAAAATGTAGGAAAGAACCATAGCTATCCATTTCTTCCAGAATAAAACATACAAACTTGGCTGAATTTGGGCTGTCACTCCCCACAGAGAGAAAGGTGACCACAACACAATCTGCTATACAGAGAACTGTATAGGCAATTTGAAATAATCATGTGTGTCATGAATACACGTGTGAAATGGAGAGCTATATATGGGATGATTTTTTGGGGACAGTTGCCCATTTTTTTTTTTTGTTTTGAGAGAGAAAGGAATATTGGGAAAGGGCTATAGGAATGTCTGCATGAGGTAAGTTTGGCAGATAAGGAAGCAATTGCAGGCAGACAAGTCAAAGAAGGCAAGAGACAGGGACAGTGAAGGACATATGAAGTGGGTGAACACCATGGATAGGGTGAGGGCGGGGATATCATGAATCCATGGACATCAAGTTGGGTAACGGTGAGACTAGAGTCTTCACCTACTGGACTGTCATCACTGTCACTTCACTGCACCAATGGCTGCAGTGTCTGATGTCTGCATCTCCTTGTATTTTATACAACAATGGAGAGAAGTGTTTCCAGCCGGCATAGGCATGCAACAGTGCAGTGCAAAATCCTATGCACCATCCCTGGCAGTTTGTCACAAGTGATAAACTCACCCCCTCTGTCACTGCACCCAGAGGGAGCCACAGGACTGTCCTCTGGGGCAGATATACCTGAGAGTCAGGTAATACAGGGCCAGTAGAAGGAGTGCTACCAGGTATTGCAGCAGACATTCTGGGCAGTGGTGCTGTAGCTGGTGCAGTGGGGGCAGGCGTATCATGTAGGACAGTCTTACCCCACTGTACTATTGCAAAAAATAAAAAATTAAACAGAAAAAAAAAAGAAAATAATAAACACACACAAAAAAATGAAAATAATCGACACACAAAAAAGGGTTGGGGTGAGAGAAACTTGGGGAGAACATTAGTAACTTCATATGTGACATACAAAGCATTGATACATTTATTTTACTCTATTCTGTTACCTTTATTTTTAACACTACAAATGCCTAACAAATACCCAGCTTCTAAGAGATGCACAATATATGACAGATTGCAGTAAGCAATCCTTGATGTGTGCATACATTGTACATATGCGTGGTTCACGTATACTGATTACAGTTTACAGCAAGCCAGTGGTGGCACTGTTTTGCAGCTCTGATGTTACACTGCAATACTGAAGAAACCTTAACACATTTAATATATTATATATATTAAATATATTTGGGAAGTGTGGATTTTGAAGGCATAACTTATGACTACTTTGTAATAATGAACTGTTGTTTTATCCTCCAGAGTAATGCATGCATACTTTCCTATTACAGTTCAGAAATTAATACTTAATTTTATACAACTGTATAAGTAGCAAATAAATGTGTCATAACTTTTAATGCTAAAATAACCCTACTGTTGGGATGCATACATACCACATGCATCTCCCATCAGTGCCAATCTAGTGGCATGGGTTCACACATTCAATGCCTGGGCTGTGACAGCTGCAGAAAAAAAAGAACATAACAGAATACCATTAAGCATACCATTCCTGACTATATCCAGCTTTTAACTCTGACAAGTAATCTCTGTAATTGACAGTTACACACCTTTGGCATGCCCACAGTCCTACATTCTTCGATTCAGTGGTTGAGGGTATCCTTCTTCCTCATCCTGAGGTTTTTGTAGTGGTTTCTACATCATTCATCAGTGCGCAGTGTGAGGGATACTGGTAGCACTGGTCAGAGCCTGGGCCAGACTATTCCATGCCTCTGCCTTGAACTCAGAGCCTTAGTAGTCCCTCTTCAACAGCCTGGGCCCATGTTCATTGACTAGGAGAGTCCAACAAACACATGGGACTCCTGGACATCCCATCTTTGAGCACTGAATCTCAAAAACTCTCCAGGAATGCCAACCTTGCCTATCACAGATCAAGACCAATATAGAATAATGTTTTCCTTCCCGTTGCAGGTATCATGCTTACTGGGAGTGCATACTTTCTGGATTTGGAACATTTGAAGGTGTTGTGCATCGCTTACCATCATACAAACACTTTGTGCAACAGTGCATGATGGGAAATGTATTTGCACAATGGCAATAGTATTAATTGAATGCATCTGGTGTATGTGTGTGGCTGTCTGTGCCCTGACTGCTAAGTGGGTGGCCCACTCATGTGGTTTGTGCACTGCCATTCTACATGCAAATGAAATGTGCATAGCCAAATCCATTTGTGCTAAACAGCACATCATGCAAACAGTGGCCCAAAGAAAAAAATAGAAAAATAAACAAAGTATAAAAACTGGAGAATTAGTTGAACTGCAGAACATCAATCTATAGCATGCAGAGTAGAAACTGTTATTACACATGAGAAATGATTACATAGGTCTGGATCCCGACTCTCACTGTAATGCACTGTCACAAAACAGGAAGAAGGGGGAACTTATATATCTTTGCACCACAAAAACCTTTGCAGCAAATACATGACATAATTCCTCATACAACAAAGCTCAATTGAATGTACACAGAATATCAAGACATGACCTGATATTTGTAAATGTATTCTATGTAATATATTTGGGTGTGTTGCACTTACTGATCTCATAACCTGCTATGATTATTCCTTGTAAATATAGAGCTGTGTCCTACCTTTCTGTTTTTCTTGGTCATTCATCAGTTATATGACCAGTAGCAGAGACATGCAGTGTGTAAGCCAGTCTATATAGTTTACCATAAAATGTGTGAGGATGTTCACTGAGGACAATATGATAGACAGTTGCCATCAAATTGATGGAAGGTTGAATTCCACAAACAAGCATAGACTGCTGTTTTGGGGGTTGGGAGCAAAGGTGGGTTCCTGTCATGGAACATGCAAGGGTATAATGTTCTTTCAAGGGGGTGGACCCAGGATGAGTTACTGTTATGGCACAAACAAGGCTATGTTGCGCTTGTTACTCTCCTTGTTTTTCATCCTGCTTGTTTGATCTTGTGAGGGTGGCAAAGCTGAAAACTGATATGTGCCTCATTACTTTCAAACTTCTTTCTGCTATGATTTCACATTTCAAACATATGTTGCTAAACTGAGGGCATGCAGTGATTATCATTATTTTGGGGAGGTATCAATGTGTGAATCTTTGAGGCCTGAGGCCTACTACTTGCCAATGGTCACATACAAGTCAAATAAGTCTCTGCTCTCACATGTGACATTACTTTTTGTACAAATCTCCCACCCAGTAGTTGCTTACTGTACCAAGTGATGAAATACAAGGACATGTCATAATATTATTATACAATACAGCACTTGTTCAGGACTTACCTTGTAAATGCTGCAGTTGACACAGTGTTAGTTCGGGGCTGATTGTGATGCAAGCAGTACACAGTCAGTGTATGGGTAGGTAAATGCTGTGGCTCTGAGTTGAGGCTGGCAGTGTTTGCAGGATTCCTGCATTGTGTCCCTGTCCACCTTGTAGCACTCAACAATGTCTATGTCATGTATGTTGTGATAAGGCAAATGTGGCCTGAAAACTTTTCTCTGTCTCAGCCTAGGCATATTGGCAGCAGTAGCACTGCCTACAGCCTGTAGCACATACAAATGGAGTTACACAGCAGCAGCTCCTAACATTTTGTCTGTGTAGACTTTCTGTGTCTGTACTCCACTACTTTTGAAATCCACAGGAAAAACCATCATGGAGTCTAAATGGTTGCTTTATAACTTTGTGAATAGCTCCACCAGTTTAGTTGATTAGCATGCAATTCAGCTGCTTATGCTGTAATTAGCATCTCTGAAACAGAGCCTAGACATATACAGTCCATTAATAACCTACTGCATCATAAAAAGGCAAATGTGTAGCTAGCCAAACTGATGGTGAGGATACTTGCTACATGTTCAGCAAAGCAAACTATTTTCCAAGCTGTCTTTACAGAAAAGTATTGAACTCCAGCAGGTATGTGGTCTGTCTTTTTTTACCTACATAATGTATATGCTGGAATATATTAATGAATAATGTGAAGCAAAGCCTTTTACACTATCTGTATGCATTAAAGAAGTGTAGTGAAGGCATGGCCATGTTTGTCAAGCCATTTCAGAGGTACAAATGATTGACAATACATGAAAATAGCAAGCTGTGTGACACATATGTACAATATTTCAGGGACAGGTTCTTTTAATGTATGTTTAGTATTTCCAATGTGTTTTATTAGCAAAATGGTTCATGTGCCTGTTCTTTAATGGGTAGGGGAAGCAAAGAAAATTTACTGTTATGTCACAAACTACAATGGACTGTATGGTGCTTTCCTTCTTGGAAGGGATCATCCCAATATGCCATAGAGGCTGAGGATATGGTAGGAAATCATTGATAACATAAATGCCATGGGAAGCTATGGCTGTACTTATGAGCAGGTGCACCACAGGGCCACTGACATGATCACATCTGCATGGAGGCATGCAGCTGCTGTTGCCTGAGACCAGAGGGACTGTTACAGAACCACCTCTCACCCCAATAAGGAATTCATGGTGAATCTTCTGACACAGGATAACTCACAGCAGGAATATGTCCTTGATGAGGATGTAACTCCTTCTCAGTCCCAGGAAGAGCTTCCAGGTAGTCTTTGTTATATGACCAGTTCAATATTGTTGTATAGTAAAACAATTGAAATAAAAGTTACTTCCGTGTCACTTGTGTTTTTTTTGGGGGGAGGGGTATTGAACATTAGTACAGTGATAAGCTCAGTTTGGAGCTGTCAATCACATACTTCTTAAAGTAAAACATCATGCGGATTGAGAGGAGTACATGTAGTACCTCCTGTATTACTGCTAAATGCGATGACATTGGCCTTACCTCTTGCTGAACTTCTTTCAGACCGTCTGAAATAGAGCACCATAGGCCACCTGCAAGTGGTAAGCCAAATCAAGTTATTTCAGTATTGCAGATCAATTTCTACTAATCTAATGTGTCATTTAAACCTGTTGTGTATATTGTTGTACTGTCCGTAATACTGGTAGCACTGTTAGTTGTTTAGCATATATTGCACCATAGCAGGTATTAATGTATGCCTGTGTTACTCCCTTTTTAACACAGGTGATCATGACACTGGGAGTGTTGGCCCTGTGCCACCTGATGTCAGTGTCTCATCAGACACTGATGATGATGATGGTGATAAAACTGAGGCACAGTCGGGAGGTACACAGGTTGAATCTGACACAGAGGTTGGCATCCAGCCACCCTCTTCTTTTTCCCCCAGACACAGCCAGTAGGTCTACGCCTAACCAGTCGACTGAGCCCACAGATATAGGGAAGGTGGAGGGCATTGACACTAAGCAGGGAAGCGTGGCTAATGCAGCTTCATGCCTGTTGAGTCTGGCTGTAGCTAAAGTGTTGGTGAGGTGCCACTCAGGATGGTTGATAGGGGTTCGTGGAGACAGCCTGCTGTCCATCTTCCAAGTGCTGCAGGTGTCACTTCCTGTGTCACTCGACATATGTTTAGGGCCATCATAGAGGCATAGGCACATTCAGAAAGGTCCTCCAGACAAATCCTCAGGGCTGTGAATGTGGCACAATCTAATATGTAATTGCCTCCACCATGTTACCAATTCTCTGGATCAGATGAATGACATGTTGGAACTAGGGATGTCTGTCATGAAACATCAACTGGGAGGGGAATGGCATCCTCATGGGCATAGGTCAGCCACATCTGCTGAGAGCCAAGGTGGCCATTCCCTATCAAGCTCCCATAGTGGCAGTACTTCAGGTGGTCCATCAGGGAGTGTGCTGTCCACACCCAGACATGGTAGGCCATGGGGTCATGTTCCTGGGCATTCCTGTGAAGGGATCATGTCCAGCAGACATTGGTCATGTTCAGGTAGCTGCACTCCATCTGAACTTGGGCATGAAGGTGCCAGTGCAACTCCTGGCAGAACTAGTTCCCATGGTCAGGTGTGACAGTGATAAACTGGCACCTCTACCATGCATGGCTCACACTTGCCCAACATACCAAGATGTAGAGTTAGCCTTGAGCTAGGCTGTAATCATGCAGACTCTCACATACCACTTTCCCATAGAGGACCCCTACAGACACACACATACGCAGCTTGCCTGCTTCACTCTTTCCCTCACACACACACTCACTGGTCTTTTGTGTCAGCCTAGGCCTCCTGCCACCCCAACACCCCCCAGCACCCTATGCAAGTAATGATAACTGTGCCATATCCCTGTTTTCTCTCTCTTGGATTCAGGGATACAAAAGTTTTGTGTCCGATGCACAGGATGCATAGTTACATTAGTATCTACTATATCCACATTTGTGTTGTTGAACTGATAACTCTACCTGTCAGTTATATTTGCCTTTCCAAGTGTTACAGTGGATAGCATCATCATGACAGTACTGTCTAGTATATTCTTTTGTAAGTGTTGGGACGTCAGGAACTTCAATGTGTATCATTACTTTATAACCTTTCTCTTTAATGTTTTCCAGTACATACATATGGTACACATCATAAGACATGCCATCACATGCAGATCTCAGGATTGTATGACAGTACTGATGTCAAGCTCATCAGAGCAGTAATACAGTATAATCCTCTCTTTTGCGGGAACCTCACCAGACACATGGAGCAGTTGGACAGACCACAGGGCTTTCTCATCAAGATAACACAGGACCTATTAACCATGACAAAATGTATGTGGGTAGATTAATAGACATGTCACTGTCATCTGTTTGGTATCGCATTACATTATAACTGTGATTTTAAGCCTATTACTTTTGGTTTAAGCACTTTGGCTTCAAGTCAGTTGTCTTTTATTACGAAGGTTTGTATTCCTCACTCTGGTGGGAAGTGAGAGTAGCCTCTGAGCTGGGAATCGCTGGTTGAATGCTTATTGTGGCTGTTGTTCTAAGTCTCTTTGTTATGGTTTAAGCACTTCGCCTCCAAACCAGTTATTTTACATTAATAAGGTTTGTGGTGTAGACTCTTGTGGCGGGGAGGATAGCCTACACCCTTCTAAGCTGGTATTTGCTGGTTGAAGGCTTACTGTGTCTGTTATTCTGAAAGTGTCTTAGTTCTGGTTCAAGAACTTGTGTTCCAGACCACTCTTTTTATACCAGGAATGTTTATTTTCTTCAATCTTGTTGCAAGACTTTACTGGACTGCTGCTTTATTTAAAAGTTTTGTTCTGTTGTGATTGCGATGTTCTGCACTTTGGATTTCTAGGACTTCTGCATTTTATAGCATAATCTTGATTTAAGCTTGCTAAATTTAGACTGTTTTGTATCACTGGAGCACTAAAAACAGCCCTCTTACATTAAGAAGGCCCCCCCTGCACACTTGTAGCAGAACTGTGCAGCCAAGTACCGATCTGACTTGGGGATTGCTGGAATGAGGCTTCCTGTTGGCCTTTCCCTTATTTGACTTGTTTAAAATAGTTTAACTTCACTTGTATTCCAGCATTGTGTTTTGGGGTGTTTACTGTAGCTGCTAAGAGCTTGCACTGTTGCCCTGCGAACAACTCAGGTGTGCATTGTGAAACACTGACACATTTTCGTAACCCTAGCCCTCCATAGAATAGAGATTTTGTTAGTCTTGCACCAAAACCTGATCCATATTAACCCAACCAGTTACTGGTAAAACAACTAATACAACATGTGAGAGATGTATCTATACTATGAATATGGAATCAATTTTCTCACATAACAACAAACCAGATATCAAACATGTTGTCAGCACAAAAAATTCACCTGTTGCACATAAGCTAATAACACATAAACCCACATACATGGAAGTACTCGCTAGAAACCTAACTAAAGATTGGAGACATCCCAGGCACAAACCTACTGCAAACAGTGCAGACCCAACAGAATCTACTACACATAATAATACACATGTCAGAGTCTCAGCCAATAAGCTCCTCAGGCAAAACACTTAAAAACCAAATCACTTTCTCATAAGCAACTCCATAGTGAGACACACAGATGCCTCCCTCACCAGGCTGGACAAGGAGAAGGTCACAATCAGCTGCCTGACAGGTGCCAGGGTCTCTCAGATCATGCATATACTCAAGTCTCTCAACAACAAGTACCGTTATGACTCTGTCATAGTCCATGTTGCAGTGAGTGATTAGAGACATACCTCACTCTACTATATGAAGGTGCTTGCCTCCCCATAGTGGACTTTTTAGACAATGTTAGAAGTAAAGTCCCAGTGTAAAAATATCCACCACAGACAAAAACTGAAGGTTCTGCTGCTTAATGCATAGAGTTAAATAAAACTGCAATCACTGGAAGAATTCCTTACCTTGGCAGATGCTCATGTCTGTGCAGTCACACAGACATGGTTCAAGGCTGCAGAGAGCACCCTGACCATGCAGGGGTACAATGCCTTCCACACATTCACACATCAAAACAAGTGTGAAAGAACCAAAGGTGGAGGTGTATGCATCTTCATTAAAGACACATACACAGTGCTACTCCAATTCTACTAACTGAATGTAAACCCCCCCCTTCCAAATCATAGATCGCTAGAGGTCCCCCACCCTGAACCACAAGGACCACTCTGCCTACTTAAACCTAATTGAGTCACTCACTAGACAGCCAAACACCTCAGTCAAGTGTGAATTTTAACTATCCTTCCATCGATTTGGAGTTATATATGTGCACAAACACATTCACCCTAAGGTCTGGACTTTGTTAATATACATGTTGTGTAAGAGATATCCTGCACCCCCACCAAGGGGCTTGAATGTCCTAGACTTGGTACTGAACAACATGGTTCATAGGTTCATAGGTTCGTACTAGGCTATCTGTCCAAGGGCATTTATAAGCCTAGCCCATAGTTATTTGGCTTTCGCCACCCCTTTAGTTTGAATAAAACTATGCCTATTATTTTGCTGTGCCTCTGTCAAGCAGTGACACTGAAGTAATTCCTGGGGTATATCTGCGTTCCCCCATCCATTGGTCAAGATTCCTCTTGAACAAGGCCAGCGAGGTGCTCTGCCTCACATGTACCGGGATTTTGTTCCACAGCATAGGGAGTCTCTGGGTGATGAATCTGTCCCTCCAGCACGTTCTATTAATAACCTTGTCAAGGTTTAAGTCTCCCGCCCTTGTGGTTCTGAGGGATCTAGATTTTTTGAGGTGAAGCATATTCATCAAATCAGGGTTTGACATGGCCTTATATGTCAGGCACAGGTCACCTCTGAGCAAGCGGTATGAGACTGAATAGAGCTGGAGTTCTTTCAGTCGGGCAGCATAAGACATATTTTTGAGACCCTTTATCCTTTTGGTGAGGAACTTTTGGGGCCTTTCCAGCTGCTGCAGGTGTCGGGTCAGATACATTCCGAATGGGGCATTGTACTCAATCATAGGTCTAATGAGTGATGAGTACAGGGGGACGATGACCTCCCTTGATCTAGATGCGAATCCCTTCATGATCAGGTGGGCAATGTAGAAGGTTTTCCTAACTACTTTAGCAACATGAGTGTCAAACGAAAGGCTACTGTCAACCTGGGTCCCCAGATCCCTGATGACTTCTTCTGTGCTCAGTGGATTGCCACCTATATGGTAGCTAGGGGTAACCTTGTTTTTCCCGAAGGGTATGACTATGCATTTCTTGGCATTTAACTTTAGGCCATGGCTCTGGCACCAGTTATCCATTTCTGTGAGGCCCTTCTGAAGGATATCTGTGTCAGATGTGTTTTCGACTATGGCCCAGTTTGCAGTCATCTGCAAACTTTGTCAGCCATAACCCTCCTGTGTTTGCTTGTACTTCAGAAAAGTAGATGTCGAACAAGAGTGGACCCAGGACTGATCCCTGTGGGACACCACTTGTGACAGGCTTTGAGTCTGACATGGCTCCAGCAACTCTGACCCTGTGGGTTCTGTCACTTAGCCAGTTTGCAACCCATCTTGTGATGTATGGGTTTACATTCAAGCTGATGAGTTTTTCGATGATACCTGAGTGGGGTATTGTGTCGAAGGCCTTTGCCAGGTCAAGGTAGGCTGTATGGACTGCCTTTCCCTCATCAATGGCCTTGGTGACTGTCTCGAAAAAGTCAACCAAGTTTAAAAGGCATGATCTGCCTTTGACAAAGCCAAACTGGGTTGGATCCAAAGTCTGCAAGTTCCCTATGTCTTTATTTATGAGTTCCATTATGATCCTCTCCATGGCTTTGCAGATAAGGCTTGTCAAGCTAATGGGACGGTAATTTCCAGGGTCGGTGGAGGCACCGCCCTTGTGAAGTGGGACCACAGTCGCCGTCGCCACTCCTTGGGTGCGTATCCTGAGGTGAGGCTAAGATTAAACAGCTGTCCTAACTGCGGGTTTAATTCCTCATTGAGTTCGTGGAGCACACAGCCGGGGACACCATCCGGTCCCATGGATGCTGTGTTTTTGCTTTGGAGAGAGCAGTTCTCACCTGGGTGTTGGAGATGTTTGGGGGCTACAATCCTCTGGTATAGATATCTCTCCTTTTGGGGAGGGAGAAGTTTGCACTGAACCTGTCAGCCAGTATGTTGGCAATGTGTGTAGGTTCAGTAATCTTCACATCATTTTGAACTAATTCTGAGCATATCTGGGAGTTTCCTCCTAGGTTTCTAACATAGCTAAAGAAGGCCTTATGATTGTCTTTTGAGTCCTTGGCGATTTTTCTCTCAAAATTTGCCTTGGATGATTTTATGAGAGCTCTTAGTTTTTACTTATAATGATCAAAGGTGTCTTACCTTTCAAGGATTTTGCTCTATCTTGTAGTAGCTTCCTCCTTTTGTTGTAGAGCTTGTTTATGGCTGGGGTCCACCAGACTGGACGCTTGCCTTTGGTACAAAGAGTCTTAGTTTTGTTTGGGATTGCCTGATCCATGCAGTCCTGTAGGTGCTGGTAGAAGGCATTTGTAAGTGATTCAGCGGTTTGAGTAATGTTTACCACTGGCTCAGGGGCCTTAAAGGAGACCACATTAGTTTTTAGAAGTGTGAAGTCGGCTTTTGAGAAGTTTTTCACTGTGGTCTTTTTATTTCAGGTGGGGCGGGATGAGGACCTCCAGCGAGATTAGTTTATGATCTGATCTCACCAGTGAGGGGTATACTTCGGTGTTGAACATTTTGATCCCATGTTCGTGATGATGAGATCAAGTATGTTTTCTCCTCTTGTGGGGATGGTGACTAGTTGTTCCATGGCATTTGAGTTTATGAACTCCAGGAACCTTTGGGCTAGAGTGTTTGGGCTTGAGTAGTGTTCCCAGTCTATATTAGGGTAGTTGAAGTCACCTAGTATGATGGTGTTTGGAGATACATTTATCCCCTCCATTGTTTTCAGGAAGGCTATGTGAGGTTCCTGAGTTTGAGAGGGTGGCCTGTAACATGCTACAAATTGCAGAGCAGTCTTGCCTATGGTTAATTGCACCTGGATGGTCTCCGATGCATCGTGCGTTGCCACCAACCTTGAGGTGTGGGTGTCCTTTATGAATATGGACACCCCCCCCCTCCTTTCTTGGTGTTGTCCGGATTTTGGGGCCAGAACGCATGATATGAGGTGAAACCTGCTAGTGCTGGGGTGCTCTCAGCAGCCTTGAACCAGGTTTCTGTCACAGCACAGACATCGATGTTCTCCATACTGAGAAGGGCCTCGAGTGCGTGCATCTTGAGATTGAGACTTCTGGCATTGAGCAGCATTACCCTTAGTTTTTTTACTTTTTTGTGTTCTAGGGTGGTAGGTTTAGAATTTGAAGAAAACACCAAAAGCCAGCAAGATGGTATCACCATTTATTCAGAGGCACAAAAGGACAGAACATGTCCAATTCAAAAACTCATACTAGTTTCGGCACCAGCCTTCATCAGTGAGTGAAAATCCTTCAAAAATACATGGTCAACGTCAGTTTAAATTTGTGAATAAACCAATGACAGTGCAAACATTTGCATAAAGCTCTCAAATAGGATTTAAAGCAACATAACACTGCTCAATAAGGAAAATTCATATATATCCCCATACAATACAAGTATAAAAAATATAGTTCTAATAATGAACTATAATGTCATCAAACAAATAATTACATATTGTCATATATATGATTTAGTCTTGAATTGCAAAGGGAAAAATATATCAATAGAAATATGACCAAATGATAAGATGGTTTATAAATGGTCATTGAGACCTGGGGGAAAAAGGGCTCCTAAGTGTGTAATCCAGTATTTTTCCTTATGGCTCAAAATACCTTGCCATCCTGTCTGGTTTTGCCTATTCCCTGTAATTTTATCAATGATTGTAAACATAAACTTGGCACTGGGATGTTTAACTGTATGTAAGTATAGGGCATTAGATGCCTTGTGGTTCCGTATCGCTCGATGTTCCCCAATTCTGATACGTAATGAGCGTGAAGTCTTGCCAACATAGAATGATTTACATTGGCATGTGGCCAAATAGATAACCCAGCTAGTGGAACAATTGCCAAAAATCTTGATGTCATACACTTTACTAGTATTGGAGCTCGTAAATTGTTTAAGCTGGTTAACATAAACACAAGAAACGCAATGTCCACACCTGAAAGTTCCCAATAATTCATCCCCCAATATGGTGAGTTGTTTAAATTTAGCTGCCCCACTTTCTCTATGTTTGTAATGAGAAAATAGAGTGCCTAATGTTTTACCACGTCTGAATGAAAATGAACATTGCTTATCTAGTATTCCCCTCAAAAAATCATTAGCTAATAAGATATTCCAATTTTGGTTCACGGCTTGTCTGACCGTCTGATGATTTTTGCCCAATGTGGTGATTAGTCTCACTTTAGAGTTATTAATGTTATGACTTTTGTCCCTGTATTCCAACAGTGTCTTTCTATCTTGGTTGTCTGAATATGTCCTAGCTAGTTCTATATCAGAAATGCTATAACCCCGGTCCAAAAATCTGGTGAGTAAATCAGTTTTGGCTGTAGAGTAGTCATGTAAACATGAATTAATTCTCCGAATTCTAAGATATTGAGATTTGGGGATGTTCCGGATGGTGTGGCGTGGATGCATGCTATGTGCATGTAACAGGGTATTAAACTGAGGATATTTTCGAAAGATTTTAGTATTAAGTGTGTTGTCAATATTACGATATACCGTAACATCCAAAAAAGTTATGACATCTCTATGAAATGTGATTGAAAATTCAATACCCCAAATGTTGTTATTCAGATGTTCCAAAATTCCTGTAAATAGTTCGCATCTGCACGCCACACCATCCAACAATCATCTAAATATCTTCTCCATATGTCTATTTCCACAAGGTATAAATTGTGTAAAGGGTTATAAATCAGGCATTCTTCAAGGTAGGCCATGAAAAGATCTGCATAGATGGGGCAAAAGAGGCCCCATGGCGTCTGTAGTTGCCAATAGCAATCACCCTGGAAATAGAACACATTTTTGTTTAATACATGTTCTGTGAGACAAATAAGTAGAGTATTGAAACCGGAGAATATAATTCTGACTTAACAAGCCAATATTCAACAGCCTGAAGCCCTGCCCAATGTGGAATACTAGTGTAGAGGATTTAACATCCAGAGTGCACATTATCCAATGGGGTTCCAGTTGGCAATCTTCAATGATTTGCAAAAATTGCGTAGTGTCCTGAATTCTTGCTCTGACCAAGGACAACAGTGGTTTTAAGAATTGGGTTAGAAAAGCAGACAGGGGTTCTGTGAGAGAACCATGACCAGAAACTATAGGCCTACCTGGTGGATGTGTCAGGGATTTGTGTATTTTGGGTAATAGATACAAAATTTGTCTAGCCGGTTCCTTTACCTGTAGATGTTGAACCGTTTTGTTTGTGAGTATACCCTCCTCCAATGCAGTTTGTAAAAAGACATCTATCTCTTTTTTGAATGTCATAGTTGGATCAATATCCATTTTCATGTAGCATTGTTTGTCAGATAGTTGTCGTAAACCCTCATTTATATAAAAGTCCATATTTAAGATCACCACTGCACCCCCCTTATCAGCTTGAACAATTGCTATGTTGTGATTGTTCCTAAGTTCTGATAAAGCCACTCTTTCGGTGGAACTAATATTGTCCCTACCAGTAGCAACCTCAAAAAGGGGAAAATGTAGATCCTTTAACACCGCTTGTTGAAATATCGCTACATTCTTATTCATAGGTGGCTGAAATGTTGATTTATGGAAGGTAAAGTCAGTAGATCTTTGAGCATTGGAACTATCCTGTTCTGAAAAAAACAGTTTAAGGTTGAGTCTACGACAAAAATCAATAACATCTAATGAGGTTTGGTATTCATCACAAAAAAAGCTAGGAACAAAATTTAACCCTTTATTAAGAACTTGTTTTTGTTCTGATGTTAATACATGATCCGATAGATTCAACACATTTTGAAAACCTTGTGTATCTACTTGAGTAGTGCCTGAATCAGCCCTGTCATGGAATCTGTAGATATATTTGTTTCTATGTTTCCTCCCCCCTCTGGATTTCCTACCATGTCTAAAGGGTAATGGGTGTTGGTTTTCTTTTTGAGTGGAGAATTGACGGTGTTAACATATTCACCGTCGGTAGTAGATGACTCCTCCCCTGAGGTACTGGTTTGAAAGTGGTCTCTGTTCTTTAATATAGATCTAGGCCTTTTTCTAGACCTGCCCCTGCCCATGGTGGGTACATTATCTTGAAACCTCACAGATCGTTGCACTTGAAATGGATGTCCCCTTTCATAGTCATTGCTATCCCTATTAAATTTTTTTATTTTCCTCTCCCTGATAATTTTATCATAGGATGTTAGTTCCTTGGACAACTTGTCTATATGTTCAAAATATTTGGGACTCGATTCATATTTTTTACATGTATTTGCTAGATTTTAACTTCCGAAAGACATATATCTATTGTTCTTTCATAATAAGAAGCTAAAATTTTCACAAAACCATGGATCCTTCTTTAAGTGCGCATCCCATTCTTCATTAAGCCTCTCTTCAGATCTGCTTACAAGTGGGTGCAATTTTATCCGTAGTCCCCTAGGTGCAATGTTTTTATGTAGGTAGGCTTTAAATAGACGGAGATGCCAAATATTGGCTCTTAGTCCTTTCAAGCCTTTTTCCAAATCCCGAAAACAGAACTCACAATTATCTGTGGGATTTGTAACAGATTGAATGGGGTTGCTGCTTGGGGCTTGGTTAACACCAAAAATAGCCAAGTCTTCCCTATCAGCACACAACCCCTCCAAGATTTTATCTAGATCCATGTTGAATGACAAATGTCCAAGGAACAAACAAAAAATATAGTACTAAAAAAATTGTTATAATACTACAAAGAAATAGCAAGAACCATGGGAGGGATGGACAGGGGCAGGACCAGAACAACCCAGAACGAGGTATCAACAAAACTGAGTTGTTTGACTATCCCTTAGATCAATTTCAAATCAGTATAACATTCAGAGTATATACCTTGAGGAATCAACCTAAAATATATAACTTGCTAATATCCAGCCATTGCCTTGTTTGTCACAAAATGGCACAAATGTAATATGACAATTTCAAGATTTGTTACAAAACATAACTAAAAACCTAGATCAAATGTTGTCTTGTACATATTAATAAAATACAGCATATATATAATGTTGGCCACTGACAACTTTTATAAACATCTAAACTCTGTCCACCACATATAGTTCACTAGGTGTCAAAAAAACAGATTCAAACCCTTGTTGATCTATGACAAAAACATAGCCTACAAACAGTGTAGTAGACAAGATATCAATAGGGTTCAACCAATGTGCATCAAAAAGTAGTGCTACATGTATGAACAAAACTTGCTTAGCTTAAAATATATATCAAGATGAAGTATGTTATAGTCAGAGGCCAATTTAAAATGTTAAGCTAACATTTGGATCCCCATAACATGATAGTAATCACTAAATAAACTGATGTTATATCTTGTTATGTATAAGATCAATAGCCCAGCACTGTATATGCTGTTCAAAACCAAATGTGCATAATATTAAACTCCCATCTATGTACAGGCCAAACCACTGTTGTTATGAACATTCTTGTTGATCAACTACAATATTAAATAAAGAGAGTATTTAAAGAGTATTTGCAAAAAAGTTGTTGGACCACAAACACAATTGTGAAATATTAATCAACCAAAATTTGCTTAGTACCAAAACTGAAATGTTGTTAGGAACCACCAAGTAATTTGTTTTTTTAAAAATGTTATCAAAATTGTAGGTTCCAACTAAATGTATCAGCGGCCCAAAATTATAAGGCATCAACCCTATACATGGCCAGTTAACTCAAAATAATGTCGGACGTTCAATCCGTACACTAATCATGGGACTACAAGTACATGTTTTGCTTTCTTTAACAACTGGATACAAACCATGTACATGTGTTAATGCTTAAAACTATATTTTATCAAGCGATGGTTGTTACTCATCACGATTAATGATTATTATTTAGGGAAGCTGTTTTTTAACACTGTTTTATTTATTTTCAGTTGATGAGGGGTGTTACATCGCATTGTGGCATGATTAGTGTACGGATTGAACGTCCGACATTATTTTGAGTTAACTGGCCATGTATAGGGTTGATGCCTTATAATTTTGGGCCGCTGATACATTTAGTTGGAACCTACAATTTTGATAACATTTTTAAAAAAACAAATTACTTGGTGGTTCCTAACAACATTTCAGTTTTGGTACTAAGCAAATTTTGGTTGATTAATATTTCACAATTGTGTTTGTGGTCCAACAACTTTTTTGCAAATACTCTTTAAATACTCTCTTTATTTAATATTGTAGTTGATCAACAAGAATGTTCATAACAACAGTGGTTTGGCCTGTACATAGATGGGAGTTTAATATTATGCACATTTGGTTTTGAACAGCATATACAGTGCTGGGCTATTGGATCTTATACATAACAAGATATAACATCAGTTTATTTAGTGATTACTATCATGTTATGGGGATCCAAATGTTAGCTTAACATTTTAAATTGGCCTCTGACTATAACATACTTCATCTTGATATATATTATAAGCTAAGCAAGTTTTGTTCATACATGTAGCACTACTTTTTGATGCACATTGGTTGAACCCTATTGATATCTTGTCTACTACACTGTTTGTAGGCTATGTTTTTGTCATAGATCAACAAGGGTTTGAATCTGTTTTTTGACACCTAGTGAACTATATGTGGTGGACAGAGTTTAGATGTTTATAAAAGTTGTCAGTGGCCAACATTATATATATGCTGTATTTTATTAATATGTACAAGACAACATTTGATCTAGGTTTTAGTTATGTTTTGTAACAAATCTTGAAATTGTCATATTACATTTGTGCCATTTTGTGACAAACAAGGCAATGGCTGGATATTAGCAAGTTATATATTTTAGGTTGATTCCTCAAGGTATATACTCTGAATGTTATACTGATTTGAAATTGATCTAAGGGATAGTCAAACAACTCAGTTTTGTTGATACCTCGTTCTGGGTTGTTCTGGTCCTGCCCTGTCCCTCCCTCCCATGGTTCTTGCTATTTCTTTGTAGTATTATAACAATTTTTTTAGTACTATATTTTTTGTTTGTTCCTTGGACATTTGTCATTCAACATGGATCTAGATAAAATCTTGGAGGTTGTGTGCTGATAGGGAAGACTTGGCTATTTTTGGTGTTAACCAAGCCCCAAGCAGCAACCCCATTCAATCTGTTACAAATCCCACAGATAATTGTGAGTTCTGTTTTCGGGATTTGGAAAAAGGCTTGAAAGGACTAAGAGCCAATATTTGGCATCTCCGTCTATTTAAAGCCTACCTACATAAAAACATTGCACCTAGGGGACTACGGATAAAATTGCACCCACTTGTAAGCAGATCTGAAGAGAGGCTTAATGAAGCATGGGATGCGGCACTTAAAGAAGGATCCATGGTTTTTGTGAAAATTTTAGCTTCTTATTATGAAAGAACAATAGATATATGTCTTTCGGAAGTTAAAAATCTAGCAAATACATGTAAAAAATATGAATCGAGTCCCAAATATTTTGAACATATAGACAAGTTGTCCAAGGAACTAACATCCTATGATAAAATTATCAGGGAGAGGAAAATAAAAAAATTTAATAGGGATAGCAATGACTATGAAAGGGGACATCCATTTCAAGTGCAACGATCTGTGAGGTTTCAAGATAATGTACCCACCATGGGCAGGGGCAGGTCTAGAAAAAGGCCTAGATCTATATTAAAGAACAGAGACCACTTTCAAACCAGTACCTCAGGGGAGGAGTCATCTACTACCGACGGTGAATATGTTAACACCACAATTCTCCACTCAAAAGAAAACCAACACCCATTACCCTTTAGACATGGTAGGAAATCCAGAGGGGGGAGGAAACATAGAAACAAATATATCTACAGATTCCATGACAGGGCTGATTCAGGCACTACTCAAGTAGATACACAAGGTTTTCAAAATGTGTTGAATCTATCGGATCATGTATTAACATCAGAACAAAACAAGTTCTTAATAAAGGGTTAAATTTTGTTCCTAGCTTTTTTTGTGATGAATACCAAACCTCATTAGATGTTACTGATTTTTGTCGTAGACTCAACCTTAAACTGTTTTTTTCAGAACAGGATAGTTCCAATGCTCAAAGATCTACTGACTTTACCTTCCATAAATCAACATTTCAGCCACCTATGAATAAGAATGTAGCGATATTTCAACAAGCGGTGTTAAAGGATCTACATTTTCCCCTTTGAGGTTGCTACTGGTAGGGACAATATTAGTTCCAATCGAAGAGTGGCTTTATCAGAACTTAGGAACAATCACAACATAGCAATTGTTCAAGCTGATAAGGGGGGTGCAGTGGTGATCTTAAATATGGACTTTTATATAAATGAGGGTTTACGACAACTATCTGACAAACAATGCTACATGAAAATGGATATTGATCCAACTATGACATTCAAAAAAGAGATAGATGTCTTTTTACAAACTGCATTGGAGGAGGGTATACTCACAAACAAAACGGTTCAACATCTACAGGTAAAGGAACCGCTAGACAAATTTTGTATCTATTACCCAAAATACACAAATCCCTGACACATCCACCAGGTAGGCCTATAGTTTCTGGTCATGGTTCTCTCACAGAACCCCTGTCTGCTTTTCTAACCCAATTCTTAAAACCACTGTTGTCCTTGGTCAGAGCAAGAATTCAGGACACTACGCATTTTGCAAATCATTGAAGATTGCCAACTGGAACCCCATTGGATAATGTGCACTCTGGATGTTAAATCCCTCTACACTAGTATTCCACATTGGGCAGGGCTTCAGGCTGTTGAATATTGGCTTGTTAAGTCAGAATTATATTCTCGGTTTCAATACTCTACTTATTTGTCTCACAGAACATGTATTAAACAAAATGTGTTCTATTTCCAGGGTGATTGCTATTGGCAACTACAGACGGCCATGGGGGCCTCTTTGCCCCCATCTATGCAGATCTTTCATGGCCTACCTTGAAGAATGCCTGATTTATAACCCTTTACACAATTTATACCTTGTGGAAATAGACATATGGAGAAGATATTTAGATGATTGTTGGATGGTGTGGCATGCAGATGCGAACTATTTACAGGAATTTTTGGAACATCTGAATAACAACATTTGGGGTATTGAATTTTCAATCACATTTCATAGAGATGTCATAACTTTTTGGATGTTACGGTATATCGTAATTGACAACACACTTAATACTAAAATCTTTCAAAATATCCTCAGTTTAATACCCTGTTACATGCACATAGCATGCATCCACGCCACACCATCCCGAACATCCCCAAATCTCAATATCTTAGAATTCGGAGAATTAATTCATGTTTACATGACTACTCTACAGCCAAAACTGATTTACTCACCAGATTTTTGGACGGTTATAGCATTTCTGATATAGAACTAGCTAGGACATATTCAGACAACCAAGATAGAAAGACACTGTTGGAATACAGGGACAAAAGTCATAACATTAATAACTCTAAAGTGAGACTAATCACCACATTGGGCAAAAATCATCAGACGGTCAGACAAGCCGTGAACCAAAATTGGAATATCTTATTAGCTAATGATTTTTTGAGGGGAATACTAGATAAGCAATGTTCATTTTCATTCAGACGTGGTAAAACATTAGGCACTCTATTTTCTCATTACAAACATAGAGAAAGTGGGGCAGCTAAATTTAAACAACTCACCATATTGGGGGATGAATTATTGGGAACTTTCAGGTGTGGACATTATGCTTCTTGTGTTTATGTTAACCAGCTTAAACAATTTACTAGCCCAATAGGGTTCAACCAATGTGCATCAAAAAGTAGTGCTACATGTATGAACAAAACTTGCTTAGCTTAAAATATATATCAAGATGAAGTATGTTATAGTCAGAGGCCAATTTAAAATGTTAAGCTAACATTTGGATCCCCATAACATGATAGTAATCACTAAATAAACTGATGTTATATCTTGTTATGTATAAGATCCAATAGCCCAGCACTGTATATGCTGTTCAAAACCAAATGTGCATAATATTAAACTCCCATCTATGTACAGGCCAAACCACTGTTGTTATGAACATTCTTGTTGATCAACTACAATATTAAATAAAGAGAGTATTTAAAGAGTATTTGCAAAAAAGTTGTTGGACCACAAACACAATTGTGAAATATTAATCAACCAAAATTTGCTTAGTACCAAAACTGAAATGTTGTTAGGAACCACCAAGTAATTTGTTTTTTTAAAAATGTTATCAAAATTGTAGGTTCCAACTAAATGTATCAGCGGCCCAAAATTATAAGGCATCAACCCTATACATGGCCAGTTAACTCAAAATAATGTCGGACGTTCAATCCACACTAATCATGGGACTACAAGTACATGTTTTGCTTTCTTTAACAACTGGATACAAACCATGTACATGTGTTAATGCTTAAAACTATATTTTATCAAGCGATGGTTGTTACTCATCACGATTAATGATTATTATTTAGGGAAGCTGTTTTTTAACACTGTTTTATTTATTTTCAGTTGATGAGGGGTGTTACATCGCATTGTGGCATGATTAGTGTACGGATTGAACGTCCGACATTATTTTGAGTTAACTGGCCATGTATAGGGTTGATGCCTTATAATTTTGGGCCGCTGATACATTTAGTTGGAACCTACAATTTTGATAACATTTTTAAAAAAACAAATTACTTGGTGGTTCCTAACAACATTTCAGTTTTGGTACTAAGCAAATTTTGGTTGATTAATATTTCACAATTGTGTTTGTGGTCCAACAACTTTTTTGCAAATACTCTTTAAATACTCTCTTTATTTAATATTGTAGTTGATCAACAAGAATGTTCATAACAACAGTGGTTTGGCCTGTACATAGATGGGAGTTTAATATTATGCACATTTGGTTTTGAACAGCATATACAGTGCTGGGCTATTGGATCTTATACATAACAAGATATAACATCAGTTTATTTAGTGATTACTATCATGTTATGGGGATCCAAATGTTAGCTTAACATTTTAAATTGGCCTCTGACTATAACATACTTCATCTTGATATATATTATAAGCTAAGCAAGTTTTGTTCATACATGTAGCACTACTTTTTGATGCACATTGGTTGAACCCTATTGATATCTTGTCTACTACACTGTTTGTAGGCTATGTTTTTGTCATAGATCAACAAGGGTTTGAATCTGTTTTTTTGACACCTAGTGAACTATATGTGGTGGACAGAGTTTAGATGTTTATAAAAGTTGTCAGTGGCCAACATTATATATATGCTGTATTTTATTAATATGTACAAGACAACATTTGATCTAGGTTTTTAGTTATGTTTTGTAACAAATCTTGAAATTGTCATATTACATTTGTGCCATTTTGTGACAAACAAGGCAATGGCTGGATATTAGCAAGTTATATATTTTAGGTTGATTCCTCAAGGTATATACTCTGAATGTTATACTGATTTGAAATTGATCTAAGGGATAGTCAAACAACTCAGTTTTGTTGATACCTCGTTCTGGGTTGTTCTGGTCCTGCCCCTGTCCATCCCTCCCATGGTTCTTGCTATTTCTTTGTAGTATTATAACAATTTTTTTAGTACTATATTTTTTGTTTGTTCCTTGGACATTTGTCATTCAACATGGATCTAGATAAAATCTTGGAGGGGTTGTGTGCTGATAGGGAAGACTTGGCTATTTCTGGTGTTAACCAAGCCCCAAGCAGCAACCCCATTCAATCTGTTACAAATCCCACAGATAATTGTGAGTTCTGTTTTCGGGATTTGGAAAAAGGCTTGAAAGGACTAAGAGCCAATATTTGGCATCTCCGTCATTTAAAGCCTACCTACATAAAAAACATTGCACCTAGGGGACTACGGATAAAATTGCACCCACTTGTAAGCAGATCTGAAGAGAGGCTTAATGAAGCATGGGATGCACTTAAAGAAGGATCCATGGTTTTGTGAAAATTTTAGCTTCTTATTATGAAAGAACAATAGATATATGTCTTCGGAAGTTAAAAATCTAGCAAATACATGTAAAAAATATGAATCGAGTCCCAAATATTTTGAACATATAGACAAGTTGTCCAAGGAACTAACATCCTATGATAAAATTATCAGGAGAGGAAAATAAAAAATTTAATAGGGATAGCAATGACTATGAAAGGGGACATCCATTTCAAGTGCAACGATCTGTGAGGTTTCAAGATAATGTACCCACCATGGGCAGGGGCAGGTCTAGAAAAAGGCCTAGATCTATATTAAAGAACAGAGACCACTTTCAAACCAGTACCTCAGGGGAGGAGTCATCTACTACCGACGGTGAATATGTTAACACCGTCAATTCTCCACTCAAAAAGAAAACCAACACCCATTACCCTTTAGACATGGTAGGAAATCCAGAGGGGGGAGGAAACATAGAAACAAATATATCTACAGATTCCATGACAGGGCTGATTCAGGCACTACTCAAGTAGATACACAAGGTTTTCAAAATGTGTTGAATCTATCGGATCATGTATTAACATCAGAACAAAAACAAGTTCTTAATAAAGGGTTAAATTTTGTTCCTAGCTTTTTTTGTGATGAATACCAAACCTCATTAGATGTTATTGATTTTTGTCGTAGACTCAACCTTAAACTGTTTTTTTCAGAACAGGATAGTTCCAATGCTCAAAGATCTACTGACTTTACCTTCCATAAATCAACATTTCAGCCACCTATGAATAAGAATGTAGCGATATTTCAACAAGCGGTGTTAAAGGATCTACATTTTCCCCTTTGAGGTTGCTACTGGTAGGGACAATATTAGTTCCACCGAAAGAGTGGCTTTATCAGAACTTAGGAACAATCACAACATAGCAATTGTTCAAGCTGATAAGGGGGGTGCAGTGGTGATCTTAAATATGGACTTTTATATAAATGAGGGTTTACTTACAACTATCTGACAAACAATGCTACATGAAAATGGATATTGATCCAACTATGACATTCAAAAAAGAGATAGATGTCTTTTTACAAACTGCATTGGAGGAGGGTATACTCACAAACAAAACGGTTCAACATCTACAGGTAAAGGAACCGGCTAGACAAATTTTGTATCTATTACCCAAAATACACAAATCCCTGACACATCCACCAGGTAGGCCTATAGTTTCTGGTCATGGTTCTCTCACAGAACCCCTGTCTGCTTTTCTAACCCAATTCTTAAAACCACTGTTGTCCTTGGTCAGAGCAAGAATTCAGGACACTACGCAATTTTTGCAAATCATTGAAGATTGCCAACTGGAACCCCATTGGATAATGTGCACTCTGGATGTTAAATCCCTCTACACTAGTATTCCACATTGGGCAGGGCTTCAGGCTGTTGAATATTGGCTTGTTAAGTCAGAATTATATTCTCCGGGTTTCAATACTCTACTTATTTGTCTCACAGAACATGTATTAAACAAAAATGTGTTCTATTTCCAGGGTGATTGCTATTGGCAACTACAAGGTACGGCCATGGGGGCCTCTTTTGCCCCCATCTATGCAGATCTTTTCATGGCCTACCTTGAAGAATGCCTGATTTATAACCCTTTACACAATTTATACCTTGTGGAAATAGACATATGGAGAAGATATTTAGATGATTGTTGGATGGTGTGGCATGCAGATGCGAACTATTTACAGGAATTTTTGGAACATCTGAATAACAACATTTGGGGTATTGAATTTTCAATCACATTTCATAGAGATGTCATAACTTTTTTGGATGTTACGGTATATCGTAATATTGACAACACACTTAATACTAAAATCTTTCGAAAATATCCTCAGTTTAATACCCTGTTACATGCACATAGCATGCATCCACGCCACACCATCCGGAACATCCCCAAATCTCAATATCTTAGAATTCGGAGAATTAATTCATGTTTACATGACTACTCTACAGCCAAAACTGATTTACTCACCAGATTTTTGGACCGGGGTTATAGCATTTCTGATATAGAACTAGCTAGGACATATTCAGACAACCAAGATAGAAAGACACTGTTGGAATACAGGGACAAAAGTCATAACATTAATAACTCTAAAGTGAGACTAATCACCACATTGGGCAAAAATCATCAGACGGTCAGACAAGCCGTGAACCAAAATTGGAATATCTTATTAGCTAATGATTTTTTGAGGGGAATACTAGATAAGCAATGTTCATTTTCATTCAGACGTGGTAAAACATTAGGCACTCTATTTTCTCATTACAAACATAGAGAAAGTGGGGCAGCTAAATTTAAACAACTCACCATATTGGGGGATGAATTATTGGGAACTTTCAGGTGTGGACATTGCGTTTCTTGTGTTTATGTTAACCAGCTTAAACAATTTACGAGCTCCAATACTAGTAAAGTGTATGACATCAAGATTTTTGGCAATTGTTCCACTAGCTGGGTTATCTATTTGGCCACATGCCAATGTAAATCATTCTATGTTGGCAAGACTTCACGCTCATTACGTATCAGAATTGGGGAACATCGTAGCGATATACGGAACCACAAGGCATCTAATGCCCTATACTTACATACAGTTAAACATCCCAGTGCCAAGTTTATGTTTACAATCATTGATAAAATTACAGGGAATAGGCAAAACCAGACAGGATGGCAAGGTATTTTGAGCCATAAGGAAAAATACTGGATTACACACTTAGGAGCCCTTTTTCCCCCAGGTCTCAATGACCATTTATAAACCATCTTATCATTTGGTCATATTTCTATTGATATATTTTTCCCTTTGCAATTCAAGACTAAATCATATATATGACAATATGTAATTATTTGTTTGATGACATTATAGTTCATTATTAGAACTATATTTTGTATACTTGTATTGTATGGGGATATATATGAATTTTCCTTATTGAGCAGTGTTATGTTGCTTTAAATCCTATTTGAGAGCTTTATGCAAATGTTTGCACTGTCATTGGTTTATTCACAAATTTAAACTGACGTTGACCATGTATTTTTGAAGGATTTTCACTCACTGATGAAGGCTGGTGCCGAAACTAGTATGAGTTTTTGAATTGGACATGTTCTGTCCTTTTGTGCCTCTGAATAAATGGTGATACCATCTTGCTGGCTTTTGGTGTTTTCTACAAGGTTGGTTGGCCGTGCAGCCGTACGTGCGAGGGTTGGTGTTTTGCTCAGGTTTAGAATTTGAGCCTTGCCTAAAAAAGGCACTATGGGGGTGGCAAGAGCCTTTGCCAATATACTCCTGTGTGTTGGCCCCACTGGTTAGGTCAGATCACAATTCAGTCTCATTCACATTCGTACCCGGCATCCTCTGAAGAGCAGAAAGGATGAAACATTTCTCCAATGTAAACTATAGCTCCTAATCAATGCCATAAAGAGGTGCAACCTCCTGCTGTCACTGTCAACAATGACTGCTATACAGAGGAGTACACAAATGGCCTGTATAAACAGTTATACAAACGAATACAGTTTGCTAAACATAAATGGATCAAAACAAGTTCCTCACAGAAAACAAGCCACCATAGTGGGCATCAAACATACATAGGTTATGCAACAAGTGCAAGAATGTAATGTCTAAGAACAAGAGGGAAATGATTCAGCAGAAGAAGGACACCCTCCACAGCTTGAACAAGGAAATTAGCTAGCCTGAAAAGTCTGCTAAGCCATGTACAAACCTAAAGTAGCATCCCTAGCTAAACATAATCAGGAAGCATTCTTTTGCTACATCATACATCTGAAATTGAAGGCCAAGCTTTGTGATGAACTAGTAGTGGATGGTACCACCCATACTGACCCTGAGGACATCAACCTTCTACCAGACAGCATACCTCTCAATAGTCCAGACTTTCGAAGAATGTCCATAGTTTTGCCTCATATGTTTGATGTTTCCCTCATAAATTTTTGCTTTTCTGGCAAATTATTGAGGATAGATGTCAGAAAATAATGACAGGCTTTTGAGTTTCAGACTTCATACCCTTCATTAAATTCATGATAATGGAAAAGTCGTTATTCTATCAACTTTCGAAGTTTATAAAAGCAATAGTTTAAAAATGTTCCTATTTTTTGGCCTTTGCCCAGCTTTCTTGCTCCAAGAGGTGGAGAGGTATGCCAGACAGATTGGGGCAAACTACACCCCCTCCCACCCACACCAGACATACCCCAGAGCATACCTGTCACCAGTCATCTACCTAGTAACTTTCTATGAACCTAAGGTGATGTCTGCCTGGGCTCCAGGCCAATGTCAGATCATGGCCTGGTGGGATGGTTAGATATGCAATAATGTGACATAGCTGATTATATCAGCATTGTCTGTTAAGCATATGGTGATAACATTGTCCCGCTTGTTGGTATAAAAGGATCCCTGTAATGTCAAGTAACACAATCTCATACACACACACACACACACACACACACACACACACACACAGTTGACTGCAATCAAAACAGAACCACACCTAAGTACTCAGACTACAGGACACAGTACTATACACAAGCACCATGGCACATGTCTGACTTTTGTATGTCTACAGGTCAACTTTTAGTGAATGACATCAGCAGGCCATGTGGGAGACAAGAGGCTGAGAGGGTTGCATGAAATGGATGTGTAGGCTTCTGCAAGTATGAAAAGACTACCAAGCTATGCCAATGGAGAAGTAACTGTAGGATAGCACATGTACTCTGCAGATGTCCACACCTATGGTCACCCCCTCTTTGGTCAGGTCAGACCATAAGCTAATCACCCTTAACATCCACATCCCACCCCCACCACCCAGTAAGGAAACTGCCATAAAAACTTTTCCAAAGCCATCTTCATGTTATTCATGTCAGAAGTTACAAACTTCATGACACCCATGCAGACAGGAATTGAAAGTTCGACTGCTGAGTCCTACACTAAGGCAGTGTACAAGCACATCCACTCATGCATGAATCGTGCCATCCCAAATAGAACCAAGATGCTCTCCTCCACAAAAAGGAAGCCAATCTGGCGGTCCCCTGTCATAAACAAACTTTACAACAAAAAGAAGAAACTGTTGCAGAAAATAGGAAAATCCCAGGATGCAAAAAACTCCCTTACCAGCCTCAGTAAAAAGCAGAGACCCCTCATAAAATCCTCCAAAGCTAGTTATGAAAATAAAATTGCCAAATATTCCAAAGACAACCACAAGCCATTCTATAACTATGTCAATAATCTAAATGGCAATGCTCAGATCTGCTCTGAGCTACAACAGAATGACATTAAATATACTGATCCCAAGGATATTGCCAATATCTTGGCAGATCGATTCAGTGCCAACTTCACCCCCCTCTTACCCCCTAAATGGTCCATCTCAATACCAGAAGATTGCCAAATTCCAGTAATAATGGTCACACAGGTAAAAAAATGCACTCTCCAAAGCTAAGAATACAGCATCCATGGGACCAGATGACATCCTGGGCTGTGTACTACATGAACTACAAAATGAACTGGCACCTCACCTAAGTGTCATGTTTAATCATACCCTCACTTCAGGCTTCATGCCCACTGAGTGGCGCACAGCTACAGTTATCCCACTCCACAAAGGGGGATCCACCTTGGATCCCAGGAACTATCGCCCCATCAGTCTGACGAGCCTGATCTGCAAGGCCATGGAACGTATTATCATGGAACTTATAAACAAAGACATTGGCAAACTTAAAACACTGGACCCCACCCAATTTGGGTTTGTGAGGGTCCGACCTTGTCTCCTGAACCTGACTGACTTCCTCGAATCAGTCTCCAGAGCCATAGACGAGGGTAAGGCAGTCCACACAGCCTATCTGGACCTCGCCAAGGCCTTTGACACCATCCCCCATTCTGGAATCATAGATAAATGTACTAAGCTGGGCATTAATCCCTACATCACTCAATGGCTTGCCAGCTGGCTTACTGACAGAACCCACACTGTAAAAGTAGCTGACTCCAAATCCAGCTCCAGACAAGTGACAAGTGGAGTGCCTCAGGGTTCAGTCCTGGGACCTCTCTTGTTTGGCATCTACTTCTCTGAAGTACAGGCCAACACTAAGGGACTCTGGCTAACAAAGTTCACAGATGACTGCAAACTGGGAGCCATTATTGAATCCCCAAATGATGTGGATACTCTACAAAAGAGCCTTACAGAAACAGCTGCTTGGTGCCAGAGCCATGGGCTCAGGCTCAATGCCAAGAAATGTATAGTTATCCCCTTTGGAAAAAACACGTACCTGTGAATTACCACATAGATGGCAGTACACTAAACACCGAAAGCGTGATAAGAGACTTAGGGACACAGGTGGACAGTGGTCTCACCTTCAATAACCACAACAGTTAGGAAATCCTTCTATGTGGCACACCTCATCACTAAGGGCTTTGTCATCCAGAAAAAAAGGTCATTGTCCCACTGTACTCATCCCTCATTAGACCCATTATAGAATACAATGCCCCATTTGGTATGTACCTCTCAAGACATCTGCAACAACTGGAAAGGCCACAGAAATACCTCTCTAAAAGAATCACAGGCCTAAAGCAGATGCCCTATGCTGACTGCCTTAAAAAACTCCAGCTATACTCTGTCACATATCATCTACTCCGAGGTGATCTCTGCTTAACATACAAGGCCATGTCAAACCCAGAGCTGTTGGACATGCTACACTTAAAGAAACCCCAATCCCTCAGAGCCACACGCTCCAGGGATCTAAACCTTGTCATCACAATAAACAAAACATGCTGGAGGGATAGGTTCCTGACCCAGAGACTCCCCATACTCTGGAATAGACTGCCCATACCTGTCAAGCAAAGCGCCTCTTTGGCCCCCTTCAAAAGGAACCTTGATAATTGGATGGGAGAAAGGAAATTCACCCCGGGGATCACGTCAGTCACCCTGCTAGACAGGGGTCCAGGAAAGTAAATAGTGTGGGAAGAAATAGCCAGGGAATTGTAATGGCTAGGCTTGTATAGGCCCTAGGGTTAAAAACCCAGTACCAACCTATGAGTAGACACACACACACACACACACACACACACACACACACACACAGTTGACTGCAGTGAGAACAGAACCCCTATCTAAGTATACAGACTATAGAACTCAGTAGTTAGCCAAAGAGCCACAGCACAAGTTGACTTTTACATGGCTGCAGGTGAACTTATAGTATATGACATCAGCAGTCCATGTTGGGGGCAACAGTTTGTGAGGCCTGCATAAGCACATAGATTCGTAGGTTCTTATGAGGTCAGTAGCCAAACTGCACAATGTGTCCTAGGTGTGTAGAAGCCTAGCTGCATAAACACACAAGTACCCCTTATTGAGCATAGTTGCATGTTTCAGTTTAGCAGAGCAAGGTTGTCAGCACTGTCTGGCCTTGTCCATGAGGGAGCATACAACATTATATATTACACTTTGTATTGTGTCTGATATATACCCTCCCCAGGGATTTTATTGCTTAGGGTGGTGGACAACACATGTATATATTGTGAATATTTGACATGTACTGAGAATGTGCCCTGACAAGCTGATTGTATGTACAAAAGTTTACCTAAATTTGTACTGTCACATCCAGACAAAGAAAAGCAAAAACAAAGTAATCATGTTGTATAGCCAATTAGACCAAATCAAGTGTGTCAACCAGACATGTGTGACATAGAGAGCTATGTATGGGACAATATCTTTTTTTTGGGACAGGTGCCCTATTTTTTTTTTTTCCAAAGAGAGAAATGTTGGGAAAGGGACACAAGTATGTCTGAGACAGGCAAGGTGAGGAAGCAATTGCTAACAGACAGGATATACAAGACAAGAGACAGGGATGGTGAAGAACCCCGAATTGTAGCTGAACACTATGGTTGGGGTAAGGGTGTGGACCTTGTAAACCCATGGATGTCAAGCTGGGTGACAGTGATAATCAAATCCTTACCCACTGAACTATCATCACTGTCACCTCACTGCACCAATGAGATGAAAAGTTAATATTGGTGGCTCAAGACAGTGGGCTACGTACACTCTGGTTCACAAAGTCCATTGAACATGTGGGAGAAAAGGACAAATGTAGGTTTTGTAAAACCGAACTGGAAAGTCGCACACCTCATTGCTGGTTGTGACATGCTAATAGCAGAAAGACTGTATACTGAAAGGCAGAATAATGTGGTAAGACTGTTGCACTGGGGATTGTGCAAACATTATGGTTTTGAAATGTCTGAAAAGCACTGGAAACATGATCCACAAAGCATCATAGAAAATTATGAAGTCTACATCACATGGGATCATCCATTACCAACAATTCAAAAGATAGATGTTAGAAAACCAGATATAGTGGGCCAGGAAAAGAAGACAAGAGTAGCATTGATCACTGAAATTGTAACATCCAGTGACTACAGTGTCCTGTGTACAGAGAGACATAAAGTTATAAAATTATCAGGATCTGCAAGCAGAAATGAGAGCAATGTGGAAGAACATACCCAAATAGTTCCAATAGTAGTAGGGACAATGGGTCTTGTAAAATATGAGTCTAAAATCTTATTTAGATACGCTAGCAATACATATAACTCTGTACGAACTGCAGAAGGAATCATTACTGGGCACATTGTGGATGCTGTGAAGAGCAGTTTTGGCTGACATCAAAGAGTGAAACAATACTAATTTCATTAACTTTAATTGTACTTTGACTTAGGAATGGGGTCCATTCCTGTCATGGTATTAGAAATCCAAAAGATCTGAAGAAATTAAAAAAGGATGACACAAATGGCTGCAGTGTCTGACATCTGCATCTCCCTTGTATTATTCAGTACAATGATGGAGAGCAGTGTCTCCATCTGGCGAGGGTGTACAGCCACAGTGCAGCACACAGTCCTACACACCATCCCCAGCATTTGTTCTTGGGTGACAAAATCACCCACTCTGCCACTGCTCCCAGAGGGAACCACAGACCTATCCTCTGGGTAGAAGTATCTGAGGGGCCAGATGGTGCAGGAGCAGTACAATGGGTGCTACCAAGGTTGCAGTTCAGATGTGATGGACCTTGGTACCTTTACCAGTGCATGGGGGCAGGTGGATCCCATGGCCCAGACCTACCCTGCTGTGCTGTGGGGGAAAAAAAAAGAAAGAAATAAGGGTTGAGGTTAGAAATTGCAAAGGTTATCTTATTTGCTTGTTTAGGCTGAGGAGGGTGGTCTTCCCTGTCTGGGTTCTCACTTTTGTATTTGTAGACATCAGCTTCTTTTGCTTACTGTATGACCTAGTAGTGAGAGATGTGTGTCTGTCCAGGACAAGATAACAGTGCCCCACTGGCTGGTGTAAAAGGCTCACTGTAAAGTCAAGCAACAGCTCACTCACACACACAAAAGCTAACCCCCAATTTAACTGCAGTGAGAACAGGACCCTTACCTAACTACATACACTACAGAACACAGTACTAAACGCAAGCACCATGGCTCAAATCCAACTTGGAGAGTGTCAGACACTTTATAGATGATGACATCAATAGTGTCTGTTGAGGAGAAGATAACAGTGTCCCACAGGCTGCTGTAAAAGTCTCACTGTAAAGTCCAGCAACAGCTCACACACACACACACACACACACACACACACACACACACACACACAAACCAACCCCCCATTTAACTGCAATGAGAACAGAACTCTTACCTATTTATGTACATAGACTACAGAACACAGCACTTATCGGACACACCATGGCACAAGTTTGATTTTAAGAGGACTGCGGGTGAGCTTATAGTAGATGACATCAACAGGCCATGTGGGAGCCTAAGGTTGGGAGGCCTGCATGCAACTGATGTGTAGGCTTATGCAAATCTCAAAAATCTCAAAAAACTAGCAAGCCATGCCACTGGAGAGGTAACCGTGGGATACACACTTCTGCTGTTCCATGTAGACAAGCGCGCAGACATACACACACACATGCCCAGTTAACTGCAGTGAGAATAGAATCCCTATCTAAGGACACTGACTGCAGAACACAGTACTTATAGCACATGCCATGGTACAGGTACATTGATTCATACTGTCATCTGAGGCTATTAGCCTAATAGCAGTAAGCTATTTGGAAACCTAGCTGTAAGTACCCTTATTGAGCATACTTAGCTGTTTGAGTTTTGCAGAGCAAGGTTGTGAGCACCACCAAATAACCCTATCCATGAGTGAGCACACATTATTATTTATAACACTTTGTATTGTGGTTGATATATGTGTGGAAAAGGTAATGAGGCCCCAGGGTTGTAGTGCTTGGTTGGGGTGGTTCGGGAGGGGGGGCAAATAAATGTATTGTAATTAACATATATTATTATTACTAGTTGTAGTAGTATTATCATAACATATATATTACATTATATTATATTACATTATGTCCTTAGTTTGCAATGCTTTCACATGTAGTTTTATGCCACACAAAGGAAATGGACAATAAATTGTCACTGATACAATTCCATGGTGTAACAAGCATTGGATTTACACAATGGTTAAAGTGTACACACATGCGAGCTAGGTCTGTTTTCAAGTTGGGAAGCAATGCACAAACACAAGGTACATTGCCCTGGTCCCATCTGCACTCCAGGCTGGATTATCACGATGGCTAAGAACATTAAGTGAATGTATCTGTTTTCTATTTTTGGGTGTCTGCTTTCTAGGAAATCTGGTTTTCCCATTTCCATAATGCTGCACATTACAAAAACAAGATAAGCTTAGCCAAATTTTTTTGGGATGCAGCACATCATGCAAAACTGGACTTAAAAGAAAATATATTAAAACTAAGGAACACTTGCAAAATCTGTACAAGCACAGTACAACTTGATAGTACAAATCAAAATTTCTACATATGTCAGGATTTGAACCCTCATACCAATACAGCTTCAGAAAACAGGAGGGATGCCTTAGTCCTATTGGCCACACAAACAGCTTTGCATCAATGAAATATAAAGTCATTCTTCACACAAACAACTGCATCAGAATGTACACTGCTATCAAACTATCAGCTCTGATTTGTACATTTAATTTGCACATTTATTCTCTTTACTACATTTGGACATAGAGCAGTTCGTGATCACACAACCTGTCATAATTATGCTTACAAATATACAACTCTGTGTTACCGGTCTGTGTTTCTTGATCAATTATCAGTTATCTAACGCATGTAGTGTGTAAGCCATTCTAGATCACTGGTTTTAACATATGAGAGAATATTAACTGGGAATAATATGATATGCATTTCTCAACAAATGAAGTCCAGGTTGGTTGGCACAAATACACATATACTGTTCTTTTGGGGGTAGCATAGCTGAGTTACTGTTAGGGTAGGAACAAGGGTATACTCCTCTTTTGGGAGGGGGTAACAAGGCTCAGTTAACTGTTATGACACAAACAAGTCTGAAGTTTGGCACTGCAATGTGTATCATCACTTTCTAACTCCTGTCTTCAATGATTTACCAGTACTAAGGTATGGTGCTAAACTGAGGCCTTGGAGGGAACATCATAATATTGCACAAGTATGACTGTTTGAATCTTTAATGC
Organism: Protopterus annectens; assembly: GCF_019279795.1. Classification (NCBI taxonomy): domain Eukaryota; kingdom Metazoa; phylum Chordata; order Ceratodontiformes; family Protopteridae; genus Protopterus; species Protopterus annectens. The sequence goes on from NC_056748.1 coordinate 279,800,614, forward strand.
CTGAGGCTTACTAATTACTAATGGACAAATATAAGTAATATGTGTCTGGTGTCACATGTTAAGGTACTTTCTGTACAAATTCATTACTATTAACTTATGTACTGTACCAAGTTAGGAAATACAAGGATATGCCATAATATTATTAAAGAATAATACACTCTAGGTTCAGGATTTACCTTGTTTGTGTGATGTGCCCTTTAGTTCAGGGCTGACTCTGTCTGTTGCAAGCAGTACACAGCCAATACATGGGGAGGTAAAGGTTCTGCGAGTTGCCTGGCATCAATTTTACTATATGTATGTGAGTAGGAGAAAGGTATTTGGTCCCTAGGTGGTCAGTGAATGTACTATGCATTGTCTGTTAGCCAAAGCAAGGTCATACTGAGCATGTCTATGTCTGCTTCCAGGGACAGCAGCTGGGGCTTCTTCCTCCGAATCCTCCTCCCTCCGAATCCTCCTCTAACTGCGGCTGTGGTGACCTAGGCATTAGTGGGGGGATGTGTCTCCCTTCCCCTTGCTGATCCTGCTGCAGCTGTTTCCATAGGATCAGACTGTGGAGCACAGCACATACTGCGAATATTTGTGTACATGTGCTTGGATTATACTGCAGGGCTCCACTGGATATATCTAGGCACCAGATCTGTGACTTCAAAGCCCAAATATACACTCTATGATGTTTCTAGTTTAAGCATGTGCCCCATTATGGTATTCTTCCATGGATGTATGTTCCAGGGCATAGCCAGCACACCCCCCAGTAAATAGTCCTGTGGGATGTCCCCCCTAGCAAATATCTGGTACAGCAGTGATGTGTGTCAGATATGGGAGTCATGATAACTGCCAGGGTTGCCAGCACACATATTCAAGATAATTCCCTGGGCATTACACATGACTTGGCAGTTGATGGAGTGGTGCCCCTTGCAGTTAATGTATTTCTACCCTGCTCACCTGGTAGTGCCTTAATGTGTATATGAGTGCAATCTATGGTACTCAGTATTTCAGGGTAGTGCAATACATAGTGAAACAGTTGCATATTGCTGGCCTTCTCTTCAGAACTATGAGGAGAAATATGTGCTGACTGGCATGTATGAGCACAGCATCCAGAAAATGGTGGAGGTTCCTGGAGGCTGATGCCTGTGACACACCCATCATGTCCCAAGTTGGTCTTTGAAAAGTATGAATAGCTAATATTCTAAGGGCTACACATACCTTAGCTTCCACTGAGATGGGTTCCCCTCAGTTGGCTCTGGCTCTGATTTGAGGGCAGCAGAGTTTTACAGAGTTCTTCTAATGTGTCCCTGTCCACTCTACAATCTCCAGCTCATGTAGCATCTGGAAAATTACCCTGGGCCTAAACACTCTTCTCCTTCTCAGCCTAGGCCTATTGTCAGCAGCACTGGCTTCAGTCTCTAGCACATGCAGATGCAAAATAGCTGCAGCAACCCCTAGCACTGTGTCAGTTAAAATTTCCTTGTCTCTACTGCAATGATATTGAAGGATAAAGGAAACCCAGGATGTAGGCTACATGGATACTTTATACATTGTTGAATGGCTCCACTGTGTTGGATTGGTTGATTAATATGCAATTCACCTGTTTATGCTATAAACAGCAGCTACTAAACAGACCTGTTACCTGCTCATTAGTGCACTCTGCGCAGTTATGAGCACCTTCACACACCTCCGTGCACCTTACCTTTGCATAAATAAGATAAGCATAGGCAAAATTGATATGTCCTCTGTTCTCGAGATATTGTGCAAATAAGGACCATAAAAAGGAAAGGAAAGGTTGCACACCCTGAAGTCAAAGCCAGGACCGTCTATATTCCAGCCCTAATACATACATGTGCTGCCACAGGAATAGTTATATAACAACACAAAGAAACCTGCCATTCTTTCCTCTGTTTCTCTTGGTTGCATTAAATGCTGCATCATGCAAAGCAAGGGCAAAAATTAAAAAATATATTTGAAATTAATGCAGACAGATCAAATTCATTTTTATGAATAAAGAGGACTTAGGAAATGATGCACTGCTTACATGAACTTTCACCCCTCACAGCCCTACATGTTCACCTTTGCAAGTATAACCTGACACACCCTCCTAATATCAGCATTCACTGTTGCCATGCATTCAACATGAACAGTGTGGAAGTCCCTATGTGAAGAGAACATCCCTAAATGGTTACTCTTTTTTGAGATTCAACAGTTCTAATGAGTTTTGACCTCATTTATGTCTTCACCATGCTGACAGTCCGAAATCTACATGGTTAATAACTGTGTAGCAGGGAAACAGCATGGAAGCCCAATGCTGTAACAAACGAATATTGTAATCCATCAGCTACATCCTGCATATGCATACATTACAGTATATTATACAACGACCCCCCATTAATATTCAAAAACGTGCACGCTGATTGTTCAGCGTGCACGTTGTAAATAAGAGCTATAGTAATGGAAAAAGGTCTGGTCGCCCGGACTTTTTCCATTACTACAACTCTTTTTTTTTACAGCAACGGAGAACGCAAGATCTCCGTTGCTTCACACTGTCTCGCTATGTTAAACGAGTTTAACATAGCGAGACAGCTTTAAAAAAAGCAACGGAGATTCTCTGTTGCTTTTTTTAAAGCTGTCTCGCTATGTTAAACCCATTTAACATAGAGAAACAGTTTGTAAAAAGCAACAGAAATCTTGCTTTCTCCATTGCTTTTGCCCACAGCTCTGATGTACTGCGTAGGCATACGCATGCGCAGTACATCAGAACTGCTGCAGAATACCAGACAGCTGCGGAAGGGCAGCAAGGAGACATTATACAATGCCATTATTTAAGAAAAGTAATTATTTTTTTCTTAAATAATGTCATTGTATAATAGCAATAACCTACGCCTGGGTGTGGGTAATGCTGGATTTACCCAAGGTTGGCTTTGTTTGGCCACTCGGGCTTCGCCCTCATGACCAAACCATACCAACTGTGGGTAAATCCAGCATTACCTATACCTAGGCATGTGTTATTGCTATAACAATCTATTTCTTGGAGGTTTACACATTCTAGCAGTCTGCATTACTTACAAGTATATTCTTCATTTGAGGGTGGGGGAGCAAAGCTGCATTTATGTCATGGCACTTAAAAAGGAATTATTATGATTGTTGCACTAATTTTGTACCATCCACATTGTGTAATTAGGGCAGACTATGTGTGGTGTTTCATGTTAAGGGCAGTTCTGTACAAATGTAAGAGCTTTTACTACTCTTGTTTCTGTGTAGACTCCTTTCTGTGCCAGTATTTGGAAAGTTTTGGAATACTAGAAATATAGACACGGAGTCTACATGGTTGCTTTAGAGGCTGTTGAATCACTCCACCGTGTTGATTTGCTTCATTAGCATGAAATTCAGCTACTTATGCTGTAATTTGCATGCCATGAAAGTTTCTATATTTGCGGGTGCATGTGCACCACCGAGTGCCACTATACAGTTTTTACTGAATCTAAAAATTTCGGCGCACACGGTAACAATTATCTTGTAAGCTTTATTAAATCCCCTTGAACAGCTGATCTATAGTAGGGGCCTGTGTTACTTGATGTGATGGGGCACTTGGAAAAAAATCAGTTTGTGGCTTCTGTAGTTCTGTTGTATAAACTACAATCAAATCAATATTTTATTTATGATGCACCTTATAAAAAATCCTCAATACACGAAAAACAGTAAACGTATATACAAAAACAGAAAGAAAAACAAGTAACACGCAGAACAGATAACATATATATTGCGGTCAACAAAATCAAAGTCTTCAAAAGTAAACACAAAACATATAACAGTTCTTTCATTTGAGGAAGAACTGATGGAAAATGTACAAGCTTTTATGGGTAATATGCAGCTGTCAAGGCAAGGAATTGCAGAGCTTTGCAACAACCACCGAAGGCAAATGGAAACCAACACAGGGACATCAAGCAATCGAGCAAAATAAGAGTGGAGGGTCATGCTTGGGAAAAAGGGGATTCAACATTTCTTTGAGATAAAGATTAGCCAAATCATGTAACACCTTACATGGGGGAACCAGGATTTTGATGTCATTACAATATCTTACAAGTACAAGATCAAAAAAATGTGCATCATGTGTGAAGTACAAGAAGACCCAGTTAAATATCTGGCTGCAGTAGTTTGGGTCAAGTAAAGATTTTGAAAGTCATCACCTGGGAATCAAAGGTTCGAGGCTCTGCAACAGTCAGTAAGTGAAGTGATAAAAGTATCTTCTTCTTCTTTCAGCTTTTCCCGGTTAGGGGTCGCCACAGCAGATCATCTGTCCGCTCATGATTGGCAGTGGTGTTTTATGGTGTCGAGTTGGGAGCCCAGCACCCAACCTTCCACAGAAGGCACACACACCTAGGGCCAATTTAGAGTGTCCAATCCACCTACTGCATATCTTTGGGATGTGGGAGGAAACTGGAGCACCCTGAGGAAACCCATGCGACCACAGGGAGGACATGCAGACTCCGCACAGAAGGCACCCCAGCCGAGAATCGAACAGGAGAACCTCTTGCTGTGAGGCAACAACGCTAACCGTTGCACCACCATGACCACCCTGAAGTGATAAAAGTATGAAAAGTATTAATTATTAAGGTCTCTAGCACAAAGTAAAGCAAATTGTAGTGATGGTACAATGAAATTGCAAAATTTATAATCAATCTTTTTAACACAGCACATCACTGCTTTCCAGTTACCCTGCTCAACTGAATGAATTCCCCAGAGAAGTATTCTTCACTCTCCAGAAAAATATCAAGTTCTAAAAAAATATCACAATATGGTTAACTCTCCACCAAGATCTCTCAGGTCCAAAAATAAGTACCTTGTCCAAGTCCAAAAACCAAACAACAGGTATGGGGAAGCCATGTATTCCACATATGTATCTAAAAGCTGAAATTTCTTGCTATATCTCGTAAAACAAATTATGAATTCAAAACACTTCAACAAAAAAATTCAGGGCTCTACTCCTGAAATCTAGACTATGTCCCTGAGATCTCACTCCTGGCAAACAATGCATATTTTGATGCAGAATAAGTAAAATATCCTATCCCAATGAATACTTTCTTCTGTGCCAAGACATCGCCAACTCTTTCTCTTTCCTTATCCACTATACAATATATAGTACCCCGATTTAACCCTTGCTTACATTATTTTGTTTAATAGCAACTAGCTTGACTCTATGACAGCTAATTGCTCACAGCCTACCAAAATTTGTTGTTTTTCAAAAGAACAGTATGAAACTTAAGTAAAAATGAATAAAGCCTACTTGACCATGTTTTTTTGTTTTTGCATATTATACTGTAAAACACTGACTACCTTACCTGTAATAGTGTGCATATATACAGTGTTTATTATCCTATGAAATTGTACATCTTTTTCTTCATGTAACAATTATGATATTTTGTGTAGTTTTTCTCCCTGGGCCTTCACTGAAATGGGACCCTTTATGGCCCAGTTGGACTATCCAGTTGTTAACAAATTAAATAAATTAAAAAATAAATACATAATAAAGATTTAAATCTGGCAATAGTCTTCAATGATGACCTAAAGAAACTGATCAGCATACAACTGATTGTGAAGACAGTGAGTGGTTCTGATAATAATAATTTCAGGTTTTAAACTTTGTTGTCAGAAGACAAAACCTTATTTCCAAGTAAGATAGTTGATTCAAAGTTAGATTTAGTTGAAGAATGAATTGAAGATTGAACAGTTAAAACCTTAGTCTCTGATGAAGTTAAACATAACCAGTTTTCAGTAGACTAGTAAGGAACACCAGTGAGGCATATCTTACAAGTCACCAATAGGTGATGTAGATGATGTATCAAATGTAATGAGTAGTTAAGTCTCATGATAACTACCACTACCAACTACTAATTTATACTATGCTATATCATGGGCAGCTTAGCGATGCAATGAGTAACATCACTGCCTCACAACAAGAGGCTCTCCAGTTCAGTTCTTGGCTGAAGGACCTTCCATGTGGAGTCTGTATATCCTCCCTATGCTTGTGTGGGTTTCCTCGAGGTGTTCCGGTTTACTCCAGCATTCAAAACATTTGCAGGTGGTGGTTCAGGGACTCTAAATTTTGCTCTGATGTGAATGCATGCATGTGTGATATGGAAGAAAAGACTTGACAATTTACTGCTGTTTCTCCAGATAAGGGTGGCTGTCCCCAGGATCATAGCCACCAAAAAAGACATTCTCCTAGACAAAAAACACTTTTACCTTCACCACCAACAAAAAACACAAAAGTTCTGGTCAGGCATTAACAAACTACTCTAGCCAGGTGACTCTAAAACCCCTGTCCCATCAGGTATCACCTATAATAACCCTAAGCAAATTGCTGATGCCTTTAATAATTACTTTACTGAAGCCATCCAAACTCTAGCTAATACATTACCACCTATTACCACTTCATCGTTAAATACCCCAAACAACCCAGTTCCCACCTTTCATATACAACCTGTACCCACATCCCTCATTTGCAACTTCCTTCAAAAACTCAAACCATGCACTCCTTATGCTGACTGCCTACCAGCAGAATACTTGCAAATTGCAGCTAAAGCCATTGCCTATCCCATTTCCATCCTTATAAATAGAACTATTACAGAAAGCACAATCCCTTCCGTATGGAAAGTCTCCCACATCATCCCTCTACATAAAGGTGGGTCATCTGCTGACCTTTTGAACTTTCACCCAATCGCCCTACTCTCCCCAATAGCCAAAATAATGGAAAAATGCATCCACCAACAACTCCTTGACCACCTTCTCCATAATAATTTACTTGCTAACTGCCAACATGGTTTTAGACCATTCCATAACACAAAAAACACCCTGCTATCCTTTTCTGACTGTATAAACAAAAATCTTAACATTACCTCTTTTTCCTCTGCACTATTTATCGACCTTTCAAAAGCCTTTGATATGGTTAATCATCACCTGCTTATTGATGTACTAAAAGCCCACTCACTCAACCCACAAGCACTACTTTGGTTTAAATCTTATTTAGAAAACAGACAGCAAGCGGTTCTCTAGGACAATAATCTTTCCACACCCCTGTCTGTGAACATTGGAGTACACCAAGGCTCTATTCTAGGCCCTCTTCTCTTTTTAATATTTATTAATGGTCTAAATACCAAAATTCCTCAAGCCACCTGCATTCAATACACAGATGACTCAACTTTAATATGTTCAGCCAAGTCCATAACCTCACTCCAGACCCTCACCCAGTCAGTACTTAACACTGTAGAAAATTGGTTTATGCAACACTGCCTTCTCCTGAACCCTAAAAAAACTAAATTATACTCAAACGTCAACACAAATTCACTTCACAATAACGTCTAACAATGGAACTAGCATTTCCCCTGACACTACAACCCATCTCCTGGGAATAACAATAGACAACAACCTTAGCTATGGTGACCATATCAATACTACCATAAAATCTGTTAACAAAAAACTAGGCTTTCTTTATAGAATTAAGCCCTTCTTTACCCCCAACAGCTAGAACCACTATTGTTCAAACCCACCTGATCTCTACCCTATTCTATGCTTCTGCCATATATACCAATCTATCTAAAAACAACCATAACAAACTATCAGCCAGCTATAACAACATAGCCAGATTTGCCACTGGCACCCCCTATCAAACTCACCACTGTATCAACCTCAAACAAATGGGATGGTTAGAACTCCAAAACCATCTACCTTGTCAACAATTTATCACCCAAAAGATCCTCTACCACCCTAATAATACCGCAACCCTCACTAATCTGATTGCTCCCTATATAAATATGGATACATTACTCTCAGCTAATAGGCTTTTAGTTTCAACTATTAAATCCAACAACAAAGCTGAGGCCTCACTTTTCATCAACACAGTGGGAAAAATGTGGAACTACCTTTCAAGTGAACTCTCAACTTTTGCATACTCAATGCTTTTTAAAAAACGTCTCAAAGAACATCTTAAAATACATTGCCTTTGTCCCTGCTCTAACCCTAACTGATACCTCAGTGCCCCATCTTGCACTCCCTTTACTTCTCTACTCTACTGCTGTATGCTGACTACCTGTAATAACAAGTAAGCTAACCTCAACTTAGAATCTAAAGAGAAAAAGAAAATTAACAAATCTCTATACTGCTTCTTTTATATACATATATATTTTTCTTTTTTCTCTCATATGTTGTTTGTTCTCAGTATTTTATCTTAGCTTAATCCTACTATAAGACTTTATATTAGCCTCTCTCATATACAATCTGAATAATGTATTATAACTCATGTTACTATTGTATATATTGTACTATTTGTTACTGCTTATGCTTGGAGCTTTTCTCCCCGGGCCTCTATTGAAAATGGATATATATCCAATTAGACTAGCCTGGTCAACAAGTGTAAAATAAAATAAATAAATAAATAAAATAGCTGACATCAGCTGTGACTTGCAAGAGATAAACTGATATCATATAGTGGGAGTACAAAAAAACAAACATCTTAGAAAAGAAGCCCTGAGGAGATCTATGGGACAAAAGTAAATTATTAGACAAGTGTGAGCTAGAAACCATTCTCTGACATCAGCCAATCAAGTATCACTGAAACAAAGACAAATTCAGTTTGTGACCATCCCATGGTGTATTCATAAATAATGAAGTACCTCATTGTTCACAAAGTCAAGGGCTGCACAGAAATCAAATTCCAAAATATAGAGCAACATCTATGATCTCATGCCATAAGGATGTTATCTAAGACACACCAGTGAGAAACTACAGTTGTGTAAGAACCTATTGTAATAGTAGATGTTCAGATAGACCACAGCTGTAGTAATAACAGATGGGATGTATCCTGGCACAGATAATGATATGTTTAGCCAGTCTACCAAGGCTTAAATGTACCTTTCTCTCACCCAGTACATCTGACCTTAGACCTATGCACAAGACTACATGATGATACTAAAGGGATGTATATGCACAAAAATCCTCAGAGCTTTCTTGCCCCAGGATAAGACTAAGCTTGACACTCTAAGAGGACAGACTAAGGTAAGAGAAGAGAGGAGGAATAATCAATAGGAAAAGGAATTCCACTTCAGCAAGAGGGATGGTGGGAGATGCAAATACTGCAACAGTGATTTATTTGAACTACTGTTATGCTAAGTTCTTATATAACTGTACTATGCTCATCTTTAGATCACTTTTGCAATAATGCTAGCAGATGAGATGATTCCCAGAGTTTTACACAGAAGGGGTGAAGGTTTGGAAGACTGAGAGTCTAGTAACGCTTTAAGAATGGTTCTGGCAAAACCTGTTCTGGTTACAGAAAAAGCATCTATTTTGCCAAGTTCATTAAAGGTGTGAATGAAAGAACAAGTAGCTGCTTATAAAACAGATCTGGAATCAAGACCCTTTGAAAAAAGCAACAGCACTAGTACAGAGTGCTTTAATGTGTACTTGGAAGGATTTGCCACAAAATAAATGGCAAGGATGATCCATTTACAAATGTCCTGTTTAGAAAATGGACAACATTTCTTATTTTCAAAGGAGATGAACAACTGATCTGATTTTCTAATACTTTTCATCTTGTCTAAATATAGCCTTACTTGTCTCTGCATATCTAGTAAATGAAGCATTGTTTCTGTCTTATTTTGTGGATTGTGAAAAATGCCGGTAGGTGGAACATTTGATTCAAAGACCTTTCATTTACCACTTAGGGATAAAAGAAGGGTTGGAGCCAAGGATGACCCTGTCTCTTTGAAAGACCAGAAAAAGGGGAAGAGACTTATGCTTTGTAATTCAGAAGCCCTACTTGCAGACATTAAGGCAACCAGTAGAACTGTTTCCCAAGTGCCAAATTTTAAAGATTAGAAGAAGTAGGTTCAAAAGGTGGTAATGTTATATTTTCAAGGATATATTTCAGGTGACAGGGAGATAAACTGATTTTATGGGTGGACTGATATGTAGAATGCCTTTTAAGAACTGTTTGACCTCAAAATGTGAAGAAAGAAGTGGTTCAACTGGTTGGGAATCTGAAATGGCTGACAAATGCACCTTTGTGGAGGTATATGTCAAACCCAACTTGAGCATCTCACGTAGATATTGGAGGATTGAAGGTATCCCCACTCGATAAGGATCTGGTCCTCTTTTTTGGCACCTGAAAGAAAACATCATTGATTTAGAAATAAACAATTTTCTTGTTGCAGGTTTTCTAGCCTCCTTTATTACCTGTAGCATGCCTTCAGAGTAAATGTGCCTGAACAGAATTAGAAACCTATTATCCAAACTGTGAAGTTAAGTGTCTTTAGGTTTGGATGAATTAGAGAGTCCTTCTGTTGTGTGATTTAATCCATCCCATGTAGGGTTTCCAGACATCCCTATTTGAAGTGGGACTGTCCCGGGATCAGCAGCTTAATCCCAAGTCCTGCACTGCCGGTTAAAATCCCAGTGAAACAGCATTCGCTTTGCGATTTATGACTGGCCAATATACGAGCCAATCATAAATCAATAAGTGGAGCCACTTCTGTTCAATGCATTGAACAGAATAGGCTCCACTGTGCAAATTTTTGATTGGCTCGTATACCAGCATGCAACCCAATCAAAATTCATAAAGTGGAGCCACTTCTGCTTGATGCAGAATTGCCTACTGCTATGCATGAACGAAAGACCCATTTTTTTTTTGGTCTTCATTTAGCATGAAAGACCTTTTTTTCGGTCCCTACATGGCCCTTCCGAAATCTGGCAACCCTGATCCCATGGGGTACATAAGGTGATTGCCCTTGACTAGCAGGGAGAGCTAATGTGGTCTTGGCTAATGGAAAAGAAGGGAGAGACAATCTTGTCTTGGTCAAAAGGGGGTCACCGATAGCATTTTCCGACTGAAGGACCTTTGATATGAGATGAAAGGGTGGGAAGGCATACAAGAAGTTCCCTTTCTATGGAAAAGAAAAAGCATATGTTCTCCTATCTTCCTTGCAAGGAGCTCTGGTGCTAAATAGCCTGAGCAGAGGCAGAGAGTTCCATCTTGGGGGTACCCAAAAATGATCAGTCTTTAGGAGAACCTCTCTGTTCAACATCCATTTCTGAGGGTCTGCCTTGGATCTGCTCAGACAGTCTACCATTTAATTCAGTTTTGAAGGAATATGTATAATTTGTAGGAAAAGACTGTTGTGAATAGTAAAATCTTATTCTATCATTACCAGCCTGCTCAGGTAGTAAGACTTGGTCACTATCCCCCCCCCCTGTTTTTTAAACACCTTTATTAAATGATCGAGTAAGAAATATGCAAACATACATTTCATTTATGTTTATTTCTATGTATTTTTGCTATTTCCCTTTTCTAATGATCCCTCTTCCAGCTCTTTTATACTTCAAATGCAGCTGGTTTAGACTCTGATTTCCATTTTCTAGTAACCTTTTTGTCAGTCAACAGAATTAAACTTAACAAGGCCTAGGCAATTCTGATCTTTGGTCTCAGCTCAAAAGAATCATTTCTTTAGTTACAGCCATTTGCTCACCCATTATTTCTAACAGAGTACTGCAGGGAATTTTTAAAGTCTGCCAACTCTTTACACTACCAAACCACACGTGCCAAGATGCCTCTTTCTTCCCTAACATCCCTAAACAACATTTGCCATCTCCCTGAGGAAAAATTCTTTGAAGTCTGTTGGGTGTATAAAACTATCTGTATTAACACCTCCAAGCAAGAATCCTACACTTTTTGGACATTGTTGCACACTTAGGAGCCACACAAATGTCCTTCATTGTAAATGGCTTTTCCAGTCTTTCTTCCCAATCTTTACTAACATCATCTGATTGATTCATACAGTTATTGTGCAGTATTTTACATGCCAGACTAATTATCACTTTTTAACAGCAACTTCTGTTCTTGATTCACCTGAAAACTCTACCAGAGTATGTCTTTCACTTAGGATACCCACATGACTTCCTCTTTGCCTATACTCTGATATCAGTCTGTGGTAACCCCCCCCCCCCCCAATTGTTGATGTAAATTATAGTGGTATTTGAAGAGTCTCTGCAGTCCAAAGACAAAGAAGGGTGTGGAAAGCAAAAAATAATGCTCATTTTTTTATGTTTATGTGTTGTTGCCTGTTTTGTTTGGATCAGACTCTCTGCACTTTGAAGCCTTTTGCCTTTTGTATAAATACCCCAGGCCAGCTGTGAGGCATCTGTTGAGACCTTCTAAAGATGAGAGGGATAACAAACAGGATACCAGAATTGGCTTTTGTTTGGTTAATCCACCAAAATACTTGCTTCTTCACAAAGGACAAGAGTTAAATTGGGAAGGAAAGAGGATGATATTGTTGTGCCAAAACACATTTCTTGTATCACTAAATTGTCCTTGTGTAGAGTCTAGCAAAAGAAATAATTTGGATTGTGAATGCCATTTACTCTAGGGCTCTCATAATCTATCTTGCAGAGATCATGGGTAGACTTGCTAGGGAAAGAAACATTTGTTGAGACTTGCATCTTTTCTCTAGAGGAAGAAAGGCTATCATGTTGAATGTATTGAAAAGACATCCCAGGAATACCAGAGACTGACATGGAGGTAGATTGGATTTATCAAAGTTTAGTGTGAACCTTGGGTTGAGCAAAAGGTCGATAGTGAGCTGCAAATCCTGAAGGATCATTTGAATTGAAGTGGCTTGAATTAGGAAGTCATCCAAATAATGGTAGATGCGTATATCTTGAGGTCTGCAGAATGCTATAACAGGAGGGTTAGAAAATTTGTGAACACCCTTGGTGTAGTGAAAAGCCAAAAAGGCAAATCATAAAACTGAACTTGATATCCCAAAAGACAAAATCTCAAAATATTCCTGAAGTCTGGATGAATATGCATATGAACATAAGCATCCATCAGGTCTCAGGTAACTAACAAAACTGTGGGAAATATGTGGGGGAAAAGAGCTTGGAGTGTTAGCATCTTGAATTTTGAAACTTTAAAAAAAGTGTTCAGAATTGGTCTCCAGATCCCTTTGTAACAAGAAATAGCCTGGAATAAAATTATTTTCCTTTTAGATGTTGAGAGACAGGCTCTTTTACTCCTTAATGGACAATTTCAGAAATTATTGGGAGAACCAATGTTATTGGTTTGAAGGGTCCTGTGGAGTTCCAGTGGAGAGTGGAGAGGAATTCCGCAGTTGTCTGTACCCATTTTTGGTGATGTCCAGAACCTACAAATTAGTTATAGCTCTGCACAGGGATGACAAAGTTTGCTAGAAAGGTCAGAGGAGGAATGGCTGAGGTGGAGAAGAGAGACGAAAACAGAAATTTTAAGTTTGTTAGAAAAAGATCCTTTTGATCCTTTGAAATTAAACTTGGTCTTTTCCTGTCATTTTTTTCATGGAAGATGTTTTTACTTACCTGTTGAGAAAAGTTCTGGGTTTTGTGAAAAAGGGGCTAGGTTTAGAGTAGCAGCTTATTTGAAAGTTTGGAAAAAGAGAAATAAAAAAGCTATTTGAATTCTTTTACAATTTTTTTCCCCTTTCCTCCAAATTCGTAAAAAATTCAGCAGCAGGGGTCCAAGCAGGTTCTAAAGGAGCAACTGAAAGTTTACCCTTAACAGCTGTAGGATAAGACTGGAGATAAAACAAAGAAAATCTTCTCAACACCGATCCAATAGCAGCTGCTCTGGAAAAGGTGTCAACAGAGTCATATCCACACTGGATGGAATGAAAAGCCATCTGAGGGGCAGAAGTATATTTTGCAGAGAAGATCTGGTGTACGTTTCAATAGGCTAGAGATTAGTTTAGACATATTGTCAAAAACAGATAGCATGTAGCATATTATATGGATCTGGTAATTAATGGCTCAGAAAGCCAAATCAGCAGAAGTATAGACTTTCTTTCCATACATGCCCATTTCCCTACTGTTCTTATCATTTCGTAAGGCATTGGAGGAAAAAAGAAGTTCATATGCTTTGTCTGACTCGGAAAAAACAACTGCTAGGTCAGAAGTAGGATTCTTGTAGAGGTAGTTATGGTTTTCAGAAACTTTATAATACCTATCTAGTTTCTTGGATGCAGGGCATCTGTGATTAAGGGTGTCAAAGAAGTAGATAGAAAGGTATCCCCCAAAGCCTCTAGAACAGGAGGCATAGCAGAGGATATGGGAATTTCCATATGCAGTAAACTGCAATATCTATTCTGGGATTTTGAAAGCTGTTCACTCTTGCGGTTAAAATAGTGCATCACCTTACAGATGGTATCACCAAAAGAGAATTCTTCTTATGGAGAGTCTGAAGACAATATATCCTCAAGTTTCAGACTCAAACACAGAAGAGAATACATTTAGGAAGAATAAAAAAGAGGCTCAGAATCAGATTTTGAAGAAGGATTTTCATCAAAAGTGTACCTCTTCCTTTTATGAAGAGGAGATGAAGCAGAAATGTGAAAGTGGGGAGGTTAAAAAGATATGAGGGTTTTGAAAAGTCTTATCACTCCTGTATCTCTAAGAGCAGAGGTCACAAGACTGTAAATATGTCGAGTTTTTTTCTTCTCTTTTTTGGGGTATCCAAAGAAATCAGTCCTTGGGAGAGTAGTCCTCGACTGAAATCTAAGGAATACCACCAGATCCCTCATATATGATGAGTTTTGGCTCTCCCTTTCTGGCTTTGTCAATTGCCTGACCTTATCAGCCACAAAATGGGGTTTCAAGAGTGGGAACAGTCCCAGACATTGCTCAGTCTGTGGGATTCTCATTAGCCTCAGCAAGAAGTCCAACTCCAACATAATCAAAATCTTCGTTCTGTGTTTTAGACTATTTCCTGTGGAGTGATGCCCTAAGAAGGGAATCCAACTGAATCCTAGCATGCACAACAGGCTGTAGACACTTCTTTTCTAAATAGATAGCAACAGACAATAAATGGCTGAGTAAGGACTTTGGCTCAAAGGCTTGTCAAATAGAATACCCATTAGTATTATGGTCAGGTCCAAGACTGAAAAAGGCACTTTGCATACCTATCTTTATAACGGATCTGTTGCCTATATTTGTAATTTTCTCTCTTAGAGGACATGAAAATATCATTTTTTTTATTGAAAAACTCAAGAAAAGAGTAAATGTCCCCAATGGAATACTTAGTTGTCCTAGCTGGATGCTTTTGTTTAGCTGAAAGACCAAGAGCTAGATGGAGACTTACTTCATGGACTGGCAGCAAAAAAGTGCTGAGGATTTCCATTGCTGTACATCCCTTATCTACCAATGTGTAATGTCATGCATGGGTCCAAGAGCAGATGTACGGCATGGGAGCAAGGTATGCCTAAGCTTGGTTAGCATACAGGATGTATGGTACGTTTGACAGGATATACTGTGTCGCTTCTGTTAGCATTACTGCAAAAGTGATCTAATGATGAGCATCTTCTTCTGCGCTCTGATATTTTCTGAAACAAGAATGGATTTGGTCATGACGACAGTGAGTAGTCAAGTGTCCTTCTAGCAGAATTACACCATATTTTCTAAAGTGTTACAAATAAAAAGGGAGAATTGGAATGTGCCAGGGGTTGATGCATTTAAATTCTGCTTTTATGAACTGGTGTAATCAATGCCTCTTTTAACACACTAGAAATTTATCATCAGAGTAAATACACAACCAGACCAAGAACTTTAAGACAAATAATCCATTCAAAAAGACAAGGATCAAGGCTACAATAAATAGGTTAATGCAAAGTAATCACCTCTGTCTACGTATTGTAATCAAGACAGGGAAACTTAAACCAGGACAGACTGATCAAATCATACAACTTTATCAGATATACAGGATTAGCAGAGCAAATCAGGTTACACCGGAGATATTATTTCTGATCCCTCTTTGTCTATGGATATTTGTTAAGATAACAGATTTCATTGGAAGCGGTCTCCCAGAGTACTGGGGAAAGAGGAAACAATTTCATGCAGTCAACTGAAGAATTCTGTTGGTATCTTCTTTTCTACATGATCTTGATGTAGCTGGGGTCTGCATTCTTTTAGCATCTCTAGCCAAAATGTTTCTGGACATATATACCTTTTGGTAAAATGTTGTTTGCTTCTAGATACCTTCTCTGAAGCTGTGAAGTTGGAGCATGGTACACATCTTTAAATTACAGCTTTGGCTTAACTCTTTTCTACACTGGCTACTATTATTACTTGCTGGCTGTCAGTAAACCATGCCCTGACTGGCTGTGTGTCAAACAGTGAAAACCTGATCTTTGGCACACATTTAATTACTAAGATAGGCATATCTCCTCATTACTATCCTTCAGATGGATGACCTGTATGAAGTGTCCACAGTATAATGCACGCATTTAAGAATATGAACACTAAACCTATTAGCACAGTGTCTTTCCAGCTTGTCATTGTCATGCCATCAGGTTGTTTTGTAGTATATCTTCTGTTTAGTCAAAGACAGAATTGTACGCAACCATGTATGCCAAACCATTTACAATCTTTCTTGCTATGGTGTTTGTGTGTGTACGTTTTCTGCCATACCTGTCCAGCAGTCTTAATTCCCTATCAAATGGTAAACTGATGCCAATGGTGTGGATTTTCTAGAATGATAGCAGGTGGCAAGAGCTATGACAGACTGGTCTACCTTATTGCTGTTTTAAAGGTCTTGCCTTTCCCTAGGAGTCTATAAGTCTGACTGCCCTTTCTGATGCTGCCATCTAAGTATGAAGATGCAGACAACTGTATTTCATGATGTTTCAAAAGGTTTTGGGAAAGAGGAGTGATCATCCATTTTGATCCAAATATAATCATCACCTCCTTCTGGGAGATAACAGAATCACTTGTTGGCTAATGTGTAGTTCAGTCTCTGTAAAAATAATATTGTCTAGGAGATTAACTAGATCATGAATATCTATCTTTTATGGTCTCAGTCTGGTGGTGACTCAATTTGGGCCATAAAATCCTTCTCCACTGAGAATAAAGGAGAGGGTCTCCCTCCCTCTCTTTGGTTTTCTTACTTTTGACTTTTATCAGTATCAGCAAAAGTTTATTTTTTTTCTGCTCAGAAAAAGAAATTTTTTGTCTTGGAGGGGAAGGCCTGTGTAGGTCCATGTTGCTGTTTGGCCATCTCCATGGTATCACAGCTCTAACAGCTACTATGAAAAGTATTCACTGCAAAACAGTTAAGTACTCAAAGGTACATAGAGAGAGAGACCCAGAGTTCTAGTGGAAAACTCAGACTGTGGCAGCTCTTATCCACAGCCATGCATGGTCTGCCATCTTTTGTATATCTGTTATTCTAAATGGCTTTGATACAGGTATTCATGAAGTTACATTTTTTAGCTTTAATGCTTGTAGAAGCAGGGTCTGGGATTGGTTTGGGGTACTTTGGTGACTGTCTTGTGATCGCTATTTCTAGGAGCAAGCACAAGGGATGCACCTTCCCTCTGAAGAACTGTTGTAGGGTTTACTTTTCTTGTTGAATTCTAATGTTACCTTCCCTGTATTTGTTAAGATTTTCTGGCATAGTTAATATGCCCTTTTTCTGTTCCTTCATTTCAGTATTTCTGGCTTCATCTTTGATAATCTTCATACTTAGAGACCTTTTTCATAGATTGTTTCTTAAATAAGGGGTAGAAGAGTCCAAATGTCTTACTCTGGTAGCCTTGTTAAAATAAATTTCAGTCCCCCTTCCCCTCTGTCTGTCTACAGCTTTGATAACTTTTATGCTTAGAAATTTTTTTTTTTTTTTTTTTTTAGACTGGCTGCTGACTCTTTCAATGACAGCACCAAGAAGTTCATCCATGTTATCTAATATAGGTAGAATGTTGACATTGTCCCTGTTAATTATATTTTTCCCATAAATTCCAGGTGAAAATTTATAATAATTTAATCAGTCACCCAGACTCATTTTAAGAGTTGCCAGTGAAGTAGTCTGCTTAATATTAAGGGAAGCTTATTCCAAAACTGGGGGATATATTGGATTAGGTACCTGTCATGACAACTGGTATTGTTAATGTGGCAGCATAGGTTTAGGTCTCTAGAACACATATTTGCTTTACTACTGGTTCTATGTACATGAAGGAGGTCAAAGTGTGTTAGGCTGCTCACAGCACAGATGGGTAAAAAGTCATCATCTCTCAGAAACATTTGAGAGAGTGAGTTAAAACATAGGGCCTTTAGTATATCGGAATACGTAAGGGTACTTAGAAATTTGATTTTTTTAATTATTTTGCATGCATACAGGCCACAGGGCCAAGCACAGTGACTCCTCTACCTACACCCAATTGGCCCATTTGTTCTGCAATCATGGAAGCCAGGAATTTCCGGCCATGCAAGAACACTACAGCCCACTCTTTCCTGCCTGTGAATCCCCCATGAGGTCATCTGCTCACAGTGGTAGTTGAATGGTAAGAAGGAAGACAGCTTTGCTAGTCCTGCAAGGCAGCCTACCCTCAACCACTGTAAGACTTATTCCAAGCTCTGCTAGAACTTCCCTCCAAGGGGAAACCTACCTCTGCATACTGCATTCCCCTTAGCTCATTGTGTGATTGTATATAGGAGTGCAGGGACACAGACTCAAGCTCCATGGGGTGGACACCTAGTGCTAGGTGTCACCCATGTAGTGAGCCAAACCTGCCTTCCTCCATCCAGTATGAGGAAGCTAGCAATGGCCACTCACTCCATCTTCCTCTGACAGCTTCTACAAGTACCTAGGCTGCTATTCAAACACCATCCACTTGCAATGTAATCAGGGCTTTCTCTCTCTCTCTGTCTGTCACAGAGTAGCTCCAAGAACTTAGATTTTTTTGGTGAGGAAATGTTGAGGTCTCTCAAGGTAGTTTAGATGATTAGTGAGGTAAATGCCAAATGTGGCATTATATTCAATGAATGGGCTAATATCACATGAATAAAATGAGACTTTAGGTAATCTTGATTTTTAAGATTCGCTGCATAGGAGATTGATTTCCTATCCATGACGAGAGGCACAATGGTCAAAGGAGAGTACATTAACATGCATACCAAAGTCCTGATGACTGTTCCTGCTTTAACAGAATGTTACCTATATGGCTTGCTGTGGAGATACAGCATTTACCAAAACAAACAAGGCTGCATTTCTTGGTGTTGAAAGCAAACCCATGATTAACACACCAGGAACGTGTCTGGTCGAAACGTTGCTTGAGAATTTGAGTATGAGAATGGGATTTTATAACCATTTCCCAATTTGCAATGATCAGCAAAAGTGCTAGCTGTAATAAACTGACATCAGTTTTCACATCAGAAAACTACATGCCAAAAAAAAAATATATATATGTATATGTATATGTATATGTATATATATATATATATATATATATATATATATATATATATATATATATATATATCCCTGACCTTAGTCAGGATGGGCTACATCAGAAAGCTAATAAGCTATCCAGCAAACTGCATGCAAGTTAATGTTGACTTAGGAAGGGTTTGTCAATTATTCTAACATTAGGAAAAGTCTACGTAGGCAAATTGAACTGTGGGCCCTGCATCCATGTATCAGCTACCGTTTTGAAGAACAAGGCTGAATGGGTGTGTATCCAAAGATATAATGTCACCTACATTACTTGTTATTAGTTCTGCTATAATATGTTCAACAGTCTTCCAAATAATTCTAGTAAGACTATTAGGCTTGCAATTCCAGAGGGCAGCAGAGGACCACATTTTTGGAAATGTGTCACAACTGTCATTTCCCACAACCTGAGAATGTAACCAATGAAGTGAGAAGCATTAAATAGCTGATGGAGAGGTGTTGGTTGGTGGTACGTACTTCTTAGCAGACCTCCAGGGATATTGACAAGATACATGCACCTGATATTTTTAGTTTTTTTACATGCTGAAATTTTTGGCTTAGATTGATGTTAAGAGAAAGGCTTTGAGGGAAAATACGGGGCAGAGGGGAGGAATGATGGCATGATCTGGGAAGATATGTCTACAAAAATATTGATAATGTCCTTGGGGGCAGAGGAGGCGGTACCATTTGAGATAAGTTCAGTAAGTTGTTTCTAAGCTTCCTAATATAGTAGAACAAGGCCTTATAGTGGTATTTTCAATTAGTTCCATCCCTTACTTTGCAGTTAGCATTGTATTTTCTAGTGGTAAGCTTAAGGGGTTTACCAGTTTTAAATCTCCTTCATAATGATGAAGTAGAGATCTTTTGAAGATGGCCAGGAGTGTTTTTATTATATAATTTGTTGAGAAGGGAATTACACCATATGGGCTGTTTTAAATATGCCATTATGCTTATGTCAGATAAGTACACAAGACAGTTATACAGCAGGTAGTAAAATTCAGAGAAATAGGCAGCAATCACAGGTACAAGATTTGCTGGGAAGTGCTACCATCTGATATTATCAATATGATCAGTAAAATGTTAATTGTTTATAATATAATCCCTGAAGGTAGAGGATTTATTAGCAGCTGCAAAGTAAGTTTAAAGGTGAAAATCAGAGTAAGGTAGTCAGACTTGATTAGGGAAAACATAACAAGTGAAAGACACCCTTTTGACTACCTCGTCTACACAATGACATCTCTGGTGGACAGGATAACAGCTTGGTTAAGTATACTGGTATATATGAAGTCCAGAAGTTAATCTGTATCGTTATTGCTGATAGTATATGTTTTGCCAGTTTATATGTGGTCAGTTGACTCTGTCAATAAGAAATGTATTTAGGGCGATTTTTAACTTCTTCTAATTGGTTAAAGTATTCAGCATACACTGAGGGGGGTGGTCACATATAGGGTTCTATAACTGGCTATAATCTACTTTACTGATTCATTTGCATTGTATGGAATTTTGTAATATATAAAGGAGTTGTGAATAAATGTGAAGGCTCTCCTGCAGTTGTCAGTGGTTTTAATCATATGACAAGCATTAATCCTTGGAAAAGGAGGAGTGCTAGCACTACACACTGGAATCAGATTTTTATAATTACACAAATAATAATGTATTCAAGTCTATGGAAGGCCTCAAGTTCAGACATTTTATTATTTAGACTTCTAACATTAAACAGTGCTAGCTTGATATTATCCAAACTAAATTTTATATTGGTATGTCCATTAGTTGGAACTCGGGTTGAATTTGTTGAGAAGGGAATTCCGCCATATGGGTTGTTTTAAACATGCCATTATGTTTGTGTCAGATGGGTACACATCACAAGATAGTTTTACAGCAGGTAGTAAAATTCAGAGAAATAGGCAACAATCTCAGGTACAGGATTTGCTGGGAAGTGCTACTATTTGATATTATCAATATGATCAGTAAAATGTTAGTTGTTTATAGTATAGAGTTAGCAAAAATTTTAGTCAATATAAAAAAAATAATGAGCAGAGAAATTAAGGCCATCCTAGGGATGGCATCCTTAATACTAGCACAAGAGAAGCATTAATCCCTCTCTCTCTCTCTCTTGCCAGTCTGGTAAATACTGTGTCTGTTACAATGCAGTTACCAATGATCAGACATTTCTGCAATGTCCTGCATACTTAGTGGACATTAGAGAAACAGGTTTGCAAGTCCAAGTGACCTCCAAAGCAGTAAGAATGTGTGCAGGAGTGGGTGTGGTGGCTTAGATAAGCTAAGATAGTGTCAGTTAGTCTTAAGATACTTAAGTAATGTGTGTTTTTTACAACTTCAACATATGTAGGGGTAACGTAGTGCTGTTGTGGTGCTTTTTAATCACTATGACTATAATGGAAAGACTAGCCTCCAATTTTCACAAATAAGGTAGAATCACAATATGTATCTCCACTAGTGAGTTAGTAAACATGAAGCAAATGCTGCACTGTCTCAAAAAACTGAGTGCAAAGAATGAGTATAAAAGCAGAATGGGACTCCCTTGTGATGGTATGTTTTTGAGTGATGCTTAAGAGGTATATGCTATGGTGACTCAGGAATGAAAGTATGATGGTCGGGAGGTTAAGAGAAGGCTGCACTGCTATTAAGTTTAACTACTCTAGCAACCAGGAGTTATAGAGTATGACTAAAATGTAGACAGCTGCTAATAGCACCAGATATACTCAGATGCACTACAAATACCACAGACACTGCCAGCTTTAGGCCGATTGAGTGCAATGGGGCTATGCACATGCAGTGTAATCTGCAATCCAGAACTGTAGCAAAAAAAGTCTTCACTTTGAAAACCAAAAAGAAGGCTTCTGATTGAAACTATAGTAAGCTGTTGACTACAAATGTAAAAAGCATCTTTCTACAGTCTAACTACCATACACTGAGTGCATCAGCTGTTAATTGCAATTGTGGCATTTCATCAACAAATACCAGCATTACTCTCCCATGTCATCAACACCTGCTGATCACAAACCCCGATACAAGGAAAATAAAATAGTCTACACCTTGAGGACTAAAGGAGATAGAAAGAGCTCTTCTACTCTGAAACCACAGCAAGCTGCTTGATATAAATGTAACAAGTGGTTTACTATTGAAAAAAGAAAATGGGGTGGTCATATGCTTACATGGTCGAACTTAAATGCAGAAAACCGAATAGTCATCAAGTCAAAACATCAAAACCAGAAATGCTGCCAGACACAATTTTATGTATTCGATGTGGCTGTTATATCATAAATTTCTGTGCTGTACATCTATAGCAGTCAGTTCTTGCGTACAGGACACACAGAACGTATAAGCAGGAAAGATATATAGTTTAAATATAACAGGGTATTAACACTAATATGTGATTGGCTGATATATATTTAAGGGTGCTGCCTTACTACTTCCAAACCCATAATGCGCAATATTTGTGGGGTTTTATGTTTTGTTAATGCTTGTGTAATTAGAACTGGGTTCCCTGTTTGTTGCGAGATGGTTGTGCTAAAGTAGTAACAGCATAGAAAAGAGGATTTAGTGCAGTAGTATTTTCCTGGCATCATAGCAAAGACAGCAGTGGCAGGATACAACTCGAGTGCTGGTGGTGTCTCTAAAATGCACAATTGCTTTGCAACTAGTTCAACAAATTCACAAGGTGTTAACTGATACCTACGAGATAGTAACCTCTCAAACATACATTCCTTATCTACCAACTTACGTCTTTTAGGCAAAGATGGCAAGCAGCACATTAATCTGTTCTTTAAATCCTCTACATGATTCTATTCTAGTTAAAAGGTGTAAAGAACATCTAATGTATATCATTTCTGCTTCCTTAACAAACTTCGTAGACATCTGTGACAGCCTTCAACTGTGTTCTGGCTTCTGGGATACCCTGGGAAACATGTATCCCACTGATTCCAAAAGTTAATTTCAAATAATGGTGGCAACCTCTCAGCAGTTGATCCCCGTATGCCATACCTTTTTGGTCTTCTTAAGATGCAATTCTCTTTAAAGAAGGTGCATAGCTGTTTACCTGCTACAGGCATATAATTTTCTATTTCAGATAAGGTGCCAGTAATGTTGTCAGGAGATTGAAAAGCTAATGCTGGTATCTGTTTACACAAAATAAGAGAGAGATGAGCTTGAGCTCAGAGAACATTACACTATCTTATCAAGCAGAGATCTCCTGAAAAATGCCAGAATTTCAGCCTAGAGAAATTTCTTTAGCAGCCAACTGATCAGCAGCACTCTATCGTGATGCAGAGATTGTGCAATCCAGCTTGTCTAACTACCAGAAGAGAAATGTCTAGCTCAAACTGTAACATGGCCACTAAATTCATTTCTGTCAAGATTACCACCATCAGATCTGATCTTCCTCTAGCTGACTCCAAGGACAACTCCAACATATCCTTTAACCATGTCTTGGTTGGTGTTTGACATTTCTGATTTTGACTTCACTACAGTAATCTCTAGTATTTGGCTGATGACTTGTGAGCTAGATATGTGTCCATCAAGGCTGATGGTGGCTAGTCTTGATTTGCTAGGTTTAGTAATTTAACATCTTGGTTTCATCTTTCAGGAATGGAGTATTTTCATTGGCAATGAAAGAGGCTATAGTTATCCCAGCCCTCAAAAAAGTAATCTTTGGATCCAAATAACAGACAATAGAGCCCAATCTTTAATCTTTCTTTCTTGGGGAAGGTTTTCAAGAAGGTTGCCTGAAATTAACTAGAGACAATATCATACAGTTAGTGGACTTGATATACCCATTTCAGCTAGGCTTTTGTATTAGCCAGAGTACTGAAACTGCTATCATATTAGTCGTTAATGATTTTCTTTTAGCAATAGACCAGCAGTACTATACAGCATTGGTGCACAAGACTTCTCTGCAACATTTGATACTGTGGACCACAGTATTTTGATAGAACATTGTGAACTTACTGTGGCATTTCCATTACAGTTCTACATTGGTTTAGTTCTTACTTCTCTCTGGCTGCACTCACAGGGTCTGCTGCTTCATCTTTGTATCATTTGGATTGTGAAATATTACCAGGTTCAATCTAAGGCACTTTACTGCTCATAGTGCACATGCTTCCTTTAGAACTGGAGAACTGGATCTAGTATATTGTAGCTAAGCTTATGAGATTCAGATCCATTTCGGTTTTCCCCAGGATGATATGGCAAGCATATATTCACAATCTGATGATCTAGAAGGTATACATTCATGACTATATACAAATAGTTAAAACTGAGCACCACTAAACCTGAGGTCTTGGCATAGCATGGAACCTTGAAATATTCCTCTGTTCCATGTAGATCCAATTGCATTATGTATTGAGGTAACAAGCTTCAATTCATCACTAAAGTGTGGAACCTTGGTGTTATTCTGGATTTGGGATTAACACTTCAGGACAAGGTGTTGGTTATAGTGGAGTCTTCTTATTTGCACTTGCAAAACATATCAATACTTAACACACTGATTTCTCAATTGTTCATGCATGCCTTTCCTCTTCCAGATTGGATTACTGCCCTTTACCTAGGACTTCCTAACACTGACCTAGAATACTTAGAGATGATGCAGAACTCTACAGCTATGTTACTTACTGGCATGTTACATTACCAGCACTCTTTGCCTGTTCTGCACAGCCTTCAATGGCTTCCTGGTTCTTACAGAATCACCTAAAAGATCTTAGTGATATTGTATTGTCCACTCATGAGTGTGATTCCTGTAACTTGAAGATTACTGTGCATTATACTGCCCTAGGCAGATTTTGCACTTAGCCTGTGCAGGGCTGCTTGAAGTTCCATGGCACCATTTTTAAACTTTAGGGTATCGCACTTTTTTTTTTTTTTATCAGGCTCATTACCTGTGCAATATACTCTAATATGCTCAAAGAGTGGTTATCACTGGCCAACTTCAGATGGACACAAGAGTTCTCTTTTTGATATAGCATTCAGTGGTTTGAGATAAACATAACTGAATAATATGTTAAGAATTTAGGGAACACATTGTGTGTTTCAGTAGGTGTTATTAATACATACCCTTTTTATTATTGGTGTTTTGTGTGAAACACCTGAAAAAACTTGAATATTGTACCTGGCTTCTAGAATCCCAAGACTATTCCTTATAATCAGCCTGAAAGGAATTTCTGTTCCTTGTCTCAGCTCTGCGTGTGAGCTCCTGTAGATTTCAAGTGTGACTATGGAACTAGTATGTCTTGGGTACTGGATGACATGGATCTGGTGTGTGTGCGTGCACGGCCACGTGCACACACTATACACTATGAGTGATTCATGAAGAAAATAGGGGCATACTGGACTCAGCAATGGCATTAGGCAGTATTTCATAGAGGTGTAGTCTCATACCCTTATATCAAGTTCTCATAATGCATCAAACATTTGCTTCATGTCCAGGTTTTCAGCCCTAAGTCTTGGTGCATGACAACCCAAAAATGAATCAAAAGATGTCTGAGTTTGGGGAAGTCCCAGGACAGGGAGGCATCATTTCTGAATACAATCAACTTGTGCCTAGGTGACTCACAGGACAAGCCCCTGGAATAACATTGGCTACCCCTGAGCTCTAGATGATCAACTCATTTGGGTGGGGTCACTACAATTGACTGCATCCCCAGGGTGGTAGCCAAGGGAAGTATCTCCTACAAGCCCATTTTTATCTATTAAGATGAAGGACTAGTGTGGGATCAAGTCATTGCCTGCTGGAAATCTCAGAATCTGTGTGATCCAGAAAGCTGATTTTTGATGGACTTGCTTCCAGACGGTCTATGCACAGGGCCCTTCACTCTGAAATTCAGTCTTGTGGTACTGCTCCAATTCCATCTTGGAACTGTGAACAGGACATTATCTGTGTTCCCCATGGTAGGAACATTTGACAATGGTCATTGTCCTTATGGTAAGATAAGCCAGGAGCTATTCCTGGTAGTAGGGTTGATGTTCTGGCACAACTTTTCACTCTGTGTAAAGACTGAGATCCAAACTCTGTGAGTAACAGAAATAATGCGTGTGGGGGAAGGGGGCTTGGCACTCCTGTCTAATCAGCATGTCCTGCAAAAGCCAGCACTGAAAATGCACTTAAAGTGTGGAATCTTCTAGGAAAAGCTGCCATATTATGACTATGGCCTTATGCCACATTTTTGCCCAAAAGCCTTTACTGTTTGCTGTTTAGTGCCCCCAGACCCTTCAGTACCTTTTAATATTTTTCCATTTTCATTAGTTTCCCTGCCATAATGGATGCCACAATTTCCCTATTCAAATCATTCATTGTTTCAAACTACATTTTTCTCATCCTGCATATGATAGGCTAAGCAGTAGAAATTCTCTTAATTGTCACTGTTGGTCACAGTCCACAAGTTTACATCCTAAAATTCAAACTCCTTCCCAAAGAGAGCTGTGACAAAATTCTTACTATGAAGAAAAGGAGTGACTTTTGTTGCAACACTACATAAACAAGCAAGTAAATATACTCATTGTAGGGCAATGAAGTAATCTTTCTACCCTTCCAACTACAAAATTAAACACCACATCAAAAACTTCAGACAGCTTTCATACACTTTACTAACTTAAATGTTAATCACTGATGAATGAACACAGCTGACAACCTTTACACCTGATCTTGTAGAATGCACCCTTGGCTTCAAATCAAGCTATTTATTACATGCAGAGTGTATATGTATGAAATGCAACTGGGCAGCCAACTGGAAGGTGTTGCTTTAGAAACTCTGATTCCTAGTCTTGAAGAGGAGGAGACAAAAAGTTAGTTATGTTTATGAAATTATTTGGTCCTATGAAGGTAGAAAATGTTGTCTAGGAACATTAGAGTACATAGAATGTGTTATCCTTTGTTAGAATGATTAGGAAAGGCAACCAGTAGATGAACTGCTGGGTTCAAGACAGATGCAGATGCAACCTTTGGAAACAGAGTGGAGTCAGGTCTCAGACAGGCTCTATCTTTATGAAACCTAAGCAAGGGGTCTTTTAAAATGGCACGAGGCTTTGAAATTCTCCTTGCTTAAGTAACAGTGAATAAGAATAATCTTCCATGATACATTCTTTAAAGTATAAGAAGAGGCAAGTTCAAAGTAGGGGCAGAGTAAAAGCGTGTTGAAAGAAATTCAGATTCCCTTTGATTGGGAGGTTTGAGGAGGAAGGTTTCCTTTAAAAAGGCATTGTAGACCCCTTGAGAGGTTAATGTGGATGAGATGAAACCTTGTTGGAAATCTGAAATGGCATGCAGCTGAGCACATAGTAGAGTAACTAGAGATGGAGTTAAACAAGGTGGCCAGGAATTGTAAGACTGAAGGAATGGGTACTACAAAGGATCCAGTTTCTGAGTGACTGCTCAGAGAGACAACCTTTTCCATTTCCTCTACTACAGCTTTCTGATGGAGTGCTTCTGAGAAGATGAAAGAATGTAAAACATTGTATGAGAAAAAGATGAGTTATTGGTCATCACTGGAATTGGAGAAACCATGCAGTTAGTCTGATGGAAAGGATGTCCTGGTGAGGCTGACCAGATGCATGAAGCTCAAGATCCAGATGGGAATATACAACAGAGGTTGCTTTAGGTGATGCCAAAATGTGGACAACCAAATGTGCTTGTGCCAGAATGAGGATATAATGATGGTGAATGCCTTGCACAGGGATGTTTTTTGCATAAACTCTGTCATGAGAGGAAGAGGGGAAAGACACACAACACTCAAAATAGCCAAGGAGGGGCAAGAGCATTCATGGATGTCTATTCTTCTGAAGGGAAAAGGGAAATTAGCTGCTGCATTTTGTACTGGTCAGGAAGATGATGAGATTGTGGTAAAGCTGACCCCAGTATCTAAAAATCAACTGTGCTCTTGTTGGATTTGGGGACCATTCATGGGGAATGAAAATACAATGGATGAGCCTATCTACTAGAAGGATGGTCAAACCTGAAATATTCACTGCAATTAGGATTGTGAAGACATCAACAATTTTGACACTCTCAGGACTTCAACATGGCTGCATGATGATCAACAGCTTAACTTCATCTCTCCCAGTGTGAAAACAGAAACTGAGAAACAACAGCCAGTGATATTGTCAACTTGAATAAAATTAGTTACTGGTTAGTAAATGCACTACCTGGATGCCAGTAGAAAAGAAATTAAGTGAGCCGGAAAGAAAATCGACTAGATAAGGTGAAGGGAAAACATGGACTGGTAAGAATCTTGGAGCTGTTCAGCAAAAATCAGTTCAAGCTTAAGGTTTGGTGCAAGACATGTCTTCCGGTAATCTAGAGAAAAGAATAAAGCCAAACGTGCTCAAAGCTGATTATAATAAATGAAACACTGAAATGGTATATCAACTCAAATAACAATAGCCTGGAAAATGGAAGAAGCTTTAAACAGATATTCAAATGAACTGATAATACTTCAAAAATCAAAGGTCAAAATGAAGAAAAGGCTGGCTGTAGCCTCCATACAGGCTTCATGCCTCATGAATGGAGAACAGCACCAGTCATCTCTCTGCACAAAGGTGGGCCATCTATAGACCCTGAAAACTACAGACCCATAAGTTTCACTAGTCTAATATGCAAAGCCATGGAAATAATTATTATGGAAATGATGAACAATGACATAGGAAACCTCCAGATACTGGACCCAACCCAAATTGGTTTCATCAAGGGCAGGTCATGCTTACTCCAACCTGGTCGACTTCTTTCAGAAGATCCCCAAAGCAACAGATGAGGGAAAAATGTTTCACATGACCTACCTTGACCTGGCCAAGGCATTTGACACAATACCCCACTCAGGCATTGTTGACAAATTTAAGAGGTGAAATACAATTGCTTAGGTCACCCAGTAGATAGCCAGCTGGTTCACAGATAGGACCCAGGTAGTTAGAATTGGGGAGTCCACATCTACAAAGAGGCCAGTCACAAGCAGAGTCCCTCAGAGATTAGTCATGGGACTGCTCCTTTTCAGCATTTACTTCTCTGAAGTCATGGCCAATGTCAGTGGCCTCTGCCCAACTAAATTTGCAGATTATTGCAAATCAGGAGCCATCATTAAATTGCTCACCAACATAAATGTTCTCTAGGAAGGGCTGGCACAAATGAACAACTGGTGTCTGAGCCATGAACTAAAACTAAATGCCAAAAAATGCATAACGGTATCCTTCAGGAAGTTATCCACCCCTGGTAACTATCATATTGACAACACACTCCTAAGAGTTGGGGACACACACAGACAATAATTTAGCCTTCAATCATCATATGTCTGTATTGGTCAGAAAAATCATTATTTGTTGTGCAACTTATAAACAAAGGCATCTAGGTCCAAGGAAGTCATTGTTCCACTGTATTTGACATACATCAGACCTATCATTGAGTACAATGGCCCCTTTGGTATGTATCTAACCAGGCATATCCAACAACTGGAATGTCCGCAGAGGTTCCTCACTAAAAAAATACAGGGCATAAGTAATGTCCTGTGCAGACCGCCTCAAGTCTTATCCATGTATTCTGTCTCCTACAGGCTGTTGAGGGGAAATCTATACTTGGCATTGTCAGACCCCACTTTGATGGACCTTCTACATATCTGCAAAACAAACATCACCAGAATTACCTGTTCTAAAGGCCTAAACCTTGCAATGACATAAATAGGACTTGCTGGAGAGACAGGTGTTTATCACAAAGACTACCCCTTCTCTACAATAGGCTTCCCATACATGTGAAGCAGAGTTCCTCCATAACCCAATTCAAGTGCAATTGGGAATGGAATAGGAAACAGGAAATGCATCCCTGGTTTGGCACCTATGTCTGTAATGGACACAGGCAGCCTGTAAATGGTTCATCTCCCAGGCCCCTGCTTGTAAATCTTTTACCTCCCAAGCCCCTGCTTACACTTGTCAAGGGTACCAGAGCTTGTCAGAGATTTGGGATGTATGGCTAGGCTTAAAAAGATCCTTACAGTCATTAGCCTATCAAACACCTATGAACCTATGAGTATTAGAATGATCAAGAAGAGACATTTCAAAAAATGGCAGAACTAGGGGACACAGTACTTTGGGAAATTCTGAGATTTTCTACTGTACCACAGAAACTAGAAGGAACAGACTGTATTAATTTTACAAAGTCTCAAATAAGCAACTGGACTGGTATTCCACAACAGCTAAGTGAAAAGGCATAAAGTGTGTAGGTTCCAAATCTGGCAGTGAGACAGCAGCCAAGACCTTTAATAGTAAAGATACAAAGCTACCAGCAAAAAGAGTTGCTGCTGACAAAACTATGGCAAAAGGGTAAAGTATTAAATGCTTCAGACAGTACAGTGTTTGTGGAAAATGATTAGTCACTGTACAGCAGGCAGAAGAGAATCTAATTTATTCCAGTAATCAGAGAATGTTGATAGATGTGAGATTCAAGCTTCTGTATCCAGATGTCTTCAGAATATTTTTTCCTGGAGAATTAAAGTAATTTTTGATACTGTCCAAGCTAAGGAGGAAATGGAAAGGTTTGTCCAACAAAAAGTGAGCCCATCAGGCAGAAGGTGACTCCGTTTCCTCATTCTTCTGATAATAAAGCACACAGAGAGACTTTACCAGTGAAACCTCTTCCACTGACCCA
The DNA here is from genome assembly GCF_019279795.1 of Protopterus annectens. Taxonomy (NCBI): domain Eukaryota; kingdom Metazoa; phylum Chordata; order Ceratodontiformes; family Protopteridae; genus Protopterus; species Protopterus annectens. Next base: position 279,831,522 of record NC_056748.1, read on the forward strand.
ATGGAAAATGCTTGAGGCAGAAAAAAGCACAGGAGTTGACCGAAGAATTATAAGTACCTTGGAAATGAACTGGAATCTGGAGTTGGGAGATGCTGATGAACAGGAAGAAGACCAGCAATGTGGAAATAAGTGAATAAATGAGAGTCTGCAAAGCATCAATTGATTTGTGATAAACGGCTGTATAATAATAAGTGGAAAGAGTGGACTTTTGTTGACTTTGTTAAACTTGTGGAGAACTGAAAAGCATTTGCCTCACTTCATGTCATTAATATTTGGAAGGACTCTGAGGGAAAGGTAAGGGGAAGAAAATGGTAACTGTAAGTAAAACAATTTCTGTTTTTAACAGTATTTCAATGAACATTTTCACAATATAAATTGCATATTTTATAGTAAAGTGTTTTTAGTTCTTGTATGCTATTAAGTTACTAAAGTAAACAGATGCCTTTTTTACCTCTTTTTTGATATTAAGAAATGTAGGCATTACATTGCAAAAAGAGAAGAAAAGCTAAACAAAAGCATGTTTAAGTCAATAGGCTGTAATCTTGGATTACTAAGGGTGGTGGGGTGTAAAAGTACACAGATCATAATATATGGAGAGCTAATATGTTTTCCTTTACTTCTGCATAGGATGCCTGGTTTAATACCCTTGGCTTAATGTAATAGTAAATTTTAAGTGGAAACAAGTAAATATCAGAACATCAAATATAATAAAAAGTTTTCCTTTAGCAATAAATGTTTCAGCTTGTCTTTTAGGCTGCAGCAGAATACTAGATTTTTCATTTCTCTCTTACATTTCTATGGAGACAAGTAAATAATAGAGTGATAAAAGACAGAACACTAGTTTCTTCAAGGCTAAAAGTTAATGATTTCAGAGAGCATGCAAGTTTATCCAGGAGGTGAATAAAGATAAAAAAAGAACAAACACCAATCAGTGTAAGTAGAAGCACAGGCAATAATCTGTCTTAACATGGATAACCTCAGTTTAAGTTTAATTAAGGCCTGTGTTAAGCAGCTATTTGGCATAAATGTTCCTATTAGAAGGGTTGAACTTAATTATTTTAAGTTGTACATAGTTATGTGTGTTTGTATTAACTTAGGTTCTGGGGTGATCTGGGGCTGTGTTTTCTTTTTTGTTTGAGGGTTTTTATTAAAACAAAAAGTGTTGTAAATGTGATGCAGGTTCTAATTTTGATGATAAAAAATTGTGTAAATGATTAACATGCCAAATATTAATGGGTGCATGTACCACAAAAGCAGAAAATAGTCATCTAAAAAGGCTGCCATATATAATAGGTGGGAATAATAACTTCTTACCATAATGGTGACATTTTCCATATTATTTTAGAATGTGAATGATCTCACAGGCATATACAAAAAAGAACACTTAATTATATTAAAAAATGCAGAGTGTACATAGAAATACTACAGGCAACAAATCTGTAAATAACTGAGCATGTGAATTCAATAAAGAAAATATTTTAGGATCATAGGAGGTTACTAGGCTAATGGCCATGGGGCCCTTACAACCCTAGCCAAGAGTTTATCCTTAAAAAGAAACCTCAGTCAGCACCTGTCACCCCTGTAAATGAGGGACACAGGTGGAACCCCTGAGACAAATTTGTGGTTTCCCATCCATTCATCAAGGTTCTACTTGAAGAGGGTCCGGGAGATGCTCTGTTTGACATGTATGGGAAGTCTATTCCAGAGACAGGGCAACCTCTTGGAGATAAACCTGTCTCTCCTGCAGGTTTTGTTGGTGTTGCATATTAGAGTCAGGCCTTTCAAGTGGGTAATGTGTGATGAGTTAGACTTTTGGATATGGAGCATCACTCATAGGGCAGTGTCCAGGATTGCCTTGTAGGCGAGACACAAATCACCCCTTAGCAATCTGTACGATACCGAACAGAGTGAGAGTGATTTGAGCCTGTACACACAGAACAGGTGTTGGAGGCCAAGTATTTTTTTTGTGAGGTATTTCAGTGGCCTTTCCAGTTGGGGCAGATGTTTGGAGAGGTACATATACCAAACAGGGTGTTATACTCAATTATTGATCTAATGAGGGAGGAGTATAGAGAGGTAATAACCTCCTGCTTTTCTGGATGCAATACCTTTACTTATGAGATAAACCAAGTAAAAGGCTTTTCTGACCACTGCCGCAATATGATGGCTGAATGTGAGGTTAACAACCTGAGTGCCTAGGTCTCTCGCCACAGGTTGTGTGCTTAGGGGGTTGCCATTGATGTGGTAATCCATAGGGGCCATGTTTTTGTTGAATGGTATGATGGTACATTTTTTTGCGTTTAAGCTTAAGGCCATGACTTTGGCACCAGACATTAGTTGCTTTGAGATGGATATTCTGCAGAATATCAGGGAACAAAGGACAAGATAAGTACTTACATTAATTACTAAAGGACCTAATAGAAGAGGGGGGAAGATAATAATGGCAGATTTGTGGTAGTAAGGGAATACTGGTAAGGGATGAGGACTATGCTGGCATGTATTAATATTCCACCTAAAACTGATGTCATGCAGCTTAAATACTTTGGAAGAAGTAATCAGCTTTCAGCAAGGAGTATTACTTATAGCTGGAGACTTGAATTTGATTTGCAACAACGAGGAGGTATCTGGGGGACTAGAAGGGAAAAAAATAACAAAAGAGGGTAGATTCCTGAAGAAATTTATAAAACTATTTGGTATAAAAGACATGAATTCAGTAGTAGGAACTCAAAGATAATTTACATATTACTCACCAAGGCACAATAGCTGGGCTAGACCAGACAGAAACTATATTTCACAGGAAAATGTGCATTTAATTGAGAACTTTGACACACATCCAATGACTATTTCAGAACATGCGCCAATAATTACCAAGATAAAAAAGTAGAGTAATGAAGTAAAGATGAGACACTGGTGAATCCCCAGTTACCTGTTAAGAGGTAATTAGTTATTGAGAGAGAAATTTAAGGAATGGGAAGTGGAAATTCTCTGGGAGTTATTAGGGAAAAAAGAAAGTAATCCAGAAGTTATAATTAGTGAGTAGGATAAAATGAAAGTGGAGCTTAAAAACAGGGTAGAAATAAAAGAAAAAGATCTGGTTAAGAAGTAATATGAATTTAGAGTGACTGACAAAGGTTAAAGTTTTACAAAATAATGGGGATCTCACAAAACAAGAGAAATGATTGCAGAGTGTTAAACAGAAAATAATGGCATACCTGGATAATATGCATGTGTTTAGAAAGATTTCTGTTAAGCAACTGTTTTTGATAACTCCAGAGCACAAGAAAACTTTTTTGGAATAACAACTTAGACAACAGAAAGTAGAAAGGATTGTTGCCAAACATAAGAAGCCTATAACAAGAAAAATAACCAGAGATCCTGTAGAGGTATTGAGATATCTCTGAAAATTTGTATAAAATAGAATACTAGTGAAATAAAAAAAAAATACAAGTGGAAATATTTATGGAAGACTTAAATAAGTCAAGGTTAGAGGTAGATGAGGCTCAACAACTAGCAGTTAAGATACAAGAAGATTAGATAAAAATGGTGATGTATAACTAATCTGCAGGAAAGTGTACATGCATAGATTGTATTCCAGTGTAAGATTCTGTTATGGCAGCTAAGGATATGAGGAAAGACTAAATAAAAGTGAATACAAAAACTAAGAAACTGGAAGCTCTTCCCTATGGATATGGATAGCAAGATACAAGCAGTAAAAGATTTTTAGTTCGTTTAAGTTTATACATAGGTCAGACATATTTTTATCAACCAAAGGAGAAATTGTGGATAGTAATTAATAAAGAGTTGAAGGATTTTATTTGCAAGGGGAAGATTCAACTGGATAAGTTGATCCTCCCAAAAGAACAAGAAGGTTTATGATTACCTGATTTAAAGGGTTATTTTTGGAACTACACAGTTAAGGCTCTTTATATGATCACTTAACTGCTAGTTGTTGAGCCTCATCTACCTCTAACCTTGACATATTTTTATGATACCTGGTGTCAAAATCATGGCCTTAAGCTAAATGCCAAAAAGTGCAGTCATCCCCTTTGGAAAAAACAAAGTACCCGCGAACTACCACATACGTGGTAGTCCCCTAAATACAGAAAATGTAATAAGGGATCTGGGGGCCCAAGTAGATAGTAATCTCTCCTTTGATAATCATATTGCCAAGGTGGTTAGAAAATCCTTCTATGTGGCCCACCTAATCACAAAATGGTTCGCATCTAGAACAAAAGAGGTTATTGCGCCCCTCTACTCATCATAGAGTACAACGCCCCATTTGGGATGTACCTTACAAGACACTTGCAACAGCTGGAAAGACCACAGAAGTACCTCACCAAGAGGATTACTGGCCTCAAACAGATGCCCTATGCAGCCCGATTGAAGAAACTCCAGCTGTACTCGATTGCACACCGCTTACTCAGAGGTGATCTCTGCCTGGCATACAAGGCCATGTCCAACCCAGAATTGATGGACATGCTCCAACTAAAAAAAAAAAAACAAATCCCATAGAGCCACACACTCTAGGGATCTAAACCTCACCACAACGATAAATTGGACTTGCTGGTGGAATAGATTCCTGTCCCAGAGACTCCCCATGCTTTGAAGCAGGATTCCAATCTACATTAGGCAGAGCCCCTCACTAACACACTTCAAGAGAAACCTTGATGAGTCGATGGGAAACAGAAAATTTACCCCAGGGATCACTGCAGTGGCTCTGCTGGACAGAGGCACAGGGAACTAATGGCCCTGCTGAACACAGGCACAGGGAACTAATCTAAGGGGGCGGAGAAAGCCAACACATTCTGGCTAGGCTTACAGATGCCCTCAGGCAGATAGCCTAGTACTTGCCTATGAACCTATATATAACACAAGCAGAAAGCTACAATTCAAAGTGGAAAGGGATGATGATGAAGCAGGGGGTCATTCAAGAAATAAGGAAAGAATGGGGATTTTGGTTGCATATGGGAATGGAGACTGGAGATTCTGCCAATAGGGATGACTGCAATTAGGTGTACAGAACATTGGCAAGAGAGGGCTAGAATTTACTGGACAAAGCTGGCAAAGGAACCAAGGTACTTGGAAATGATAGTTATATGCTTGCCATAATGTTAGATGTGTGTTGTCACATTTTTGCTCAGTTCAACATTTGGGTTGTCAGATCCAACTTCGGTGCCTTCTACCAGAGTTTTTCATGGGAGAGCTCTGACTCCTTCCTTAACCACAATTCCCTCCTCCTTCCTGATTTACCTCACATTGAGTTTGCAGACTATTTTGATCACATGGACCAAAGTTTTATGGAACAGAATAATAATCTAAAAATGTTCCACGAATGTGAAATAAATGCACAGGGTCTTAGTCAAAGTCTGAGTCCCAGAAGATGCAAATGGCATTTTGGAAGTGGGAAGGAGGGAGGGATGTTGAAATGGATGAAAATGAGAGAACATGGATGTAACACAATGGTAAGTATTTAATATTGTATTTGATGCTGTCTATTTTTGTCCAGTTCAACATGAGGCAGATCCCCAAGTTGCCTAAAAGAACCTGGTTGGTGTCAAGCAAGGACATTCCTGAGAATGGCAGAGCCAAAGGATGCACTAGCTTTAGACTGTACATCCAACTTATGATGAAATACAAAGGTGTGAGTGAGCTGATGACCAGGTCACTGCTGCACAGATGTCACTAACAGGAACTCTTTTTTACAAATGCTGCAGAAGTAGCCATTGTTCTAGCAGAGGGAACCTTCGGTTTTGAATGTAAAGGCAATCTCTTGAGTTTTATAAACAAAGGAAATGCAGTCTGCCAGCCACTTAAGTGCAACTTTTGATACATGTTGTCCTATTTTTGTTTTGCAAAAAGAGACAAATAGTTGGTCTGACTTTCTAATATCTTTAGTACAATGTAGGAAAAATTGTAGTCTGTGGCTATCTAAAGTATGAAGCATGTGTTAACTTTTGTTGAGTAGTTCAGAAAAGCACAAGTCAATGTACTGATTCAGATTTGTTTCAGATGACAGCTTTGGGATAAAAGGAGGGTCTGTTCTCAATGACAATTATCTTTGTGGAGGATGAGAAAGGGTGGTTTGCATGAGAGTGCTTGCAACTTTGAAATTCATCTAACAGAGGTAACAGCAAGCAAATTTTCTTTCTTAAAAGAACATTTTTCAAAGTCAGCTGAGGTGGTTCCCTACTGCATGATCAAAGCCTTAGGTTATCGAACACCTAAAGGTCGATCACAAAATGTCGAAGTCTGAAAATTGAGAATGGCCGTTTCCACACAGGGAAATGAGTTGTTTGGCTGTTATGTGGATTTTACTCTTTCTCTGCTGTAGAGCGATCTCGGAGTTGGTATATTTAGTTAGGGGGTGCAGGGTGAAGCCCTCCACTTTATTTCTGTTTATAACTTTTTTATTTGGCCAACGGCATTGTTTTCCTGTGTGGAAACGGATGGTTTAGATATTAAGGGTTCAATATTTTGTGGTTGACCTTTAGGCGTTCAATAACCTAAGGTTTCAATCATGTAATATAGACCCAGCTGAGGCCACAGTTTCAAAGGGTTTTTGAGTCAATGACTGAAGCTGCAACATGATATCCCATGGAGGCACTGGATCTGAAATGGGATGTCTCAACAAAAAGATTCCTTTAAGGAAGCAATAGATGAATTATGTCCTATGTGAAAATTAGGAATGGCAGTCACCTGAACATTTATAGTAGACTAAATGGAACCCTGTCAAAAAAGTTATGAAAGAAATTCCAATATTGATGGAAAGGGGACTGAAAAAGGATCTAATCCTCTTGAAGATGTCAAAAAGGAAAATCTTTCCCACTTGCTTTTGTAAGTCTTTTTTGTTGATTCGTTCTAAGAAGAAATTATATGGACCAACAGAGACGACAGCCTGGTGTCTCTGACTATCATTAAAATTGTAGAAAACATGCAGTTAATTTCAGGGTCTAAAGATCTAGTAGAGGCATTCCAGATGGGTGACTTAGTAGATTCAGAATGGGATCCAGCATCCAAGGCAGGTGAAGCATGCAAGGCCAAAAGAAGGGGAACCATACCTACAGGGTCAAAATGGGGCAATGAGGATCACAGTATGAATTTTGGCAGAAGTCAGCAGAAAGGCAGAAAGGAGACCTGGGGACCAAAATTAAACTAAATCATCTCTTTGTGACTGTCCCTAGAGGGATTAGGGCAAAGTAACTGCTACATTTGTTATTTAGGTAAGAAGCAAAGAGGTCACAGCAAGTTTGGCCCCAGTGGTTGAATATCTCCATTGCCACTGTCCTTTTGAGAACACTTGAGGTAGTAGGATACACCTGCTCAGTCTGTCTGCTAGTTTATTCACCATAACAGGAACGGGAAAACATTGTCCATTGCCAGACTCACACGGCTTCCTGACAAAGATGATATGAATGTTTTGATGTTCCATAACATATGTCCAAGTTAAAGGAAATCACACCCTTAGGTAGGGAGTCCTGAAATGTCTGCAACACTAAGTGAATTGCCCTCATCTCCAAGACACTGATGTGAACTTTGGCCTCCCCAGGTAACCATGTCCTTTGAACAGTCTTCCCTTCAAAATGCCCCCATGCTAGAAGGACAGCATCCATGGTTACTACGGCCTAGAAATAGGTGAGCATAAAGGTCTCCCTTCTACCATTGATGGAGATGTTATACACCATCTTGTATGCTTTCTGAATACTTGAGTGAGATGGATCTTCGAGTGTAGAGGCCAAACTATGTGTGACCATTGGATGGATAGTGTCCACTGCAGCACTCTCTTGTGATATTTTGCTAACAGTACTAATGTAATGCCAGAAGCCATCAGATCTAATAGATGGAGAATCAGTCTTATCTGTGGGTGAGGATGCTGAATTACTCGAAAAGCTACCCGTCTTAATGACCGGGCTGTCACAATTAGAAGTTGGGCAATTTGTCAAACTGTATCTATCTGATTTCCAGTGAATTCTGTGCGTTTTCTGTGTGTTGTCTGTGTGGCAATTTGCTGTTCCCAATTGGTCTGCAAGACTGAGAACAGCAGCTTGATTTTGTAATAGTACAGCCTTGGAGGTAGCAGTTAGGATACAGTCATCTATATAAGGGAAGACTTGGATCTCCTGTAGTCCTAGATGAGCTGCCACCACTGCTACAATCTTGGTGAACACCTGGGGGGACTGTGGTCAGACCAAATAGCAGTGCTCTGAATTGGTACTGATTGGCTCCCAGGCAGAAATGGAGGACTCTTGGATTACTTTTGAATTTTGATTTGGTATTAGGCATCCTGAAAATCTACACAGCATATCCAATTGTCCTTCCTCAATAGATACAGAATGGACTGCACTGTGACCATTTGGAATTTTGTCTGTTTGACAAATTGATTGAGGTGGCTGAGATTCAATATTGGTCAGAGGTCCCCAGTCTTCTTTGGAACTAAAAAGAACCTGGAATAGACTCCAGATTCTAACTGGTCTGCAGGGACCAGCTAGTTGACTCTCTTGTTTGGAACCTTAAACAATTCTGTTGCTGTGCATTCCAACTGATTGGGTGAAGTATCAGGAATCTTCAGTCTTTTCTTTGTGGAAAACAAAAAGGGTATTATGTAGTCTCTGGAGATTATCCTTAACACCCATGAATCGGAAGTTATGGTTTGCCAGGTCAGTTGGTGCAAGGTTAAGCTTCCCTGACTGCCTCCATAGAGCAACAGCTGAGAAACCATACAGGGGCGCTGATAGGGTTTCTCAGTGAAAGGGCCACAGAAACCCTGGTTCTGTTGTCCGCTTCTGCCTTTTGGGCAACGTCCATTTAAACTACTTCCACTTCTGCCTCAAGAAGGTCCATCTCTGGCAGTGTCATGGTGAAAACCATGTGATTTTTTGAACCACATTTTTCCTACCTCACCTTTGATTCCTGGAATAGTCTCTGAGGAGTGGAGAAATAGATTCCTATGGCAGACAGGGTCTTAGCATCTTGTTCACTCCATCTAAGTATTTCTTTTACTTTTGGTCCAAACAGAATAAAACTATCAAAATGGGCAGTAATAAAGGATGCCTTGAAGTGTTCAGTGAAATCACATACCCACATTCAAGCAGGATGTCCCCAAAAGTGATATATTCCATGGACGACCTGGGGAGGTTTCTTCTTCATCTAAATCCATGCCTTCAGTGACAAACTCAGGCGAGGAGTCTGTGTGTTTCCATTTGCATGTCTGTTTTCTTGGAACGTCTCTGGGGCTGTGATGGAGATGCACCAGAATGAGACAGAGAGCTTGAATGTCAAACTGCCTAGAAGCCTATAGGTTCTGTCTGCTCCTCTTGACTCAAATGAGAAGAATGAGGCACAGGATCCACTGGAAGTCAGGACAGAATCAAACTTGATGCATGCATCTGCCTTCTTGCACCAACCAATACCCTTTCCACACCCTCAAAAGCTGACTCTGCTATTGGAGTCATGGAAATACTTTTTCTGTCAGCTGACTTGGGGAATCTCCCACATACAATGAAGATCAGTTCTGAGGAGGACCTCAGAGCTGAGCTATCAAGCATCAAAGCACAGATGGGGAGGAAAGGCTCAGAAAACTTCAGTGTTGACTCCACCATGGCGATCCAACCCTGACATTTCAGCTCTGGGACTCTCCTAGACCCAACAGCATCTGACTCGAGAGAGTAAGGAAAGAAGTCAAAGTTGAAGTCTCTTAGGGCTATCAGATCAGAAGTGCAGCAGAAGGAATCAGACCCATGGTAATTAGCTTGGAGAAGGGAGTCATTATTGATGCTTAGTAAGATGGGGTTGATGGGCCTGTTCACAGCCCTTGTCTAGTGAATGGCACCAGGAGGACTACCAGTGGGATCGGAGTCCTCAAGAATTTTCCTCATCAGACAGTTGACATCCATCTCTGTAAGACTTATGGTGGGATGTCCTTGACCCTGATGAAGCTACAGATACAGGTCGCCAAGGGTAGCTTGTGTTGTAGGTTTGGCAAATGCAACTAAGGACTCACTGGTCCTGTGGAAAAAGTAGCTCTTGGGGAGAGAATTCAGATCTGCATTGCAAATGGATCTGACTACCTCAAAGTCTTAGGTGCTTCACCCAAGATGATGGTCATATCCAGAGACCTTTTCCTACATTTCTCTGCTGTTTTCTCTTCTAGCCTCTTTTCATCAGTCCTTTTCTCTACTGACTTCTCTAGAGGGTTTTCTTTAGATCTGTCCTCTTTCTCCTCTCTTCTCTCTGAACTGGAAAAATCACGCTTGTCTAGCTTCAGACAACACAGTGGAAGACCTTGTCTGAAGAAGAAGCAAGCCTTTGAGTATTAGTTTTGCTCTCCTGCCTTAAAGAGTTCTAGATCCCAATGCAGCACAGATACAGCAAATGGCTTGTAGGTGAAAAGTACCCAAACAATAGGCACAAAAGGAGTGGGGGACTTGAGGAGGGATTTTGTGTCCACAGACTGAACACCTAATAAACTATGATTTTTATCAGACACTATAAAAAGAATGCACACAAAAAACTATCACTATATAAATGTAAAAACCATCTTTATTCTACATATTATGCACACACACACACACACACACACACACACACACACACACAAGAAAAATACCTGTATAAGCAGTAAAACAAATGGGTGAACACTTTGTCACTAATGGTCAAAGACTTAAAATAGCATTACTACTACTAGAAAGTTCCACAAGTAAAAGGCATTCAGAAAAGAGTTTAAAAATAACTACCTAAACACTATCCTAACTCTACAAACGACAGTAAGCTAAATGCTATAAGGTAGAGGGAGAAGCAAAAGATTGAAAACATTTTGTTCATCATGGTTGCCAGAAGAGCTCTCAGAAAACACATCTGGATGAACAGGTGGCAAAGGAGATCTGAGGTAAATTAGCAGGAGGGAATTGTGGGTAAGGCAGTAGTCAGAGCTCTCAGATCCAAAACTTTGGTAGAAAGTGCTGAGATCAGATCTGATCAGGTCCAACAATCCAAACATTGACTCAGACAAAAATAGCCAACATCAGATCAAATAATTAGAGAGGGAAAGGTAATAGAATGAGAAGAGGCCACGAAGGCATTTGGATTGCAGGCAAGTGATTGCCCTCTCTATTAGGGATTGATACCAGTGTATAAACAAAGAGAAAGGGATGGGAAAGTCCTAAATGAGAGACCTGCACTGGTTGAGTTTTTAATTGAATCGAGAATAGAAGCTGCTGTTAAAAAAGGGATAATTAGTAAGGCATATAAAATATTGCACAGTAACTACAGGAATCAATCAGATGTGGTCAGAAAAGATTGGGAAGAGAGATAGCTAGCCAATTCACAAAGATGCAGTGGAAGGACATATGTATAGCTCCCAAATATGCAATAAAATCTAAAAGATTTTGGATTTTTTCCTGGAAGTGTTTGCATAGATATTTTATACCTAAAGCAGAGTCCAGATAATTTTTCCTCAGGTAGATGGCAAATGCTGAAGGTGTAATGGAGAAGAAAGATGCACCTGGGAGTATATGTTCTAAAACTGTAATGAGCTGCCAGACTTTAAAAATTCCATACAAAGTAAACTGTTAGGAATACTGGGCCAGCAAATGAGTGTAAGTAAGGAAATGGGATACAGGATCTGAATTGTCTAGACATTGTAATGCCTTAAGTTTAACTCTGGTGACTGATAAAAAACAATATAAAATGGAAATCAAAATCTAAACCAACTATATTCGAAGTAGCAAATATTGTAAGAGATAAAAGAACAGGAAGGGGGATCTTTAGAAAAAGGTAGGAATAAATTGCACACAAAAAATAGAAATTCTGGGAGCAATACATGCAGAAAATGTTTTGGAGGAGGAATGAGGTTTAAAAGAAGACAGGAATTGAACAATTTATGTAATGTTGCTTTGCCTATATGATATGTAAAAACATATGTGATGCATAACATTTGTAAATGTGAACTTGTTAATATGGTTTGATCACTTTTATATACACTAAACTCTTGGTTAACCGGCACCCATAGGAATTGGTAGATGCCGGATAAAAAGAAGTTATGTCTTTCCATAACATTCCATCTGTGTTATTGATCTTCTTCCATTCATCGCTGATGGGCTCTGAACCATGTTGGCCTAATACCAAGCTCGCATACACCAAAAACTCTCGAGCTAAGCTGCTACCCACAATGCCCTTCTCCCTGTTATCTCAGATCGAGTTTGCATAAGACATATAGAAATAAAGCAGAGGCCATTTCTGTGCAAAAACCCTGACACACCACAAGGACTCATGAGATCCACCAGGAGCCGTTGGTGAGGAACGGAGGGTGGGATGTGATGAATGGAAGAAGATCAACAACACAGATGGAAGGTTATGGCAAGACATAACTTCTTTATCTGATGTTGTTAATCTTCTTTCCATTCATCACTGATGGGACAGAATCCCAAACTACCTGAGAAACCTGAGTGGCCCTTATGGAAGAACATTCCTGAGCACCATTGAGCCAAAGGCCACTCTTCCTCCGGAGACCATATCCAACTTGTAATGTTTGATGAAGGTGTGTGGTTTAGCCCAAATGGCTGCTGCACAAATGTCATCCATAGAGGCTCTGGAGTGAAAAGCTACAGAAGTTGCTATAGCTCTAGTTGAATGTCCTTTGATATTGTGAGGTCTAGGCTCATTTGTACGCGAATATGAAATGGAAATACAATCTCCGAACCACTTTGATAAAGTGACTTTTCACGCAGCATATCCCATTCTTGGACCAGAGAAGGAAATGAAAAGTTTGTCTGTCTTGCGGATAGATTTAGTCCTGTCTAGGTAAAAACATAGTTGTATGTGCACGTCCAAGGTGTGTAGGCAGTATTCTCCTTTATTGGAATAGTTCAGGAAAAACACTGAGAGCTTGATGGATTGGTTCACAGAAAAATCAGAAACCACTTTGGGGAGAAAATTGAATTAGTAAGTAGCGATACTCTGTCTTTATGAAATATTAAGTACGGTCTCTTGACGCATAAGGCCTGCAATTCTGAGATCCATCTAGCTGAAGTGACAGCTACCAAAAAGAGAGATTTCCATGAGAGAAATTTGAGACCACATTTTGCAGCCAGCTCAAAAGGGGGTTGAGAGAGAGACTGCAGTACTAGGGAGAGATTTCACGTCTATAAGGGACGCCTAACTGGAGGTCTACTGTGAAACACTCCTTTGAGAAAGATTTTGCATAGGTAAATGGACATAAGTGGAATGTCCTCTAATCCATTATGGAAATTGGAATTAGCTGCTAAATGGACTTGTATGGTAGAGGCTGATGCTCCATTTTCAAAGAACTCAGATAGGTATTGAAGGATAAAAGAGACCGGAGCTGAAAAGGGATCTAGCATCTGTTCTTAGACCAAAGACAAAACCTTTATCTCTGTAAAGTTTTCTGGTGGATGGCTGATGGGAGGCCAGAATTATTTTGCAAACAGGTGAGGAAATGGTTTCCTGCCTGGCGACTAACGGAAGTGGAGGAACCAAGCCATCAGCTTGAGAGTGGACAGATTTGGGAGAGACAACCCTTGGGGGTATGAAATTAAGTCTGGACGAGTGTCCAGGATCCATGGAGGCAGTAACAGATGAGGCCGGAGGAAGGGAAACCACACTTGACGAGGCCAGAATGGGGCACAATGAGGATCACCTTGTATCTCAACTGAGTTGGTTTCTTTAAGAATAGCGGTATCAAGGGAATTGGAGGATAAGCATACAGGAGACCTGTGGGCCAATCGTGAGTTAGAGTGGCTCTCGGGGACTCCCCCTCGGGGGAAAGATGGCAAAGTAGCTGCTACATTTGCTGTTCGAAGAGGTCGCAGCAGGGCTGGCCCCATCAGCTGAAAATTTCTGCCGTCACTTTAGGATTGAGAGACAACTTGTGTGGAAGGACAATGTATCTGCTCAACTTGTCCACAATCACTTTGGAACTCCCTGGGATGTGCGTTGCTATAAGAAAGTGGCCGGAAACTATCGCCCAGTGCCAGATTCTCATGGCCTCTCAACAAAGGGGGTAGGATTTGGTTCCTCCTTGTTTGCTGATGTACCAGACTACTGATATATTGTCTGACTGAACTGCAATTGTTCCAGGGAGAAGAAGTGGATGTAATGCCTGCAACGCTAACAGCACTGCTCTTAACTCCAGAACATTGATATGCAGGTTGGCCTCTAAGATTGACCACATGTCTTGGACTGTCTTTCCCTGAAAATGACCCCCACCCTATCAGGGAAGCGTACTTGGTCACAGTGGCATTGGGTTGAGGGGTCTGAAAGGGGCGACACCAAAGTTCTGTGTCTGGCCTCATCCACCAGAGGAGATCTTGCTTGCAAAAGTTGGTTATGAGCACCCACAAGTTTAGGGGGTGACGATTTGCAAACCACTGAGACAATAGAAGCCATTGCAGCAGTCTAATGTGTAACCTTGCCAGAGGAACTATTGGAATGGCTGCAGCCATGGACCTCAGAGCCTGGAGAACTTCCCTTTTTTTGACAGAGTATCACAGGTACTTGCAATCTTAACCTCTGAAGCCTGTGAGCTGGTAGAGATACCAGGCAGGATCGAGTATTGAAAACTGCCCCTATAAATTCCAGCTGTTGGGTAGGTTCTAAGTTGGATTTCTCCCAGTGTACAGTGATGCCTAGGGACTCTGCTAGTGAAAGTGTGTATCGGAGGGCCACAGTCAGAAGATGCTTGGTGGGGGCAGAGAGGAGCCAATCATCTAAATATGGAAACACCTGGAATCCTTGAAGTCTCAGATGAGCTGTCACCACTGCTAGACATTCCATGAACACTCTAGGGGCCATCGAGAGACCGAATGGCAGGGCTCAGAACTGGAAATGATTGGCTCCTAGCCAGAAGTGAAGGAGACTCCTGGAGAATTTGCCCATTTTTATGTGGTAATACGCATCCTGGAGGTCTATCGAGCGCATCCAAACATCCTTCCTTAAAAATGGGAAAAGGAACTGAATAGTGACCATGCAGAATTTGGTTTATACAACTGATTTGTTTAAATGGCTGAGATCTTGAATGGGTCTCCAGTCCCCGGTCTTTTTTGGCACTAAAAATAATATTGATTAAAACTCGGATCTGCATTGGTCTGAAGGGACTGGTTGGATGACTCTTTTTTGACACAGCTTTCTTATCTCTGAAGCTGCTTCTTCCCTTTGATTGGGTGGAACATCTGGAAGGTTTTTTGTAGGTTTTGAATAGGAGATTGAAGGGATGTAGTAGCCTCTGGAGATTATTCTCTGCATCCATCGATCATTTGTAATAGAGCGCCAGGCAGTTTGGTGCAGAGAAAAATGAGCCCCAACTGCTTTCAGAGGAAAGCAATCGGGCAACGCTTCGGGAGTGTTGATAAGACCGTCCACAGAAGGAATCCCTGGAGTCTTAGTTTCGGGGACCCCCTCTGCCCCTAAAGGGGCGTCATCCACCACTGAAACTCCCACTGCCTCTGGGGAAATCCTCGCCATGTGTGTTATGGAAAGGACCCTGAGATTTCTTGTGCCAGATTTTCCCACTCCTCTGGCTCCTGGAAAAAGAACATTAAGGCTTGGAAAAATGTAGGCCAATGGCAGACAAAATCTTTCCATCTTGTTTGCACCTGACTAGCGTGTCCTTCACTTTAGAACCAAATAAGGAAGATGGTTGAATAGGGGTGTTAAAAAAGGACTTGAAGGAGTCCAGAAGGTCACAGATGTGCATCCAGGCATGACACCTCATGACTATGCCTGCACCCACAGCTCTGGCCACCCCTTCAGTTGTGTGGGAGAGCAGCCTCATGGACAAATTGGAAATAGATTCAAGGGTGGCAAGTTAAGCTGCACCCTTGTCATGTGCCTCATCAGAAACTTGACCCATGAGGGATACAGAAAGTTTGATAATCAGATCTCTTTGGAGGCTCGTGAAGTGTGCCATGTAGTTCAGGGACCTGACAGCAAAGGTCGCTGAAGCAAAGACTTGCTTCCCTAACCTGTCCACAGCCTGAGACTCCCTGTTGGGTGGGTGACCAGGAGGACTTTCTTTTGCTAGATCCTTTTTAGTCGCTGCTGCCACCAGCATAGCGTCAACTGGCAAACCTCTGGACCAGTGTGTGGATGCTCTTCCTGGGGGGAAAGAATCTTATCAGGTCTCCGGGGAATGGCCTCAACAGAGTCAGGGTTCTGCCAAGCATGCTGCATGATGAGCTGGATTAATTCGGCAGGTGGGATCACCCAAGAGGTAGAAGGCCGGGAGCAAAAAGCCCGCAGAAACACAGATTCCTCCGAGGAAGGGTTGAAGGGCTTCCAGCCACCTCTCTGTTTTAATATTTCCAGGATGTCTCTGAAAGTGACCATCTGGGGGTGACCATGGGGACCCCTCCCCATCATTGCATGCCTTCTTCCGAGGAGGTTCTTCAGGGGGAATAGATGAGGAAGACTCAGAAGGATGGGTACCCCAAACTGGGGTTTCCTGAGGCTTCTCCTCTCAGTGTCCCGGGGAGGCGGCTCATGGAAGCTGTAGCTCAGAGGGAGCAGGATGAAGTTCTGATATCAGAGGAGCATTTCTGGAAGCAAGCACCTTCTCCATCACCTGAAAAGCAGGCCCACCCAAAGAGGGGTGGGAGCCCAGAACCGAGGACAACCTCGGAAATGGGGTCACACCCCGCTCTGTCAGACCTGCTCCCAGGGATGGAGCCTCAAGCAGGATCAGGGCAGTCATCATCCCGGGATCTGAGGGCGGAACCGATAAAACATTCGGAACAGTGTCCTGGACCGAGGACTCCACCCCGCAACTATGAGTCTGAGGAAGGGACAGTTCCATCGGAACCAAAAATCTAAGGGATGGCCTTGAAGCCTCAGTGACAGTCACTGTCAGCGCCAAGGAACGGGGTTCCACAAAAGATGGAGCAATGGGCTTTGTAACCGAGAGGTCCAAAGGAGGAGTATATGTCAGAGTCCTGGGAGAGATAGACCCAAGTCCCAGAGGGACTATATATCCCACTCACACTGAAGCGTCTCAGGTTGGGAAAACAGAAGAAGCAAAATCCTGTAGATGTCACCACAGCAGAAAATGAGCAAGTTCCACTTGATTAAGAAGAAAATGAGCTTTTACTGATAAAACAAATAAAATACGATGAGCGCTTTAGACATAAACTGCCTTCTTCAGATCATGTAATGTAATGTAAAGACCAGCAATGGTTTAAATAACATTGAAAAACCAATCATAATAGGGCTTTATTCACTTCCTTTTTCCTTTGGTTTTCACTTCCAATCATAATGTATCATCAGTGAACTTATTTGCATGAGCTAAGGAGAACAAGATCTTGTAATTGGTGCTTTGATGTTAGCCAGTCGTTTGTCTAACTAATGGTATTATATCCAATCAAGATGCTTCTATGTTCTACTAAGGGCTCAGAATTACTGTTCTGTTGACAGCCAATCATATGCTTCACATTGGTTATTTCCAATCGCAATACAGCCTTAGTAAGCTTATTTTATAACTTAAGAAGTTATGAAACTACTGGAAGCTCTGCTTCAGATCTATTGATATTTGCAGTGGAAACTAAGGAGGACAGGATGAAACTATATTTATTAAGTACCTATTAAGTCTTGACATGGGTATTAACTTTACTGACATACAAGGATTCTTAGTGATTCTGACTACAGTATCAAACAGCAGTTCTAGTTTATGCAAATAAGTTTACTGATGTTACATTGTGGTTGGAAGTAAGAACCAAAGTGAGACATATGATTGGTTGGTCTTGGCTATAGTGCCAAATAACAGTTTCAGTCTATGCAAATAAGCTTACCAAAGCTGTATTGTGATTGGAAATAACAACCAATGTGAAGTATATGATTGTTTATCAACAGAACAGTAATTCTGAACCCTAAGTAGAACATAGAAGCATCTTTACTGGATATAATACCATTAGTTAGGCAAATGATTGGCTAACATCAAAGCACCAATTACAGGATCTTGTTCTCCTTAGCTCATGCAAATAAGTTCACTGATACTACACTGTGATTGGAAGTAAAAACCAAAGGAAAAAAGAAGTGACTAAAGCCGCATTAGGATTGGTTTTTCAATGTTATTTAAACCATTGCTGGTCTTTACATTACACGATCCGAAGAAGGCAGTTTATGCCGAAAGTGCTCATCGTATTTTATTTGTTTTATCAATAAAAGCTCATTTTCTTCTTAATCAACTGGAACTTGTCATTCTCTGCTGTGGTGATATCTACAGGATTTTGCTTCTTCAAGTCCCAGAGGGGGATGAGTCTTTGGAACATTTGGTATCCCTCTGGCTGTCAACAGCTGATCCAACAGGTGCACCACATCAAGTTTGGATAGGCTCCTGGTGGACCTCATGGACACTCCTGAAGGGGAGTCGGATCGATCCAAAAAGGGGCTGTACATTTGACCCAGGAACGGATCCAAGGAGGGGTAGTATTGTATCCATGGTGTCTGAGCTAGTAGCACCGTAGTCTCTAATTTAGAGACCGGTAGCAAAGGAATCAGTGGAGTAGTAAGAGGGCTTGGTGCCGAAGAGGCGCTTGGAGTCTATGTCATCGGTTCCAAAAAATGTCAGACTTCAGAACCGTTTTTGATTTGGTCAAAGACAAAGTCGGTGCCATAGTTGTAATCGAAGACAAGGTCGGTGCCTTAGTTGTAGTGAAAGGCAAGGTCAGTGCCGTAACTAGAGGAGTCGATGCTGAAGGTGGCGCCAATGTTGGATCCGGTAATATCCATGGCTTGAGACATAGTAGCAATCAGAGCAGAGCTCAAAACAGCTGTAGTCAGAGCCAAAGTAGCAAGTCTATGCTCCGAGGAAAGTTTGTGGGTCTTATGTTTAGGTGTCTTACTCCTATCACCAGCCGGTGAAGAGGGATCAGAGTGGGGATGTTTCTTGTCCTTCATAGGAGGGGTTGAGACTTCCAACACAGAAAGGGCCTCTGAGAAAGGAGACGCAAGAAAGCCTTTCAAAATCAATTTATTCTTTCTTTCCTTCAGCATCCGCTGACTGAAACTTTGGCAAATTTGACAAGGAGGTTTAACAGAGAGATGAGAAACCTCCAGACAATAAACGCAGTCGTCATGAGAGTTGCTGTTTGGGAGTTTAACATTGCAAGAGGTGCAATGCTTAAACCCTGAAGTCCCTTTTTTATCAGACATTTTCCCAGACACACTTATCACAAGTTACTAGAATATCAAACACCTAGAAAGGAAAGAAAGATAGAAAAGGAGAAGATACCAACGATGGTATCAAGAGATACCACAAGGGTAAGGAGAGGGAGTACCAACGATGGTAAACGAATTACCCAATGGGTTGAGCTAGTTAGGAAAGTTATGAATAACTGTGAATGAGTGAAGTAGGAAGGAAATAGAGTTAGAGAGTGACTAAATAAGAAAAATATATCCAAATATCAAGAAAAATAACACTTAGCTCGAGATCTTGGTGAAATACTGCTATATGGCTACACTGCAAAGGAGATCTGAGGTAACAGGGAGAAGGGCATTGTAGGTAGCAGCTTAGCTCGAGGGTTTTTGGTGTAAGTGAGGTTGGTATTAGGCTGACATGGTTCAGAGGGGCTCAGAAACTAACCCATCAATGATTAATGGAAAAAAGATCAACAACATCAGATCTGTAGTTTCTAGTTGCTTGAGGGTTGCTATTAAATATAGGCCTGACTAATACTGTACCCTATACTATTTGTTTGGTTTTGACTTGTTCTTAGGTTGAGGAGAGAGAGAATGCATTCCTATCTTCCTTTTTATAACTTTAAAACTCTAAAAACATAAGATATGTTTCTGTGGGGGGGGGGGGGGCAGAAGTGCAACACATGAAAATTGTACTGTATTTTTTTTTCTGGTTGCTTGAGTTCTGGTTAACTGAGAGTTTACTGCACATGTAAGTCTACCTATGTCACAAGTGATAAATCAATAAAATTAAAAAAATATACAATTTCCACACTTTTATGGCCTCCCAGCATTGAGGGTGTAATCGAGTTCCCCTTGCTTATGTACCACATTACCTACACATTTGTGTGAACTGAAACTGCACTCCAGGGAAGAAAGTCCTGTAACACCTGCAATGTTAGGACCACTACCCTCATCTCAAGAACACTGCTGTATTGATTAGCCTCTCATTGTGACCACACCTCTTGAATCATCCTTTCCTCAAAATGCCCCCACCACAGTCAAGAACCATCCATGGTGACAGTAGCTGATTGAAGGGGCAGGAAAAAAGGTGGCTTCTTTGACTAGAGGGAGATCGTATCCATCATTGTAGATGTTTTAAGACTGAAGAGAGAGGAGTACAACATATGCAGACTGAATGGACTGGGACCATTATATGGACAGTGTAAATTAGAACACTCTCCTATGATATCTGGCATGTAGTACAAGGAGGATAGCTGATATTATGCTTAATGTTCAGAACACAGGAAAAGCTGTAGGGAAGGTTGTGAGAAGAAACTTTAGTACAAGTAATCTGAGGGACAGTCATTCTGCTAGTAGTCTTGCAATATTTGGGTGGTTTCCAGATGGCATCCAATGAAATCTATAGAATGACTTGGTTTTGTTTTTTCAGATTTACTGAGGTACCCAAGGACGGACACAAGTGAAGCAAGTACTCTCTTGAAAAAATAAGAGATTCTCTTCTTGTAGCTAGGAGTCAATGGTCTCAGTATGGGAACATACAGAACCCTTTTGGCCTAAGGTGAACTGTGACTCCCACCTTACACTTGCTGAATATACAAGGAGCTGTGATTGAAGCTGATAATGACTAGTTCCAAGAAGTGGGGATACTTTCTGGATGTCTTCATAATTTTGATGTGGGGATAAGCATCATGAAGATAGATTGAGCACATCCAATCTCCTTCCTGAAGATATGGAAGGTTGGACTGCACTGTAACCATCTGGACATGTCTTCTTATATATAAAGGTTTATGCCACTGAGATGTAGAATGGGTCTGAGGTCCTTCATTTTCTATGGAACTAAACAAAATCTTGAAAAGATGCTCAACTCCCTCTGTTCTGGTGGAATCTCCTGGATGGCTTTTTTTAGTGAGATGATCTCCTGAGCTGCTGCCCTCTTCTGATGGGATGACATATCTTGGAGAGCTGCAGAAGATTCAGCGTGGGTAGAAATGAAAAGGATGATGTAGCTACCGGATATGTTGCCCTTCACTCAGTTGTGCTGTGTGATGGCCAGCCAGGAATCTAAATGAATAGGCAGTCAAACCCAAATGCCTCAAATGTAGAGCAATCAGGCAATCCTTCAGGAGTGTTGTGAACAAGATAAACACCAGAGATTCAAGTTTCCGCCTAGTGTCGGACATAAGAGGTCACCTGAGAGAATATAAAGTCTGCTCTGACAGATCTCTCTGAAACTTCATCATGTGATGTATATAGTTCAACATCCAAAGGCAAAAAGTTAATGTGTAAGCATGCCTCCCCAAACAGTCTCTTATCCTGGGCTCTCTCCTGGGAGAATGGACAGTAAAGCTTTCTTCATACAGCTCTTTTTTGAGGCAGCTGCAACAATAGACTCAATCAGTGGGCACATGCTCCAATATGGCCTATCCCTGTTGGTTTTAAATATTTTTGGGTTTGTGTGTGATGGGTTCCAGCCATGCCCTTTCTGCTTTCAGGTGAATCAGGTGTTCAGTGATGCAGACCACCTAGGAAGTAAAGGTTGGCAGACTTAAATGCCTCAAACAGTTCTACAATAAGGGAATAGGTTCACTAGGACAAATACCCTTCTGGTGCATCAGTATCACAAGCTCTCCAAAGTTGACTCTTCAAGAGGGGACTGGGGAAGACTTCCCATTCATTAAATTTCATGCCTAAGGTAAGGGAATTCTATTGGGGAATCAGTCCATCTCCTTTTTCCCTGACAATCTTTAAGAACTTGGGAGGGAATCTTTCAAGGATGCAGAAGTGTCTGTATAACCTTGTCAAAGGCTAGCCAAAACAGAGTGAACATCCACTTCCTGCATCACTGGATATGCTATAATCCTCTCAGAGAAATCAAATGCTGACTAAAATCCTGATGGTGATGAGGACAACCCAGATGCAACTGACTCCATCCCCAAAGAGGAGGAGGCAGATATCCTCAATGGCACAACCCACAGCACCAACTGGCCATTTAGCTCTGACACAGAGATTGTCTCCAATGCATTAAAACACCAAGGTCCCCAACACTAAGTAGTATGCCAAACAGGCTGGCACCATAGAACACATGAAGCCTATGGCATCAACAATTCAGCATCAAGACATAGTCAGACCTGAGGGACTGGAAGTTGGGTGCATTAGATTCAAAGTTGGCACCAACCGAATGGACTCCTATCTGCATTGATGAAAGAATGCTCCATCTTTGGCTATGAAACAACTGGTATTAGTATGTGTTCTGGGGAAGAAGTAGCTGAAACAAGAGTTGCCAACCCAATCTGCCCTGGAGACAGAGGGGGATGGGATGACACACCCATATCTAGTTGAGCCTTACCAAAAGCCCTCATCATACGGTCCTAATCAACAGCAATACTACTCCTTGTAGACATAGCAGATCCAGGAAAGTGGAGAGCTCCCTCTACAAGGACCTACTATCAGTGGAAGTTCCCCTCTGATGTGACCTGTCTGGTGTCATAATTAGCTCTTTGACAACCATTTACACCAAAGGTTTGGAAGCATGTGGTCCCAAACGTATTACAGCAGACAGTTCAAGAGTCAAAGTCTGGTTGGGAACTTTTGAAGCAGAAGAAAAGAAGGCAACTACCAAGATCATCTTTTTCTTTTCACCTTTCTCTCTCTCTCTCTCTGTCCCTGACTTTAGACTAGTCTTTTACTTCTTCCTATGAAAGAGATAAAGTCTGATGACACTGGAATTGAAATTAAACCAGTAAATCTTAAAAAGTATATAGAACTCTCTGAAACCAATTCAAAACCCAAATAAAGGCAGGAAAATCTATTGTATGCAAATGCAAAATGGCCAAAGAACTAACCCTAAATGTCTACAGGCATCACTCATCTACTACACAATGGAGCATTAATCGTGCCCAATTCTATGCCTAGATTGAGCCTTGACCCCCTTGAAATGCTTTGTTGTGGTGGGTATTGCAAAGGTACTAGCATTAGACAACCATTTGGAAATATTTGCTTTGACACAGGCTGTCCTTTCTTATCTTCACAAGAAATAAACAAGTGATCAGAGTTCCTAAATAATTTAGTTCTGTCAAAATGACATTGGAATTGTCTACAGACATCCAAGGAGCATCTTTTCTCCCTCATTTTTACGTTCTGGAAAGAAGCCAGGGAGATGGATAACTTGGCTCAAAGTAAAGTTAGATACCACTATAGGCAAAAATGAATTATTAGTTCTTAAGGAAAATATTGTTGTGGAAAATGAGAAAAGACTGCTCCACCATAAGAGTTTGTAACAGTCTTTCAGCAGAAGTCAGAGCAGTCACTAATACAATTTTCCATGTCAAGTACCTCAAGTCAGCCTGATGAGCAAGTTCAAATGGAGCAAATTTTTTTTCCAATATAAAATTATGATCCAAGGGAAGAGCCGCCTGTTTTCTAAAGGGCTTGGTATACAACATCCTTTCAGAAATATTTTCACACAAGACTGCATTGAAGGGGAGTGCAGGACATGGGCAGAGATGTTGAAATGGTTGAAATATACCTTGATGGAGTAGCAAGACAGACCAGAGTATAGTAACTCACCCAAATAATGCAGAACTAGAGAAACAGTACTCAAAGGGTCCCAATTATTGTCTTGGCACTAACAAGAAAATATGTTCCACTTACTAATGCATGATCTCTAGTAGCAGATGTGCTTGCCTCCTCTAATATATGCTGCATGTACTCAGAAAATAGGCACCTAAAAGGTATTGAGACTCCACCATCCAAGCAGTTAGGTGTAGTTGTTTAGGGGTTGGGATGCATCAAATACCCCTTTGTCTTATGTGGGTAGATCCAGTCTGTGAGGAAGCTTGTGGTAATAACTGCCCTTGGCCATTTCTAATAGAAGGCAGAACCACTGCTGCCTGGGCCAGAAATAAGTCACCACCCTAGGTTAAGTCTGGCTAGGCAGAGAGGTATTCCCAGCTGCTCATCCCAAGACCAACAATAGTAGTTCTCCATTACCTACCAAGGGCACTTCAACAGACAGAGGCGACATGTCTAACCCACAGTCCATGATAGCTGTAGCATAAAAAGAGAGCCAAGGAAAAAGATGAATAACCTGAGAAAGCAGAAATGGCCACAGCAGATTCTCCCATCTGTGTTGGAGGCACTTTAGTAGCCTGCTGTGGTGGCAAAGGTTATTTTTCCCCTTTTGTAGCTGGAAGAAGGTAAAACCTAGAAACTGTTGGGCTGTTCATGGTAAAGCCAAAAAGGATACCTGGTTCCAAGGAAGCCTGTCAGCAGTCAATAAAACATGTAATATTACAAAAAGTAATTTTTTTCTACAAAAAATACAGTGAAAAGCACTTTAAAAATCACATGCCCAAAAATAAAGTAGCACCATATGTGATTTTACTTCCTTACTCCATTTTCAAACCAAGTGCTGTACTATTTACAATTCTAAAGAATTGTGCATAACTGTCATCTGAATTTTTGCATTTTATTCTTTGTATACTGTTTGTAGAATGTGATTGGCATGCTGCTTTAGGATATCTCTGCTGAAAAGAGGTCCTGAATGACTCAGTGAGAAATACCTAGTACCCAAATGCAAAATAAAATATAATAAATAATAAATCTGGCAATGGTTTGGTCACGTACATAAAAATTTTAAAGGTGGGTGTCAGACAGAGAGAAAAAGGCAAAAGAAAGTCCTAGAAGTACAATTAGAGACTGTTAAATCTGAAATATACAGCACACTTAAGAGAAGTTGTGAAAAAATATATATATTTCTGGAAATTAAATGTGTATATGTGAAAAATGGTCACTTATCTGAAAGGAATGGACAAGTGCTAGAGAAGTGGGTTTGGTGCGAATGGTGGCAAATAAGTTGAGAGTGCTGCAGAAGCTCTAAAGTGCATCCACCACAAGGGTGGATAAATGAAAGTTATGTACTTATCATAATGATAGATCTGTGCTGTCTGCCTCCTTCTAGTTCAACCTGTGGTACTTCTGATCTGACTCAGACCTGACACTGACCAATTCAAATACCTTTAGCCCATTTTGACTCCACCTCCCTTATCTATAACTCCCCACTTCTCCATTAACTCGCCGATCAAGTTTGCCCCATGATTCAACATAGTCAACTGAACCATACAACTCCTTCAACTAGAAATAAATCACCCAGCAGAGATGAGAGAGTCTAGAAAGGGTGAATGAAGAGCCTACAATGTCCAGCCATCACAATGGGGAACACTCTCCATGTCAGCAATTAAGGTTGAAGGCAGGAGGGTGAGGAGGTTGAACCAGAGACAGACAGCACAGAACTATCATTACAGTGAGTACCTAACTTTTATATCTGATGTTGTCTGCTTCGTCTAGATTCAACTTGTGGGACAGAGTTCCCAGCCATGACAATTCCTCAAAAGGAACTAAGGAAGGACATTCTGCAACACAGTAGAACCAAAGGAAGGCCTGGACCTGGACCGAATGTCCAGTTTATAATGAGACACAAAAGTGTGGTGGCCCTGCCAAGTAGTAGCAGCACAAACATCATCCAGAGGTACTCTAGAAAGAGAGACTGTAGAGGTAGCTACAGCCCTGGTTGAATAACATTTGGTTTTATGTAAACTAAACAAGTGTTACCTTTCAAGGAGTATGCAAACAAAATAGTCAGTCACCTAAACAAAGTTACTTTAGACATTTAAAAGCCCAACCTTGATTTTGAAAAGGAGACACACAACTTACTACATTTCCCAAAAAACTTGGTATAGTAAAGATAAAATCTTAATTGCCTATGCACATCCAAACAATGCAAAAGATATTTGTCTTTGTTGGAAAAACTTTGAATGAACACAGGAAGAGAAGCTTTCTTCGGCAAAAAGGAAGGGTGTGCACAAAGAGAACCCCTCTCTTTATGGAACACCGAATAAGGGGGTGAAGGATCAAGTGCATGCAACTCTTCATCCCTTTTGACAGAGGTAACTGCCACCAAAAACAAAATTTTCCAAGACAACAGTTTCAAATCCGAACAAGCTGAAGGCTCAAAAGGAGGGCCAGCAAGAACCTGAAGAACTAAAGGTAGATCCTAGAGAGGGACTGGATCCCGTATTGGAGGATGAAGTAGGAAGATACCTTTGAAAAAACCCTGGATATAATGAGATCCGCCAAGGGCATACTATCTCTACCCATATGAAAGTTAGAAATAGCCACTAACTGTACTTTGATCACTGAAAAACTAGATCCTGAGCAGCAAAACTCATCCAGAATATTGAAGACTGATGCCAAAGGTGCAGAGAAGGTTTTGAGTCCTAGAGCCTTAGCCCACAAAACAAATCTTTTCTATTAACTGGTATACACCCTTTTAGTGGAATCTTTCTGAGAACAGGACACTGTATGAACCACCACCTATGAATGTTTGAGATTCCTGGCCATCAAGAGAACTGGAGGAACCATGTGGTCAACCTGAGGGCCTGAAGATTGGGGGAATCCAGACCTGCTGGGTGAGAAATGAGATCCGGAATGGGATCTAATACCCAAGGGGGTATTTCAGAAGAGGCCAAAAGAAGGGAAACTACAACTACACCTGACAATTCCAAAAGGGGGAGAGAGGAGGATCACTCCAGCTCTGTAGTGGGCTGCTTTTTGCAGAAACTTTACAATCAAGTGAACTGGTCATAAGCATACACAGAAGTCCCAGGGGCCAAGCAAGCATCAAAAAGTTCCTGGGTGACTATCCTAGCAGGGTAACAATGGTGTAGTAGTTGTAGTACTTGGTGATGGACAGGTAAGCAAACAGATTACAAGATGGAGTGCACCAGTGCCGAAAAATCCAAGTTGCCACTGTTGGATTCAAGGACCACTTGTGAGGCAATAAAATGCCCCTGCCAAAGCTGTCAGCCAGAATGTTGGACTTCCCTGGAATATGCACTGCCACCATAAACAACAAAGAGAAGAACACCTGCTGCCAATCCCTCATGGCCTCCTGACAAAGTGGGTAAGAATGTATTCCCCCTTGATTGTTGAGATATCAGACGACCAACATGTTGTCTGTGTATTGCAATCACACCCCTGGGGAAGGCATCCTGAAAAGCCTGCAACAATAGAAGCACCACTCTCATCTCCAGAACTTTGATGTGAATGTGAGCCTCTGTGGAAGACCAAGACCCTTGATCCATATTCCCTTCGAAATGCCCTCCCCACCAGAGGAGGGGAAAATCCATGTTGACTGTGGCTGAAGGAGAAGGAACTACAATGTTTCCCTTGCATTACTAATGGAGCCTGCAACCACCAATGAATCTGTTCATGACACACTTCCATCATGATCTAAGTTAAGAGGGACCACTGAGTGGCCAGAGTCCACTGCACAGCCCTCATGTGATACCTGTTTAGGGGTCCAGTCTTATTGATGCTGCCATATGACCCAGTAGCTTCAGAAGTGCATAAGCCAGAGGTCTGGGAGTTGCAAGCACTAACAGGGCTTTAGCTCAGAGACTGAAAACTCTGGAGCTTGGCAGCCTAGCAATTTGATGGACTTTGTCTAAATGACACCCTATGAACTCTAAGACTTGTACTGGCTGAAGACTCTGTTTTGGGTAGCTGATTGTAAGGAGTCCCTGGCTGAGATCAATAATGTCTTTATGGGGGCAGTGAGGAGCCAATCATCCAAGTACAGGAAGACCTGAAATCCCTTCACCAAGGCTGGGTTGCAGTCACTGCCATTTATTTGATAAACACCCAAGGGGGGCTTGTGGTGAGACCAAATGGCAGGGCCCTGAACTGATAGTGATGGGCTCATAGCCGGAAGTGAAGGAACATCAGGGAATGCTGATCTATCTTGATGTGATGGTAAGCATCCATGAGGTCTATTGTGCATATCCAAATTTCCTTCCTCAAAAGGGATAAAATGGAATGCACCACAACCATCCGGAACTTGGTCTGTTTGATGAACTGGTTTAGTTTGCTTAAATTCAAAACTGGCCTGAGGTTCTTAGTTTTCTTTGGTACTAAAAATAATCTGGAATAAACCCCAGATACTATCTGGTCTGGTGGGACCTCCTGAATGATTCAATTTGTGAGCAGTTTTTGGATCTCTGCTGCTGAGCAAAGTCTCTAATAGGGTGGGACATCTGGAGAATGTTTTGGATGACAGTTTAAAACTTCTATAAAGGGAATGACATAACCTCTGGAATGGACTCTCAACATCCAGGCATCTGAGGTGATGGCCTTCCAAGTTTTGGGTGAAGACCTAGATGACCCCCAACTGTCTCCAGAGAAAAGCAGTTGAGCAACCCTTCAGGATCATTGAAAAAGCCTACTGGAGAAAGCCCCATGGAAGCCCTAATTCTACTAACTACCGCTGCCCCATGGGCAGTGTCTATTATGATTCCCTCCAACCTCTGGAAGAACTCTCTGGAGGAGCATCCTGGGAAGAGAACTGTGACTTAATGAAGAGAAGTAGCTTACTCCCTTTTCTGATTCCTAGAAAAGGATTGCTGGGGGTAGAAAAGTGAACTCCAATGGCAGACAGTTTTCCCTTCTTATTTGTTCTTCTTCAAAGTGTCCTTACACTTGAGTCCAAACAAGAAGGACCCATCAAAAGGGGCATTAATAAAGTACGCTTTGAAGCAGTCTGCAAAGTTGCACAACCACATTCAGGTGTGCTGCCATATTGCAATCCTGGAACCTGCAGCTATAGATGCTCCATCAGCGTGCTGGTGGAGCAGTTCCAACAAATTGTCAAAGGAGGTGTCTTCAAGCGGTGACTTGGGGAACCCTCTCTTTTCTTGGGGTTAGTATCCTTGGAGAGGGACTCCTAGATGGAATTCAAGTGCTTATTCTTGCACCTTCTCTTCCCTGAAACCTCCTGTTCTACTGAAGTTAGAGAGGAGTGGGAAGAGTCATGAAGCCCTACCAAGGAGGCAGACTGGAGGCTAGCTAATGCAGGCTGTCCTGGAGCAGAGTGATGACTGGGCCAGAAGAACAGAAGAAAACTGGGATGGAGTGCTTGCTGGAGAAATCTGATGCTTCTTTTAGGGAGAGAACATCCCTCAAAAATGTCAAAGGCCAAGGTGAAGGCAGGCCTCTCAGTGCCTTGGGTCCCAGAACCCAAGAGTACTGAAGACAGCCCCAAACTCTTGGGAGCCACTCCTAGACTCGACATTGAGATTAAAACCGAGCTATCTAAAGATGAAGCTCCGAGAGGAAGCAACTATCCCAAAGCATAGACCGTTAACCCTGACTCACAAACTCCAGGTTTAACATCATTGCTCCATGGTGTTAATAGCCCCCGAAGAGGTCAGGGTTGAGGCTACCAAGGAACAGGATAGAGCCAAAAATGGACAAATTCCCTCCTTGCCTGCAAAAAGGACCTCATCAGTTGCCCCAGATTAGCAGTATTGGTGCTGCCCACCAACCTTGATGTCCAGCTGGATGAAGCCACCAATGATGGCTTCAGGGGTGAATGGGCAGAGGATCCTACATACCAGATCTGAGCTGGGGAGGCTCTGAATTGGAGCATAGACAAGAAAGACTTTAGCAATCAAAGAGGAGGAGAAAAGGGGGATACTAACCTACCTGCATGTACCCCTTTGATCAGCAAGGATCTCAGAATACTTAGAGCCAGAGATGTTATTTTACCCAATTTCAATACCAAAGGTGATCGGCTCCAAGACCTCAGAACAAATGTCTGTGCTGATGGTGCCAGGGAGGCTAAAAGTCAAGAGGCCTTTGGACCCAGACAGCCCAAGGGTGCTGGTCTAGAGGTGGAGACCAAAAATGATCTCTTGCACTCCTTCTTGGTGTGCTTAGAGTTTCGTGGCCAGGACTTCTTTGCCCCAGTCGAGAAGCCCTAGAAGTAGAAACAGATGAGCTAGAAGGTAAAAGTCCTTTTTAAACGAGCATGGCCTTACGCTCATTGAGTGTGCATGAGCTGAAGCTCTCACAAATGGAGCATCCCAAGTTCAAATGCTCTGAACCTAAACAATACATGCATTAAAGGTGTGCCTTCTGGGAAGGCAACTTGTGCCTGCAGGAAATACACTTTCTGAACCCCTTATCCACTGACACAATCCTATTACAACACAGACAAAATAAGAAAAAAAAACGACCTAACCAGTAATCACTGAATGAAGAAAAAGGGGAGGGGCAATTGTCTAACTGCCTAACCTAAACAAACTACTTTAAAAGGTTGGTACCTAAACCTGTGAAAATCCCCCACTACTGACTGCTTTATGAGATAAGCAAAGAAAGAATCTCACTAATGTCATGGTAAATTCTTTAAAAAATGAATTAGCCAAGCGGAGCCAAAGATGGAGCTGCAGACACAAATGGCAACAAGCTAGATCTAGAGACCTGATGGAAGAGAGCTCATTATGGGTAAGGGAGGGGAAGCCAAAATGGATTAAGGGCTCTTGAATTGGCTGGTGTCAGATCTGAAGTCTCATAGGCTGAATAGAGATGGAGCAGACATTAGGTCCCATCAGTCAAGGCAGATGAAAGATGGAGAGAATACAGGATCAGCACCTTTTCACTTCTTTTTGGATTTGAGAAAATGCAAATGGAAAACTAACTTTTATAAACTTGCTGTGAGAATACAGCAGGGCAATCTACTAAACAAGAAGCACTTACTCTGCTTTTGTAGACTGTCTAAAAAAACAATGGATGGCTCACACTACTATCAATGTAACTAAATGGAGAAGAAAAAAATCATTTAAGATGTTTACACTAACATATTGGAGGGATTCAAACACCATTCAAGGAGAATAGCAATACTGAAAAACAAAATCACATGAGTAAGGTAAAGTCCATACTGACATTTTGTGGTGTAAGAACTTAACATACAAGAAATCCTTAATAGAGATTTTGATGCACTAGTAATATATATCAAGATATGGGACAAGTGCTTTTTTTCACATTATGAGGTAAAACTGCCCTTAAATCACGTGACAGGTGTAACCTAATTTGCTTACCCAGTTTTGCTGCTGCTGGTTGGGTACCCCTTGTAGATCATTGTGTGTATTGCACCTAGTCAGCCACTGTAGCTAGATATCACATGCATATAAGTTACTGAGAATGTGCAAGATTAGTGCCATGTTGTATAGTTAGTCAGAGTGAATGCAGATATGATGTTTATGTACAATAAACATCTTGAACCCATCACAGTGCCTCAGGGTCTCATTTGAATACAAGAGATATGCAACATGGTGTCAGAATGGGATCCAAAGTTGAAGCAACTCACAAACCATGAGGCACACAGAAGTGGATGAATATACAGGAGCCAACTCGCAAACAGGTCAGCGGTTATTCAAAGGTACTTAAACTCGTTTAAATGATTTCTCAGTCACCGAATAAGTGGCAAAGTATTTGAAATAATTACAGAGATAAACAAAATGTCAGAAATTCCAACATACTGATAAAAGTATTCAAAATAAATGCAGAAGTGTTTTAAATAATTTTTGAAGTGTTAAGAGGTATGGAAAGGCTAAAAACAACCTCATTTTTTCACAATGTACTACTTTTTGGCATTAACCGAAACTTTTCGAAGTGTCCACAGTGTTAAAGTGAAGTCCTTTCAGAGAGAGAGAGAGAATTGTGCATTTCAGTATAATTACAAGTACCAGGTTTATACTTATATTTAAATGTACTTTAAATATACTTTGTTATGGCAGACAGATTTCGTAGACCTGGTGAGTGATGATGATATCACTGAGAATTGAGGAGTATTTGAGCAAGAATATATTTTCATATAGGTTGCATTTTCTGATAATGACATACATACAAAAGCACCCATACTTCTTAATTTAGCTGGCTTGGAAGCCATTTAGAGGGAATGTTCATACGTGGTATGTGTATGCACCTGCAGTGCATGCAGGGGAGGGGGAGAACTGCCATATTGTGATACAGGCTGAAATGCAGGAAGAGCCTGAGTGCTTAAAACGTACATTTAGAGAAATGTGTAACCCTCAAATGAAGATTACAATGGAAAGGGACATGTTTTACACAAGAAATCAAAAGCCTGGTGAAACTATAGCAACATATATTACAGACTTAAGAAATAAAGCAAAAACGTGCAGATTTGGTGATCTGATAGATGAGTTTATAAAAGACAGGGTTGTGTGTGGTGTTAATAATGATGCAGTGAGAAAGATTTTGATTCGAGACAGTGATTTAATGTTGAGCAAAGACATTGAGATTTATCAAATATATGAGCTTACAGAAAAGCATATGAATATGTTTACGAATGAAAGAAACATGCATGCAGTGTCTGCCAGTGCGAATGTTGATAGTGTACAAGATGAAAAAGAAACAAACTGAATTGGACCACAACACCCAACCTCATTGTTGGCTGTCATAATTGTGGAGGCAGTCATGAACCTAAGTGAGAAAAGTGCATAGATTTTGGTCAGCAGCATCATAAATATAAAAGTGGAATCATTTCAAAAGGCTTTGCAAGTCTAAAGTTGCACATACTTTTAATAAAAGACAGCATCCAAAGAAGTAGCTCAGATAGACAGGTGTGAGAAAATCTTTTATGTTGATGATGTCTCTGTGACTGATGAAACAGTTAACACAGCAGATCAGTTGGCAGCAGAGAGAAATATTTTGTACTTTTTAGATTAATGGGAAACCTGTAGAGCTTAAAGTAGACACTTGATCCAAGTATAAAGTAATATCAGCACAAATGTTTGCCAAAGTAAAAGTTGGTGAGAAACCTGATTTAGCAAAGTGTGCAAAACTAGTTGCTTATGGTGGTGAAGAGATTCAAACTGATGGCATTGTAGTTCTCATATGCCATTCTGCTGGAAACAGCTATGACTTTTACATAGTCAAAAGACATGTGCAGTCATTGTTCAGTTTGAGAATGGGACTGCTTTCATTTAATAAAGAAGTCCACCATATAAGTCTGAACAACGATGGTTCTACACAGAATATTTTTAGTAAAAGACGAGCTTGGCAAACTTCCAGTCACATATTCCATGTAGTTAACCCATGAAGTAAGTCCAGTTGTCAGACCAGTAAGGAAGTTTCTGGTAGCAATGCAGACCAAAGTAAAAGCAGAACTTGACAAAATGGTGAATTTATGTGCCCTTACTCCAGTAAAAGAACTGACTGAATGGGTATCCTCCATGGTTGCAGCTCATAAGAAAAGCTCAGATGATAGTTGAATATGTATCCGACAGACTTAAAGTGCTTAAACGTCCTCATCGTCTGATGTGCACAGTAGTAGCCGCTCTCATGTCAAATGCCACTGTTTTTTGTCTTAGATGCAAAAAGTTCATTTTGGCAAATTTTGCTGGATCATAAATCTTCATTGTTTACCACTTTCACTGAACCATTTGGTAGATACAGATTCTTGAGAATGCCATTTGGGATAAATTCTGCCAGTGAAGTATTTCAATGTGCAATGGAACACATTTTTTTCAGTTATCCATGTGCTATTATAGTAGACAACATTGTTGTAGGGGGCAACAGTGAAGTTGAACATGACAGCAACCTCAAGAAAGTCGTAGACTGTGCTTGTGAAGTAAATCTTAAACTGAATCCTCAGAAATGTAAATTCAAACTGAAAAAAGTTACTTATGTGGGTCATTTGTTAACCAGTTCTGGCTTACAACTAGAGCCATCTAAGTACGCAGCAATTCTTGAGATGCCAATTTCAGAAAGTCACATCTTTACGTTTTCAGGTATGGTCAACTATTTAGGAAAGTTCATCCCAGACCTGAGTGAGCCTTCAGCAACGTTATGTGAGTTGACGCACAAAAATGTAAACTGGTCCTGGTTGGACCACCACCAAAAAGCATTTGCTGTTCTGAAACAGAAAATTGCCGGTTCACCAACATTGAGATATTATGATGGTCACAAACCTGTAACTCTTTTGTGTAGTACTTCAAAGTATGGTCTTGGTGCAGCATGTCTTCAAGAAGGCATTCCAGTAGCTTATGCATCCAGAACTTTAATCCAAACTAAAATACAGTATCCACAAATTGAAAGAGCTTTTGGCAGTAGTGTCTGCATACTCCAAGTTCCATGATTATATTTATAGCAAACCTGTTCAAATAGAGATTGATCACCAACCTTTAGTGACAATTCTGAAAAAGCCTATACATACATCCCCAGAACACTTGAAACACATGATGTCAAAATTGCAAAAGTACAATTTCAACACTGTCTATACAAAAATTTCTATACTTTGCTGATGCTTTGTCAAGAGCACCAAGACAAGCAGAATTATTGTTATGTACTATAACTTATCTGTAGTCACCATTCATCATGTTATGGTCTAGGATCCAGTATCGGATCTGAGCTAGCATACTCAGACAACAGCTTAGCTCAAGCTCCTCCCCTCCCATGATGTTCTGCTGCCCTCTACTCCCTCTGATCGAGTTTATATAATGAAAGACAGACAGACCAGAACAATCACCACCAATGCAGGTCCATCAACATCCTGCCAATCTGTCAGGAACGGGTCGGGAGGGTGGGACTGTGATGAATGGTGACTACAAATAACAGATGCCAAGTTATGGCAAGTACATAACTATAAAACTGATGTTATCTTACTCACCATTCCTCACGTTAGAGTCCCCAGCTACCTGAATCCTGGGAGGTCTCAAGGAAGGACACGCTGAAGAACTGTGGAGCCAAAGGAAGCCCTTCCTCTAGAAATCAAATCCAATTTATGGTGGGAAATAAAAGTGTGAGGTGAAGACCATGTAGCTACTGCACAAATATCATCTAGGGACTGGTGATCTGCAAAAGCAGCCGATGTAGACACCACCTTGGTAGAATGAGCCTTTACTGGAGCAGGGAGAGGAACATCTTCTGAACAGTAAATGAAGGAAATGCATTACAAAATCCAACATGAAATAGTAACTTTTGATACTCCCCTTGCCCTTTCTGTTAACTGAAAGGGCTACGAGCAACTAGTCTGAACATCTAAATTTCTTAGTTCTATGCAGATAGAAATGAAGCTGGTGATGAACATCCAAGGTGTGCAGAATGTATTCCCCTTTATTGGCATAATTAGGGAAAAAGACTGGAAGATGAATACATTGATTAATATTAGCCTTCGTAGCTACCTTGGGCATAAAAGATGGATTAGGTTTCAGGGCTACTCTGTCCTTATGGAAAATTAAGTAAGGCAGCCAGGGAATTGTTATGGCTAGGCTTGTATAGACACTAGGGCTGATAGCCTAGAACCAACCTATGAACCTATTAATGCTGAGAGCTTGCAGCTCAGAAACCCTCTTCATTGAAGTTACTGCCACTAAAAGGGCTGTGTTCCAAGAAAGAAATTTGAGATAGCAGGATGCCGCCGGTTCAAAGGGTGGTTTTGTCAATGACTGTAGCACCAAAGCAAGATCCCACGGTGAAGAAGGGTCTTTAATAGGGGGCCTTAGCAAAAATACACCTTTCAAAAAGGCTCTGCAGAGCCAAGAGGAAAAGGAAGATTCAGCATCAAGATGAAAATTCGAAATTGCTGCCAGCTGAACCTTGATGGAAAAACTGGGCCCTTCCTTAAACAGAGAGGACAGAAAGAGAAGAATCTTGGGAATAGAAGCTGAAAAGGGGTCCAGATTCTTGTTCTTTGCCCAGACAGAGAATCCCTTCCATTTGCTCATGTATACTTTCCTAGTGTAAGATCTCTGGGAAGCAAGGATAATATCCTTCATGGGTGAGGCTAGCCTGGACTTAGCCAAAATCACTGGAAGTGGACAAACCATCCTGTCAGATGAATGGTCTGAAGATTCGGGAGCGAAGTAAAGATGGGTGGGATATGAGATCCAGAGATGGATCGAGCACCCAGGGTGGGTGCCTCAAATGAGATCGTAGAAGGGGGAACCACACCTGGCAGGGCAAGAAGGGGGCAATGAGGATCAATTGCATCTTGAGGTGTCTGGCTTTCTGAAGTACTTCGGGAATTAAAGGCGGAAAGGCGGAAAGGAG
Source organism: Protopterus annectens (assembly GCF_019279795.1). Lineage (NCBI taxonomy): Eukaryota > Metazoa > Chordata > Ceratodontiformes > Protopteridae > Protopterus > Protopterus annectens. The sequence continues at coordinate 279,867,573 of NC_056748.1, forward strand.
ATCCGGAGGCCAATCGTGCATGAGTGCATCCCTGAGGGATTCCCCCTCTGGGGGGGAATCAACGCAAATAAATTGCTGCATTTATGGTTGAGGGGAGATGCAAAGAGATTGCAGCTCGGATGGCCCCACTGACGTAAAATCTGCTGTGCCACCAGTGGATTCAGGGACCACTCTTGAGGGGTCAGAATAACCCTGCTGAATTTGTCCACCAAAACATTAGATTCTACAGGAATGTGCATTGCAATAAGAACGCTCCTATTGGGCATCGCCCATTCCCAAACCCCCATGGCCCCGCGACAAAGCAGTTAAGAAAGTGTGCCCGCTTGCTTATGTACCCAAACAACTGTCATGTTGTCTGAAAGTACTTTAATCGTTCCTCGAGGGAGGCAATCCTGAAAGGCTTGCAATGGTAAGAGGACTGCTCTCATCTCCAGAACATTGATCTGCAGTTTGATCTCTTAAGGGGGACCATGTCCTTTCCCCAGAAATGCCCCACCACCCTAGGAGAGAAGCATCCATGGTGACCATGGCCTTGGGAATGGGAGGGGGGAGAAGGACCTTCCCACTAAGAGGTTCAGAGAGCGACTCTACCACAAAAGAAGAGTCCGACATATGGGCGTGAGATGAATGGTAAACGGTAGCAGGTGATGAAGCGCTGACCATTGAACTGCAAAGGTCCACTGTAGCACTCTCATGTAGTACCTTGCCATTGGATCACCAAAAACTGCCAACAGGTCAAAAAATTAACTAAAAAAACATATGCCAAGACCCTGAAAGAAAAGACAATGAAGCTTACGGGGACAGGACTTAGTCAAGCCTTGTAGTTGTTGATTTAACAGTGTAGACCACAGAAATCCACAGGATAATAATGCCAAGGAACAAAGCTTTTCAGCTGTAAAATAAGTTTAATCCAAGCATTCACTTCACAGGAAAAAACACTGAAATCACACTAACACTCCAAATGCAAGTATGTTTTCGTTTCAAAAACTTCCTCAGATGTGGGCTGGTAACTGCATCAGTGCATATATATACATCAATTAACATTTAAAACCACCAGTCTCATGGTGCATAGTAAATGAGGCATAATTGAAAATTATGTCATGAAAACTTTTAAAGGCACATTCTAAATGCCTTATTTCTTGCATAAAAGGTACTATTGACCTAATTGTACTAATGATAACAATCAAGTATCATACTAGTTGTCTAAAAGTTTGCAAACTCTTTGAGACAGTCACTTTTATTACTTTATTTTAAACTTTAAAATCTCTAAAACCTTTTAAAACCTTTTCTAAAATAACTTTTAATACAATGCCATCTTGTGGAACAAAGTTGAACTACCATTTTCTATTATAAAGACTGTATGCTTCCTCAGAATTTCTCTGACCCCAGAACTTATATGAAGTAGCTGTTGTAATCATGCTTACAAAATTCAGAGCAATACAGTAATAAGCAGCTATCCATGTTAATAAAAATATGTTTAAAATCTTCATGTTAAATAAATGAATGTTGTTGTTGTCTTTCGGCTTTTGCCACAGCAGAACTCCAGTCCGCTAATGATTAGCAGTAGATTTTCACGAACATCGAGGTGCCAGCTCGACATTCAACCTTCACCGAAGGCACGCCCATTTACCATTTACGCATGTCTTTCGAATGCCCACCCAACCATGGGGAGGACATGCAGACTCCACACAGAAGGCACTCACCGCACTCCAGCCGAGAATCGAATGGGAGAACCTCTTGCTGTGAGGCAACAACGCTACCGCTGCACCACCATGAATAACGTGCAAAATGGAAAATACAAATACTTTAAAAGCATTCTAAAACACTTTAAAAATTCTTTCAATTTCTTGACATCAGTGTAGTTCATCATCTTATGCTGAAAAATATATTATTGAAATACAGGCTGAGATAGCAATCCTGACATGGAAATTAGTTAATAACTTAACAATTAAGTAAACGAAGAACATTAGATTCCTGTTTGGGATCTATAATTTCGCATCTCTTAATTTGAGGGGGGGGGGGCAATGGAAATACTTTCATTGAGTCCCGGATGCTTGTTGGCTTGCAACGCAACTTGCCACCAAAGCTCACTGTACTCAATTCTTTCCTCCCATAAACCACCCCTAACATATTTCACTTTTTCCAGTACAAAAAATTCATAATATGCCTGTTCACATTGCAGCTTATGTTTATAGAGCGCATTAGTCTCTTTTTTGTTTTGTATCTCGTACATGTATTCATAAATTCTTTTCAACTTTCGTTCTGTCTTCCCAACATAGAAGGCTTGACAGATTCCACAGTTTGCCAAATATACTATTCCTTTGTCCTCACAGTTACTGTATTCTTTCCCCTGGAGTACCAATTGTCTACTTTCAAGGAACACTGTTTCCCTGTTTGTAATATATGGACACTGAGCACAGTGTCCACATTTAAATGTTCCTTTTCTTCTTTGGTTCCTGTTTCTAAGGTTCCCTGCTTCATTTCTTTCCAACAAATTCTTAAGGTTGCACCCATTTTTATAAACTATTTTAACATTTTTATTTTGTCTGTTATCTGTAATAGTGGAAAATCTTTTTCATTCATTAACCATTGTGTTTCTTATAAGCTTGGAGCTTCCATTAAATTCAATCACTAAAGCACTACTGAAATTGTCCTCTAACTTCTTTGTCTGTTCATTAACCACTTCACTTTTTCCTAAAACTGGTTGAAATTTATCAGCTCTACCCTCTAAAACTTCATTTTCTATGTCTTCCATCAAGGAATGTGGGTAGCACCTTTGCTTGAACATATTGTTCAAAGTATTCATTTCCACCACAAAGTCTTCCATTTTTGATGTCATTCCTGATTACCTAATATACTGCTTTCACAAGACTTCTTTTCTGATGAATGGGGTGGGCACTATCATAGTGCAAATAGGAATTTGAATAGGTATTTTTCCTGTAAACTTTTGAATGAAACTTCTTGTTTTCTTTATAAATCTCGATGTCCAAGTATCTTAACCTGACATCATCTACATTGTGGATGAACCTAAGGAAATCTGTACTATTGTAGTTTATACATTCTTGAATTTCCTCATTTGAGGTGTTCCAAAAAATACAAATATCATCCAAGAACCTTTTATACAACAACCATTTTTGGTTGTATCCTGAGTTTAGTACCCATTTTTCCTCCCATTTTGCTAAAATTAAATTGGCATACGTAGGTGCACATGCTGCGCCCATGGCTACACCTTTAATTTGGTGAAAAAATTCACCTTTAAAGTATAAGAAGTTGTACTTTAAAACCAGGTCCATTAGTTGTACAATGACCATACATTCATCTAGGCTTAAACTACAGTCTTCAAAAAATCTTTCTTCCAACATTATTTTACCTTCCTCCTGAGGGATACAGGAAAATAAATCAAGAATGTCAATAGTAAGGAATGAAATATTATCTGCGTACATATCTTGTCTCACACTTCTCAAGAAGTCCCTTGAGTCCCTCAAAATATTGTCACGTTTCAACCAAATATTCTTTAGCTTTAAATCTACAAATTTGGCCAGTGGTAGGGTTTTTGAGTCTTCGGCAGATACTATAGATCTTAGGGGTGGATCCCTTCCATCTTTGTGTGTTTTTGGAATCCCAAAGATCATTGGAATTTTTGGTTTTTCTACTTTTAAGTACCTCAGTGTTTTGTTGTCTATAAAGTCCCTCAGAAAAAAAAGGTCTTCTAAGACTATGTAAGTCCTTCTGTAAGCTATATTTATTTCATTCCAAGAACAACCAGTGTATCTAGTGGGGTCCCTTAGGATTTCATTCATCTTCCCTTTAAGATCGGAATTATAGATCCCAAACAGGAAATCTAATGTTCTTCCTTTACTTAATTATTAAGTTATTAACTAATTTCCATGTCAGGATTGCTATCTCAGCCTGTATTTCAACAATATATTTTTCAACATAAGATGATGAACTACACTGACGTCAAGAAACTGAAAGAATTTTTAAAGTGTTTTTAGAATGCTTTTAAAGTATTTGTATTTTCCATTTTGCACGTTATTCATTTATTTATTTAACATGAAGATTTTAAACATATTTTTATTAACATGGATAGCTGCTTATTACAGTATTGCTCTGAATTTTGTAAGCATGATTACAACAGTTACTTCATATAAGTTCTGGTGTCAGAGAAATTCCGAGGAAGCATACATTCTTTATAATAGAAAATGGTAGTTCAACTTTGTTCCACAAGATGGCATTGTATTAAAAGTTTTTTTAGAAAAAGATTTTAGAGATTTTAAAGTTTAAATTAAAGTAATAAAAGTGACTGTATCAAAGAGTTTGCAAACTTTTAGACGACTAGTATATTTGATTATTATTAGTACAGTCAATAGTACTTTTTATGCAAGAAATAAGGCATTTAGAATGTGCCTTTAAAAATTTTCATGACAATTTTCAATTATGCCTCATTTACTATGCAGCATGAGATTGGTGGTTTTAAATGTTAATTGATGTATATATATGCACTGATGTAGTTACCAGCTCACATCTGAGGAAGTTTTTGAAATAAAAACGTACTTGCATTTGGAGCGTTAGTGTGATTTCAGTGTTTTTTCCTGTGAAGTGAATACTTGGATTAAACTATTTTACAGCTGAAAAGCTTTGTTCCTTGGCGTTTTTATCCTGTGGATTTCTGTGGACTACACTGTTAAATCAACAACTACAAGGCTCGACTAAGTCATCCTGTCCGTAAGCTTCATTGTGTTTTCTTTCAGGACCTTGCCATTGAAACTAAATAAATAGCAGCTGCCATGGACCCTAGGGCTCTGAGGACTTGTTTGCTCCAGCAGAACATGGATGTGAGAACGTATCAGAGTTACATGATGAAGAGGAAGAGCTTCAATCTCCACAGGTGGTATCCAACAGAGTGCCTATAAACTCCAGATGTTGAGCTGGATTCAAGGAGGACTTGGCTGGGTTCATCATACTCCCCAGCAGATGGAACAGGGAGAACAGGAAATGTATGTTGTCTAATAGTTGATGCTTTGTGGGGCCCGTGAGGAGCCAATCATCTAGATAGGGAAACACCTGGAGTCCCTGCAGTCAGAGATGAGCTGCCACCGCTACCATGCATTTAGTGAATACCCAGGCGAATGAGGTGAGACCAAAGGGCAGGGCCCTGAATTGAAAGTGATTGGCTCCCAAAAAAAAGCTGAGAAATCTCCTGGACCGGTCGATCTTAATGTAGTAGTACACATCCTGGAGATCTATTGAGCACATCCAGTCATTGCCATGCAAAAGGGGCACAATCGACTGCACAGTGACCATCCAAAACTTTGACTTCTGTACAAACAGGTTTAGACGGCTGAGGTACAGAATAGGATGCAGGTCTCCCATTCTCTTTGGAACTAAAAAGAAGCAGGAATAAGTTCTGGATTCTCTCTGTCCTTTGGGGACCTCTTGGATGGCTCTTTTTTGAAGAAGGTTAGCAACTTCCTTTTGGACCAACTCTTTCTGACTGGGTGGCACGTCTGGAAGAGTTCTGATCTTTGGAAGATTCTCTAGAAAGGGAATGTGATAGCCTCTGGAAATAATGGTTAGCACCAATTGATCATTGGTGATATTCACCCAGGCTAAAGGGTGCAAGGACAACTGACCCCCAACTGCCTCCAGGGAAGGACAGTCGGGCAACACCTCAGGGACGTCTAAAGGTTTCAGAGAGAAGGGTTCTCTGGAAACTTGATTCTGAAGGCTTGCCCTGTCTCTGGCAACGTCTGCCATCGAAACCTCTCCCTCAACCCTTGGAAGAGGAATCATCTTGAACATCATGGCAGGGAGGTTGTGCCTTACAGAACCACATTTTCATACTCTCTTTCTGGTTCTTAGAAAAGAACTTTTGAGGGTTAGAAAATGTAATCTCGATGGCTGAGAACGTCTTCCCTTCCTGTTCACTGTGGGTCAACATCTCTTTTATGCTGGACCCAAATAAAGTGGCCCCATCAAAAGGGGCGTTAATAAATGATGTCTTGAAGGCCTCTGTGAACCCGCTAAGGTGCAGCCAAGCATGACGCCTAATGGCAATGCCTGAACCAGCCGCCTTTTGCTGCATTGGAAATTAGCCTCATGGAAGAATTAGCTATGGAATGAAGGGTGGAGAGTTTGGGAGAAACTATCTTGAATTCCTCCTCAGACATGGACCCTGTAAGGGAAGATGACAGCTCCTTAATTAAGTCCCTCTGGAGATGGGTGAAATGGGTAAGATAGTTTATTGCTCACAGGCTAAAGGAAGCTGAAGCGAACACCTGCTTTCCAAATCTGTCCAGAGCTCTTGATTCGTAATTGGGAGGATGGACAGAAGAACTCTGCTCTGCCAACTCTTTGATGGCTGCAGCCACCACAATAGCATCAACTGGGACTGCCTTAGACAAGAACATTTTATCTGCTGGGGGGGCTAAGTAACTTGTCCGCTTTCAAAGGCACTGGCTCCATGATATATGGCTTCTTACATGCCCTCCTGGCGACAAGCTTGATAAGAGGGTCACAGCAGGAGGGGACACCCAAAAGGAACATGGGCCCGTACCAAAAGCCTCCAAGAATATGGTTTCCTCTGAGGATGGGGTTGGGCAGACCAACCACCCTTGGCTTTAAGGATCCTGAGTATGTCTCTGAAGGAGACGTCTCCTGGCGAAGATCTTGGGGACCCATCCCCTTCATCAGCATCTGTATCTTCTGTTAAAGACTCTGTGGGGGAGTCAAGATGTCTCCTCTTGCATGTCCTCTTCCTCGGAAATTCCTCCACCAGAGGCTGTGGGGAAGACTCAGATGAGGAGGGGACCCCTATAGGGGAGGCCCCCCCTGGAGGCTAGACCAGATGGGCTGACCGAAGGCAAGATGAGTAGGGCCGCTCAAATAATGGAGCTCAGTAGGATGACCATGGGTGAGGGAGGCAGCTCTGATAGCAGAGAAGGGTCTTTTCACCACACAGAAAGCATAGAGGCTGGATGAGTTCCCATTCTCCTCACCCGCTGATAGCACTACAGCCAAGGAATGGGCAGACCTCACTGGACCCCCCACCCTTCCGGACAGGACCAGCCCCAGAGATGCCGAAGGCAGAAGCATCAAGGGGCAGAGATCTGTCTGACAAAACTGGACCCGAACCTGCCCCAATGGACCCTGGAGCCACAATTTGGACCAGAGGGATTGTCTATCCTGGGGGCATAGGCACAGAGCCGATCCTGATGTGGTAGGAACCAGAGTGGGGTCCAAAACTCCCACTGCCTCTGTACCACGCACCAGTCCCTGGGAATCCAAACTAAAGGTTGGATGAGGAGAAGTTAGGTGGGGGGTGGGAGATTGGTTCCCCATCCTGTGGGCTGGGGAAGGCAGAAGCCCCACATCATCCTGTCCATATCCATGGGAAAAACACTCCTGGAGGATCAGGAGGAGATGGAGGACCTGGTTGGAGAGCAGTGTGGATCAGGAGAGTCTCCTCTTGTGCTCCCCAGAGTGAGGTCTACTTGGAGAAGAAAAGGCTTGTTCTGCACCCAAGGGATCCACGGGAAACTCCTCTACTACAATCGGCTCCAACATGGCCTTTGGATATGACCTTCTCAGAATCGAAGGGAGGAGCCAAAGACGCTGTTCTCAAATACCTCTGATATGAGATGGTCGGATCCGTGGCCAATGCAATCATCCTCAGATCCGAAGGTCTCGAATCTACAGCCTTGGATCTGGGGGGGTGGGAACCAAAAGTGGCAGATCCGAAGACCTGGAGTTTGAACCCTTGGAATCAGGAGTGGACTCTCTAGAAGCCCTGGGACCCGAGATTCTTGGATCCAACACTGCCCGGGCTGGAGTTGAATCCAAAGACTTAGGATCCGACAGCCTGTGACATTTAGAGGGGGTCTCCTGAACGGGAGGTTCCTCTTTGTTAGCCCCTGAAGACCCTGTCTTGGTCAGGTTATCAGTGACCAAGAGGCCTCCTTTAACTAGACCTTTGATAAGTAATTTGTTGAGATGGTCAACCAGATCTCTGCAGTTGAAGGTGGCACAAATACTGCACTCGACCTCAAGATGGTCACCAAGACAATAGCGACCGTCCTTATGCGAGTCGAAATGGGCATTTTCTGGCCACACGAGAAGCATGTCTTAAAACCCAAAGGTTTGTCCGACATGGCATCAACCAGCACAAGCTTCCTGAAACTCGCTCGCAAGTACGGCTGGTGCAACCGGCCATAAAAACAAACAGTTCAAAAAAAGCATCCAGCACCATAGAGTATCAAGCACACATGTAATTTAATCAATTATAGTGGCTCCACCAACATAATCATACCAGTTTCGCCATTCTTGCCTTCTTCAGTGACAAAATCGTATATGAGTAGTAACCACCCGCATGTATTTATATCTGAAATAATAAATAAATTAGATCCATCTTCCTGTTGCATCATTTTCCTTGTTAATCAAATTAACACATTTACTACACATTTAATTATAACTGGTCATTCAGACCACGAGAAAAAAGACCCCCTAACTTAATTATCCAGCTTTTCTCTTTTTTGTTTAGAATAGAATTGCCAGCCAAGTTTGTTATTTCTATCCCTCTGGATTTTATCAATAATCACAAAAAAGAAGTTATGTGCTTACCATAACGTTCCATGTGAGCTGTTTATCTCGCCTTTATTCTCACGGATGGGGTTCGGAGCCGATCCTTGGCTAAGCAAAGCTCAAGGTTTAGCAATAGCTCGAGACCAAGCCCCTTATCCCGTGATGCACTGCTGGCATTACCTCATATCTTGTTTGCTGCATGTACTACATCCCTGGAAGATGTCCACTCTCCAAAAAAGGAAGAAAAATAAGAAGAATTGAACAACCAGGATGATACCAGCCTCTAAGTTAACTGTCAGCCAGGTGGGGGATGGAGGGAGGGACGTGAGAATAAAGGCGAGATAAACAACCCACATGGAACGTTATGGTAAGTACATAACTTCTTTATGTGAGGTTGTTAAATCTTGCCGTTTATTCTCACTGATGGGTAGCGTCCCTAGCACCCACAATCCTGGGTGGCTCACGGGAGTACATTTTCCAGGACCGTAGAACCAAAAGAAGCCTTGTCCCTGGAGGCCTTATCCACTTTGTAATGAGTGATAAAAGTATGAGGCTTAGACCAAGTGGCTGCAGCACAAATGTTATCAAGGGGCAAGTTAGCTTGAAAAGCAGAAGACATAGAAACAGCTCTGGTTGAATGAGCCTTTACTTTGTGTGGCAAGGGTATGTTAGCAGCTGCATGAACAAATGCGATACAATCCGATAACCATTTTGAAAGGGTTGTTTTAGCCACTGGTCTACCTTTCTGGCCTCTGAAAAGGATACAAAAAGTTGACCTGATTTCCTAATATCCTTAGTTCTATCGAGATAAAATCTGAGCTGTCTGTGCACGTCAAGTTTGTGCAGCATGTATTCTATTTTGTTGCAATGGTTGGGGAAGAAGACTGGCAACTCAATGACCTGATTGATATTAGACTTCGAACAGACTTTAGGCAAAAAGGAGGGGTTTGTTCTGAGAGATATTGTATCAGCATGAAAAATCATATAAGGGGTCTGATAGACAATGCTTGAAGTTCTGACACTCTGCGGGCAGAAGTAATGGCCAATTGTGTATGAGTGCGTCTCTCAGGGGATGTCCCGGAGGTGGTATCAGGGCAAAGTAGCTTCTGCATTTTGTATTCATATGACTGGCAAAAAGGTCACAGCAAGGCTGGCCCCATTTGCAAAAAATCCTGTCCGCAATGTCTTGGATGAGAGACCACTTGTTAGGCAACAAAGATTGCCCTGCTCAGCTTGTCCGCTATCGCGTTGGATTTCCCTGGGATGTGCGTTGCTAACAGAAAATGCTGGGATGATACAGCCCATTGCCATACTCTGAGGGCTTCTTGACAAAGGGGGTAAGACTTGGTTCCGCCCTGTTTATTCAAGTACCAGACCTCTGACATGTTGTCTGTCTGAACTGCATTCGTCCCTAGAGGAAGAGTGTCCTGAAAATACTGCAACACCAGAAGTACTGCTCTCATCTCTAGAACATTGATATGCAGATGTGACTCTTGCTCTGTCCATGTGCCTTTGGCAGTCTTTCCCTGAAAATGCCCCCCCAACCTATCAGGGAAGCATCCGTGGTCACAGTGGCTACTGGGGGAGCACAAAAGGTCACCCCATTGTGACATGAAGAGACGTCAACCACCACTGAAGGTCCCTCTTGCATGAGTTTGTGATGAGGATCATGTGGTTCATTGTAAATCCTGGTAAGACCATTGGGTGAACAGAAGCCATTGAAGAATCCGCATATGCACCCTTGAGAAAGGAATGGCTAATATTGCTGCAGCCATCAAACGTAGTACTTTCAAGACCTCTGCAGCTGGAGCTCTGTTCTTTGAAACCAATGAGGCGATGTGCTGGCGAAGAAGTGACACCCTTTGGGCTGGAAGACGTAGAGTGGTGGTTGAGGTATCCAACTCTGCTCCTATAAAGACGATATGCTGCGATGGCGACAAGGCCGACTTTTCGAAGCTGACCGTAATGCCTAATTGGTTGCAGAGTGTCAGAGTGGATTTCATTGCCTAAATCAGTTGATGCCTGGTGGTGGAGGTAAGGAGCCAATCGTCTAGGTATGGAAACACCTGGAATCCTAGACACCTCAGGTGAGCTGTGACCACCCCCATGCATTTAGTGAACACTCTGGGGGCTGTAGTAAGACCAAAGGGCAGGGCTCGAAACTGATAGTGATTGGTTCCCAGCCAGAAACGCAGGTGATCTCTGGAGTGTCTGTCCATCTTTATGTGGTAGTACGCGTCCTTGAGATTAATGGAGCACATCTAATTGCCTTTCCCTAATAAGGGAAATATGGACTGAAGCGTGACCATTCAGAACTTTTCTTTCTTCACAAACTGGTTGAGTCTGCTGAGGTCCAAGATAGGTCGCCAGTCCCCTGTTTTCTATGGAACCAAAATGAATCTTGAGTAAGTTCCGAATCCTGTTTGGTCTGCTGGGACTGGCTGGATGACTTTTTCTAGCAAATTGTGGACCTCTGTAGTTGCTTGTTCCCTGAAACTGGGTGAAATGTCCGGGATTCTCTTGACAGGAGTAGGGGGGAAAGAGAATGGTATGAAATACCCTCTGGAGATGAAGCTTTGTACCCAGGTATCAGATGTTATGTCTAGCCTGGCTTCTGGGTATAAAGACAAGCGACCCCCCGATTGCCTCCAGAGCAGGACAGCCGGGCCTTCTTTCAGGAGCGCTGGTAGGGCTGAGCAGAGAACTGGCCTCTGTCACCCTGCTGTTGTGGACCCCCGATGCCACGCGGGTGGCGTCTTCCATTATAACCCCCTCCTCTGCCTCTAGAGGGGGTTTTGCCACATGTGTCCTGAAAGGCTCCTTGGGCTTTTCGGAACCACATCTTTCCACTCCTCGGGCCTTTGGGATAAGGCCGAGTAGGAGGTAGAAAAACGGACTAAAATGGCAGATACCGAGTCTTTCCTTTCTGCTCACACCTGGTTAAAGTTTCCTTTACCTCGGGCCCAAACAAGGATGAGCCATCAAATGGGGTGTTGATAAAAGAAGACTTGAAGGGCTCTGTGAAGGAACAGAGATGCATCCAGGCATGTCTACGCAGAGCAATGCCTGAACTTGCGGCCCTACTCGAACCATCAGCTGCGTAAGATATGAGATGCATGTACGAGTTCACAATCGAGTTTAGAGTAGGGAGCTGGTTGGTAACTTTGTCAGAAACCCCTGCAGCTACCATACCCTGGAGAGGATCTCCTAACTCTTTCAGGAGATCTCTTTGCAGTCTGGTGAAGTGGGTTAAATAGTTCATTGATCGAAGAGAAAAAGTCACTAAACTATACATGCATTTCCTGTATCTATCCATGATCCTAGAATCTCTGTTAGGAGGATGGACAGATGAGGAAGTCTCAGATATTTCCTTCTTGGTGGCTGCAGCCACTACCATGGCATCAACAGGCACTCCCTTAGTTAAAAAAGGTTTATCCACGGGGGCGGAAATGAACTTATTTGGCCTCAGAGGGAAAGGTTCCATGGAGTCTGGCGACTCCCACGCCTTACGAGAGATCAGATCCATGAGCTCATCGTAACGTGGAGACAACCAAGAGGTGGAAGGTTGAGACCCGAAAGCCTTCAGAAGCACTGACTCATCCTCAGTAGGGCTTTTGGACTGCCAATCACCCCTCTGCCTAAGGACCTCTAGTATCTCTGCAAAGGAGATATCCTCAGAGGGGGATCGAGGGGACCCTTCTGACTCCTCCAAGTCAGTGTCAGATGTCAAAGACTCCTGTGGGGGGGGTCCAAGTGTCTCCTCTTACAGAACCTCTTCCTGGGGACCTCCTCAGCAGGAGGAACTGGAGAGGTCTCGGAAGAGCAAGGGGCGCCCTGTGGGACTACCTGAGGCTCAGAATCTCTACGCTTGGGTTGGCCGATGGAAACAGAAACAGACACAGGCACTTAAGGGGAGGAGGAAGCCGGACCTGATGCTTAAGATGTCCTTGGAGACATGACTCTCCCCACAGCTTCGAAAGCACCATGGCTCCAATAAGGAGTAGTAGACAGACCCGAAGGTATCGCCTGATCCTCCTACATCAAGGCCATGGGCTCTGAGCCTGAGGTAGGAGCCGAGCTCATCTGAGTCGAAGCCCCGAGAGGAAGAGTCGGCACCAACAAGTCGGTACGACTACCCTCACTGGACCAGACAGGAGTGTGTCGGCTCCTAAAATCCCCGGTCGGCGCTGAGGACATCAGAGCAGATGGAACCGAAGATATCGGGACAGGTCTCGGCTCCACAGGATTAACATACATCAGGTCGACCTCTTCTAGCTCCGAAGGTCCGGTACGGCTTGGATGAGGAGCAGTCAAGTCTGGGGTGATGGTCTTCGGTTCCGACGGAAGTGTCAGAGCCGACAACAATATGGCAAGGCCTGGTGCCCGTAAGAGCTTCTGCACCAACTGGTCCATATCCAGATCAGGGAGGCTGACAGAAGACTTCGATGAATGCACAGATGGTGCCATTTGAAGTAAGGGAGATGGAGTCATCTCAGAGACTGGCTCCAAGGCTGTGAGCTGGCTCCAACAGGAAGGGACACTCGGCTCCGAGGTCAGTGGAACCGATGGCCCTGAATCGTCCATTTTCGTAGCCTTCTTATATCCCCTGGAATCTGCAGAAGATTTTGAAGACTTGCTGGCACCATCCTGGTGACTCAAAGCTTCAGAGAAGGGGGTGTTTAAGCAAGTCTCGATCCACCAATTTTCTCTTCCTTTCTAACAGCACTCTAGAAGAGAAGGAATGACAAATACTACAAGATTCTTGTAGGTGCTTTGCATCCAAACAGTACACACACTGAACGTGCCAGTCAGTGACTGACATCTTTTGTCCACAGTCTGGACATTTTTTGAAGCCAGACTTAGATTTCTCTCTAACTTCAGACATAATTAAGCTAATGCTTAAACTCTAAGACAGCTAACCAAATATGAAACAGTTTTAACACACTGAACAATGCCCAAGAAGGCCACACTATAAGATAAGGTGTGTGTGTGTATATATATATATATATATATATATATATATATATATATATATATATATAAAAAACTGACAAGACTATCTAATAAACTCTATAACAACTATCCACTAAAGGCCAAGGCCAAAAACTAACAGCAAAAAGGCCACCAACTCAAACTGGCCAGAACAACCATTAATAAGGGAAGGGGCTAAAAGTCTAAATCAAACTATAGTAGTACTAAACTAACACTATAAGAAATATAGAAAAAAATTTGTAAAAACTTGCTAATAGATGAAAACAGTCTTGAGCAACGCTGGAAACCAAGAGATCCATGCCGCGGCAAACTAGATCTGAGGTAATTCCAGCAGTGCATCATGGGATAAGGGGCTTGGTCTCGAGCTATTGCTAAACCTTGAGCTTTGCTATCAGACGTGTTGGAGCCAAGGATCGGCTCCGAACCCCATCAGTGAGAAGAAACGGCAAGATTTAACAACTTCACATATAATATTTGGCAGAATTATGAGAAATAAAATGCCTACATAAAGTATTAGCTATTCATTTACAAAGACAACAATGAAGAAGGCAATGTGCTAACCAAAACTCAGAACCAACAAAAACAAAGCACCAGTCCTTAGAGGTAAAATTAAATAAAATAAACTAAAGGTTGGAGTGAACAGCCGTTTATTCACATACACAACGCTTTACTAATATATTTGGATTGACATCTTAGAATAGTTTGGATGAAACCAACAGGTTTGATGTGGCATGTGTGTTACATCTTGCCCTTGTAATGTGTATTATTGTAGTTTTTCATGTCATTTTCTATAATATAGGTGTTGCGTGAATATCACAAGTGTGTTGAATATTGCAAGGATTGTGAAGCTTATGGTCATGGATCTGACTACTATTTTACAAGGCTTTTGTGCTGATAAAAATGATGTACAAGTATTTGGTTTGGCAACATCAAGTGATGGTGTGGAAAATAAGAAAACACAGTTCCAATTGATGGCTGCAATCAATTGTTTAATAAACTGGGTAAGGGCATGAGAACACTATGTACAAATGTTTGGCATCTAAAACTATTCAAAGCTTATCAAAACATAAATATTACCCTTAGGGGACTGAGGGTTAAAATACAACCACTGGTAGGTAAAATGGAAGAAACATTATTAAAAGACTGGGGTATAGCACAACAAAATGCCTCTATGACATTCGTAAATATATTATCCTCATATTATGAACAAATGATTGAGGCCAACATTGTGAAGGTTAAACTGTGTGAAGAACTTAAGCGTTATGAAGGGGAGCCTCACATTATGTTACTTGCCTAAATAAGTTAACTAAGGATTTATTGTTGTTTGTGAAACAAAGGACAAAAAATACTGAAATTCAATAGAGTCATGGGGGACTACCAGAGGGGGGAAACCATTTGATTACAAAAGGAGTGTTATGTTTTCTGACCCAGAAAGGTTGGCCACAGCACCAAAAAAGAAAAGACCCAGATCCATTCTTAAAAAGTTTTACAACAGTTATAGCAGTATATCAGGGGAGGACTCATCAGCCACAGACATAGAAGGTCCCAATATGCAGGAGTCCCCTATTCCTAAAAAACAACGCAGCTTAGACCACCCTTTAGATTTGGCAGGCATAGGGGTGGGAGAAAGCACAGAAATAATCAATGTGGAAGGCTTACTTCAAACATTGATAACACGGTCAATGAATATTATAACATTCACAACATATCTTCTGTGGAACTAACAGATGGGCAAAAGCAACTGTTAAATAAAGGATTAAACTATGTTCCTTTTTTGTGTGTTGATGAGGATGTTATGGTAAATGATGTTTTGGCATTCTGTGTGAGACTTAACCTTAGATTATTTTTTGGCCATAGGGAACAATCTCAAAGATCTCCTGATTGTAGGTTTCGAAAGTCTGAATTTACACCCCCGATGAATAAACATGTATCTATTTTTCAGCAAGCAGTACTCAAAAATCTACATTTTAAACTGTGCCAATCTAGAATGCTAAGTCATAACCTGTCACTTTGTGAACAAGAGGCCTTGACGAATTTGAAAAACAATACAAATATAGTTATATTACTAGCAGATAAAGGTGGGGCAGTGGTGATTATGGACTCATTATTATCTGGCTGAGGCAAATAGACAGTTGTCTAATGCTAAGCACTATATGCATATGCCATTGGACCCCTAGGACTTCTAGTTTTAAGAGGGAAATTGATTCTTTTCTCAAACAGGCTGTTGAAGAAGGAATTATGAAGGATTCAGTAATGCAACACATGGTGGTGGGGGATCCCAAAAACAGCTTCTATATTTGCTGCATAAAATACATAAAAGTCTAGATAAACCACCAGGCAGGCCTATAGTTTCAGGTTTGGATCTTTAACAGAATCATTGTCTGTCTTCTTGACACATTACTTATAACCACTTTTGAAACCAATAAGAGCAAGGATACAAGATACCACTCAATTTGTAAAAATATCAAATACATAGTTGGAGCCAACTTGGTTGTTCTGTACATTGGAAGTAAAAGCTCTATATACCAATATACCCCACTGGGCGGGTTTTGCAGGTGCTTCAATATTGGTTACAGAAGGCAGACATATTTTTAACACATTGTTAGTGTGTGTGGCTTAACATGTTCCATCTAAAAATGTTTTTTATTTGCAAGGGGAGTGTTACTGGCAGACACAGATTGCAGCAATGGGTGCATCTTTTGCACCCATATATGCTGACATTCATGGGGTACCTGGAAGAACAGTTAATTTGTGATGACACCCATAACATTTTTCTGGATGAGATAGATATTTGGAGGAGATTTTTGATGATTGTTGGTTGGTATGGTGAGCGGACAAATAATATGTCTTAGAATTTGTACAATATCTGAATGATAATAAGTGGGGGATAGAATTTACTCTCAATTGTGAATCCAAACAAATTAATTTCTTGGGTGTCACAATCATCAGGAATCCTGATGATACCTTGCGAACACAGGTTTTTGGGAAATACCTTCAATACGACTTATTGTTTGCATCTAGCCTTCACCCATACCACATCATCAAAAACACACTCAAATCTCAATTCTTACGTATCAAACGAATTTGTTCGACATAGGATAACTATGAATTTTTTCAGCAAGATCTGACCCATAGATATTGGGCCAGGGGATATAAACAGAATGATATTGTGTCTGCCAGTGAATGGGCCTCGAAACAAAATACATCACAGTTGTTAGAGTATAAAAATAAAACACCTAAGGATAACTTGGATGCAATCAGGTTTGTCATGACCTTTGGATGTAACATCAACATAGTTAGGGATGTGGTTGCCCAAAATTGGAATACATGATTGGCTAATGAAGATCTGTCCCAGATTCTAAACCCCAGGTGCCAATTTTGTTTTCATAGGGGGTGAACACTGGGATCATATTTTTCAAATTATAAGCATGGAAGAAACAGGGGTCCTTCCGGCTATCAACTGACGATTACTGGGTATAAGCTGTTGGGTTCATTTCCATGTGGCCACTGTTCATTTTGTAAGGTCATGTATAAGTCTAAAGACTTTTCTAGTAAGAACACCAGTCAGGTTTATGATATAAAATTATTTGCGAACTGTGGTTCTGACTGGGTTATATATTTGGCCACTTGCGCCTGTTCAGCATTTTATACAGGTCAGAAGTCCCGTCTTTTACATATTCGCATGTCTGAACACTACAGTGATATACGCAACAAGCGACTTAATGCTTTATATAGGCATTGTATTTCTCATAATTCTGCCAAATTTTATTTTGTGATCATTGGTAAAATCCAGGGGGATAGAAGCAACAAACTTGGTTGGCATTCGATTCTAAACAAATAAGAGAAAAGTTGGATAATTAAGTTAGGGGGTCTTTTTTCTCCTGGTCTGAATGACCAGTTATAATTGTGTGTGTGTAGTAAATATATTAATTTGATTAACAAGGGAAATGATTTAACAGGAAGATGGATCTAATTTATTTATTATTTCAGATATAAATAAATGTGGGTGGTTACTACTCATGTACTATTTTGTCACTGAAGAAGGTAAGAATGCTGAAACCGGTATGATTCTGTTGATGAATATGTTGGTGGAGCCACTATAACTGATTAAATTGATACTCTATGGTGCTGGCTGCTTTTTATGAACCAACCAGCACAACACAACCAAGGGAAGTTCAACATAGAGCCTTAAACACAAGCAAAGGTCTAAACACCAAACAATCCGTCCGAGCACCAACAGTACTGACTAGAACACTAACAAACTTTAAATAAACTCTACAATAAACCAAGCAACTTTTTCAAACACTAGTAGGCCCGCGAAAAGGGCGCCAAACACCTAAGCGGAAAAAATGGGAGGGGACAGGGAAGGGAGATAAACTATCGTTAAAAACTCAAAGGGAAAAACAAACGAGGAAAAGTCCCCAAACAACAATCTACTCACAACCTAATTTCAAACCACAAGGAGCTGAGAGATTTGTTATCTGTCTAGATCAAGCAGCAAACAAGATCTGAGGGAATCAGAGGGCAGCAGAGCATCATGGGAGGGGAGGAGATCGAGCTAAGCTGTTGTCCAAGTATGCTGTCTAGGATTTGATATCGGATCCTAGACCCTAACGTGAGGAATGGTGACTAAGATAATATCAGATCAGCATGACAATGAGAAAGCAGCCTTTGAAGTCATGGAAGTCAGAAATGTTTCTTCATCACGTCTTGATGAACTTAGAAATCATACAGCTTCAGACCCAATTCTCCAGAAGCTGAAACATGTTATCAGTCAAGGATGGCCAGTACGACAAACTAGTTTACCACTTGACATACAGAAGTATTTTCCCTACACAGATGAGCTCATGATAGAAGATGGAATTATCATGAAAGGTTCTAAAGTGGTAATTCCTACAGCATTACAACACGAATATATCAAAATTTGGCATCGTGGTCACTCGGGTACTGACTCAACCAAAAGAAGGGTAAGAGGCACAGTATTTTGACCTTCTATGTCAAAAGATATAAAGAAGAAAACTCTAGCATGTTCCATTTGCAAAAGTACTAAATTGCACCAATAAAAAGAACCACTGAAGCCAAACCAGATTCCTATACTACAATGGTCAAAACAGTCGCTACTGATATTTTCAAATGAAATGTGGAATGGTCAATAGTACTTAGTGTTAGTAGACTCATTCAAATTGGTTTGAAACTGACTTTCTTCCTAACTTAACATCCAGCACTGTCATTACGAAATTGAAAAGACATTTTTCTGTTCATGGTAGTCCGCACAAAGTCGTATCTGACAATAGTGCACACTTTACAAGTCAGCAGTTCAAGAATTTTGCTGAGTCTTGGGACTTTGTCCATGTTACTAGTAGTCGTGAGTATCCACGGTCTAATGGATTAGCTGAGCATGCAGTTCAAAGTGCAAAGCACTTGTTGGAGAAAACCAGGAGAGATGGTACCAATGTTTTTCTTAACCTACGTAAACGAAGAAACATTCATCGAGAATTTGCTCGGTTCATCTGCTCAGAGATTGATGTACAAATTGACTAGAACAACTCTTCCGATCAGTAAACAATTACAGATTCCAAATGCAAATAATAACAGAATGATCAAGACTCAACTTTTGAAAAAATGCCAGTCACAAAAGATGTACTGCGATAAATCCAGCACCCCTCAGACCATTAAGACAAGGTGAGACTGTGAGAATGCAAACATCTAAAGGATATGACCAAAAGGAAATTGTCAAACGTATCTGTGAAGCACCAAGATCTTACATCATACAAGCTGATGGAATGGATTTCAGGAGGAATCGAAGACTCATATTACGAGTCTCCGAACCAGTGACACAGCAGACTGCCTGTGCCAGAGACTCTTTCACAAAGTGACTCTACACTTGTTCAATTTCCAGAGGACAGTGCATCTTCAATTAATCCTGATGTAATCCCCAAAGTTCCAATTGTAAAAGAATCCCCAGAGACTGTCCCTATTGCCAAACCTAGTCAAAGTTTTTATGTGACCAGATCGGGCAGAATTTCCGGACCCATTCCGAGATGCACAGTGACTTGGACTTGAATTAATTTGTTGTTAAATGTTGATGTGATATCTAGCTTGTAAAATACTTTGTTCTCTATGGCATGTTGAACAAATCAAAGAGAGAGGATGTAGATCAATTAATCTAGCTTGTAAAATATTTTGTTCTCTATGGCATGTTGAACAAATCAAAGAGAGGGGATGTAGATCATTGTGTGAATTGTTCCTAGTCAGCCACTGTAGCTACATAGCACGTGCACCTAAGTTACTGAGCTCGTGCAAGATTAGTGCCATTTTGTATAGTCAGAGTGAATGCAGGCATGAATGGAGATGCACATGTGAGTGTGTCTGAAGTAAGGTGAGCTTACTGTTTCTGATATATTTTGCTGTTACTTAAGCCAAATCAGAGGTTCCAAGCTCTAAAGTTCAGATTGTTTTGGTGTTCAATATATAATCCGGTACAAACCAACCATAGTTTTAGCATCTGTGTTAAAATTTCTAGTCATAAGCTACCAGCACAGGCCAAAACATGTAACACTGGAGCCTACTACTACTTCAGTATACAAGATTAAAATGAATCAAGGTTAATCAATTAAGTAACCTTATCTCTGGTTTCGGAAAATGATCAATACCTGTGAGAGACTGGAAATTTCTATGTTAACAGAACTCTTAAATCACAAACCACAAATCATAGCAGGGCTTGCATATAAAAGATGAACTCCTTGATTTAATTTACATGACATATTTATTACCTGTAAAAAGTACATTTTATATTTCCCACTTATTTACATTCATACTCAATTTTATCAACATAATATCTCAAATGATCTTTATTACTGACAAAATTAAAATGTTGCAACTTTTATCTACAGAAAGGCTATAGTTGTTTTTCTGCTGACACCTTAAACATGCATTTTGAAAATAAAATCAAAAATAATGTTGAAAATGCATTGAATAACGAGTACAAATGAGGATGGCAGAAAATACCAGTTTTAGTTCATGTAAAGGAGTTCCATTTTTATATTTTTTGATGACAGATGTCTGATTCTTAAAGTATTCCTGCAAATCTAAAACAATTATATACTTTAAAGACCAGTACAACTAGATCTCACATCAGCAATTAAGACAAGAACTTGCACCTTGTCCTATCTCATAATAGGAGATGCTGGACTCTTCTACTGAAAACTTGCATACTAAAGAGTAAGTCAATGATGTTTACACATTAGGTAAACAACAATATGTGACTGAGTGTGAAAAAAAAGTAAATCAAGTAGTACAAATTGCTTTTTAGTGATTATGGCAATTTCTTAGGAACGTAATTTGAACAGTACTTTTTGTTTGAAACTAATTTTAAGAACTAAGCTAAAAAAGCTGGGTCAGTGGCAGAGTTTTTTTTTTTTTTTGCCTTGATTGCACCTCATATGCTTTGGGTTTTATCAGTAGCCTGGGTACTGCAGGAGTCAGCCAGTACGGGATGAGAATGTGTCTAACATCAGTTCAATGAAGGACTAGAAATGCAACCTATGCAATATGAGACTTACGCAGCATGGTTCCTGTCAAGTCATTGATTGTAGTTTTGGTGAAGGCAAACAGATTGAAAGCCATTAACCAAAACTACTTTAATCAGCAGTGGAGATTTCATCTTTCTCCACTGTGGATTGAACTCACAGCTGGTCCATTCAAGTTCAATGGATGTGGGGATGTCCCCCCAACATGGGGATCTGAGGTGTGAAGGAAACAGTTTTGGTGAATCACTCTTCATCTATTTTCATTTATCAAAACTGCTGTTGTTGAATTGACATGTATCCAGAAGCAGAAGCCGGCCAAAGAGTGTGCAGATGCACTAGCTGAAAATAAAAGCAAAGAAAAAGCACACTGGGCTTTGCACTGCACTTTATGGAAAGTAGCAGGGGTTGTTAGGAGCATTAAAAAAATGTAAATCCCCTGCTAGACTGGACATTATAATTCCTGGCTCTTGTCTCTCCCTCCTGGTACACTGTGGTCTGCAGGAATGAATAGGCCCATAAGGGAATGGCTGCAATAGCAATATGAGACCTAATATATCATGCAGCTTAGAACATTCTTTAGTGAAATCTACTCTTCCATTTCCCAAAATTATACATCAGAATTGTAGATATTCTCTCCTTGATTTCTCCAAATATTTTGGGTTTCTAATACCATGACAGGAATGGACCCCATTCCTATGTCAAAGTATGATTAAAGTTCATGAAATTAGTATTATTTCAATCTTTGATGTTAGCTGGAAGTGCTCTTCGCAGCACCCACAATGTCTCCAGATATTCCTATGGGAATGAAGCAATGACGTTAGAAATCTAACACAAAGCTACATGATGTTTAAAAAACAATATATGACTAGCACCACATTTTTGATCTTCAGTTTGTGTGCAAGTACATTTAAAATACATACATGTAATAAAGCCAGTCTAACAAATGGGATAGGTTAATTCAAACACCAAAAGGGAAATCGTCTAGGCCTAAAATGGCCCGCAAGAGCAGTTAGCCTTATACTTACCTATGAACCTATGCATAATTTCAGAAGACCATGAGGAAAAAAATCTCAGCTATACTGTAACTACATCTCAGATATGGAACAGCAGAACACTGGTTGTACAATATGTTAGCAGAAATTGTTAAACAGTTCTAATAAGTCTAATGTGCTACAAAAAATGCCTATACAAACATGTACTGCAACCAAAATTTCTCAACAAAATAAACAAACTGCATGTATCCTCAACTTTCACTCTGTTTAGAGTTCCTAAACTGTAAAGAAAAAGTTAAGACAGTTTTTCTTTGGGACATTTCAAGAGAGCATTCCAGTTAACAATTAACTTGGTTAGCGTAAGCTGCATATGCAAAAATTAATTTATGATTTCTGGTATAAAACTTTACAGCAAAGTTAATTATTTTTGCCTTGTTAAAAACTAGAGCTAGATGGCATTTCAAGAAGGCCATTAAGCGATAATGAATATAATGCAGCTGTTTCCCAAAATTTGTATAACCAGAGCTGATGATTTGGGAAACATGAATCATGATTAGAAATTTTACAAAATGCAAAACATGAAGAGTATTGCTTTGAACATGCAATTTGGAAGTACAGCAGTGTGAGCCTATTAATAGCAATTACAGATGTTCGAACTATAACATAATTGCTACAGGAGATTCATAATAATTATTAAGATTTAGAATGAGTTGTAGTCTATTGGCTAGGCCTTTCAGCAAATCTCATAACCATTGAGTGGAAGACTGGCTGTATAAAGCACTGCCTGTACCATCTTCAGTTAGTTTTTGATACCTGAGATGTGGCTGGATGACTACTTCCCTTCCTTATTGGTCATTTCCAGGCCTTAAAGTCTCAGCAGAAAATGGTAAACCCCTTCCTTCTGCTACTTTGTTGGTACTGCAGTTTTTGTACCCAAGGATAACTGACAGCTAAAATATCCAGCTGGAATAGACTTGAGACTCCAGTTAAATCCCATTCACATTAAGAATCTCTAGCAGTAATGATCTTTATGATGCATATCTAGATTTTCAGATTCTTAAACTGCATTTTAGTGATCAGATTCTGCATGTTTTCGGCTGTATTACTTTTTAGTTCTAAAAACACTTTGCGTCTTTTGGCTTTTCCCGGTTAGGGGTCGCCACAGCGGAACTCCGGTCCGCTAATGATCGGCAGAAGATTTTTATGTACTAAAAAAGATAAATATTAGACTATGCTAGTCATCTAGTTGCTACTCATTAGTCAAACTTGCCAACACATTTGATAACTGAGAACCACAACAAATGGGAAAGTGGGTTGAGAAGTGGTTGCTCTTGGAATTCAAATCAACAAATGGCTACATCCACTCACATCTATAAGCATCCACAGGCTGCTATGGACAAGAGTAAGTAATCTCTGTTAATACAGGCATGCTTATTCCTCCTTACTGCAGTCAGAAACTGGTCGCAGAAAGGATTATATGGCTGAAATTATTTAATGTGTGCAGCTTACCAAAGTGTATGTTGGGTGGTCACTGTCTAAGATGAGGGGTGACTGAAGGGGTGTCTGAAAAGGGATGATTATTTAGTGAACTTGTTTTCATGAGGCTCACTAACAAAGGCCACTGCACAGATGTTTGCAGTATCTGAATGTTCTAATTTTATAACTGTAATCCTAACTCTAAATTAGAATCTGACAGGCAATTCTACATGTACCAATACTGTTTTCATCTTAAAATGGCAGTGCTAATTAATATTTCATTTTGTTGCATCTTTAGTCAGAACTGCAAATGAATGGCTGGGGCCTCTTTTTTCTTAGTATAAACAAAAAAAATCAATTCAAAAAGTATTACAATAAATGCAGTGATATGGGCCATGGCAGGTTGTACAAAACACAAGTCAGCAGAACACCAAAAATGATTCCTCCAAATAATATGAGTAAACATGAAAATGTAGATTTTTTTTTTGCATTTTAAACACTTCATTTAAATCTGATGGCAGCATAACCTCTAGCAACTTACCACTGACTGAAAACAACTGAAAATAGCTGAATCAATTAAACTGCATTTCTTTAAAAAAATACATCAATATCTCTGAATTATTCTATTTACAATATAAAACAAAACTACTGCTATCCTGCTTAATGGACAAACAGGAATAATGAAGGAAACCAGAAGATGGCAGCAAATTTCAATCTAAGACTTTTTTCAGAGATATCAATAAGGCAGTGTATTATGGACAGACTCTCTGCCGCCCTAGTTAAGACCAATATGAAATATATTCTAGCTTCTACTAACAATATCATGAGGTTTAGAAACAGCCTATGTAAACAAGTTTTATTGTTACAACTTGCTAACAATACATTTTTAACATTATGACACTTAAGACCCGCTTATGTAATATTACAGCAGTGATCAAGAGTGTTGCACTGTCGTTCTAATGTAGTTGGAAGATGACTCGCTTAAAAATATAAGTCTCCATTAACCTAACTTCAGTTAAAGTGAGTCCAGTAATTGCACTGTTAATCCTTGCAACACACAAATAAGGACAATGGTGTTTCATCCTAAATGCCTGTATTTTTTCATTACAGAGCTTAATCCAATCTATAAACAAGTATTTTTTGCCTTCAAGTTAAAGATGTAAACTACTTAAAGTGTCAGCAGTCCCTTAATGTAAACTGAGGAATGTTTGATAAGAAAAACAAATGATGCAAGTGCTGCTAGCAGCACATTTGGGATTAAAATACTTCCTACGTGATATCCAAATAGCCTGTTAAAAACTGTGGAAAACTGCAGCCAACTCATTAAATGTTTCAAGTTCTTTCTTCCTTCTTCCAAGTAAGAATTGTATGCTTATTATTTTAAAAAAATAGAGGATTCATCTGTAAGTTTGGTGTATATATTCCTTCACCATTGTTGCTGCTGATTAATGAGTCTTGGATCAGAAGCAACTCAGCATGAGGTGGGCTAGCATGTGCAATGAATGTAGTGGTGGCCAGCAAAAAGGGGCCGCTCATTATTTCCATTTCAAAACCATACTGGCTTCACTTCTTCTCAAAAAGGAGATTGTTTGTGAAATGTGTGTATCCATACCTGCAAAGTGGATCCAGTTAATCTACATTAATATCAGCACATTTCTTCAAGAAAATAAGTGAACACAACATTCAGTTATTATCAGGACAAATACTGTTTTGGGGAGGGGTAGGAGAAGTTGTCATACAAGCTGCATGCAAACCACATTTACAAGCAGCCAGCCACAGTGTTTTCGTAAGTTACTCATTCTCCAGTAACAATATGGCAACAGCTTCAAGTTTTATCACAGTCTTGCTAGTCTCTCTGAAGACATCATACAGGTGTTTCTGAGGTGCATTATTTTTCCAACTGCATGATTCTGTGCAAATACCCCATACTTAAACTTTGAGATGTTTAGTTCACTTCAGATGTAGCTGTAGTGTCAGTGGGTCGAGTACTAGACAAAAGAGGCACAGGAGAGGTAGCCTCTATCAGGGCAGGGTTCAAAATGATTGGCAATGTCATTGGAGGTACACCAACTTGTAGTGGTGAGGCAAGAGGTTGAAGGATTAGTGGAGACTGTGTGATTGGCGGAGATACTTCTGTCACTGGGCTCATCCTTCCTGGAGCAGAGACAGGTGGACCTACAGGGACAGGTGACACTGTGGCACTTATGGTTCTCTCAGACTCTGCAAAAGACAAAAACAAATATAAACTTTCACTAGAGTAAATTTAACTTATTTTCACATTAAGACCTTGCAATCTCTTACCTACATCTCTGTTAATGGTTTGAAACCATAGTAATTCATGCAGCCAGTAGAAGTCAGTAATGAAGGGCAATTCAAAGCATACGAGTACACACTGTTTAGTATGAACAATGCACGATTACGTGACATGAGCAAAATGATTAAAAAAAAAAAAAAAAATTACATAATCCCTGGTACTATAGTGTAGAAGGATTGTGTTCTGACTGTGACCAAAGGAACCAGAGTTTGAATAGCTACTTAGATGCTGGAGGAACCAAAATAGAGGGTAGGTTGAAAATAAGCAGCCTATGTCAGCTTACCTCTTGCTGGGCCGTAGGGACTAAGGATCTGTGTGAATTCAAGGCACATCTTTGTAGAGAGTGGGGAGTGTCTCCCTGTCTACAGGCAGGCTTCTGTGTAAGTGGGGGGTGGGGGAATAGGGCATGAACATACAGTGTGAGTGGTGATGACTATGTCATCACACTCCCTTCTGCCTAGATAGGGATAGGATACCCTTCTCCATATCATAAATCTTGGCCCCTAGCCAAGTTTATAACACCTGCTCCCACCAACGTTCACCTCTCTAATGAAATGGCAAGTCTTAGAGGCCCTAGACCACAACATTATCTCCATGGAGAAAGACAGTTCAATTACAGGATCACAACAAGATTCTGAGGACCATTGGTCTCCTTGAATACAAAGGATGGGTCTAGGGTTGGGCAAAAGTAAAATGGGCTACATGGGGAGTGGGCAGACAGCAGAATCAGGAGGCAAGAAGCCAAAAACAAACAAAGCAAAAAATAAACAACATGCATTAATTCCTGACATTTGACAACATTCAATATTTAATTAAGCTTACATGCTGGAATCATAATACAGTAGCAGCCAAGCCGTTCAAGAAGGCTAACATTGAAATGAGCACAACATGTGCCCAAGTCCAAAAAGTAGAGTAATCTGTGTTGTACAGTTTTTAGTAACATTTTTTAGCTGATCAAAAAATACTGATGCACTGAAAATACAGCTGCGTAAGGACGGCTTTATAGCAAGCAGATCTTCAATTTCAAGGAAGACATTATTGCAGTACATCATAACAAATGTAAGTTCACTCACCAACAAAGCTGATTCAAGTTCACATTTTATGTATGTGAATACCTCTATCTACAAAGGCCATCAGTGGGTCTCTCTCTGCTGTTAGAGGTCATGTGTATTAGTATCAGTTCTCACATATGTAGCACTGGCATCTATCCAGATCAATTCCTCTGAGTGAGAAATTCCACTACTGCAATGCTTACAAGACAACTGAATGTGTAACATGAAAACTGAAAGCAAAGTATTTAAACAGTAATATGACTGGAGGTTGAAGATCCTAACTGCTAAAGTGCTCCCTCCTCTGAAGAGCTTCAAACAGATAGCCCCTCTCAAGATGCTTTAATAGTGTCAAGATGCTTTAATAGTGTGTGTACTGTCATTTGTAAACTTAATTGCTACTTGTGTCTCACTACCGTGGTGGCTGTCCTTTTCCCTCGCGCTAGCCAAGCAGCCTACTGTGTTTTTTATTTTTTTTACTCGCACCTTAAGCCCTTACCCTCTAAGCTACATGACATATATTTCTTACCACTAGGTGGCACTGCCCACCCACTTATTTTATAGACTACTTTTATTCTTATTCTGCTTTCACCTAAGCTACCCTCACTCTCTCTACTTATTCACCCCACTAGCCTGCTGTACCTGGTGCACTGATGTACTACCTTTCTCCCCTCACTCTCTTCAGCGCTGACTTACCTCTGCTGTTCCTGTCCTTCAGGTAAAAGTCCCACATCTCTCCTAAAGCTGGCTGATTGGTTTCTGCCAGCCACCTTCTCTCCAGCTCTTCCCGCTCCGTTTGCACTTCAGGCTCATGCTGCTCCCCTATCCTGCCCCCACTACTCCAACATTTATTTCTACAGCAAAGCCCTCCCTCTATCAACCAATCACTTCCACTCATCAGTCCCTCCCCAACCTACCTCCTCCTGCCAATCAAATCCACTTCTCCCTGCCCATCAAAGTCCCTTCTCTACTGCATCTATACATATATCCTCTACCATGCCTTCTCTTCTACCTAAAGCCATTCTTACCCCATCAATATGCATTCTACTCCTACTCCCTTTATACCGTGTTACCTCCTACACCTATAGCCAATTGCACCCCTCCTCCCTATCCTATCCCCCATCTCACCACCTCCTTGCTCTTACCTCAGAAACACACTTCCACAAAATATCTGCCTCTCTAGTTCAACACAATCTACTCCTTTACTTCAGAATAAAATCTCCTCCCTCAATTAAATACTGCAAGCCTAAACTAATACTCTACTGTCCACAACTATCTAAATCCAAATCTAAAACACTTCTTCTTTTCCTCAACTACCTCTGCTTAGCTGGGGACATACACCCAAACCCAGGACCAAATATTGCCCCTAGTCGCATTCCCCCTGTCACTAACAGTAAAACCAACCTCAAATTCCTCACTATCAATGCCCAGAGTTTAAAAAATAAAGTAGCCCACTTCCATGCATGGCTAAACCACAACCTAACCGACAATGTAGCTATCTCAGAAACCTGGCTAAAACCACATATTAGTGACTTCCGAACCCCCCCCCCCGGATTCCAATCTCTCAGAAATGACCGCTTAGACAGAAAAGGTGGTGGTGTAGCCTTAATCTACACTAACCCGCTATCTATAACTCCCTACCCCAATCATATCCCTCCGTTCAACAATGCAGAACTAGTAATTGGCCTACTAAAAATAAATAACCACAAAAGCATTTGCATAATATCCCTCTATACCCCCCCCCCCCCCGGTACTAGCACCACTACTCTTGAGGAACTCCTCCTCTGGACTTCCCACCAATATTAAGCTAGAAACCTATATACTTGGAGATGTAAATATCGATTGGAATAAAATCAATAACCCTAATCCCACCATATCCATCAAACTACTTAATTACACCCAACTAACTCACTCCATCACCAGGCCTAACAAAACAAACCCCCTGGTACCACAATAGACTGGATCCTTGTATCCCATCCTAATAAAGTCATAAAATCCGGCGTAACATTGATCCTTTAGGAGACCACTTCCCAGCCTTCACCCATCGAGCTACCCTCTCCTCTCCTCACGTTCACCACTACATTCAAACATGCAACCTGTCAAACTTTAACCCCACTACTTTCTCTGACTCCCTAAAGCAAATTAACTGGAACCTCCTAAAAACTCTTCCACTAGACAACGCCGTAGAATTTTTCAACTCATCCTTCATAAATGTCCTAAACTGCCTAGCTCCAATAAGAACAAAAAGAGTAAAAACTAAGTCCGTCCCATGGCTAACTAAAGACACCAAAAAATTATGCTACAAAGAGATAAAACCTGGAAAGCTTACCACCAAAACAAACAACCTGAAACTTTACTTAAATACAAACAACTACGCAACCTTACTAAAAAACAAAGTCATTAGAGATAAAAAAGTCTTACTATATCAAACTTCAGTTTAACCATTCAAATAACCCCAAACAGTTCTGGAATTCCATTAATTCTCTTCTCAACCCAGGTACCAAAAGCAACCCTTGCCCTGACACCAACAAATCTGATCCTGAAATAGCCTCTCTATTCAATTCCTTCTTCACAAACTCTATAGCAGAACTGACCAACACCTTCCCCAACAATAATCCTTCCCCTCAACCTATCCAATCTTCCTCACCCCCTACTATTCCTCCTCCTACATTTGAGCTTAAACCCATCTCAACCTCCCAAATAAAGAAATTACTCTCTAAACTAAAACCATGCTCCAATGTCCCTGACAATATCCCATCCTCCTTCTTCCTAAAAATAGCCGCTGATGGCATCGCTCTCCCCACTAGCATCTTGATCAATAGGTCCATGCTGGAATCCTATGTGCCCAAATTATGATGTGCCGTCTTTATTCTACCTCTCCATAAAGGTGGCAAAAACAATAACATCTCAAACTTCCGCCCCATAGCTATCCTCTCCTCAATCTCTAAACTCCTAGAAAAATGCATCCACCTTCAGCTTATGCCATTCCTAGCCATTCACCAACTAATCACTCCTACCCAGCACGGCTTCCGATCTGGCCATAGTACCATCACTGCCCTTCTCTCCTTCTTACACACAGTAAATCTTGCCCACTACTCTGGAAAAATAGTATCTATGGTTTTACTGGATCTGTCCAAAGCATTCGATACCATCTCCCATACCCACCTCCTAAACCATCTTTCTAATCTTAATCTCTCCTACAATACCTTATCTTGGTTCTCCAGCTACCTTTCAGACAGGTCTCAAGCTTTAAATGGGGAAAAAGCACCTCTACTTTCCTTCCTATCCCCACTTGGGTACCCCAAGGATCCATACTTGGTCCAATGCTATTAAACATCTTTATTAACGACTTTCACAAAGCCTTACCCAACACCAAAATTGTGCAATATGTAGATAATTCTACTTTAATCTGTTGCACCTCTAACCTTCCAGACCTCCAAACAGTAACACAAACTGCTTTCTTCACCACTGAAAATTGGATGCTCCAAGGTTGGCATAACAGTTAAGGTATTTACCTCATAGACAAAAGATGCAGGGTTTCTCACATGGGGTAATGGCTAGGCTTAAAATGGTCCTCAAGGACAGTTAGCCTAGTGCTAATCTATGAACTATGAAACACCTCTCACTAAATGCCAACAAATCCAAAATACTTATATTCTCTCCCTCTAAAGCATCCCCTATTGATAAAAACTCATTCCAAATCTTTAGCCAAACAACTCTACTATAGAGGTTGTTCCCTTTGCCAAACTTCTTGGAGTTACCATCGATGAACACCTAAAATTCGATACTCACATCCAGTAAAACATTAAGAAAAACCCATATAAAACTTGGTTTGCTATACAGAAACATCCACTTCCTCGCTCCTTCTACCAGACTAACTCTAGCCTCTACCTATCTACTCCCCTTCACTACTGTATGGGGCTCCTCGTCTAACAAAGTTATCTGCCTCCATTTCTTCCAAACTGGAAATCTGTTGCAATAAAATTTCCATATTTGCAACCAAAGCCAAATTCTCCGCCCACCATTGCACTTCCCTTCATTTGTTAAATTGGCTTGAACTCTCCAACCATCTAGACTATCTCCAAATTACCACAGCCCACAGACTGTTTCATCCTTCTAAGTGCCCTGCACTAACCAACATCCTGCAACCTTATACCCTCATAGAACTCTCAGATCTACTCATCAAAACCTAATCTCTGTCTGCAAACCCAACTGTCCTGCAGGTCAGCTTCTGCTATCCATTTCCTTAGCTAAAAAATGGAATTCTCTTCCTTCTTCTCTAAGGACTTGCAAAAACTTTGAAACCTTTAAAACTCAGCTACATTCCTATATTTACTCTAACAGGAAATGCAACTGCACCCCCCTTTATCTAATAATCACTTCCACCCATTAAACTCCTGACTACCTCTGTCTTCAAGCTAGCCTAACACAAATGTAAATATTGTAAACAACAAAACTGTACTATGTATCCACGATTTTATGCCTGTTTCTCTTGCATGAAATGAAATTGTAAAGGCTTTTTCTTTTCCACAATTGTACCTGTAACTAATATATGTAAAGCAAACATTTATGTAACTAAACTATGTAATGTGGAGCTTTTCTCCCTAGGCCTCCACTGAAAACGGGCTTCCTGAGCCCAGTGGACTTCCCTGGTCATCAAATTGAAAATAAATAATAAATAAATAAGATGACCTACTGCTACAGAGAATGTACCCATACAGCTGCACCTTACTTGGGAAGGGTCACTGTATCAGTACATTACAGATTTGGTAGAATCTCAAGCAGAAACAGAAATCTAGAGTGGTAGAGAATTACAATGTTCTTTGTAGCAGAGCTGAAATGTGGTATACCTACCTCCAAGTCTAGGATTCTGGTTTACACTGCCCACAAGTGCATAGTCAAACAGGCAGTTTATAAAAACTTCTTCTAAAACATTTCTAAAGTATGCTGCAGATGTTACTGCAACTGTAGTATCATGTGCTATTATAAGACTTCCAAAGTCTTGTACTTGTCTGAATACAAAGCAGTGCAATAGTCTGGCCACTCTGATATGATCTAATTAACAGACATATGCTTGTCGTCCTTTCATGGAGATGAAAAGCTCATCTGTGGTCATGAAGAAATCTTTTTGGTAAAATATTTTAATCATCGGTGAAAATTCAAGACAATGTAAAAGACATTCCCCCCTCTGCTCTTATGTTGGGGTAAAATAATGGTTGTTGAATTCAGTGGTTAAAAAAAGCCATCACTACTGCAGAGGAAAAGAACACAATTAGTGTGACAAAAGGAGATACTGCCAGCCCAGCTAGCTGGAATTTTGTAAATAATTATATGTCATTGGTGAATATCAACATGATTTACATAAGATGCTTGTGTTACAAATGTATTAGAACTGTATGTCATGTGTACATCAGACTGCTCTGTACAGGTATTTGTGTTGAGAAGATATTTTGTAGTGTGTTTGTGCTTGAAATGTATCCCTACTGTGCCCTGCTGGAAGAGAACAGAAACATGGACTATTATAACAGTTTAAATGTATATGTTAACAGAGGAAACTGGAGAGTTGACTTCAGTCCAGCAAACTTCAGAAAAATAGCTGAAATTAAATTACTTTATGGCTAGGCCATAAAATATGGTATCTTTCAGTTTTCAGTGCAGTGAGACACACAATGTATGCAGCTAGGGAGCTTTCTGTATTGTCTTTAGGATGGACTAATTACTAGTCTTGAAATGTGGAGGAATGTAACTGTTTTAGGACTTTCAGCATTTGCCAAAGATCTGAGGTTGATGTATTTTCACAGGTAGATGCTAAATACTGCTAGCTTTCAGCAGTGGGGGGTTTCACCTGGGGACTAGAGTCAGATGAAAAGAAATGATGCAATTCTGCAAGATATCCCAGCAGTAATATTTGAGATATTAATTTGAAATGTCTCTTACAGAGACAGGGCATTCTGTATTCGGTCTTGTACCTGACAAAAAACATTCACCAGAATATCTGCCTTAGTCTAAGTAAGTTAACTAGGGTACCATAATGCTCTTAGATTCAGTCAGGAATATAGTGAAGCTTAGTTTAGAAATGTTTCTTTATTTGAGACTGTCCTGCAATGTTGTTTTAAATATTTCCTGTGATTTTGAACTCTGATGTCACTGTGAATATATACAGAGTATTTTCTTGTTCTTTTATTATTTATTATTAAATATATTTAAACCTTTCAATGTGGCTGATCTGTCTAGAGATATTTAAATTTTGAGAGTACTTGCATATTTATTTGGTGGCACTATGTGGGCCATTCCTAATAGACTTGCTCTTGGTCAAACTACCATTTGCATTATTATTAAAAGTACACAGTAAGATTGGACACCCTTTGTTAAGGGACTTGAAGTAGCTAAGGATTTGATTGGTGGCAGTGGTAACTACTTTATAGTAGGGGAAAAAGGGGGCATAGCTAGTAAATCTGTGCCAGCCTCTCCCAGGTGTGTGTGTGTGTGTGTGTGTGTGTGTGTGTGTGTGTGTGTGTGTGTGTGTGTGTGTGTGTGTGTGTGTGTGTGTGTGTGTGTGTGTGTGTGTGTAAATCAAACCTCAAAGAGTGTGTGTGACAGCTACTTGGGCAGGGACACAAAGCACTGGTTGGACAGAGAGGGTGCTGGTAGGTCTTGGCTTGGTCACTCAGCTGAGATCTCAACTCTATAGCTGTGCCAGTGGGGAGCCTTACTGGGGATCTGGAGAAAGAAGGAGAAACCAGCCCCGGACTGACTGTGGTTTGTATGTGCTCTTAAGGGAAACTGCACTTGATGCAGACAGCTGCATCTGGAAATACTGTGGGTCTACCTGTTGTCCTCCAGTGCATGTCCCTCACTGTTTGCCTGTGTTTAGGATTGAGCCTCCTTGATTACTGGTCTAGTGGTGGGGTGTCACAATTAGCTTTGAAGAAAACAATGTGAAGTATGACATTTGAAGGTTTGCACATCAAGGCTTGTATGTCTGACATTTTCCTGCTTGAAGTAAATACAGTTGTGCAAGAACTTAGCATAACAGTAGATGCCCTATTTTTCTCTGTTGCAGTATTCCTTACTAAAGGGATAGCTTACTGAATGGAATACTGAAACAGTGAAAAATAGGACATCTACTGGCATGGCAAGTTCTTCCACAACTCTATGTCCTTTCTTATCACCTTATTACTGTTGTAGTATCACTTACTAAAGGAAAAGTACAAAAGCTACTGATGAGGACAGGAGGAGAAAGCAACAGAAGATCCCTCCAAAAACCCATGTGGGATGACCTTTCCAAATCCAGCTCTTGTACTAGAAAAATCATACAACTTGCACTGTTTAGTAAAAGTATGTACAGAAGACCAAGTAGCACTTTCCAGAATGGATCTATTATCCAGACTCTTGCAAAAAGCAACAGGAGCATGAATTGAAGAAGAAAGCTGCTTACTGTGAAACAACAACAAAAGAAAATGATCAACAAGAAACAGGCACACAACCAGCTGGTAAACGTAAACTGTTCCACCAAATAAGTAAAGGTAGCAGGAAAGAAAAATATGGTAGCAGTTGTACGAAGTATAGCTCCAGACCACATAAATAAAACCAAGAACTTTAATATTCGGTAAGCGCTTTTACCACTGCCCGTGGCTTCTTCAGACCATATACAAAATTAAAACACACACAAAGAGGTTTTTAAAGTTGTCCCTGTATACCTCATTAACCTGAAAGACCACTCCCAGTCAATCAAGCTACTATAGACACACCCTCTTTTAAAAGCATCAGTACCTTCATCTACATTGCATAGTATTACTTTTAAAATACAATTCTTATAGCACACTGAAAGTCTATTTCAGCAGTCAAAGCATTCATAGGCATCTACAAGCATTTAATGTTTGGAAACATTTCAGAACATTGCTTCTATCAGCAGCATGTCAAATGCTATATATTATGCTAAGCATCATTATTTAAACAACAATGATACTGAAAGTCTCTGTTCATTATATATTCTTTGCTAGAATTATATTGCACTATGTTATCTGCTTTACTTCAGATATACGTTGTTACTTAAAAATTATTACAATAACAAATCTAGGTCTAGCCTTCTATACATTCCTACTACTTCTAACAGTGTAAATAAAGCTTTAGTTTAAAATGCAAACAAGTTACCCATACCATGTGTTCAAATTCCATTTTAAAACTCAAATTCATCCCATCACATTGTCGACTGTTAAACTTGTCCAGCAAGTGTGTTCCACTTAAGATATATTTATATTACACCCTTGTTGTGTTATATTCAATTCCCAAAAGTTAGAAATGAAAAAAGTGTGTTTGTTGTCATTGCAGCACCTCTGCGCATGCGCAATGACGTCATCACACTCGACAGATGCTCTGTTTTACTTCTTCCCACTTTCTTCATTTAATTACAATAGACAACCAAGTATTATAAAATATATATCATTGTTAAATGATTTAAAATACACCAAGTCACAAATTCATATATGTAAGCAGTTTTAAACAAGGAAGGTTTATGCTTTTCCCCATAGAAACAAATCATACCGTTGCATTTCTGTCTTTCATATGTCAGTCAAGTATATATCATATAAACACTCAACACATTATATGGATACATCACAGCTCAACTTTAAACAAATATAATAGACATAACTTTAACTCTATACCTCTGGGCAACCAATTCAAACCATAAAATATATATTCTATGGATAATAATAGTTCAATAAAAATATATATATATATATATATATATATATATATATATATATATATATATATATATATATATAAGCAATTTAGTGTAAATATATATGTCACCAGTTTGTATAAAAAAACTGGACTTATTACATGTTCTTGTCCTACACACAGACCCCCAATATATACTTTATATGACACTCGGAGCATTATATTGCTATTTACCAAAAGCATTTTTACACAGCTATATACTACTTTAGACATAGTGTTCTTTATATGAATAAGGTCTTCCAACAGCCATTTAGAGATGGATAGATGTTTTGGTATAAGTATGTATGTTAAATAGATATAACTCTATGTGTATAATTATAGTTATACAATACATCTATTATAGAACGCTAACAGATATATATAGAATGAGAAGGTGATTCTAATATAGCAAATAGATTATGCATAGTTGTAAATATATGCACCGTACAAATAATTGCTCACATCATACTATTTATGTAATAAATGTATTATACACAGACGATATCACTGCTTTATAATGGATAAACTCTATCCTCAAATATATTAAAAATGTGGTATTTCATAAAGTGAGATAAAATACTCAAATCTTGTTTTTAGCAGTCTTATCATAGATACCCCATATTTAGATAACTGATGTTACGACAGGTTGGGTAAAATTCCACATTGTTTTTACTAAGTGGGATTATTTCCTATTAAATATAATATGTACCACAATTGTCTAGGTATCCCTCGTGCGTTTAAAGCACTTTTAATGGATACTTTACCATTCAGCTCCTTCGCCTTATCTGCTCTAAGTTTGAGTATCCATCTGAGCTCACTTCTTTCTGTCAGATTCTTAATATTACCCAGCCTTTGCCCAATAATAACTTCTTCTAATGCTATAAATTAAAAATCATGGTAAATACCGCTTCTCTCTACGTATTTAGACAGGGCATTTACAGAGTCCCTTATTCCTTATACTACTACTATGTTCCTTTATATGTTCTCTGATTGTCCTGTTTGTTTTGCAACATAAAAATGTAAGCAGCAGTCACATTGTGCTGCATATATAATATTCATACTGCTACAGGTGACTAAAGGGGGATGGACAGATGAAGTTTCAGCCAACTCCTTCTTTGCGGCCCCCGCTACCACCATGGCATCAACAGGGACACCTTTGGTCAAGAACTGTTTGTCCTGCGGTGCAGTAATAAATTTGGCAGGTCTTCTAGGGGTCGGTTCTACTGTTTCTGGAGCTGTCCACGCCTTCCGAGCCACCACAGACATCAGTGGGTCAAAAGGCGGAGACACCCAGGAGGTGGAAGGTCGGGATCCAAACGCATCCAGGAATACCGACTCATCCTTGGAAGGGCTTAGGGCAGTCCAGTTCCCCCTCTGCCTAAGCATCTCAAGGATGTCTGAGAAGGAGACATCTTCAGAGTGGGATCTTGGGGACCCTTCCGACTCCTCTAAGTCGGTATCTGATGTGACAGACTCGGGGGAGTCAACATGCTTCCTCTTGCATTTCCTCTTGTGAGGTGGCTCCTCTGAATGATCAGGGGAGGCCTCGGAAGAGGAGGATACACCTAAGGGGGTGTCCTGGAGTGCTGGATCCCCACGCATGGGGTCTGGAAGAGGGGCAGAGGCTGATGCAGGCACCCTAGGGGGAGGAGCCGATGGGGTCGATCGTGGGACTGACTCGGGGGCCAGTACACTCCTCATCACCTCAAAGGCATCCCTGCCTGGACGCAGAGAGGGCTCCGGTTCTGAAGAAACCAGAACCCCTCCCCACAGCGAGGGGGATGGCTCCGAGGCAGATGTGGGAGCTAAACTCACCTGAGCCGAAGCCCCGAGGGGGACAGTGGGGTCGGACAAGGGTCCAATGTCACTCGCCCCCTCGGAGCTGATGAGGGAGTCTCGGCACCCAGATCCCTCCATGGAAGGTACAATGGAAGGGATCGGAGCCGACGACGGAACCGAAAGAGAGGGTATCGGAGCCGACGGTTCCACGACTCAGATCCCAATGAACTCCGGCTCTGAGATCATAGGATGAGTCGGAGGAGGAATATCTACAGCTGTGGATGGAGCAGACACCTGACGAGGGGGGCTGGACAACATTTTGGCTAGGGCCTCTGATTTTAACAGCCTACTGACCACTCTTTCCAAGTCATGGTCCGAAAGTCTAGAGGACCGAGAAGAGTGGGATGAGCGATGACTACGCTCCGATTGGAGCAGAGGTGACTTCATAGCCGAACGTATCGACTCCAGAGAAGGAGACCTGAATCTTTTTTGACTCTCAGACGGCTCCATAAAACGTGTCGGAGCTGAATGGGAGGGAGGAACATCGGTTCCAGCCGGAGCAGAGATGGACTGTATGGCTTCACCCAATGATGGCTCTGAACTGGGAGCCGAAGGTTTAGGTGGCCTGGAAGATTTCATGGGCTGAGCCTTTGCCGGTGAATCTTGGGGTTTAAGCAAACCCCTCAGAATCAATTTGTTTTTGTGCTCCTGCAGGACTCTTGGACTGAAAGCATGGCAAATCGAGGAAGAGTCCGGCAGGTGCACGGCACCCAGACAATAAACACAAGAAGTGTAACCATCTGTCAGAGACATCGTCTGACAGCATGAGTC
Organism: Protopterus annectens; assembly: GCF_019279795.1. Lineage (NCBI taxonomy): Eukaryota > Metazoa > Chordata > Ceratodontiformes > Protopteridae > Protopterus > Protopterus annectens. Next base: position 279,905,839 of record NC_056748.1, read on the forward strand.
ACACTTCTTGAATCAGGATGGTTTAGGATCCTTGGACATCCTGGAAGAATACCAAGGACAAGAAACACACACAGAAGGTTAAGTAGTAACCACTAAAAAAATGCAGACTACACTTACCACAACCAAAAAACTACAAGTAGTACTACAAACACTAAAGATAACTATCACTAAACACTAACAGTGATACTAAAAAATTTTATATACATATATATATATATATATATATATATATATATATTTTTTTTTAAAGGAAGATAGAAAGAAAAGGTTATCCTCTAACTAAAACGGAAAACCTTTCTGAGGTAAGGAAAGGGAGAGAAGGGGGGAGGGGAAACTCTCTAACTTAAACGAGTTTCTTGGGGAGAAGTAATCGGGATCTAGAGAAAACTAACTACAATACAACAGTCTAATCTAACGACTTATTCTACACTAAAACTAACAGTTTTGACAAGAAAAATACAATAATAATAAAGTTTTATACGACCTGAGCCAGTAGAACAACCTCGCAGCAGAAGCGGCAAACGAGATCTGGGTATCTAGCGCCAGGCATCATGGGATATAGGGGGGCCTCAATCCAGTAAGCAGCTCTCAAGCTTTTGAAGATGGCCGAGTCGGAGTCGAGGATCGGCTCCGAACCCAACCAGCAAGAATGAAGGCGAGATAGACAACTTAACATCATGTGTTTAAGATGTTTCCTATTTTTAAACATAAAACTAGGATACTCTCCAACAGCTTCCCTAATTCTTCTATCTTTCATAAGAAGCGGACAGTGTTTATTAAAGGCATCTCATATACAGAGACATTAACCACATTGCTCTTAGATATTGTATCAGTTCTATTTAATGCTTAATCTATCTTATTTGAAAAATACGGCTTTGCTCTTCCTCCCCTCAGTGTCTTTACTTGTCCCAACTTATCAATCACTTCCTTCTTTTTATAGCCTCTATCATATAAACTGTTCTCCAGGGTTACCAATCCTTCTTCGAATGTGGGTTCCTGATTGATCAAATGTGAAACCCCCATTCCTTGTCCTTTAACTATATTTGAAAAAGTTTTTCTATGGTGCATGCTTGTCCTATACAATAATGTGTTACGATAGCACTCTTTTCTGTAGACCTTGGTGTCAAACACCCCTTCAATTCTTTTCACTACAAATATGTCCAAAAATGTCAACCCTTCAAGTGAATGATTCATTGTAAACTTCAGGAAGCTAGTAGTGACTTCTGCATCACTGACAAATTTCTTCAATGCTGGAAGGGTACTGTCCCACAGAAGAGAAATGTCATCCACAAATCTGTGGCAAAACTTCACATGATTCTTATACATTTCTAAGGGGAAAAAGAAGTTATGTACCTACCATAATGTTCCATGTTAGTTGTCTTCATCTCGCCTTCTTTCTTGCTGGTTGGGATCGGAGTCGATACTCGGCTCCGACATGGCCATCTTCTATAGCTCGAGAGCTGTCTGGATATTATCTTCTGCAAATGGGGACAGCCTTGCTGCGATCTTTTTGCCACCCCCTTCAACAGCAAATGCAGCAACTACTTCTCCCTTCTTCCGCTTCCAGGTGACGCACCCAGAAACGCTCTAGTCCACGATTGGCTTCAGGGACTTTTTTATGCCTTTTCCCCATTTCCCCTGATTCCAAAACTCATACAGAAAGCAATATCGTTGGGCTGCAAAATGAACCTCATAGCCCCCTACTGGCCTCGACAGATATGGATTCCGTTCCTGCACCATTACCTTCTCAATCAGCCCTGGGCTCTGGATCCGATTCCAGACCTACTGATTCATCAATCAGGCGGGCTGCATCTATCCCTCCAAATACTCCAGCTCACAGCTTTGTTGCTCTACTTCCAAACTTAGCCAGGCTTCCCAGCATTTCCCCAGCCGTACGTGAGATTATTGTCTCCTCTCACAAGTCCACAACTAGAAAAACTTATGCTAGCAAATGGAAACGTTTTTCTTGTTGAGCAGAGGCTAGGAACGTAGTTCCCTTTTCAGCCCCAGTCCACGAAATTTTGGAATTCCTAGAACAACTTTTTAATTCTGGGTCTGCTTCTGCTACAATCAGGGTTCAATTGGCGACCATTTCTAACTTTCCTGTTGGGTTGTCAAATTCAAACATTATGTCTCATAAGCTCTGTAAAGTTTTTTTAAGAGGTGCTACTCTCCTTAGACCTCCAGTGAGAGATCCCCTCCTCCTTGGGACCTTAATTTAGTACTAACCTCCTTAATTCTGCCCCCCTTTGAACCAGCAGTGTCATGCTCCATTAAGTTTCTATCTTGGAAAACAGTCTCACATTATTACTTTCATTTATCAATTGAGAAACAAAGAGTTGCCTATCAAACCGAAAGGTTATTTTACTAGGGCCTTGGCCACCTCTGTAGCCTTCCAATCTAGGTTGCCCATGGATTCTTTCTGTGAAGCTGCTACGTGGGCAAATTCTCATACCTTTATTTCTCATTACAAGCTAGATATGGTCTCCAGAAGCAGAGCTGACTTTGGTTCTACTGTTCTGAAGAGTCTGTTCCAATGAGCCGCCCATGATTGTAGGTGCTAGGGACGCTGTCCCAACCAGCAAGAATGAAGGCGAGATAGACAACTTAACATAAAGAAGTTATGTACCTACCATAACGTTCCATGTTAGTTGTCTTCATCTCGCCTTCTTTCTTGTGTCCCACCCTCCGTCCCCCTGTCCTATTGGACCGAGAGGAGTTCTGGTTTCACTGACTGAATGTTCTCTGCTTTGTTTCCTCTACTGACTTAGTGTGTGTGACAGGTATGCTCAACCTGTTTGTTTGGACAGGTTGATTCTCTGGCTGTGTCTGGGGTTAGCTATTTCAAACGAGATCTAGGTAGCTATCGCTAAGCATCATGGGATAAGGGGTACCCTCAAGCCAGTAAACAGCTCTTGAGCTATAGAAGATGGCCGAGAGCCGAGGATCGGCGCCAATCCCAACCAGCAAGAACAAAGGCGAGATAGACAACTTAACATCAACCGTTCCACTTCCCACTGAGCCATGACTGCATTGACATAGCTGTTAACACAGCATGTTCCCATAGCTACACCTTTGCGTTGTAAGTAGTATTTACCATTAAAAACAAATATTTTATTTTCCAGCACAACTTCCATAAACCTACATATCATATCTATAAGCTGTCCTCCATAGTCACTGTTATGGTGAAGAAATCTATGTAAATATTCAACATCGTCACCATTCAGTATTGATGTAAAAAGGGAGGTTACATCAAGGGTGACTAAATAATGTTCCCCACTCATAGCTGACATTTCACTATATGTATATAAGCTCTCTAGGAAGTGCTTGGAATCTTTTAACACTACTTGAGATTTATCCAAGATAGGTCTAATTTTCTTTTATGTGAAAATGGAAAATGGTTCAGTGATCCAACCTTGGCCTGCAACTGTAGATCTAAAAGGTGGAAACTGAGGGTCCTTATGTATCTTAGGTTGTCCTTGAAATGAGGGTATAACTAGGTGTTCAACTATCAGGAACTGGACCAGTTCCATTGAGATACCATAATTGATCATTGGGCTTTGGACCAGTTGTTTTACATTAGGAAGGTTTGTGGGCTGCACTGTGGTGGCAGGACAGGTAGCTTACATCCTTCTAAGTTGAGAACTGCTGTTATTCTAAAAGTGTATTAGTTCTGGTTTAAGCACCTGGGCTTCAGGCCAGTTATTTTACATTAAGAAGGTTCATGGTCTGCACTCTTGTGGGAGAAGAGGCTGGACTCTGCCCTTCTGAGCTGGGAATTTCTGGTTAAAGGCTTATAGTGCCTGCATATTTGAACTATTTCTTACTGTAATTGGTACACCTTGTTTGCTGTAGCATAGACTAGATCCAGGCCTGCTGAATCTAGTTTTGTTTGTATGCTTGTTATTTCCCTGAAAAGCTAATTCCACCTAAAATGCGGCTTTTCAGCGCTTCTGTGGATCACTAGTGATATCTGCATTGCTTACTGTACTTATTTCCTTGTTTCACTTGAAAGAAAGTTACTGTTTGTCATTTTTGCATTTAAGTTACCTGGCACTTGCTCACTAAAGCAATTATATAAGTCAGCACTAAAAATTAAAAGCACTACACCCTCACAAACTCCCCCTGGAGTACCTTGCTCCCCATTGGCCATTTTTTTCAATTATAAAGAAATTCCCAATACTATTCTAGCATGTCCAAAGGTCAGTTGTCAATCTCCTCTCCAGTCCAGCTGGTGAATCTGGGAATCTTGAGGCAATGTTACAACTGCCTCATGTACACAGACAACCCTCTCCTCCTCCCAACAAATTCCAACACATGTGAGAGATGCAACCATATAGCCAAACTGGAAACTAAGCTCTCTCAACTCAGTACTGGCATAACCAGTCAGGAGGAGAAGGAAACCACACTCACTAAAATTCCAGTCTCACATAGACCTACCACGACAGGAAACCAAACACATAAACACACAAAAACATACTTGGAGGCTCTAAATAAAAATCTGTCTAAGCAGCAGAGACCTCCAAAGCAGACACCCAAGCAACTGCTACCCCAAAACAAAACATGTGCAACACATAGCTCACAAAGCCAGTGTGCCAAACAGTCACAGCCCTTAAGGATAAACAACACACCTGATACACTTGTAATAGGTGACGCTATCATCAGGCACACTGACGTCCCACTCACCAGGCTAAACAAGGAGAAGGTCACGGTGAGCTGTCTGTCGGGCGCTAGGATCCGCCACATAACACAAGCACTCAGGTCACTCCAAGGCAAGTACAAATATGACTCAGTCATTGTCCATGCGGGTGTGAATGACCGGAGACGTACCTCCCTGGACTGCATGAAAAGAGACAGAGGAGCTCTCTGAGCAGGTAGCCCAGGCCGGTATAACCCTGACCTTGAGTAGCATCTTACCCTCACCAAGAATGATGCCACAGTATGAAGACAAGATTATCAATTTCAACAATTGGCTTAAGTATTGGTGTCATTCAAAGGGGATCCAATGCCTGTCAGCCTGGAATGACATGCTCGACAAGCCACGATGCTTCGCTAGGGACGGCTTGCACCTGTCACCCCTGGGCTTTCGGATATTGGCAAAGGCTCTTGCTACCCCCATAGTGCCTTTTTTAGGCAAGGCTCAAAAGACAAACCCACCTCCATAGGTATCACAAGGGATAAGAAACTAGGAGTAATGCTACTCAACACCAGAAGTCTAAACCTCAAGATGTACGCACTCGAAACTCTCCTTAGCATGGAGAACATCGATATCTGTGCAGTAACAGAAACCTGGTTCAAGGCTCTCGAGAGCACCCCAGCACTACCAGGTTATACCTCATACCATGCTTTTCGGCCTCAAAACTTGGACCGAACCACAAAAGGAGGGGGAGTATCAATATTCGTCAAAGATACCCACACCTCCAGGCTGGTGGCACAGCATGAAGCATCAGAGACTATCCATGTGCAACTAACAGTGGGTAAAACTGCCTTCCAGTTTATAGCCTGCTACAGACCACCCTCCCAAACCCAAGAACCCCACTCGGCCTTCCTGAGAACACTGGAAAATATGAAGGTCTCTCCAAACACCATTATATTGGGTGACTTCAACTACCCAACCATAGACTGGGAGCATTACTCTAGCTCCAGCACCCTAGCCCAAAGGTTCCTAGAATTTATAAACTCAAATGCTACGGAACAACTTGTTACCACTCCCACAAGAGGGGAAAACATACTGGACCTGATTATCACCAACATGGGGACTCTATGCTCCAGACCAGAAGTGTATCCCTCACTGGTAAGATCAGACCATAAACTAATCTCACTGGATATTCACATCCCGACCCCACCCCATGCCCAGAAAACCACAGTGAAAAACTTCTCTAAAGCAAATTTCGTACTCCTCAAAACCGAGGTGGAATCCTTCAAAGCCCCCGGGCCTGTGGATAATACGGCTCAGACCGCAAAATCCTATATAAACGCATTCTATGAACACCTTCAGGAATGCATGGATCATGCAATCCCAAATAAAACCAAGACCCAATCCTCCAAAGGCAGACATCCTGTCTGATGGACCCCAGCCATAAACAAACTATACAATAGAAGGAGGGAGCTACTACATGATAGAGCAAAATCCCAAAAAAGGAAGGCATCTCTGATCAGTATTAGCAAAAACCTACGGGCACTCATAAAATCGTCTAAGGCCAGCTTCGAGAGAAAAATTGCACAGGACACTAAGGATAATCACAAGGCTTTCTTTAGTTATGTTACGAACCTGGGTGGGAATTCCCAGATATGCTCAGAATTAGTCCAAAATGACAAAAAATACACCGAACCCACAGACATTGCCAACATCCTAGCTGACAGGTTCAGCGCAAACTCCCCCCCCCCCCCACCAAAAGGGCTAATATCTATCCCAGCAGAGTGCTGCCCCCCTGACATCTCAGATGCTCAGGTAAGAGCTGCCCTCTCCAAAGCAAGAAACACAGCATCAATGGGACCAGACGGTGTCCCGGGCTGCGTCCTACATGAACTCCAAGAAGAGCTAAACCCAAACCTAAAACTACTGTTCAATCTCAGCCTTACTACAGGATATGTACCCAAAGAGTGGCGTACAGCAACAGTGGTCCCTCTCCACAAAGATGGTGCCTCAACGGATCCTGGAAACTATCGCCCCATAAGTCTCACTAGCTTGGTCTGCAAAGCTATGGAAAGGATCATCATGGACCTTATAAATAAAGATATTGGGGACCTACAGACATTGGATCCTACCCAGTTCGGCTTTAAGGGCAGATCCTGCCTGTTAAACCTGGTCGATTTCTTTGAAACAGTCACCAAGGCCATTGACAAGGGGAAGGTGGTCCACACAGCCTACCTGGACCTCGCAAAAGCCTTCGATACAATACCCCACTCGGGCATTATAGATAAGCTCACCAGCTTAAATATAAACCCCTATGTCACTAGATGGGTTGCAAACTGGCTCAAGGACAGAACCCACATGGTTAGAATAGCTGGAGCCATGTCAGACTCCAAACCAGTTACAAGTGGCGTCCCACAAGGCTCAGTCCTGGGACCTCTCTTGTTCGGTATATATTTCTCTGAGGTACAGGCCAACATGGAAGGACTGTGGCTGACCAAGTTCGCAGATGACTGCAAACTGGGTGCCATAACAGACTCTCCAGCTGACACAAGCATCCTCCAAAAGGGCCTCATAGAAACAGACAACTGGTGCCAGAGCCATGGCCTCAAGCTAAACGCCAAAATGTGTATAGTCATCCCCTTTGGCAAAAACAAAGTGCCCACATATTACCACATAGGTGGTAATCCATTAAGTACAGAAGAAGTAATTAGGGACCTGGGGACCCAAGTTGATAGCAATCTCTCATTTGACAACCACGTGGCCAAAGTGGTTAGAAAAACATTTTATATAGCCCACCTAATCATGAAGGGATTCACATCTAGATCAGGGGAGGTCATCGTGCCTCTTTACTCATCCCTCATCAGGCCCATAATTGAGTACAATGCTCCTTTTGGGATGTATCTTACCAGACACCTGCAGCAACTGGAAAGACCCCAAAAGTACCTCACCAAGAGGATCAAGGGGCTCAAACAGATGCCGTATGCTGCCCGGTTAAAGAAACTCCAGCTCTACTCAGTGGCATACCGCCTGCTCAGAGGCGATCTGTGCCTGACGTATAAAGCCATGTCCAACCCGGAATTAATGGACATGCTGCACCTCAGAAAATCCAAATCCCATCAAGCTACGCGCTCGAGGGACTTGAACCTCAGCACTGAAATAAATAGGACATGCTGGTGGGACAGATTCATAACCCAGAGGCTTCCTTCACTCTGGAATAAAATCCCAGTCCAGGTTAGGCAGAGTCCCTCATTGACTCTCTTCAAGAGGAATCTTGATGAGTGGATGGGAGATCGTAGGTTTACCCCGGGTATCACTTCTGTGTCACTGTTAGACAGAGGAACAGTATACTAACCTCGAAAAAGGGCATAGCAAAATTAATTTAAAATGTGTGGCGAAAGCCATACACACTCTGGCTAAGCCTATAAATGCCCTAGGGCAGATAGCCTAGTATGAACCTATGAACCTATTAATAATAATCCTAATAACTTTATATCTATCTTGAATATAATCACAGTAACAGGCTTATAAACTTTGTCATCAGCAAGCATGTTATCTAATGAACTATAATAGTATTCTCTATCCATGATAACAATCATACCCCCCTTTGTCTGTAGGTTTAACTATGATTTGTGTATTTTCTATAAGTCCTGATAGGGCCTTCTCCTTCCAACTCAAATTCTTATATTTGTCATTCTTGGAATGTATATTTAATGTATTATACAGCTCATCCTCACACATCCTGCCAAATGGCTCTAGAATAGGATGGTTGAGTGGCATATAACTACAAGGTTTCCTAAAGGTTGCTACCCCTGGCTTCATTTCATTAGGAAAGTTTAATTTTAACATAACATTTCTTAAAAACATTTTTAGACCAATTATAGTGTCCGGAATGTCTACTGCCTGAGCAGGAATAAATGATAGACCTTTTTGGAGCACTAAAGTTTCATCTTTAGTTAAACGTTGTCTCGATATGTTCCATACAATGTTCTGTTTCAAATCTGGTTCCATATTTTCTTCAACGTGGGGTATTCCATCATCTCAGGCTGCTCCTTCCTTTTCATCCTGCCTCTGCTGTTGGACCTGTATGGTTGTCTTCCTCTCTCTTGGCATAAAGGTAGGGGAAAAAATGGGAAGGTTTGTGTTGTACTTTGTACGCTCTCTTTCCTTCTGACCACTGGTTGGCCTGGTGGTATTTCATTCTCGGCTTGTGAAATAGCACTGTCCATTGAGGGTGTGTCTATAGTAGCTTGATTGACTGGGAGTGGTCTTTCAGGTTAATGATGTATACAGGGACAGCTTTAAAAACCTGTGTGTGTTTTTATATTTGTATATGGTCTGAAGAAGCCACGAACAGTGGTGAAAGCGCTTACCGAATATTAAAGTTCTTGGTTTATTTTATGTGGTCTGTAGCTATACTTTGTACAACTGCTACCATATTTTCTTTGCTGCTAACAAAAGAAAATGGCCTTAGAATTCAAGAGTGGTTGCTGTTACTTAGAAACACCTAAACCTAATTTCCTGGCATGAAAGAAAACAAAAGGTTGCTCAGATTTCCTAACATCTTTAGGTCTTATTCAAAGAATATCTGGGCTGTCTATGCAAATCTGAAGAATGCAGAACAATCACATAATATTCTGAGGTGATGGGGAAAAAAGGAAGATTAATACACTGATTTAAAGACAAATCGATTACCTTGGGCACAAAAGAAGGGTTGGTCTGAAAAGAAACTCCATCTTTGTGCAAAACCAGAAAAGAGGTTATTATCATGAGGGCTTGAAGTTCAGAGACTCTCTTAGCAGAAGTAACAGTCACCAATAAAACAGTTTTCCAAGTAGAGAACTGCAGAGTAGAAGAAGCTGCAAGTTCAACAGAGTTAGAGTCAACTTTTCCACAGCCAACTTAAGGTCCCAGGATGTGGAATATGCATTCTTAGAGATTGTATACATGAAGGACACCTTTCAAATTTTTTTAACTTCAAATCTAGAAGAAAGAGATGAATGCAGACGAAGAAAAGCACAAATGGCTCACAAATTAACTTTAACACATGACCAGAACTGAGCAATTGACACAAAAAGAACCTCTTCATGTTTGACACACTAAACAGAAAATCTTTTCCACTTAGCAACATAGGATTTTCTAGTAGCAGGTTTTCTGGCCTCCTGCAATACTCAAAGCACATCCTTAAGAAAACTGGTATGGCTGGGTGGCATATAACTACGAGGTATCCTAAAGGTTGCTACTCCTGGCTTCATTTCATTAGGAAAGTTCAATTTTAACATAACATTACTTAAAAACATTTTTAGACCAATTATAGTGTCCGGAATGTCTGCTGCCAGAGCAGGAATAAATGATAGACCTTTTTGTAGCACTTAAGTTTCATCTTTAGTTAAACGTTGTCTCAATATGTTCCACACAATGTTCCATTTCAAATATGGTTCCACATTTTCTTCAGCGTGTGGTATTCCATCCTGCCTCTGCTGTTGGACCTGTATGGTTGTCTTCCTCTCTCTTGGCATACAGGTAGGGGAAAAATAGGAAGGTTTGTGTTGTACTTTGCACGCTCTCTTTCCTTCTGACCACTGGTTGGCCTGGTGGTATTTAATTCTCGGCTTGTGAAATAGCATTGTCCACTGAGGGTGTGTCTATAGTAGCTTGACTGACTGGGAGTGGTCTTTCAGGTTAATGAGGTATACAGGGACAGCTTTAAAAACCTCTTTGTGTGTGTTTTTTATATTTGTATATGGTCTGAAGAAGCCACGGACAGAGGTGAAAGCGCTTACCGAATATTAAAGTTCTTGGTTTATTTTATGTGGTCTGTAGCTATACTTCGTACAACTGCTACCATATTTTCTTGACTGCTAACAAAAGAAAATGGCTTTAGAAATCCAAGAGTGGTTGCTGTTACTTAGAAACACCTAAACCTAATTTCCTGGCATGAAAGGAAACAAAAGTTTGCTCAGACTTCCTAGCATCTTTAGGTCTTATTCAAAGAATATCTGGGCTGTCTATGCAAATCTGAAGAATGCAGAACAATCTCATAATATTCTGAGGTGATGGGGAAAAAAGGAAGATTAATACACTGATTTCAAGACAAATCGAGTACCTTGGGCACAAAAGAAGGGTTGATCTGAAAAGAAACTCCATCTTTGTGCAAAACCAGAAAATAGGGTACTATCATGAGGGCTTGTAGTTCAGAGATATCTCTTAGCAGAAGTAACTGCAGAGTAGAAGAAGCTGCAAGTTCAAACAGAGTTAGAGTCAACTTTTCCAGAGCCAACTTAAGGTCCCAGGAAGTTGGAATATGCTTTCTTAGAGATTGTATACATGAAGGACACCTTTCAAAAATTGTTTAACTTCAAATCTAGAGGAAAGAGATGAATCCAGAGGAAGACAAGCACAAATGACTCACAAATGAATTTTAACACATGACCAGAACTGTGCAATTGACACAAAAAGAACTTCTTCATGTTTGACACACTGAACAGAAAATCTTTTCAATTTAGCAACATAGGATTTTCTAGTAGCAGGTTTTCTGGCCTCCTGCAATACTCAAAGCACATCCTTAAGAAAACCGGTATGGAAAAGGAACCAAAACCCTACCACCCTAAGATTCAAATGTAAGGTGAGCTGATGAGGGTGAATGAAACAGCCTTGTCCTGAATGAGGTGATCCACGTATGACAAAGCAAAAACAGTCAGACCAAATTCAGAAAAGTAGTGTTCAGAATGTCAGCAGAGAAGTTCTGAGGACTTTGACGTAGGACATACTTCTGACACCTAGAAGGGCTTAAGGCTTTGGTATGCTGGCTGGTCCTATGGCTATCCTTGGTAGGATATTCCTCGAGTAAAATATCAAAGGACATCCACTATTGCTAAGAAACCCATTTTTCACAAAAGATACTGTAGATGTGCTGCAATCTGTTAGTTCAAACAAAACTAAAGTAAACTTTTCTAAATTTAAGCCCCAGTGTGGAGACACTTGATTCAAATGTAAGGTGAGCTGATGAGGGTGAATGAAACAGCCTTGTCCTGTATGAGGTGATCCACGTATGACAAAGCAAAAACAGTCAGACCAAATTCAGAAAAGTAGTGTTCAGAATGTCACCAGAGAAGTTCTGAGGACTTTGACGTAGGACATACTTCTGACACCTAGAAGGGCTTAAGGCTTTGGTATGCTGGCTGGTCCTATGGCTATCCTTGGTAGGATATTCCTCGAGTAAAGAATACTGCAACAGTGATATCAAAGGACATCCACTACTGCTAAGAAACCCATTTTTCACAAAAGATACTGTAGATGTGCTGCAATCTGTTAGTTCAAACAAAACTAAAGTAAACTTTTCTAAATTTAAGCCCCAGTGTGGAGACACTTGATTGCTTGGAGGTCTTAGGAGGATGATATCCCTTAGGAAATTCTTTATGAAAGGGCCACTGCAGTTTGTAGGAAGAATGATATGCAGGCAATGAAAACAGAAGCAAGCATTTCTGACTCAAAAATAAACAAGACTGCACTTAAAAAGGTGGATGCAGTAGGTGGCCAGCCTTGAAACTGGACAGATGAATGGGTTCAAGCTTAGTTCTTTTGACTAAGCAGATAATCTTTTCTATTCTTGAATACAACACTTCTGAGTAGTTGACTTATCTGCATTACTCACAATATGAAGGACCATCCAGAGGAGATGTAAGCACTGATAGGGATCAATATTCTATCACCTAAATTGAAAGACTCTGTGACTTCAGTATGGATTAAAGGAATCTGCCCTCCTTTTTCAATGGAATGTTTTAGTTACGGGCAGTTTGAATCAGAAGTATAAAAAAAAAAAAAAAAAAAACATGGTAGTAATAAGCGTCAAATTTGTTCATTTAACTTTTCTTTCAGTAACACCTTCTGAATGAAAGGAAATAGGAAAAACATATCTAACTTCCAGAATCCAAAACAAAAATACAACTGACTTTCAGACAATGGGTGGAGGAGGACACAACAAAAGCTTTACACATGTACACGAAGTTAAGCAAAGAGGTCTAGCTTCGGTGTATTTCACAGAGAAACCATTTTCCTTTAAAACTATTCTGTACAGCTGCCACTTGTTGACCTGGCAGATGAACTGCCACCAAATGTACATTTGAAATAACCATTACCAAAATTAATACTATTACTCGACATAACTGGTATGACCTGATTCCACCCTGCTTATTGGGATAAATATATCACTATTCTTTTGGCTGTAACAAAAGTTCGAAGTAAAACAGATCTAAAAAGCCGTGAAGGCTTGCACATAGACGTCATTTCCTTAACACTGATTTTAAAAAAATTCTGATTAAGAGAGACAATACTGGACAGACAGACCTCTGAAATTTGCCTTCTATGCACAGTCTGAAAAAACATGATGTGAAATATGGCTGAGGCATGGAAAATGGGAAAGATACATATCAGGACAGGTTATGGGGCTTCCCCATCAGAAAAACGTATTTGCACTGAATTCAGTAGTGACATCAAAGCCACCAGTGGTCTGTAGACAAACACAAGCACCTCAATAAGCAGCAATAAGTCATATGTGGAAGCTCATTTATGGTGCTGCGGTAGCGTTGTCGCCTCACAGTAAGATGCTGTCCGGTTCGATTCTCAGCTAGAGCGTCTTCTGCATGGAGGCATGCGTGAATGGGCTTCGTTGAAGGTTGTGTGTCAGGGCTGGCAACTTGGCACATAAAAATCAACTACCAATCATTAGCGGACCGGAGTTCCACTGTGGCGACCCCTAACCGGGAAAAGCCAAAAGACACAACACAAACAAAAAATTTAATACGTTAAGGCTCTGAGGAACTGCTTTGCTGTAGCTGTTGAAAGAAATGTCATTTACTTCACAAAAATGGACATCTCTAAGATTTTGTCTCGGGGGGGGGGGGGGACGACATCTGTATGACTCAGAGTACAGCACTGCCCTTAAAAATATTGTCCATTGCAATCCCAGTGACTCAGCCAGTAAGATGCTTGTTTTTGATGCCAAGAAGAAAAGAAGGCTGTGCGTTCTATTCCTACAATGAATGCTCGGATTTTTATTTTTCAATCTTCACACTGCATTGCAGCACTCCTTATGTATCACCCCCTTCAGATGTAAAACCAAGGTGTCTCTCTTATAAATTAGTCCAACTTTTTTGGGTTTCTAATACCATAACATTAATGGACCCTATTCCCAACTCAAATTAAGATTAAAGTTCATGAAATCAGTATTGTTTCAATCTCAGCCATTCCTGTGCCTAATCCTGATCAACATAAGGTTGTTTCAAGAGTTTTCTATACTTGCAACTGTATTTATGCATTTTTCCCATTTCTTGCCTTCTCATCTGATCCTTCACCTTATATTTCTTTTGTTTTTTGGTACATTCAGTTGCTGCCTGATTTTTATCTACTTCTGGTTTGATTTCCATTCCAGCTTGACATCAATATGCTTCTGCTAAACTAAGCAGAAAAGTCATCTTAGACTTATTCTCCTCACGTTTCAAAACTTTCACTATGTTTGGGTCTTGTGAGGTCAGTAGATATGTGTGGAGTCCCACCATTGCAGATTTACAAAATGTAATTAATTTCAAGGATGCCCAAGCCTTCTTCGGAGCGGAGAATATATAATCTTGGTATACACAGATTTTTATAAATCATTTGAAGAGCATGAAGCATTCTTCTTGTTTTCCTATCTAATCTATCCAACATGCTTTGGGGTGAGTCAATCACTCCAAAATTAAGTTAGGACAGGAACAGCAAATTGGTTTATAGCCTGGATTTTGTTCCTAAATGTCAACACTGTTTTCAGGATTAATTTAAGTCTTCTAAATTATTCCTTAAGTTTTATTCACATTTATTTATGTTTTATTGTTGATCCTTCATCAATTCCAAAATATTTATACACTCCTTCTTGCCCAAGTTCTTTTATATCACTTGTCCCAAACTGATGTTTTCCTGGTGCTGCAGTTTTCCAGATTTAAAGCTTGTTTTTGCACATTTATTAAGACCAAATGACATTCCTAGATCATCTAAAAATGTTTTGACAACTTGCAGTTGTACTTTCAGTTCCTCATCTGATGAGCTATACAGTTTTAAATCATCAACAGAGAAGATGAGAAGTCTTCACACTTTGTTGTTTTCTAGGAGCCAAATTATAACCATGGCCTAAGCTAAGTAGACAGCTTAATGGGTTAAAGGGCAAGGCAGAATAGTAGTGGTGACAGAGTCATCCTGGAATATCCCCCTTTGAATTTTTATCCCTGGGATAATAATTTGTCCTTTACCATGGCTTAATTGCAAAGTGGTCTGCCACTGTTTCATAGTCACTGTAATGTAGTCAAACAGTGCAGGATGTATCTTATACATTTTTAAGCACTCTTTTATCCATGAATGTGGGATACTATCAAATGCTTTTTTGTAGTCAATCCATGCCATACACCTAACTTCTTGCCCTTTTTACAGTTCTCCACTATGACTTTACTTTTCCTTTATATTTATCGGTATATCTTCTAAATATTTCCACCTGTGCTGAGATTTTTAGTTTATTTGTGATTGTACACGACAGATCCTGGTCTGTTCTAATACTACACATTGCTTTTATCATATCTATCTTTCTTAATATTTTTGCTGATTTGTTTCCTCTTCTATATTCTTCTAACAGTGACAAGTCTTGTCTTAATTTTCTTTAATAGTTTTCTCTATTCAATACTTCCATAACTGTATTCAATTTCTCCCCTTCCTTTCCCTCACTACCCTGTGTTTTTGTGGCAGACCTTTTATCAGTTATTAATTTAGCTGCACAATAATATATCCTGTTTACTTATTTTATATTGCATGAATGTCTATGGACAGTCCTAATTACTGTGTTCGTTTGTTTTATCAAACTTCTGACTTTGTGGGTTTTAGTGACTTCTGCAGTCTATTTCTTTCATTGATCTTAATATGTTTAGGTCTATTAAATCAAGCAACTCTTCTCTTAGCATTTCTTCTAAACTGAGGGCACATTTTTTTGTTTTCCATTTCCTGAGGGCATTCTATAGAAAGTTCTATAGTATCTTCTTGCGGCACATTCTCTTCAATTTCATCCTGTGGCATCCGTTGCAATGTCATATGGGAACTCACTGGCCTATCACCCCTCAGCATTGAGGGCATCAGAGTTTCCAAAGTTTCCTGTTCCTTCCCTTGCTGTCCAGCTTCAAGTGAACATTTATAATGGTTCCCTGTGGAAGGCTCCAAAATATCTTCATATGGCACCTGGCCAACTGCTTCCCATTCCACTGGTTTCTCCTTAATTTGGATATCCATTGCTCTATCCTGCTGGGTGCTTTCTGAATTAGATTTTCTAAACTGCATCCTTCACTTCGCAGGTACTCCTTAACTTCAGTTTCTATTTCTTTAACTTCTTCATTATTAATCTCCTTTTCCTCTTTGTCTTATTTTTTTTATTGTAAAGTTTTCCATGTCCAGATTCCTTTGCCTGTATTTCTCTTCAAATATCTTTGGTGCTACTCTTTTTGTATTGGTAACTTTTGCTTTCTCCTTTGCATAAATATTACACCATATTAAATCACTTTCTTTCCCACATCCCTATTTCTTCTTCAGATGTTTCCTGATCTTCCTGCTTCTCCTTACTTCGGGGACTCACTCCATCATGCTGTGATATAACCTGTGTTAGACCTGCTACACCAAATCCTTCACTTCGCAGGCACTCCATAACTTCAACTTCTATTTTTTTTACTTCTACTTTACTAATCTTTTCTATGTTCCCTCATTGTGATATTTTTGTTTATTGTGAAATTTTCCATATATGGAAGCCGTTTGCCTGTATTTCTCTTCAAATATCTTTGGGGCTGCCTTCTTTATATTGATTAATTTGACTTTCTCCTTTGCATAAATATTGCACCATATCAAATCTCTCTTTCCCATGTCCATATTTCTATATGCCTGAGTTGATGGTGGTTTAGGTGGATGTAAAATATCAAGTGGCACTTATCCAAAAAAGAAGCAAACTTCTCAGTGATGGGACTGATAGGTTTAACAAAACTAAACTAAACAGATCTATAGTGGCATTAATCTGGTTAGCAAAAGAAAAGTAAAATTAAACATTTATTTTATGTAAAAGGAAAAAGTCAAAAAACTGTAGCAAGAAAACAGAGACTCCAAGTGGAAAAAACAGGAAACTGGAACACACAAAATCCACTGGAAACACCACACGGAGATGACCACTGTTGTGGAAGGCTTCTTTATTGGAAACAGGAACACACAAGCACTTTCACGTAGCTGTACTACGCTTCTTCAGGTGTAATAAGACATGAGTTTAAACAGCTATTTATGCAAAGTCTTTTGGCGCTCAAAACTAACCAATTAAGACCCTAATTGGATAATTATAACATTCATACTAGGCTAGTTTAAAGAAACAACATTAACAATTTCGTATAAAACAGATAAAAAATCATTAAAACATTTAAAAATGGCATAAATAGCACAGTTGGCATAAAACGCCTTAAATAAACTGTTCTGCAAAAGAAGAATAGAACAAAATCACCTGTCAAACTGACGGTGCAAGCCTGCTGGCAAACCAAGATTGCTTTAAAACAAAATAGTAAGTGTTCATGCCCACAACACAAAACTTAAACCATAAACCGGAAAATAATGCTTTCTAAACAAAAGTATACAACACAGCGATAACACTAATATAATTAAAATATGCAAACCAGCTCTGTTGTTGAAGTCGCTCAACTGAGCTCATACTGAACTCCTTACCATATAGCATACGGTTGGTAAACAAACCAAGTGCATCAAACGACACCAAATGTATAAGGTGTAGTGTGGTGTAAGAAGGTGATATTACCAAACACTACTGTCAATCAGTATGTCCCATACAATAACTACTTGTCTAAAAATAAAAAACATCAATATATTGTATCTATTAATAAATGCAGAACATGACATTTGTTAAAAGCATATTAATACAACCATCGCAGCGGCAGAACGTCAAATGGTGCTAACCTAAACCACAGCTGCAAAGTGTCCTGAACTAGCATTAAATCTCAAAAGGAAAGCAACATTACCATTCAAGAAAAGCACAGAAGTAAAGTCCATCCATAGCGATCGCAGTCAGAACAGGATCGCTGTCATTGTCTAAACAAGAAAGTTCATAAAAACGATCAAGACAGCAAAAGCCAGTCCGGCGGTGAAAAACATCCTACTGACAACAGCAGCTACCAAACTAGAGAGCGAGGTAGCAACCAGCTGCTGTCTTGCTAAAGTATTACTGGTTAGCTAGCCTAATAGAAGACTCGCCATCTGGTAACACAGACCTAAATACCTAAATAAAAAACATTGCCAAAATGTCTGAAACGAAAAATATTGGCAACAACGGTCAACTATTAGTAATAAACAACCAGACCACTCAATTCTAATAATGTCTGGCATCCAGGGATCTGGCGAAATACTAGTAGGATGATTCATACTAATATCGTTGCAAACACGAAATATGTCAACATTCAACGCCCAAGTGAAGCTGGAAGGTCCAAAGGGACCTGACCAAAACATGTAAATATAAAGACTACAATAAAGCATAAATAATGACAATAAGGTGCATTCAGCATAATGAAAACTGAGCTGGACCAAAACAGATCGCAGGGTACTGGATAAAGTTTAAAGCCATCTATAAGTTAACAACAACCTTAATACTATCCAGTTATCCAATATGCCAGGAGGCACAGATGTACCGAACACCAGCATGCCATAAACACAGTAATGCGGAGCATGAAGAACAAGAAATATTACATAAGCATAACTAAATATCTTGACCATTCAAAAAGTAAAACTAACATCATAAACAAATACACTCCTATATAGGACCATAATCAAATCAGGGACCACAACTGTATAGAATATTATAAAAAATCAGCCCACTGTTCGCTTATGCCATACGAGGGCCTTGACACAATGCAAATGCTGAGTACCTGACAGATCAATATAGGAGGTTGTAGACAAGCCTATACCAACCTAGCACAAGACATAGTGTATGAAGAAATTATGGAATAAATGGCTCCGTAGAACCATGTCTGAGAAAAGTGAGCCTGTAAAAAAGCACATAAAGGGCTCTAGAAACAAAAAAACACAGAATTGGGGCGCACTAAACAATGAGCCATGCAACAAAACAAATAAGCTTGTGTCTTCACTACCTCATGTTAAGAACAGGTTTGACTGAGACATATTGATTAATACCTGGATATAGGTGTGCTTTTAAGGTGAAAATGAAAATGGGGGACTTAAGGCCCATTCTGGACCTCTCTAGCCTGAACCTGTCAGTTGCCAAAGAAAAGTTCCGGATGGTCACACTACAGTCCATCATGCCATACCTGCAAGAGAGCAACTGGATGTGCTTGTTAGATTTCCAGGATGCTTACTATCGCGTAAAAATGCGCAGAAGCTCCAGGAGGTTCCTCCACTTCTGGCTAGGGGCTAATCATTATCAATTTTGAGCCCTACCCTTTGTTCTCACCACAGCCCCCCAGGGTGTTTACCAAAGTGATGGGGGTGGTAGCTGCTCACCTGAGGCTTCAGGGGATTCAGGTCTATCCGTATTTGGACGACTGGCTCCTCACTGCTCCCACCAGTTGTCTACTTTCCCAAATCAGGGACTACTTTCTGACACTGGCCCTGAGATTGGGTATCACAATCAACACATCCAAATCTCTACTGGAGCCTGTAGAGGTGACTACATTGGTGCCAGGATAGACACACTCCAGGGCAAAGTGTTCCTGACCTCAGAGAGTTTTCAAAACCTCAGGATGCATGTCTCCCTAATTTACTGTTCTGACCTCCCAATGGCGGAATCAGTGTTGAGGGCCATAGGCTCGATGGCGGCGACCATAACTCTTCTTCCATGCGCTCAACTACACATGCAGATTCTTCAGTGGACTCTAGCGGTTCAGTGGTCCATGTTGGATTTACCACTAACCTATCCTATCCACCAAAGTCAAGTGTGTTGGTCATCCCTCATATGGTGGATGAGCTCTCTGGACATTTTGGAGGGATGACCCTTTGTTCCAGCCCCAACCCAAACCATAGTGACAACGGATCCCTCCCAACTCGGGTGGGGGGGCATTGTTCGGGCAGGACAGTCCAAGGCCTGTGGTCCTCCACAAAGACCAGCTTGCACATTAATGTCCTAGAGATGAGGGTGGTCCTTCTAGCATTGCAGGCCCTTCATGCCTTTCTTCCTCTGGGAGCGATTGCCATTCAGACAAGTCAGTAGTCTGGTATATCAACAAACAGGGAGGGACCAGATCTTATCCCCTTTGTCGTGAGACCATGAAAGTGTGGGAATGGGCGATCTCCACCTGTCGCTTTCTCATCGCAACGCACATTCTGGGACGGTCCAACATTCTAGCGGACAGGCTAAGTTGGACCATTCTGATGCCTTACGAGTGGTCTCTGAATCTATCAGTAGCAGAACAGATGTAAAGCGAGTGGGGTCAACCTTGTTGCGATCTCTTCGCATCTCCTTCCAATGCGAAGTTCGTCAGGTTTTTTGCTCTGAACCCCTGCCGGGGTAGTCCCCCAGAGATGCTATAGTTCATGCTTGGTCTCCCGGTCTCCTGTATGCTTACCCGCCAGTTCCTCTCATCTCAAGGTTTCTGCAGAAAGCTTGTCGACTGGGGAGCAAGGTGATCCTCTCTGCCCTTTCTGGCCTCGCCAGGTTTGGTTCACCTTTCTTTGGTCTCACCTTCTGGCTCCACCTTGGATCCTAGATCCCATTCAGGATCTGATCTCACAGCCATCGGGAGCACCTCATCAGAGTTTGGACAGCCTGAAGGTCACGGCTTGGCTGCTCCAATTCCCGTAATTGCTAGGACTCCCGGACTTTCCTCCTCAGTTAAGTCTATTTTGGTGGCTGCTCATAAGTCTTCAACCAGAATGGTTTATCACAGCAAGTGGAAATGTTTTTCTTTCTGGGCCTCTCCGAGGAGTTTAGACCCTTTCACGGCTCCTATTTCCGCCATTCTTGATTTTCTAGCTGATATTTTCCAGCATGGTGCTAGTTCTTCTACTGTAAAAGTTCAGTTGGCTGCCATTTCTCATTTTCATGTGGGCGAGAATTATGCATCCTTGGCATCTTCTAGACTGTGTAAAGCCCTTATTAAAGGCACTTTTTTGCTATGCCCCCAGTCAAAGATCCTGTCCCCCCTGTGGGACCTTACTATGGTTCTCCAAGCTCTGGTTCCCTGCCTTTCAAGCCTGCCGCTACTGCAGATCTAAAATTTCTATCTTGGAAAACAGCCTTTCTGGTCGCTATTACCTCTGCTAGAAGGGTTTCAGAATTACGGGCCTTGTCATAAAATTCCCGTACATGATTTTTCATAAAGATAGAGTTTCCCTTCAAAGCGACCCATCCTTTCTTCCTAAGGTGGCATCACCAGTCAATATCAATAAGACTATAAATTTGCCTGTGTGCTTTCCCAATTTTACCAACAGGATGGAATACAAACTACACATGTTGGATGTTCACAGACAGTTACAACTCTACTTACACAGGACAAAAAATGTTCATAAATCTGATCAATTGTTTGTTTCTTTGTATAGACCCTTTTTGGGCAAACCTATTTCCAAGGTCACTATAGCTAGGTCAATTTCTTCATGCATCCTGCATTTCTGTAAGGACAAAGGCATATTTCCTCCAGGTCAGGTTAAAGCTCATTCCACTAGGTCCATGGCTACATCTGCAGCTTTCTGGTCTAGGGTATCTTTGGATGACATTTGCTCTGCAGCTACTTGGTCCTCATCTCATACATTTATTTCCCATTACAAATTGGATTTGACATCTAGGAGGAGAGCATCCTTTGGCTCCGCAGTGCTCCTGAATATCCTTCCATGAGGGCCTCCCAGGAGTTTAGTAGCTGTGGACTCTGTCCCACAGGTTGAAGACAAAATGAAGTAAACTACTTCAGATAAAGAAGTTATGCACTCATCACAACGTTCCATCTGAGTTGTTGTACTTCATTTGTCTTCAACCATCCCTCCCTCCTTCCCCAGGACCTTTGGCGCATGTTCAGCCTACGGCCTGCAGTATAGGTCACAAGTATGTTATCAGGTCGGGTTATAAGTATAGTTTCAGCAAACTCGATCTGGGGATGGAAGGCAGTGGAGGTGTATTATGGGTAACTGGAGGAGACTGCAGCCCGGAGCTGATGCTAGTAATCTTTGCTTGCTCGGATCCAATATGGATCCTTATTCCCACAGGTTAAAGACAAATGAAGTACAACTACTCAAATGGAATGTCATGGTGAGTACATAACTTCTTTTTAACCCCTAAAGCATACAAAGTTTATAATACATTAGAAAAAAAGACCACTTGACTTGGGGAGCTTTGTGAGATGCGTCTGCTAATTGGAAACAGCAGACTAGAGTCAAGCTCAACAGGGTCTTCTTTTCCTGCTGATTCTGCCAAGCCCATTCCCCTGGCTGTGGTTTCGCTAAATAGTAGGTAGGGACATTGAGAATCTTGTTCATCCATTCATGCGCATCACTAATTAGATGACAAGGCATTTGGCTACCTTAAGAGAGTCATAGTTACTCCCGCCATTTACCTGTGCTTCATTGAATTTCTTTACTTTCACATTCAGAGCACTGGACAGAAATCACACTGTGTCAACACCAGTCTCAAACCTTTGCGATGCTTTGTTTTAATTAAACAGTCAGATTCCTCTGGTCCACACCAGTTCTAAGTCAGCTGCTAGCTGCTGGATGCTGGTCAGGACCAGTGCCCGCCACAGCGGGGGTGATCCATCGGAAGAGCCCAGCTCACATGAAGAGTTGGCACCACTGCCCCCCTGGTAGGGGGGAGTGCGGTGAGGCGGCAATACCTCATCCAACAGCGGTGGGTGCCTAGCCCTGCTTCATGCCCCATCCCAAATGACCCAGCCCTTAGAGCCATTCCTTAACTGGGCAACAATTGGGCAAACGTGGCATTATGGGAAAGAAGGAGCAGCTTCAGAGCTGAATACTTTGTGAAGCTGCGGTCTGATATGGTCAGATCCGAAGTTCCCAAAGGATGACAGAGATGGAAAAGACAACATTAAATCATGCCTATGAAAGTGAAGTCTTGATAATTGTACAGTAAAAATTCTCTGAAGTCAAGTAGGAGATATGCACCACTTAAAACAGCAAGAAAAAATAAAAGTAACATGCCCCAACATGGAGTATACAAGGAAGCCACAAACAAATTACTGCATCTCAGTATGAGACATGTTGGTAATTAAAAAGGAGTGGCTTCCTTCCTTGTACGATTTCAAGTCAAAAGACAACACAGCTAAGGTAGGCTGTAACTTTGTGTTATACTTCACTGCTACTAAAACTTTCTTTGAAGATGTCCAATTACTGTAGCAGTCCATACTGTATGGGCATTCCTCACATTTTTTTTGACAATGTTATTAGATATGGGGCAAATGCAAGCTTCATTGATTTGCATACCATCAGGTATGATCGCCTCATGTAGACGTCTCAGTGTGAATAAAGAAGTTATGTACTCACCATAATGTTCCATGTTGGTAGTCCATCTCACCCTTCATTTTTACATATGGGTTCGGAGCCGAACCTCGGCTGCGACTCTGCCGATTTTCAAGCTCGAAGACTTCTGGTTGGCTCATGGCTAAGCAGGCATCCCATGGTGCACCAGTGCAATCCCCAGATCTTGTTTGCTGCTCACTAGCGATAGAAAGAGATAGAAAGAAATCCTTAACCAACAAACCAATACTAAAGGGTCACCAACCAAGAAATTTATATCATTACCTCCAGATCTTCCAGGATGGGGGCAGGAGGGAGGGTTAGTAAAAATGACGGGTGAGATGAACTACCAACATGGAACGTTATGGTGAGTACATAACTTCTTTATGTTAGGTAGTCCAATCTCACCTTCATTTTTACATATGGGACAGCGTCCCTAGTGCCTTATTCTTGGGTGGCTCATTGGAAGATACTCCTGAGCACTGTGGAGCTAAAGGATGCTCTACCCCTAGAAGCCAAATCCAACTTATGAGTAATGATGGTGTGAGGGGTAGCCCACGTAGCTGCTGCACAGATATGATCCATTGGTACCCTGTCTTGGAAGGCTGCAGAGGTAGACAGAGACCTGGTAGAGTGAGCCTTGATCCTGTGGGGTAAGGGTCTGTCCTCCAAGCTGTAGATGAAAGCTATGCAACTTGAAATCCAGTTAGATAACATCACCTTAGAAACTGGTAAGCCCAATCTGGAATCAGAAAAGGAAACGAACAACTGGTCTGACTTCCGAAATTCTTTGGTCCATTGCAAATTGAAATGCAGCTGTCTGTGAACATCCAACTGGTGAAAACGGTATTCCACTGAATTGCTATGATTGGGAAAGAAGACTGGAAGCTCAATGGACTGGTTCAATGTGGCAGAAGAACAAACTTTGGGAACAAATGAAGGATTGGTACGTAAAGAAACCCTGTCTTTATGAAAAACTAAATAAGGTGGCTTAATAGACAGGGCATGTAGCTCAAAAACACGTCTGGTTGATGTAATAGCTACCAGAAACACAGTCTTCCAAGACAAGTACTTTAAGGAAGCTGAATGAGACGGTTCAAAAGGAGGGGATGTTAGTTTGGACAACACAAAATTTAAGTCCCAAGAAGCCAAAGGTTCCTGTAAAGGTGGTCTCAGCAATGTGGCTCCTCTCAAGAAAGTTTTACATAACTTATGCGACATAAGGTTAACAGTGGGAGATCCCAAATAAAAAATGTGAAATAGCCACCAATTGTACTTTGATGGCTGCGGCAGATCCTTGCTGAAAAAGCTCAGAAAGGAATTCCAGAATTACGGGAATGGGAGCGGTGTAAGGATCCACTTTCATTTTCTGTGCCCAAATAGAGAACCTCTTCCACTTACTGTCATACAGCATTCTGGATGATGGTTTATGTGAGGATAAAAGAATATGGGACACTGATGATGAAACATCATGAAGCCTGACTAGAGAGGGAACTGGATCAGCCAAGCTGTCAATTTGAGGGTGTGGAGAGAGGAGTGTAGCGAACCCGACATGTGGGTCAATAGATCTGGAACTGGGTCCAGGATCCAAGGATCGTCCAACAGAAGAGGCTTGAGGAAGGGAAACCAGACCTAACGAGGCCAGTAAGGAACAATGAGGATCAACTTGCTTCCCAGTCGATTGGCTTTCTGTATCACTTTGGGGATAAGAGGAAATGGAGGGAAGGCATAGAGAAGTCCTGTGGGCCAATCGTGTACCAGAGCATCTCTGGGTGCTTCCCCCGGAGGAGGAATTAGGGAAAAATAACTGCTGCAGTTGGCACTGACTGGACTGGCAAAAAGGTCGCAGCAAGGTTGTCCCCATTTTCGGAAAATCTGTTCCACTATTTCCCATTTCAGAGACCACTCATGGGGTAGCAGGATTGCCCAGCTCAGCTTGTCGGCTATCACGTTGGTTGTCCCCGGAATGTGCATTGCCACCAGAAAGCGCTGAGAAGAAATCGCCCATTCCCAAACTCGCATGGCCTCTCGACAGAGTGGGTAAGATCTGGTACCGCCCTGTTTGTGATATACCACACAACCGACATGTTGTCCAATTGTATCGCAATCGTCCCTGGAGGAAGAAGGTCCTGAAATGCTTGCAACACCAGAAGCACCGCTCTCATCTCCAGAATGTTGATATGCAGATGAGCCTCATGTACTTGCCATGTGCCGTGGACTGTCCTGCCCAGACAATGCCCCCCCACCCGACCTAGGAGGCATCCGTGGTCACAGTGGCAACGGTTTGGGCAGGCACAAAGGGAGCTCCCATGAACAAGTTGTTGGGGGCTATCCACCAACGAAGGTCATTTGTGCATGATCCTGTCAGCAGAATAGAGTGATTCAGCGGTAGATACTGGAACGACCACTGGGAGAACAGGAGCCATTGAAGGATTCTCATATGCAACCTGGCTAGAGGTATTAACAGAATGGTTGAGGCCATCATTCCAAGAAGTTGAAGAATCCACTTTGCTTTGACCTTCCGAAGTGGGAGAAGTCGCTGAACTTGTGAGATGAGGTTTTGTGCTCTTTCGCTGGGAAGACCAACTGTCATATCCACTGTCTACCTCTGCGCCTATAAAAATCACAGATTATGAGGGCAGTAATGCAGATTTTTCCCAATTTATGGAGATCCCTAGTTGAGCACAAAGCTTGATGGTAGTGTCCCTGTTTTGGAGAAGTAGATGCCTGGTGGGGTGGTCAGGAGCCAGTCGTCCAAATACAGAAACACCTGGAATCCCTGACATCTCAGGTGAGCTGTCACTACTGCCATGCATTTGGTGAACACCCTGGGTGCTGTGGTGAGACCAAAGGGCAGAGCGTGAAACTGATAATAGCTGGTTCCCAGCCGTAAGTGCAGATACCTCCTTGATGTCTTGTCCATTTATATATGGTAGTAGGCGGCTTGGAGATCTAGAGAGCACATCCAATAGTCATTCCCTAACAACGGGAGTATCGACTGCAGTGTTACCATCCGAAACTTGTCCTTTTTCACAGATTTGTTTAATCTGCTGATGTCCAATATTGGCCTCCAGTCTCCGGTTCGTTTTGGGACTAAAAAGAACCTGGAATAAGTTCTGGATCCTATCTGGTCTGCTGGCACGGGCTGGATGACTCTTTTTGAGAGCAACTTGTTGATCTCCACAGTTGCCTGATCCCTGTGATTGGGTGGAACATCTGGGATCTTCCTGGGAACAAACGGTGGAAGGGAAAAGGGTATGATATAGCCTCTGGTAACAACTCTTTGTACCTACTTGTCTTGGGTTATATTTAGCCAGGCTTCTGGATACAAGGAGATGTGACCCCCGACTGGCCCCAGAGAAACGCAGTCGGGCCCAACATCAGGAGTGCTGATAAGGCCGCCCTCGAAAGGAACCACGGCCTTGCTGATATTGCGGACCGCCCCTGCCTCTAGGGCAACACTCTTCTGCCTCTGAAGGAGGATTCACTTTGTGTGTCTGGAAAGGCCCTCTGGGACTTTCTGAGCCACATCTTACCTCCCCTTTGACCTTTGGGGTATGGTCGAGAGGGAACGGCAAAATGGACTCCCATGGCAGAGAGAGTCTTTCCTTCCTGTTCACACCAAGTGAGTGCATCTTTCACCTTGGAACCAAACAAGGAGGAACCATCAAATGGGGCATTGGTGAAGGTGGACTTAAACTGCTCTGCAAAACTACACAAGCGCATCCAGGAGTGGCACCTAAGAGCAACTCCTGAACCCACTGCTCTGCTTGCTCCATCAGCCGCATGAGACATGAGCTGCATGAAGGAGTTAAATATGGAATTTAGGATGGACAACTGAGCAGAGATCCTATCCGGGACTCCCTCAGGACAAGCACCCTGTATGGAATCTCCTTACTCCTTGAGGAGATCCCTCTGCAATCTCTTGAAATGGGTAAGATAGTTCAGGGATCGAAGTGTAAAGGCCACTGAACTAAATATGTGCTTCTCAAATCTGTCCATCTGTCGAGACTCCTTGTTTGGCGGATGTACAGAGGAAGAAGTCTCCGCCAACTCCTCCTTCGTGGCTGCCACCACCACCATGGCATCTACGGGAATGCCCTTAGACAAGAAATCTTTTCCAGGAGGGGCAGACAGGAACTTATTTTGTCTTCTAGGTACTGGCTCCATGGCATCAGGAGTATCCCACACCTTCCGACTAACCAGATCCATTAGCTCGTCGAAAGGTGGAGACACCCAAGAGGCAGAGGGTTGAGACCCGAAGCCTTCAGGTACACAGACTCCTCATCAGAAGGGTTGACAGTGGGCCAGTCGCACCTCTGTTTAAGGATCTCTAGAATGTCCACAAAGGAGACATCATCAGAGGATGACTTAGGGGACCCCTCCGATTCATTGAGGTCAGTGTCTGATGTCAGAGACTCATCATGGGAGTCAATATGCTTCCTCTTGCATAAGGCCTTCTAAGGATACCCCGAAAGAGTGGGGGCCACCCGCCGGTGGCACCTGAGGCTGTGGGTCTCTGCTATCTCCGGAGAGAATAGGGACTGAGACCAAAGTGGGAGCCCTGGGGGGAAGAGTGCTTGTACCACTGACAGGGGCTGTAGATTGTGACAGCACACATCTCATTACCTCAAAAGCGGATCTCTCCAGCTCCGAAGACTGTCCCCACTCTGAAGAGACAAAGGACGGTGCCAGAGCCAGAGCCATCAGCTCAGAGATAAATGCAGGGTCTGAGCTCACCCTGGAGGATGCACCGAGAGGAAGGCTCAGAACCGACGAAGATCGATTCAAACCCTCACCCTCAGTGCAGACAGAAGAGCTTCAGTCCCTGGAGACGACGGATGGAGCCGAACGTGTCGGAGCCGAACTCGGCTCCAATGCAACAGCAAGGGGAGCCGGAACCAAGGGTTCCTCCATTGGTAACAAGCACTCTGGCTCCGAAAAACCAACATGGCTCAGAGGAGGAATCAAGGAAGGAGACAAGACTGGTTCAAGTGGCTCTGGAGCCGACTGGGTCGGAGCCAACAAAAATTTAGGCAGGGCAGATGACTGGAGGAGTCTCAGTACTACCCTCTCCACATCTTCTTCCAAAAGACTCCTGGAAGACCTGGAAGATAAGGTTGGGGATCTCGACCTAGCAGGCACTGATGATTTGACCATCAAAGAGACCTGTAGGGACTCTACAGATCAGCTCCGAGAACAGAGTCAACTATTTGCAAGGATTCAGCAGTCAGCACCGAAGTATCTGTGACCGACTCTGAAACCACAGTGTTCTCCTTTGGCTCCGAAGCACTAGCCGGTGCCGGAGAAGGCCTTTTTGAACCTTTAGATTTTGAGTCAGATCTTGACTTCGAAGACTTAGACGAAGAAGCCGAAGAACCAGACAAAGCTTCCTCGAAGGTTGGCTTCAAAAGACCCCTGAGTATCAGTTTGTTCTTTCTCTCCTGCAACACTCTAGGAGAGAAAGCATGACAGAACAAACATGATTCTTGCAAATGGATGGCTCCCAAACAGTAGACACAGCTACTGTGGTCATCGGTCAAATTTTCTGGGAGCACTTCATACATTTTTTAAACCCAGAGGGTTTGTGCTCCTTGCTATCCTTAGACATTGCAACCCACAAGCTACCAGAGGGAAAGAGAAAGAGAAAAAGAATGACTGAGGACTAGGTCCTCTAACTAAAACGGGCCTAGCCCTACAGATGAATTACACGAGGACTAGGTCCTCTAATTTAAACGGGCCTAGCCTGGTTTAAGACAGAAAACTAGATTTTCCACTAAACAGACAGATTCAGTCACACAGGAAAAAAATTTAAATAAAATACAGTGGAAGCAACACGAGGACTAGGTCCTCTAAGTTAAATGGGCCTAGCCCTGTGAAGAACCGGGTCTTCTAATTCAAACAGACCAAGAAGGCACAACACACACACACACACACACACACACACACACACACACACACACACACACACACACACACACACACACACACACGCGCGCTCAAGGGTAGCAAATTAACAACTGTAAGAATTTAAGACTTTAGCAGGTCCCCGCTAAAGACCACCAGTCAACAATACTTGCTTGACAGGAAAATAATCAATAGGAGCCCCTATTGATTAAAAATGGCAAACTTGCCAAACTAACTCTCTAGACAAGAAAACCGCAACTGCGTCTAACTACTGAAATACAGGAGACTACTAATACTAGTCGCACAAGGCCACAAGGCAATTTAGGTAAATTCTAACTGTAAATAACAGGAAAAAAGCGAAACTGCCAAAACTAACGATTTAGGTAAAGTGCAATTGCGCCTAACTACTGGTACACAGGATACCACTAATAAGGTCACACAAAAACCACAAGAGAATAAAGATAAAGCCCTATAACGTATATATATTCAATAACTATGCAAAAAGATACTAGAATAATGAAAATTGCAAAAACTTAGCCAGAGCCAAGAGAAGCACATCTGAACTCGTCGACGCGGCAAACGAGATCTGGGGATTGCACTGGTGCACCATGGGAAACCTGCTTAGCCACGAGCCAACCGTCTTCAAGTTTGAAAATCGGCCGAGTCAGAGATGAGGATTGGCTCTGAACCCATATGTAAAAATGAAGGTGAGACTGGACTACCTAACATATACAGTTTCTGTCTTTTCAACAGGCCATCTAGATATCATGTGGCATTAGAAGTGAAGAAAGTCTTAAAGATATGAAGAAATATATCAATAGAGGTGATTAAATGCATTTATTTTCAAGAGTTTTTTGTTTTTTGAAAGTAAAGTATAATTTTCCATGAAAATATACTTCACTACAACTTCCCAAAATTCTTTTCCACGGAAGGAATTTTGGTAGAAAACTGTAAGCTTTTTATTCCAGAAGTATGATTTAATCTTCAATGTTACTGGATTAGCTGAACCTTTACCTTCATTGAAGAGAGGGAAAATAAAACAGTAGCATTCAGAAGTTCAAGAATTCTGAGTAGGGATATAAGCATTTTGAAGTTCAAGAAATAGTTAGTTTCTTTACAATAGCAGAAAATTCTAAACCGACTGCAGATGGCTGTTACTAATCTAAATAACAGAGCCAAAGAAAGTGAAGCTGGTGAGTTGCATGACACAAAGTAAGAACATAATCTGAGATGTAAGAAATGATGAAACAAAGGGTAGGCCACTTAGACAGACAGACATGACCTTATCAAAGATGGGGTTATGTATGGAACAGATGAAACTATTAGTACAGAAAAACAACTAAATAAGAAAATGTTCTGTATAATAAAACGTGAGGCAAATAGATAAAAGTGAAAAAGAAAAGATGTGAAGACAGATAAGACTAGGAAATTAACTGTACAAAAAAACAAAAAAACATGCAATATTAATTCAAGCCTTATACTCGACCGCGGTTAGGACATGAAGACTCCAAACAGATGGCTGGAGTGCCTTCTGTGTGGAGTCTGCATGCCCTCCACACAGTCAGTGGCCTCCAAAAGACATGCGTGAATGGCCGTGCCTTCGCTGAAGGTTGGGCGTCGGGCTGGCAACTCGGCACCATAAAACATCTGCTGCCAATCATTAGCGGACCGGAGTTCTGCTGTGGCGACCCCTAACCAGAAAAAGCCGAAAAGAAAGACAGAAGATATGGCTATGAACAATATAGAAAATGATTATTCTGCATGGAATCAATTCTGCAGAACTTGTGCTAAAAAGAACACTTAATAAAATGCAAATAAACAAATGTATGCATTCAAAATAATTTGCATGTTGTTGAAAACATATAAAAACAATCTTTGTGCTGGTATTAAAACGAAAACAGTAAAAGTTTGAAAAATGCATCAGAAAAGTGGAAAAGGGTATACAAGTCAGAACTAGAAAGAACTGCTGCGAATTAATAGAATGTTGGATTTAAACAATATGCAGGTGCAGAAAAGAATGTTTTATCTGAAAATATTTTTAAAGCTTTGAGGCTAGATGGCTGTGAAAAAAAAGCCATGTGCACACTATTAAGATATTCTGGCAATGACCCAGAACAATGACTGATGACAAACATTAAAATTGCAAAAATTACTTTTCAAATCAAAGCAAAAGAATAAGTTCTCCTAATACTGGGAGTAATAATGCTAAAAAAATTTACAATGTAAAAAAGCAAGCTGTATATTATTTATTTATTTATTTGCAGTTGGTTTACCAGGATGGTCCATTGGGCCAAAAGAACCCGTTTTCAATGGAGTCCTGGGGAGAAAAGCTCCAGGAAACAAACAAAACTAGGTACAATCAATAGAATGATAATAAAAAATAAAATTGTAAAAAAAAACACACATTAAATTCAAAATTCAGGACATATTCAAACAGTACAATCTAGTGAAAGTGATGCTACTATACACATACAGAGTAGTTATTTTATAAGGAGCATACGCTTTATAAGGTACAGTCAGGTAACATGAGTGGAAAATAAGAAGCAAATACCATATATTTATGAGGGATGGGAGCAAGAGCATTCCCCACTGGGACCTTAGATACATATGTAGAGATTTTTTGAACATGTAGTGATTGGGAGTGCTGCGAATGGATGGTGGGAGTGAGTTCCAGAGACGGGCAAGGTTAAATGATAGTAAGTTTTTACCTGGGGGACGATTAGGTTTATGTACTTCTAGTAGGTTTTGATTATTTGACCTTAATACTCTATCTGGTAGGTGCATTTTGAAGGCAGAAGACAGGGAGGGACAGAGAGATGGATTGAGAATGAGCTTGTGAGCTAAGGTTAGCTGAGTATAGTTGAGTTGATTAGGAAGTTCAAGCCAATTTAATTTTTGGAGAGAGGAACAGTGGTGAGTGGAGGACCTATGACCGTTTGCGAACTTAGCGATTTTGTTGTAGCAAGAGAAAAGTTATTTTTTTAGAGAGGACTGAAGATTGGTTAGCAGAGGGGCTCCGTAGAGAAGGGAGGGGATAAGAAAGGAAGAAGAGAGAGTGATTTTAGAGGGACTTGTAAGGTACTGATTCTGGCGATAGAGCATGCCTATTTTTTGATGGGTTTTTTTGATATTTAGTTGTAGATGTGAGTTGAAATTAAGCTGGTTGTCAATTTGGACACCAAGTAACTTGGTTTCAGACACCAGTTCCGGGGATGAATTATTTTCACTAGTAATTGAGAATGTATTGAAATTGAAGGGAGTATTTTTTGAAGGGGTAAATACCATTAGTTTAGTTTTGGAGGCATTAAGAGCCAGGTGGTTTATTTTCATCCAATGTTCAGTAATTGAGAAAGCTTCTTGAGTAAGCTTTTGGAGCATAGAGGGAGATGTGGCAGAGAAGATAATGGTAGAATCATCTGCATATTGGATGATGCTAGAGAATGGAATGGCTTTGTGGAAATCATTTATAAATATATTGAAGAGAAGGGGACCGAGAATGGAGCCTTGAGGAACTCCGGTGGGGGTACTAAGAAAAGAGGAAGTGGCCTTTTTCCATTTTACAGCTTGGAATCTATTTGATAAATAGCTGGAGAACCAGTTCACGGAGGAGGGGGAGAGATTCAGTTTTGAAAGTTTAGTTAAGAGCAGGCTGTGTGAGATAGTGTCGAAGGCCTTAGAGAGGTCAAGTAGTAGGGTGGAGACAATTTGGCCAGAGTCACGTGCTTTATTGACAATCTCAAGATAGGAGAGGAGGGCTGTCATAGTGCTATGATTGGGCCTAAAACCGTGTTGAGTGGGGGTTAGAAGGTTGTTATCTAAGAGATGAGGTAAGAGTTGAAGTTGGACACACTTTTCTAGGAGTTTAGAAATGGGGGACAGGATAGCAATGGGTCGGAAGTTGTTGATGTTACAGTTATTACCACCTTTGTGCAGAGGAATGATGAAAGCTTGTTTCCAGAGTTGGGGCACTGTACATTCATGGATGGAACGGTTGATTAGTATGCTTAAAGGATAGGCAATTGCTTCAGCAGCTATACTAAGAAAGTGAGAGGGAATATTATCAGGTGCATTAGTACATGGCTTCAGTTTCTGAAGGAGTTTTTTTTATAGTAGAAGTGGGTCTAGGTTTTAGTGAGAATAAAACTGAGTGGGGAGAGAGAGAAGTAGAGGATGGTAAGGAAGAGGTTTAAGTTGGGGTAGGAAGAGAGGTGGAGGATAGATAGTAAGTGGATGGGAGTGAGGAAGGAGTGGTAGTGTAGGGTGGAATGTTAGTAGGGGAGGGTGGGGGTATTTTAGGTGGTGTGGTGGGGCTGAAGAATGAGGAAGTTAGTTTGCTAATAGATTCAATGAAAAAGGAGTTGAATTGAGTAGCTAGGTCTAAATCTGGGGCATTTGGGTCTGGGATAGGGGTGTGTGGTTTACTGGGATTGAGGAGGGTAGAAATTCCTTTCCAAAATTTTTGAGGATTTGTTTTATTATTGTTTTGGAGTGTAAAGAAGTATTTTTGTTTATCAGAGATGATAGACTTTTTTACTTTATTTCGAAGAGTTTTGTACTCAATATGATGTTCGGGGGTCTTGTTTTTCTGATGTAGTCTCCAGGCTTTATCTCTAAGGCGCATGGTTGACAGTGTGTTTTTGGTAAGCCAGGGGACAGAATTAGCTTTTATTCTCTTTGTCCTCAGAGGGGCTTGGGCGTCTAATATTTCTAGGAATATTGAGTTAAAGTGAGCAACTGCGTCTTCTAAGGATAGTGTTCTTAGGTTGTTCCAGTTAACTGCTTTTAGGGAATTTAAAAAGGTTGTTGGGTTGAAGTTTTTGTGGTTACGGGTAGTAATATAATTGTGGGTGCGGTATAAGGTACTGGGGAGTCGGTAGGTGAAAGTGGGCATGTGATCGCTTAAAGGATCGGAAAGAGTACCACTGTCTGAGAAATAGTGGGGGTGTGACACTAGAATCCATTCTAGAATACAGCCACAAGAGCTGTTTTTAGATGGGTGTGTAACAGTGTTGATTAGTTGGAAAAAGTTATATAGGTTGATGTTAAGGGGGGTAGTTGGTGACTGGATGGAGGCCCAATTAATATTTACATCTCCTAGGATTATGGTTTCATTGTTGATGTTGTTAGAGAGCCAGGAGAGGATATCTTCAAGTGTGGAGATATTGTCTCCTGGGGGAATGTAGAGGGATGCTAGACATATGTGTTTATGCTTATTAACTTGTAGGAGAGTTAGAAGTAATTTGGCGTTGTTAAATTGTGGAACAGGTTTGTTATAAGGAGTAATTAGTAAAGCAGATGAAAATAGGAGAGCTACTCCGCCTCCTTTTTGTGGGTCCTGTCTTTTCTGAAGATAGAGTAGTTAGCTGGAACTATTTCAGAGTCTTTTATAGAGGGTTTTAGCCATGTTTCTGAGATAGATAGGATGTCAGGTTTGTTGTGCATGAGCCAGGCGTGGAGGGTTGTGACTTTGTTGACTATGCTTTGGAAGTTTAAAGAAGTGAGTAATATAGGCTTGTGTGTGGAGGTAGAGGGGCCTGGGTTGGGATGGATATCACCTGATAAAAGAGTGGTAATCAGATGAGCAATTGGATTAGTGAGGTAATTTAGCAGTTTGATAAAAGGATTGGGATTTATTGTGATAGTAAAGGGGTTCATATTTGCTATGGTAGTGGAGATTTTTTGAGAGCTGAATAGTTTGTATGAGAAGGATAGGGGATGATTTATAGGGTATAGATGGGGAGAAATAGATGAGTGTGAATGAGTGAGAGGGGAGTTAAGATGGTTAGTTATGTGATAGAATTGTGTATGGTAGGAGGTACAGGGTTGGGTGAGGTAGTGAAGATACGAAAGTTTACGAAGTAGTAGAAGTAAAATTGAGATGGATGAAGGTTTGAAGAGCATGTTGATTAAGGTTGCTTGGTAGTGTTGTGTTGTAAATTATTCAGTATAAGTTTATAAGGAGTGTTATACAAGATTACAATGGTGGAAGTTTGAAGGATAGTGTGGAGTAATGAGTAGGTAGGGTGAAGGGGTGTGGTTGCTGGAGTAGGCGTTGGTAGAGGGAAGAGGATCAATTATCATTATTAAGAGTCATACAGTCACAGAGAACTCCGACATTATGCAGAAGCACAACAATCATATCTTAAATGAGTGGTGACTTTAAGTCCTATGAAGATTAGCAGATAAATGTCATATATACAAAGCCTGATGCCATGACACCGATGTTTGTCCCAAGTAAAGTACCAGTAGCTCTTGGAAATAAAGCAGAAATAGAAAATGGAAAGTTCAGGGGTCATTACGAAGCAGTCAGCACCAACAAAAAGGGTAAATAGTACAGTGTCTGTTGTAAAACAAGACAAGATCTGCACTAGTATTAAACCGAAAGCTTTTAACAAAATGACTTAGAGATAGAATAGTTGTGTAAGAACTTGACCATAGATGTCCTATTCCATGTTGCAGTATTCTTCACTTTAGGGAGTTGCTGCCTGCAGCACCGGACATCCGGCCAGTATACCAAAGTCTTAAATACAGGGGTACATGTGACGTTGCATGTCAGAGCCATAAACTGACACAGGCTATAACTGTGATGTCTGCATGTACCCAAATCAGAACTGGCTGCCACATAAAGATAGTCCTCAGGAATAAGAATAGTAAAAGGTAATAAAAACCCTTCCCAGACAAAAGGTCAGTAGTCAGGGGAAGGACCCAGTTTATAATATGGGCAAGAGAGGGGATAGTTGGGTGGGATTGAATACTGCAGCATGGAAGAGAAGGAAATCTATGGCTATGGTAAGTTCTTACACAACTATTCTATGCCCTTCTATTCTCATGTTGTAGTATTCTTCACTTTAGGGAGAGTACCAAAGCTCTCTAAGTAGTGGTGTGGTTGGCCAGGGGTGGGAGTAGAGTCTATGAGACCCTGCAAAATAGACCTAGCAAACCCTGCTCTAGCCCTGTAGATGGAATCCAATTTGTAATGCTCGGTGAAGATATGTACGGAGGACCAGGTTGCTGCCTCCAGAAGAGACGAGTAATTAATGCCTTTGAAAAAGGCTGCTGAAGAGGAAACAGCTCTGGTGGAATGGGCTTTGACAGATGAGTTCAACTGTTTCCCATGATAGGAGTAGCAAAAGACAATAGCCTTAGAAATCCAAGAGGTGATTGTATGTTTAGACACAGCCTTTCCTAGAGCCCTGGATGAAAGCAGACAAAAAGCTGATCAGACTGTCTGAGGGATTTGGTCTTGTCTAAGTAGAACCTCAATTGTCTATGAACACCCAAAGAATGAAATGTTCTTTCTGAGGAGTTCTGTGGCTAAGGGTAGAAGACAGGCAAGTTAATGGTCTGATATAGATAATCTCATTAACTACTTTTGGCATGAAGGAGAGGTTAGTCCTTAGGGAAACCCTATCTTTATGGAAGACAATATAGGGAGGTGAGGCCATAAGGGCTTGTATCTCGGATACCCTCCTGGCAGAAGTGAGAGCCACTAACAAGACTGTTTTCTAAGTACAAAACTTGAGATTGGAAGAATGGGCTGGCTCAAAGGGAACTAATGTAAGTTTTTCCAGCACAAAGTTAAGGTCCCAGGGTGGGGGAATGGGCTTATGAGGAGGCCTGATATGGAGGACCCTTTTCAGAAACTGCTTGACATCTAGCCTGGAAGGCCAGGGGAAGGCAAGCAGAGATGGCAGAAAGGTGTACTTTTACTGAAGAATAAGTCAACCCTGAATGCAGCAATTCACAAAGGTAGGAAAGTACCAGTGGAACAGAAGCTTTAGATGGGTCGTGTTTACTCTTATTGCACCAACTGGAGAATCTTTTCCATTTAAATAAATAATTTCTCCTAGTACTTGGTTTTCTGGCCTCCTGCAGAACACTGAGTACGTCCTCTGAATATAGGTGCCTGAAGGCGATCAAAACTCTATCACCCACACAGTCAGATGAGAGGGTGGGAATGAATAAGGGACCCCTTGTCTTGTGAGAGTAGGTATTAGCGGTGAGGTAACCTGTGGTGATTACCCTGAGCTAGATGAAAAAGTAGGGGAAACCAATGCTGTCTTGGCCATAAGAGAGTCACCAATAGGATTTTTGGTTTGTCCTTCTGTATTTTCAGGAGGATGTTGTGAATCAATGGAAATGGGGGAAGGCATAAAGGAAGATAACCTCCCATGAGAATGAGAAGGCATTCACCTTCCAGGCTTGTGGATGGAGAAGCTTTGTGCAAAACAGGGGCATCTGTCTGTTCTGGGAGGAGGCAAACAGATCTGCCTGGGGAATACCCAACCTGTAAATTAAATCCAGAAACACCTCCCTGTGAAGCATCCATTCGTGCGAGTGTGTTAAGGTCCTCCTCAGGGTGTCTGCCATCATGTTGTCTTCTCACAGGATGTAGACTTCTTTCTGGAATGGACCATTCCCCCTGCACCTTGTGCCAAATGTTGGTACTGTGAAGGACAGCTCCCTAACATGGGTATGATGCATCTGTGCAAAGATGCTGTTTGGGTGGAGGAATCTTTAAGTGCACCCCTTGACTGAGGGTGATTGCAGATATATACCAGCTGAGTTCCTTTTTTAAACAGGGAAGAAGAGGAAGATTCGCTTTCAAGAATTTTTCAATACCCACTGAACCTTCCTCATGTGCATCCTGGCTAGGGGGAGCATGGGGATCAATGACCCCATGAATTCCAGGATTCTCAGAAATTCTCTGGCTGACATGGATGGTAGTGGTAGAAGGGACTGGAAGATTTGTGTGAGAACTTCCACTTTCTGGCTAGGGACAAAGACTGACATGAAGTCTGTTCTTATGTTGCACCCCAGGAAAACAAGGTCTTGTAATGGGGTAATTTGGGACTTTAAATGATTGACAGTGAACCCTAGATTGTGTAGAATCCTGCAAACCCAGTTCAGATGTTGAGACAGGGTGAGAGGATCCTGGTGAAGGATCAATAGATTGTCTAAGTAAGGGTAGAGTTGTATGCCCTGTAGTCTGCAGTGTGCAATGACTGGAATTAAAAATGTGAGGAACCCACAGAAAAACTAAGAAATTTCCTGAAAATGGGGTGAATAGGGATGCGAAGGTATGCATCCTTCAGATCCAGGGAGGCCATGAAGGCTTGTGGAGGAATGAGAGGGAGAAGATGCTGTAATGTTTGAAGGTTGGTACCTTGAGGAAGAGGTTGAGGAAGGATAGGTCGAGTATTGGTCTCCAAGGACCATCCTTTCTTGGAACCAAAAATATCCTGGAACCTCCTGATTATTTGGTCTTCGGGTACTACTTCTATAGTACCCTGAGAGAGACGTTGTGTCAGATGGAGGGGAAAAGTGAAAGCTGACTGGTGGAAGGTTGTGGAACCCCCTGGAAGGGTGGAGATTCCCACCAAGTCATAAAACATCCTCTCTTGAGGATGCAGAGTACCCACTTGTCTGTGGTAATTTTCTGACAGGAGGGTAGGGATAGGGTTAGGCATAGGGAGAGGGGGGCAGAAGGCAAGGGTTGCTCCATCTGCAGGAGTTCAAAATATCTTTTCTTAGTCTAAGAGGCACTGAGTAAAAAGTCAGACAGGAAAAACAATTGGTTAAAAAAAAACACAAAAAGAAAAATCAAGCAAAGCTAGACTTTCCATACCTTAAACCTCTTGTATCAGAGGCAACATGGGATATATGCAAATTACCCTTTAAGGCTATCAGGTGTTTCAGCTAAAAGGCAATTCTGAATGTCTATGACTTTTTCTTTTACTTTTAAGTCTATTTATGGACAACGTCAGGCCAATAAATCCAAACCCTTCTAGGTGTGGACATGCATGCTTCTGCCTTCTTATGGCATAATCAGCACAGCATAAGAGAAATGTTTGACTTTTGGAAACACAGGGGTGTCGTACCCAACTGATATCCATAAACATTAGGGTGTCTACAAAATATCCCAACTAACAAACTAAAACAATGAGTAAATAATAAAAAGGTAATTTGCATATATCCCATGTTGCCTTCGATACAAGAGGTTTAAGGTATCACACAGTGAAAAGTCTAGTTTTGCTAGATTTTTCTTTTTGTGTTTTTTTAGTCTCAGAGGCCTCCAACTTAAAATGCTGTCTAAGTACGGAAATACTGTCCTCAAAGGAGAAATCTTCTCCAAGGGAGTCAGGAGTAAGGATCTGTTCTTCCTCAGAGTTAGCAAAATCCTTACGGGATTCAATCTGGGAGCAGCATGTCAGGGATCCATCTGAGGAGAAGTCTTCCTCAGATTCTACCTGTGAAGCAAGTGATTGGCTTGATTGGGGAATCTGGGTCTGGAGTACTTGAAGGGTCATGAATAAGGACTGAGAAAATGTCTCCCAAGCTGGAGTAGGATCTTGGGCCTTGTTTTTTCCTTTTGTTTCCTTAAAGGAGTAGAAGGAGCAGGTACAGAAGTGGGTCTGGATGCTGATGTAGGAATGTATGGTAAGGCAGTAGAAGGCCCCTCTGATGCCATAAGCTGTGGTTCCCCCTCACCATCAGGAGATGATGGTTGTAAAGCCTCAGCGGATGTACTCTAAATACCCTCTGCACCGGCTTCCATTTCGGTTCCCGGTAACAGGGCGGTATCCAAAGTCTAGAGAGATCCTGGGCTAACACCTACCTCGAGCACCTCACCGGATTCCTGAGGCACAGCTAGGAAGTTGGGCCTAACTTTTTTAGGCCTTCTTCCTAGGCTGCTCGTCGGAAGTTCCCACTCCACCTTCCATCCCGGATGCCAAGCGACGAAGCCACTGATTCTCTAAATAGAGGTTTAGAGCAGACAAACGGCTTCTCGGGATTTTGGGGACAAAAGATTGGCAAATCTCATAAGATTTGTAGCTGTAAGCTGCCACTAAGCAGAATAAACACATTGTGCATATCCTTGTGTGGAATTTGTCTTCCACAAGCGTACTTTCCCTTTCTAGATGACATGCGTCAGAAACAGATAAGAAATAAGCAAAAAACCCACAAGGATACTTATCTGAATGCGGACAGTCTGAAACGGTCATCGAGAATGGATGGCCAAAATCAAACAAATGCTGGATAACTGGAGTTGGCGATCGAAGTCTAAAACGCACTGCAGCAGAAACGTTCAGATTTGGTGCAGACATCACAGATATAGCCAGCATCAGTTTACGGCTCTGACATGCAACGTCACATATACCCCTGTATTCAAAACTTTGGTATACTGACCAGATGTACGGTGCTGTAGGCAGCAACTCCCTAAAGTGAAGAATACTGCAACAAGACAATACATCAAGCATTACCTATAGCTTACAGTTAAAGATGCAGCCTCACTAATGTCAAATTTTAAGCAATAGATGTAATCCAATTTTTCTGGTACATAACGATAGATGAAGAAAGCCTGAAACTCTGCACATTGTTAAGAAGGTACATATCTGCCTAGACTTCCTTTTAGCAGCACCAAAGAGTTGTTGAAAAGGGAATTGAAGGCTTGGAATGTCTTACAAACATAACCAATGATCTGATAGTGTGGGGTCAGACACAAAGTGCATGACAATATTAGTGCAACTGCTAAACAGATTAAGATAGCATATTTTCAAGTCAAATAAAAACAAATATGAAACAAGCTTGACATAAAATACAT
The DNA here is from genome assembly GCF_019279795.1 of Protopterus annectens. NCBI lineage: Eukaryota > Metazoa > Chordata > Ceratodontiformes > Protopteridae > Protopterus > Protopterus annectens. The sequence continues at coordinate 279,946,497 of NC_056748.1, forward strand.
GGGTTATCTTCTAAAGAGAGAGGGTCTGAAACAAGAAATAGAAAAAAAAACAGTTGAGTCTTGTTTAAATAAGAATGTTGGTATGTAGATCCTCCTTGGTTCTCTGGTAATTTGCTTTTTAACTCTTGGACTCACTTTGAATGACAGTGTTTTTTCTCTTGTTACCAGAACTTTTAAAACTTTGTAACACTGCAGTCAAAATAAACACTGCTAGTTATGGAAAACTGTAATAAATTCAAAATGAAAACTGAAGAAGTCTTCAAGAAAAATCTTGATGATTGGATGGGAGATAGGAAATTCACCACAGAGATCACTTCTGTGGCTCTGCTCGACAGGGGCACAGGAAAATAATTTTCTTGGGTGGCAAAAGCCAGGGTACCTTTTTGGTTAGGCTTACATAGGCCCTAGGGCCAATAGCCTAATACCTACCTATGAACCTATAAATACCAAGACCAGTATGTATGCAGACAATACCAATGTTTCTAGAAATGATGTAGTATCCTCCAAAGTTTATATCCAAGATGTTTGAAAATTATGCTTCTAGGAATGATATCAATGTAAGCTAAAACCAAAGTATGGAATTAGCAGAAAAAGAGTTGTGAAATGCTCAAAAACTAGATGGAAATGCGCAAATACTGTGATGTGAATAGCCATGCTGTGTTGTAAGTGGATGTCACTTACGCTACAGAACATGATCTCAAACTGGAAATACACACCAGCCAAGGAGCTATACATATAAATAATGTTGAGTATGGCATATTTACTAAAATATGAAGAGGTGCCGGAAGAAAAAAAGTACAACTGCATAAATACACTTGCCATAACAGCAAATGTTCAAAGTAGGATCACTGTAGCAGTACTAATGTGATGTATGGGAAACAGCTCCAGGTGACACCTGGACAAATGCAGCTCAGTAGTCATTGCAGCCTGGACTGGACACTCCCCATTTCTAAGACATAAGTCTACATCTCAGCCTTCATTTCAGTTATTTATTTTTTTTGTCAATGAGGGAAGGAGATACACCCAAGTGAAAGGAAGAGCTCCCATTCATTACAGTATTACTGCTTTTGAATATACAAAACCAAAGAAAAATAAATGTGGTGGAGAGCTCCCCTCATCTCTTTGCACATCTCAGGCCCAGTCTGACAAGGTAAGGTGAAAAACTCCCTCTTGCGTTCTCCTACTGAGCAACTGGAGAATGACAAGGCATAACAGAAAAAGGAGGTGGGAGACAATACTGCAGTAGAAATCCTACTCAAATATCTACTGTTATGGTGAGTGTTCTTACAAAACAGTATTTTGTTCTTTGATTGGATCATTGTTGCAACAGTACTCATGATATATGGGAAAATTCTGAAAACAATACACATTTTGGTAGGTGGGAGCCTAATGAAGGCTCTGCAGGATGGTAGTGTCAAATCATGCTATTCTCCTCGACTGAATGATCGGGTTTTAATCTTTGGAATGGAAAATATTAGAATAGAAGAACAAATGACTGCCTGAGAAACTCTCTGGGCAGACACATTCCCAAAAAGGCTGCCAAAACCCCCCTAAATGGCCCATCTCAATACTGGAAGATTGCCAAATTCCAGTAACAGCCACACAGGTACAAAATGCACTCTCTAAAGCCAAGAATACAGCATCCATGGGACCAGATGACATCCCGGGCTGTGTACTACATGAACTACAATATGAACTGGCACCTCACCTAAGTGTCATGTTTAATCATAGCCTCACCTCAGGTTTCATGCCCACTGAGTGGCGCAGAGCTACAGTTATCCCAATCCACAAGGGGGGATCCACCTTGGATCCCGGAAACTACCGTCTCATCAGTCTGACAAGCCTTATCTGCAAGGCCATGGAGCGTATTATCATGGAACTTATAAACAAAGACATTGGCAACCTTCAGACACTGGACCCCACCCAGTTTGGGTTTGTGAAGGGCCGATCTTGTCTCCTGAACCTGATTGACTTCTTTGAATTAGTCTCCAGAGCCATGGACAAGGGTAAGGTGGTCCACACAGCCTATCTAGACCTTGCCAAGGCCTTTGACACCATCCCCCACTCTGGAATCATAGATAAACTTACTAAGTTGGGCATTAATCCCTATGTCACCCAATGGGTTGCTAAATGGCTTACTGATAGAACCCACACTGTAAAAGTAGCCGACTCCAAATCCAGCTCCAGACAAGTGACAAGTGGAGTACCTCAGGGTTCAGTCCTGGGGCCGCTCTTGTTTGGCATCTACTTCTCTGAAGTACAGGTCAACACTAAGGGACTCTGGCTAACAAAGTTTGCAGATGACTGCAAACTAGGAGCCATTATTGAATCCCCAAATGATGTGGATACTCTACAAAAGGGCCTTACAGAAACAGAAGCTTGGTGCCAGAGCCATGGGCTCAAGCTCAATGCCAAGAAATGTATTGTTATCCCCTTTGGGAAAAAACATGTATCCATGAATTACCATATAGGTGGCAGTACACTAAACACAGAAAGTGTGATAAGAGACTTAGGGACACAGGTGGACAGTGGTCTCACCTTCGTCAGGAAATCCTTCTATGTGGCACACCTCATCACGAAGGGCTTTTCATCCAGAAAAAAGGAGGTCATTGTCCCACTGTACTCATCCCTCATTAGACCCATTATAGAATACAACGCCCCATTTGGTATGTACCTCTCAAGACATCTGCAACAACTGGAAAGGACTCAGAAATACCTTACTAAAAGAATCACAGGCCTAAAGCAGATGCCCTACACTGACCGCCTTAAAAAACTCCAGCTATACTCTGTCGCATATTGTCTACTCAGAGGCGATCTCTGCTTAACATACAAGGCCATGTTAAACCCAGAGCTGTTGGACATGCTACACTTAAAGAAATCTCAATCCCTCAGAGCTACACGCTCCAGGGATCTAAACCTTGTCATCATAATAAACAAAACATGCTGGAGGGATAGGTTCCTGACCCAGAGACTCCCCAGACTCTGGAATAGATTGCCCATACATGTCAAGCAGAGTGCCTCTTTGGACCTCTTCAAGAGGAACCTTGACAATTGGATGGGAGAAAGGAAATTCACCCCAGGGATCATGTCAGTGGCCCTGCTAGACAGGGGTTCAGGAAAGTAAATAATGTGGGAAGAAATAGCCAGGGAATTGTTATGGCTAGGCTTGTATAGGCCCTAGGGCTGATAGCCTAGTACCAACCTATGAACCAATGTGGCAGCAGCTCTTGTACAGAGTGCATTAACAGAATGAATAAGAGATCAGGCTCTTAGGCTTGCTTTGATAAGCAGTGTATAAGCCTGGTGAGTTCTGTTCTGCAAAGGTGCTGAAACGCTTAAGTCTTGGGTTTGTGCATGCATGGAAGAACACATGCACCTACCAAGGACAGTGATTTAGGCACTGATAAGGGTGCCATGATGTGGGGGAAGGACATTTGGGTACACTCCGCAGTAGCAGTATGACACTGTACCAGTGTCTTCTAATCTCCTTAGACACCCCAGATAAGGGTCAAGTTGAGCCTGGGAGAGGTGAAGGCAGGTATGACAGACTGGAGGAATTAATGAAGGAGCAGTTGATGGTCAGCTGCAGGGAAGAAATAAAATAAAATGTTTTGGGGCAACTGGTGCTACTGAACTGAATGGATCCAAGATCAACCTCTCTAAAACAAAGTTCAGTTCTCAAGGTGGTGGGTCAGCTGCCATAGGTGCAGCAGAGATGCAGAAACCCTTTAAAAACTTGTTTTATGACCAAAGTCTTGACAGTGATGGAGTTCGAAGTCCTGTTGAAATGGCTGAAACATACTTTACAAAAAGAGTATGAAAGTCCCACTGCAACCATATGTAACTGATAAGACAATATCAAGGGAAAAACCTACTAAACTTGGGTTCTGTAATTTCTGCACCAAAAGGGGAATCTCTTCCACTTATCCAGCTATGACATCTTTGTTAGGTCTCTTGAAGACCTTCATAATGTTAAGCATGCCCTCTGAAAGAAAAGTGGTAAGTGATGGAGAAATCATACTGCAAACCTAATGTCCTAAAGGTTTGAGTGCACGAGGTCTCCTAATTTCTGGGTAACCATGTCTACCAACAGAGGCAGGGTCTAGGGATGCTCTCACCTTAAATGCAACAGAAGTGAATTACACTGTGATCTCAGCTAGTGTAATCATTTTGGCCTTCCTATCTTTGTCTTCTGTAGAACTCTGGGCAACAGAATAGACAGGGTGAATGCAAAGAGAGAAATTGCTCCATGGGAAGGAACAGGCATTTAACTTCAATGTTTTCCATTATGAAAGTCACATTCAGAACTCGGCTTAATACTTTTTCTGCAGATGCAAAATTAATCTCTGGCACCTCCCATCTCACCATTAGATTGCTTTGTTTTCAGAGATCATTTGAGTTTGCTGAGCATCAGTCTACTGAGGATATTTACCTTGCAGGGAATGTATAAAGCCCCAATACTCTAGTCTAACTACAAATCTAAGTCTCAAGCATGCCTGTCAAGTCTGCAGATGGCTGTACGAGTACTCCCCCCCCATTTATGTATCACATGACCATAGTGCTGTCTATGATGAGATGCAGAACTCCTGGTTGTCAAATCTGTCTGAATACCGTCTGACATCTCATTGATAATAATATGCTGCTGCTTCTGTTTCTGCCACAGAGACTGCACCCTGACACTGCATGAGTATGTCCCTTAACCAAGGCCCGTCACATATGTAGTCAATGAAGGACTGTGACAGAGGATTTGAAACCCACCAGGCAAATTCTTGTGTGTGTGCCAGGAAGTTCCTTTTCCAGGGGACTGAGTGAGGCAGTCATCAAGGTATGTATAACTGTAAAGACCTTTGGTCCTACAAAATGCCATCACTGGATCTAGACATCTTGTGAACACCTTTGGAGCAGCAGACAACCTAAAGGGTAAGGCAGTGAACTAGAAGTGGTCATTTGAGGAATCTTCTGTGCTCTTAACATACTGGTACATGCAGGCAGGCATTTGAGGTCTAGGATGGCAATATGGGCTTTGGGTGCTAGCAAGAAAAAAAAGGACTGCAGAGTCAGTATTTTAAACTTTGGTATCTTAGGCAAAAAAATTCAGTCTTGAAAAGTACAAAACAGTCCTCTATAGCTTGTGTTTCTCGGGATCAAGAACAGTCATGAATAAAAGCCCTTTCTTAATTGTTCTGATGGTGCACCCTAGGTCAGCACAGCAAGGAAGATGGTCAAGGCCAACTTCACATGTAGCAGTCCCAAGAAAGACAGAAAGCTCTTCAGTCTTGTTCTGTCCCCTGAGATGATGATGATGATAACCAAAACACATTTGTCTAAAGCAGTCTGCACCCATTTCTCTTTGAAACAGATCCACTTTTCTCCCACAAAATAGGTGAGTGGAATGGTTGTGGTGGGGAAGGTAAGGTTTATATACTCAAGACTTGACTGCAAGGGCTTGTAAAGGTGTTGCCAGCAAACCACCTCATCTTACCTGCTGATTGCCTTGCCAACTGTAGTTCTCAAAGGCTCACATCTGCTTGCCTTGTTGACCCTTAGTCTAATGGCAGCAGGAGAGCCAGGGTTCAGAAGGGTAACCTACTATATCTGGAGAACCAATTGTTACTGGACTATCTCCTAAGATTGCCCCTTTATCCTGAATTTCTTTTTAATTTTCTGAGAAACGAGCCTAAAAATGGATATCGATGTCCAAGCGTACCTTATGTAGCTGCCTTTTGATAGCCTCCAGAAGGCCCTGGATTTTTAACATGCATATCACATGATCATGGATTTCATAGCGGTTACCCTACATGCAGCTGTCTACTGCATTATACCTGCATTTAATAACCTGCTTGCCCATTTTCTGAACTGTCTCTGCCAAAGAAAACTGAATTTCAGTGTTGTGTCACTGCTCTGCAGGGTAATTTACTCAATTTATTTCAAAATTTCACTGTAATACTTTGCTATGCGAGTCTGGGAATTAATAGCCATGAAAGTCAGGATGGCAAAAGTATATTACTTTTCCCCCCAAACCTATCAAATACCAAACTCCTTCATTTGGAAGGGTTAATGGGTAATTACAAGGCAATCAATCTTCAGACTATTGAAAGTTTAGCCACTAACCAATCAATTCTCTCTAGCCTCAAGGAAAGCAATACAAGACAGACTGGGGTAGAATGTTAAGCTGTTTATCCCATTATCTAGGTTTACCTTGAATGTGCTTTGGGTGCTACTCTGCTTGACATGTAGTGGAAGTTTGTTCCAGAGGTGGGGTATTCTTTAGGATATGAAGGAAATGAGGCCTGGAGTTAATATGGGAATGCTGGCCACATCCAGGGAAACAATGGCTGAATTTGCTATCAGATTTTTGTAAAAGTACTTGGCTGCCTCTCAAACCTTAACTTTTATCGTGCTGGTGAATGTCCGGCTGCACAGAAACAGCCACAGAGGCACCTTCAAATGCCCAAAATACTGGAGGTTTTATAGATCCAAATAACTCTACTACTTTTCTGATACTTCATGAAACACCTATTTAAGATATTCCTTCACAAGATTGAAGGTTTTCCCAAGGAGACAATCTTGGGGAGAGCCCAAAGAAATCATCTCATCCCCCGAATCACATCCTGGGACATGTACACCAAATCCTTCTCTTCTTCAGAGAGAGAGACAAACACTGATTTGCTTCAGCGTATGTGTGTGTGAGGGGGGGAGGGGAGTTATTTTCCTTTTGCTTGCTTGGGATCTTTAAGAAAGGTACTAGGTGGATTTTACTATAAAGCTCTGCCATCCAATAGTTTTTTTTCACCAATTTCTTGAAAGTCCTAACGTACAAGGAGAAAACAAGAATCACAGTATCCAAGGCATCTAGGACTTCAGACAGTGAGGATGTATGTTGTTCATATGCCTGAATTTCTGGGGAAGAGGAGCAGTGTGAACACCCTGAATCAAGTGCGTAAGCTTTCTTAGAAGGTCAACCAAAATCTGTGCACTTTTCTCCCATGGCACGTTAACCAAATTACTAAGGAAGAAAAGACATGAGTTTTTCAAAACATTTGAGCTGGATGTTTAAAAAAGTACTTTAAATCTGTAAAGACCGGAAAAGGCTAATTAAGACAAACAAAACTGCATATGAAGACTCACTGATTGCGTATACTGATTTTAAAAGGATTTACAGTAACACTCTGAGAAGTGTGGAAAGCCCCAAAGTGAGAGACAAGCTTTTCACTGAAAGGGAAGAAAAAAAAAATGAATTTAATATAAACTCGGCTTAAATATTTTAACTTGCACTTATACTGACTTGCATGGTGAAACTTTTTACTTCTGTGCTTTTTGTCCATGTTTTAGCCAACAAGTTATCTATTTGCACTTTTTTAGTTTGTAATGGAACGTTAGTCTTGTAGCTTCATTTGCAGTTGGGGGAAGATTATGCATTATTGCAAGATTATAGAATTTTTATACATTATACTGCACATCTACTTCCATAAACAGAACTACACGTTAAAGGTAGCTTTTATTTTGAACCCAGCCTAGGGTCTCAATCAATCTTGCAGCTTCGTTCACAGTTATGGCAGGACTGTCACTACTGCCAGATTTGAGCCTCATTTAGTCATTTATTACAATGTTACTAGCATATTTCTGCATAGCAGGTGCCTTATAGTCTGTAGTGGGATTGCAGTAGTGGCGGTATTTGAATTCTGCTTCTGGATTTGTGCTTCAGTACTTTTTATAGCTGTATATGCCCACTTAAAGTTGCATTCCAGTATTCTAGTACCTTAGTCTATAGTGGGATTGCAGTAGTAGCCGTACTGTGAATTCTACTTCAGTACTTTTAATAGCTGTATATACTTGCTTAAAGTTGTATTCCATTGCTTTCCTGTTTATCTTGATACTGCTTTTTCCCATTCTGAGTCTTCCCCACAGAGACATTAAGATAAAAGTTTCTGAAATTCTAACCACAAGACTAAATCTCTAGTTTCAATTTTTTTCCATAACCTTCCCACCTTTCTCTTGTTGTGGTTTCAAAAGACTGTCTCTCTGGTTTCCTCCTCTTATAGCAATCTGACTTCCAAAGTCCCTCCCACCCCTCTTTCATTGCTATTTTCTGTTGTGTAACCTATTTAAGTACTTTTCTCACCTACTTGTTATCTATGTATCCATAACACTAACTGTTCACCCAGCAAACCAATATTGCACTTGAGTAAACCTCCCTTACTACAAATCATCTCCTGCTCATTTTCCCAGAGCTCCCATCTGCTTGGCACCCTCGCCACACTCCGAGAGGGTCCTGAGTTAATCCTGCTTCAGTCTTGGTAGATAAGAGACTTATTTTATTGTTTTGCACTTCAAGTTAACCGTTTAGAGTGTTACTAAAGTTTTGCTTTATTTCTTGATTTTGCCTATACATTATTCTAAAGGTCCCTTAAACTTGACATTGCCTTATTTTGTTGTAGCATTAAACTTACAAGCAACCTTTCTTGGCTGTTTTTATATCAAGAGGTTAGCAGTGCCTTGTACAGACACAAATGTCCAGAAAGTAAACTGCATCTATAAAACTACCCTTAGAATGGAAACCTGTAACTTAGTGCGGCTAAAACAAAGCCTTTACATGGAGACAAGCTTAGAAAATGTAGTTTGCACATTAAACAGCGCTACTATCAAATCTTAGCACAATCTAACCTAGTCTAGTGCCAAACCCCAAAGACTACCCAAGGAGACCTCTGTACAACCCCGTCCACAACTTACAGTAGCCCATCCAAGTACAGGTAGGGGAAACACAGAGATGCAGTTTCCAAATGTCTCTGCAGCCAGCTTGATAGATATGGGAATCCTGAGACAAAGAAGCAATTGTCTCATGCTCACTGACAACTATTCAATCCTTAAAGAAACAAAGTCAGTGTGTGACAGATGCGGATACACAATTTCACTGGAGACAAAAATCTTGCATACAAACAAGGTTATCAAGAACACACACACACACACACACACACACACACTTATGCTGATGCACTAAAAAGCAATCTTTCCAAACCTCAAAGACCTCCTAAACCTATAAACAGCAATGCCTATCCTCATCAATCTCTATAGCACTCACCTAAAGCAAAACCAACCACCACACATATGCTTATCCCCACTGGAGCCAAAACAGCACAGCCCATAACGCAAGTAAACACATTACCCAGGACTCTAGTCATACAAGACTCCACTGTACAACACAGAGATGCCTCACTCACCAGACTGTATAAGGAGAAGACAACAATTAGTTGCTTATCTGGAACCTGGATCCACCAAGTTAAGCATGCACTCAAGTCACTACACCACACGGTACCAATATGATTCTTCATAGTCCATGTAGGCATTAATGACCGGAGGTATACTTCCCTGGACTATATAAGAAACACATTGTTGATCACTCTGAATATGTATTCTCAGGGCAGTACATACCTTTCACTGAGCAGCAATGTCACAGTATGAGCAAAAAATGACTGACGACTGATTTCAGTAACTGGCTTAGTCTCTGATCTCTTTCCATGGGAATTCCACATTTGTCAGCATGGGAGAACATGCTTTGCAAACCATCTTGCTTTGCAAAGGATAGTCTGCACCTCTCTCCCATAAGCTTCAGTATATTGGCTAAAACTTTATCCACTCCCACAGAGTCTTTTCTAGGCAATGTCAAAATAATAAACTTACCAACTTAGCAAACAAAAGCTAAAGAAACCTAAAGATGTTACTGCTCAATGTTAGGAGTCTAAACATGAAACTCCACACCTGACAAGCTCTCATCACTCTTAAGAATGCAGATATCTGTGCTGTTACAGAGACAAAGTTTAAATCTGCAGAAAATACTCCAACAGTGCAAGAGTTCAGTGCCTTTCATATTTAGACCATCAGCTGCATAGACAGGGATAAAAGGAGAGTCTTAATCTATATTACCAAAAGCATAACTCTAGGTTGGTTAAACAGGACAATTGCCATGGAATTTATTCATGTGCAAATCACCATAGACAAAGTCCCATACTATATCTTAGCAAGCTAAAGATCACCCTTTATGTCCCTAGAATCCCATAGCTCATACCTAGACCTTCTGGAAACATTCATCATTAAACAAAATACCCTACTCATGGGAGACTAACTACTCCTCTATAGATTCGGAAACCTACACTGCCTCATACTATCAGGCACAATTTTCCTGGACTTTAATACAAGTACTCTTGACCAGATAGTGTGCATACCCACCACAGGTTCAAACATAATGGGCCTGGAAAATCACCAATACGGGAGAGTGCTGCAAACCCCTTCCCCAGTGTTACGTCCTCACTGGTGAGGTGGGACCACAAAGCTGTCTCCTAAATAAATCAACGGCACAGTGGTGCAGCAGTTGCTTTGTTGCCTCACAGCAAAAGGTTCTCCAGTTCGATTCTTAGCTGGGAGCCTTATGTGCGGAGTCTGCATGTCTTCCTTGCTTTCATGTGGGTTCCCTCCAGGTACTCTGGTTTTCTCCCACATCACAAAGACATGTGTCGGGAACATTTCTCCCCGGGCCTCTGCTAAAATTTGGCTTCGTTCCAAGTCGGACTTTCCCAGTAAACAAATGTTAAATAAATAAATAAATAAAGCCTAGCAAACCCTGTAACCATTAGGAACTATTCTAAAGCAAACCACATCCTATTAAGTGAAAGTATGTTAAAATTCAGTGCCTCTCCCATCCCCGAATTCACAGCAACCAATGCAAAATTCTTCACATAAAGCCTGCACAACCATGTAAACAGCTGTATAAATGCTGCTGTACTTAGTAGAAGCAAGCTCAAAACAAACTCTAAAAGCAAATCACACTGGTGGAATCCTGACCTTAATACAGTATATAACAAAAGGAAAAAACGTCATGGTTAAAATCAGGAAAGAGCAACTCCCATAAAGATATGAGCTCTCTAATTAAATTAAACAGCAGACTAAGTCCAACAAGGCCAATTACAAGGTCAAAATAGCCTCAGAGCCTAAAGAAAACCACAAGACCTTCTACAGCTATGTCTGAAACCTCAAGGCAGCAGAAATCAATGTGCCGAACTGGTGATTAATGGTATCACTTTCACTGAACACAGCAATATAGAGAATATGCTGGCGATCCCAGTTCGATTCTTAGCTGGGAGCCTTATGTGCGGAGTCTGCATGTCTTCCTTGCTTTCATGTGGGTTCCCTCCAGGTACTCTGGTTTTCTCCCACATCACAAAGACATGTGTCGGGAACATTTCTCCCCGGGCCTCTGCTAAAATTTGGCTTCGTTCCAAGTCGGACTTTCCCGGTAAACAAATGTTAAATAAATAAATAAATAAAGCCTAGCAAACCCTGTAACCATTAGGAACTATTCTAAAGCAAACCACATCCTATTAAGTGAAAGTATGTTAAAATTCAGTGCCTCTCCCATCCCCGAATTCACAGCAACCAATGCAAAATTCTTCACATAAAGCCTGCACAACCATGTAAACAGCTGTATAAATGCTGCTGTACTTAGTAGAAGCAAGCTCAAAACAAACTCTAAAAGCAAATCACACTGGTGGAATCCTGACCTTAATACAGTATATAACAAAAGGAAAAAACGTCATGGTTAAAATCAGGAAAGAGCAACTCCCATAAAGATATGAGCTCTCTAATTAAATTAAACAGCAGACTAAGTCCAACAAGGCCAATTACAAGGTCAAAATAGCCTCAGAGCCTAAAGAAAACCACAAGACCTTCTACAGCTATGTCTGAAACCTCAAGGCAGCAGAAATCAATGTGCCGAACTGGTGATTAATGGTATCACTTTCACTGAACACAGCAATATAGAGAATATGCTGGCGATCCCTCCCCCTCCCCCGCCTTGCCCTTTGAAATACCTATACCCCTCCCCCGACTATTAACAGGGAGCAGGTCCTGGCAGCACTCGCTAAGTCCAAAAACACAGCCTCAAGGGGCCCCAAAAATATCTCAGGATGCCTTCTGAATAACTATAGTTGTGTACACTTACCATAAATGTAGATGTTCGAGTGTATTCACTGTTGCAGTCATCACATTTTGGTTATCTGCCTGCAGGTAGCCCTCAGCTGGCCTGAATACCAGAGTCTTTGGATTTCTGCGTCGGATGCTGTCACTTCTTCCATGACATCAGGTCGTCAGGGGTATAAAACATGCAGCAGATGCCATTACATCAGTTTTTCTTGCCCCAGATGTCAGGTGCCCCCACCATAGGAAGCAATTATAAGGTATGGTACACCCCCATCAAAAAGCAAATACACAAGAAAAAATAAATATACCAAACAAGAAGGAAAGGCAGAGCCAAGAGAAGTCAGGGGGCTGGAGGGAGGGTAACCAGGACTGCAACAGTGAATACACTCGAACATCTATATTTATGGTAAGTGTACACAACTGTACTATGTTCTTCATGTTTCACTATTGCAGTCATCACATCTGGGTTGATTCCCAAAGCTAAGGAAGGGAGGAGGTAGTTAGAGAGCATTAGGGCCAGCTATTAAGCCCTGCAAGACTTCTGTGGCAAATCAAGCTCTGGATTTAGAAAAGATAGGCATGTGGTAATGCTTGGAGAAGGTATGTACAGAGCTCCAGGTAGCAGCTTCCAGGATGTCCCTGGTAGGAACTCCTCTGAGAAATGCCGTAGAGGTAGATGCAGCCCTGGTGGAATGTGATCTTATCCCCTCTGGGGTAGGTTTTCCATGGTGCTTGTAGCAGAAATAAATGCAATGGGCTATCCATCTGGAAATACTTTGCTTTGAAATGGCTTTCCCCTCTGTCCCTGCAGCAAAGCCAACTAGCAGCTGTTCAGATTTTCTGAGAGGCTTAGTCCTGTCCAAATAGAATCTAAGTTGTCTGTACACGTCCAGAGAGTGCAGTATTCGTTCCCCTTTGTTTTGTGGATTAGGGAAATAAGTAGGCAAATGAATGGACTGATTTGGGGCCACACTAGAAACCACCTTGGGCATAAAGGAAGGGTTAGTCCTGAGGGAAACGATGTCTGCACGGAAGATAATGAAGGGTTCCACTGCCATGAGGGCCTGTAATTCAAACACTCTTCTTGCTGAAGTGATGGCTAGAAGGAAGGCTGTTTTCCAAGAAAGGAATTTCAACTCTGCTGTTACAGCTGGCATAAAGGGGGGAATAGTGAGCTTTTCCAATACAAAGTTAAAGTCCCAGGCTGGAGTGGGAGCTCTCCTGGGGGGTCTTATATTTTTCACCCCTCTAAGGAAATGTTTTAGCGAGGGGTGGCTCAGTATTATAATGTGCTGAAATGGCAGAGGCATGAATTTTAATTGACGAGAAGGATAGGTCCTTGTGGAGCATTTCTGTTAAGTACACTAGAATATGAGGTAAGCTGGGCACCGTTGTGCCCATCCCCTGAGCCTGGCTCCAGGAACAGTATATTTTCCACTTTTCAGCATAGGATTTTCTAGTACTAGGCCTACTTGCCTCCAGAATGACATCCAGCACCTGCTTACTGAGGGATGCTAGAGGAGAGCTCAAGGAATTAGCCAGGCTGAAAGGTTCAGGGTTTGAAGCTGAGGGTGCAGAATCTGGCCCGCCTGCTGGGACAGCAGGTAAGGAGTCTGAGGCAGGTGCCATGGTTGTAGCAGTGTCACATTGCACAAGAGTGGGTACCAGTGCTGGCCTGGCCAGTCTACTGCAATCAGTATTGTCCTTGGCTTGTCCTGTTTGATCTTTAGTAAAACCTTCGAGAGGAGAGGCATAAACCGAGGTAAACGACAGGGCAACCACTTTCCAAGCTTGACTGTGGGGAGTTCTTGTGAAGAATTTGTTCAATTGGTAGTTCTGAGGGGAGGCAAACAGGTCTACCTTTGGAGTCCCCCATTTTTGTTCCTAAAGAGGTTGAATATTTTGGGTTTGTTTCCATTCGTGTGGGTCCATGAGATTTCTGCTTAAGTCGTCTGCCAGTGAATATAGTTTGCCTGGCAGGAATTGTGCTTGTAGGTGTACATGGCAGCTCAAGGCTGTGTTCCACAGAGCCATGGCTAGTCTGCAGAGAGGGTAGGAGTGGGTCCCCCCCTGCTTGTTTATGTACCACATAACTGTGGTGTTGTCTGTCTTTACCAATAGTTGTCCTGAAAGAGTACGGTCTTTGAAGGCTGTCAGAGTATTCTGTACAGCTAACACTTCTTTTTGATTGATATGCAGGTGCATATGTCTCGGGTTCCATTTGCCCTGAATGCACTGCCTTGCCATGTGAGCCCCCATGCATAGTCTGATGCATCTGTTGTTAGGGTTTGAGTGGCAGGGGGTAGAGTGAAATGGAGTCCCTTGTTGTGGTAGCAGGCCTCTGCCCACCAAAGGAACAGTGTCCTTAGACAAGGAATGATAGTAATCAATTCCAGGTCCTGAGAATGTTGACACCATAGGCTTTTTTAGCTACCATTGGAGTTTCCTCATATGCAGTGTTGCATATGGAATTAGCAGAATGCAAGAGGCCATGAACCCCAGAGCTTGCAGTATTTTCCTTGTAGATAGCTGGGTTTTTGTGGCCAATAGTTTAAAGTAGGTTGTCAAATAAATTTGTTTCTCTGGAGTGAGGAATGCCATCTGGGAAGTTGTGTTCAAGCTTGCTCCCAGGAATACAATCTGTTGGCAGGGTATTAGGTGAGATTTCTTTTCATTGATGGTGTACCCCAGTGAGGTTAGAAGTTTCTTTATGAATCCCAGGTGTTGTAATAGCAAGTCCTGGCTTTCTGCCTGAATCAGACAATCATCCAAGTATGGGTAAATTTGAATATTTCTCTGCCTGCAAAATGCAATGGCTGGAGACAGACACTTTGTGAACACCCTGGGTGCAGTAGATAATCCAAAGGCAAGTGCAGAGAACTGAAAGTGCATGGAGCCCGCCCTGAAACTTAGGTATTGTCTGCAGGATCCTCTTATTGGGATATGCAGGTAAGCTTCCTTTAAGTCTAGGGTTGTCAGCCAGGCATCCTTGGCTAGCATAGGAAGAAGCTGTTGAAGAGTTACCATTTTGAATTTTGGAACCACCAGAAACGTGTTGATAGTAGAGAGGTCCAAGATAGGACGCCAGGAGTAGTCTTTTCTGGGTGCCAGAAAAAGTCTTGAATAAAAACCTTGTCCCCTTTGTTCTGCTGGGACAGGTTGAATAGCCCTGATACTGAGAAGAGAGAGAACCTGCTGTTGGGCCTCTGCCCATTGATTTGGGGGGAGGTCTGGCCAACCATTTGGGGTTGGTAGTGTGTGGAAGTGGAATCGGTATCCTTGGGAAACCATGTTCAAAACCCATTTGTCCTGGGTAATGAGTTCCCAGTTTTTTGCAAGCAGGGCGAGCTTTCCTCCTAAGGGAGCAGGTAGTTGAGCAGGGCTTGGAAGGGTTAAGGTTAAGTCATTGTGCCATTTTTCTGTAGGGGGTGGCTTACTACTCCCTGCTTTGGAAGTGGGAGCCCCCCACTGCTTAGACCTGTGTGTAGCCTCAAACTGTAGTCTTGGTGGTCTACTGTTCCTGGGTTTGGACTGAGAAGGCCGGGAAGGGGCTGGAGAGGACCAGTTCTTTGAAGGCCAATGCCTACTGAATCTGGGAGGCTGTACTTGTAGGAAATCTTTAACAGTTTGCATAGATTTAGCTTTTTCCTCCATCCTTTTGAGGACTTCTGTTTTGTTGCCAAAAAGGTGGTCTTGGTTTAAGGGAGCATCCAGTAATTTAACTTTAACATGATCTGGCAAGTTTTGTTCCTTAAGCCAAGCATGCCTTCTATGTACAGACCCAGTGACAGCAGCCCTGCAAGATGCTTCTAAAGCATCAAAACCACATTGCAAAGTATGTTTACCAGCTTGTTCTGCAGAATGCATTACATCTTGCAAGTCTTTGTGTTCATCACAGTCAGGAATCAGCATCATTTTCTGTTTAAGTAGCCCCATAATAGGCTGCTGATACTTTAACATGTGAAACTGGCAATTTAAAGCCCTAATGGCCAAAGTGGCAGAAGTGTATACCTTCTTACACCATCTGTCTAAGGCTCTAGAATCTCTATCAGAAGGGGCAGGATTTTTGGCAGCAGTAGCCTTAATGCCTTTTAGTCCTTGGGAAATGGTTTCTGGATCCGCAGTAGGATTCTTGAGGAGTAGTACCTGTCAGGTTTTCTGGGAGCTGGAGGGAAAGTGTCTGGGATAAGGCTAGATTCCAAGAAAGCATCATCTACAATGTCCAGAACAGGAGGGATAGCTAAAGGCCGGTGTTGAGGCAGGAGCAAGAATTCCCCAAGTCTCTTTATGGACTCAGAATAGTCCTGGCTTTGCTAGCAGAAATGTTCCCTAAGGCTATGCAAGGTTTCACCAAAAGAAAAATCTTCTGGAGGGGCAGGAGAGGGAATGGAATCCTCTGCATCAGAATCCTCATAAGTAGATATGGGCAAATCCTGGTAATCAGAAGGAGCAGAGATAACAGATTCCTAATCAGAAGAATCAGAAAGAAAATCAGTTCTAGGTTTCTTAGAGGGGAAAGGCTGGCTTCCCCTAATTAAGGTAATGTTTTCAGCCATTTTAAGCATTTCAATAAAAATAACAAAAATAACGTATAATCCAAGTGGTAAACATTCCGTTGCAAAAGAACAAAAATAAAATTAGTAATAATAAAGTAACAGTATCACAGCGGAGTGACCAGGCAGGAAAAAAAACAGAATCTCTGAATTTTTCACACATGAAAAAAATATATATATATTTATTATAACAAATGGTAAGCGCTTTTGCTTGATTGCGAAAGCGCTTACCGTTTGTTATAATAAATATAACAGCCAGACCTCTCAACCGTTTCGAATTACTCGGTTTTTACCGAGTTTTGGGGTCCAAATGAAGGGGTGCCACGATTCCCGAGTGGCACCCCTTCAGTTCCGATTTATTTTACCTTTTTTAAACCTTTTTTAAAATTTTGCGCAGTCGGAGGTGACGTCATCACGTGCGCGATGACGTCACCACCGTCAGGCTACCAGCCAGTCGGAATTGAGCTCAAGGAGCTTGCATCATCATTTCCGGCTGGCTGGATTTGAATTACAAGCTGGCGGGATTCGGGAAGAAACGTTTTCTGTGCAGGCAGAAACTTTTTTGTGCCACTGTAGTATTTGCAAGCCGAACCCAGGATGGAAAGTATATGCAAGCAGCGCAGCCGAGAAGCATCAGGACAGGACGACCAAGAACAGGGGCAGAGAACACAACTGCAGTGCAGCAGACCAGCCAAGAAACATCAGGGAAGGCAAACCGACGACCGAGAACAGGAGTAGAATTTCAATCAGGGCAGGACGACCGAGCCGACTACTCAGGGTAAGATTGTGTGTGTTTGTGTGTGAAGTTAATGAAACTGTCTGGAGAGTACATATTAATTTTAGTGTGTGTGTGAGCACTTTCGCAAAACCCATGAGTCAAAATCTGGAAGTCATGTCATTGTTTCCAGATGACAAATTACTTCTCAGAGCCAGCATTCTGGAAATCAGTGTTCTAAGAAGTAGCAGACAATAGATGTTAATGGGTGTTAATAGAACATTTCACTTTACATTTTTCCCCTTAGAAGAATGTATTGCTCATTAACTTTCCTAACTGCAGCTTTAAAAATTAGATTTTTATGCATATTTTCTGGGTTCCTTTTCCCTCTTTGCTTAGCAGCTATCGGCCAATAGGTCTTGAGGCCATTTGTTTCCCCATTAGACAAGCCTCTCAGAAACGAGTGGGCAAAGGTGAGAGATCAGAGATGACTGGAGGGGTACATTATCTAGCAAGTCATGGAGGTTGTTTATCTCATCCACAGTGTGTCTTCCTTATCCACAAGTGTTATTACCTACATGTGGCTATGTGTAGCACATGCTGTTAAGTTAGTGTAGCTAATACTCTGAGTAACGGACGACAGCAAGAGGAGTTTGTATGTAGGGAGTGTGTTGGACAGGTTTGTTAGTGCATATCTTTCGGAGCACTGTTGATTCATTTTCATTAGGAAGCTCACAACATGATTATTAACTATTTCCTTGTATTTTTAGTGAGGTAGTATGAGAGAGTTCAGTATTTACCACAGATATGGTAAAACAATTCTTAAAGAATGTGTGCCAAATCCTGTCAATGTGGAAGAGCGGGAAACATGATTTTTTTTTTTGCCAAAAAATGAGGAATGTTCCTCATAGAGGCTGAAAGTGTGTGTGTGAAAATGTCCCCTTTATAATACACCTGGTGGCTAGATGTACTCAGGCTCAAACCCTGTACACTGGGTATAGGATAAAAGAGCCTAATGTCCCTAGCCACCACTTGTGAATTTTTGTTCTGTTCCCCATACAGTCTGTGATTTCAGGATGTTTGTGACAATTTGCTTAAGGTTGAATTTATTGATTAATGACAGGCATTTGAATTTCAGACTTCACATTCTTCAGAAAATAAATGGTAGCAATGTTCTGACTGTAGTGCACAGTCATGTGTTCAAAAGACTTGGCAGTGAAATGCATGGTCGTAACAAAGCATTTTATTCTAGCAACTTTAGCTAAATTATATGCAGTGTTTAAAACGTGTCCCTGGTTTTGGCCTTTTGCCCCAAAAAAAAACGTAAATTGAAAATGAGTGCAAGAAGCTGTGCAAGATGTCTATGCCTTATACTACTGTCATTCTATTTTTATATGTATATTTGTGTGTATGTAAGTAGACTTTTATGATGGAAATGTTCTGAATTGGGCAGTTTTGTCATTACTGTTTCATGCATTTCGTTTCATTGCCTGCTGAAAAATCTTCAAATTTAAAATATGCTCTGTCAAACAAGTATGCTGTATTATACAAGGAATATAATTAAGTCAGGAAGGTGTGTCAAAGAACACGTGTATGTTTCTTGTTTTGTGTGCAAGCAAGGGGCCATTGATTTGAAAACAACCCAAAGGTAATCTCAATCCACCACTGGCATGATGCATTTTATATGGATGTGATGTAGGTTTCAATGCTATTTTAATGAATGTGAGTTTTAAGGGCAGAGAAGTTTTAATGCCAAGTCTATTTTCATTGTGAGACAGTATTACTTTAACAGATGTCATTTGGTGTTTGTGCATTGTGCTGTAAAGTGTAAAAATAAAATACAAATCATTGTACAAGTAAATCAGTGTGCACACACTAATGTTTATGGTAAATGGGGCAAAATAGCCAGGTAATGGGACATAGGAATGGTCGCAGGGAGAACTCTGGTGCCATATTTTGGTTGTCTGTTCTTCATTTTGCAGGAAAGTTGGTATCCCACAATTCCATGGGAGTGGGCGGGGTTACATAATTATGTATGCACATTTTATGTTAAACAGCGGACAGATTTGTACCTATTTTTCATGGGCCTTGTCCAGATTTTTGATGTTCCAAGGTTGAGGGGTATGATAACAGCTGCAAAACCCACAAAGGTTCCTTACCAAGTGAATCCAGGATATAAACACATTGCCCTATATGGATCACCTTAAAGCCCTATCTCTACAGTCAGTCTCCTACAGGTTACTGAGAAGTGATCTACACCAGGCATACAAGGTATCCTCAGGTCCAGCTCTAGTGGACCTTTTGCACATCTGCATAATGAAAAGCATCAGAACTACTCGAGCCAAAGATTTTAAATCTTCAAGTGACATATATAAGACATGTTGGCAAGATGGATGTGTGTCTCAGAGGACCCCTATGATCTTTAGTAGGTTCCCCATCCATGTGAAGCAGAGTCCATCCCTAACCCTATTAAAGTGTAACCTTGATCAATGGATGGGAAATTGTAAATTCTCCTCAGGTCTGAGCCCCATTTTTCTGATAGACAGAGGCAGACAGAAATGCCCAAACTTGCATACCCCCCACATAACCTCTAGCAACTTCCCAAGTAATTTATCCCCTTCTAATAAATGCCCATGATACAAAGGGACACAAATGGGTGTGGGTTGCATGGCTAGGCTTATTGCAGGCCATGGTGGTTGCCAGCCTAGTATATACCTATGAACCTTTCTGTGCTATGAATAATAATAAAAGAATTGGTCTAATTCTGAATGAGGGTATACTCCTTAGTGATAGCTAAGATACTGTGGTAGTCCTGAATGACTGCCATCTTGCATAAAATTTTAATTTCTTACAAATCTCTACCCGATAATTACTGAAGACAGTTAAATTAGCTTTGTCAAGGGTTAAAAATAATAGCACTGTAGAACCCGACTCAATTTCAAGCTGTTTTATTCATACCTTTACAGACTGTTTGACACAACTGTTAACCTTGTTATTTAATATGGTTTTGCCCTTTTTAATTTTTCCAAAACTTTTGGATTTCTAATACCATGATGGGAATGGACCCCATTCCTAATATGCTGTTAGAGAACACAAATGTTTCTGATACTGGGAGATCAGCAAATATTATGCCAATACATAAGACTGGGTCCTATGAAATTAATAATAATTGCTCAATAAGTGTGACTTCAACTTTGAGCAAGTGCTTTAAGTGATGTCTATTATCTTTATTAAATAATCAGAGAAATGTGCTTGTACTAGTGGCACTGAATCGACACAGCTTCATGAGAAAATGCTCTGCATTTACCGATCTAGTATAATTCTTTGAAATTGTTAGTGAAGCATTATACAATGGGTATTAGTGTAGGAGTGCTTTATTTGCAGATTTATCAAAATTATTCAACAGTAATCCTTCTTGTAGTAATAAATTCTTTAATAAGGTAAAATATTGAGACATATAGTACTGAATGGTAAGGTGTTGGTTAAAACATTGATCCCAATCTGTTAAATTACAGGGTTACTATTCTAAATGGTCAGAGGTTACTGTTGGCGTTCCTCAGAGGTCTGCTTTGGATCCGATATTGCTTAACTATATATTTTTGCTTTTAACTCTTAGATGTCCAAATATGCAGACAATATTAAAATTGATGGATTTTCAACTTCTACATGTCATAATTAAGCAAAATATTCAAATATGTCCAACCTATGTGAATGGCTTAATTAATATGGTTGATATCCTAATCCAGCAAATGGAAAAATGTACTTTGGCACTTTTAGACCTGAACATAAAAACATGTGTGTGTTTATACAAGCCCCAATCTAACATTTAAGAAAAATGCATGTTCAGTTACGGTGAAGGATATGACTACCCTAAAACATTTTATTTCTACATCAGTGACACTCTTGGTAAAATTATATACAGCTTATGTAAGGTTCATAACTGAATATATTTTTTTTTAATTTTGTTAATATTCAAGAATAGATTTATTGGTTCTTGAAAGTGTACAAAAGAAGATCACAAAGAATAATGTAGTGCAAGGCTCTTTCACATCAAAAATGTCTGGATAAAACTTATTTTCTATAAGTTATTGCTAGTCACATGGTAGACTGTTTCCTATCCTGGAGATCTACGGAGCACATCCAATTGTCTTTCTGTAGAAGACGCAGAATAGACTGAAGCATAACTATCCAGAACTTGGAGTTCTTCACAAATTGATTTAGATTGCCGAGATCCAAAATGGACCATAGGTCCCCTGTTTTCTTTGGCAGTACAAAGAACCTTAATATTACCAAAGCATTTGGAAAAAGCCCATGAAACCTCTTGGTGTGATAAAATATGATAAACAGAGTTCTATGCTCAGGTCACGCCACAGCAGG
This sequence comes from Protopterus annectens, assembly GCF_019279795.1. Taxonomy (NCBI): domain Eukaryota; kingdom Metazoa; phylum Chordata; order Ceratodontiformes; family Protopteridae; genus Protopterus; species Protopterus annectens. Next base: position 279,968,112 of record NC_056748.1, read on the forward strand.
TACAAACATGAGTCTATCATTGTCCTTGCTGCTGTGAATGACCTGAGATGCACCTCCCTGAACTACATGAAAAGAGACATAGAGGAGCTCTCTGATCATGTAGCCCAGGCTAGTATGAGCTTTCCCAGGCCGGTATGACCCTGACCCTGAGTAGCATCTTGCCCTCACCAAGAATGATGCCACAGTATAAAGACAAAATGATCAATTTTAACAATTGGCTAAGCTATTGCTGTCATTCAAAGGGGATCCAGTGTCTGTCAGCCTGGGATTACATGCTCGACAAGCCACGTTGCTTCGCCATGGACGGCTTGCACCTGTCACCCTTAGGCTTTCAAATACTGGCTAAGGCTCTTGCCACCCCCATAGTGCCTTTTTTAGGCAAGGCTCAAAAGACAAACCCACCTCCATAGACAATACCAGAAACAAAAAACTAAGGCTAATGCTACTCAAATGCCAGAAGTCTAAACCTCAAGATGCACGTACCCAAGGCACTCCTCAGTATGGAGAAAATCGATATCTGTGCATTAACAGAAACCTGGTTCAAGGCTCCAGAGAGCACCCCAGCACTACCAGGATTCAACTCATACCATACTTTTCGGCCCCAGAACTCGGACCGAAACACTAAAGGCGGGGGAGTATCTATCTTCATCAAGGATACCAACATCTCCAAGTTAGTGGCACTGCACGAGGCATCAGAGACCATCCATGTGCAACTAACAGTGGGCAAAACTGCTTTTCAGTTTGTAGACTGCTACAGATCATCCACCTTGTCTCAGGACCTCCACTCGGCATTCCTGAGAACATTGGAGAATATGAAGGACTCACCAAACACCATGATATTGGGGGATTTCAACTACCCAAACACTGATTGGGAAAACTACTCAAGTCCCAACTATTTTGCCCAATGGTTCCTGGAGTTTATAAACTCAAACGCCATGGAACAACTGGTCACCACTCCCACAAGAGGGGACAACATATTGGACCTGGTCATCACCAAGATGGGGGATCAATGTTCTACACCAGAGGTAAACCTCTCGTTGGTAAGATCAGTCCACAACTAATCGCAATGCACATCCACATCCCAACCCCACCCCCAGCCAAGGAAACCACTGTGAAAAATTTCTCAAAAGCAAACTTCACACTTCTCAAGACCGAGGTGGAAAGCTTCAAAGCCCCCGGGCTAATGGAAAATGCTACCCAAACCACAGAATCCTTTACAAATGCATTCTATGAACACCTACAGGAATGCATGGATCGAGCCATCCCAAGGAAAACCAAGACTCACTCCTCCAAAAACAGGAGACCAGTCTGTTGGACCCCGGCCATTAATAAGCTATACAACAGAAGGAGGAAACTATTACATGATAGGGCAAAATCCCAAAAAGGGAATGCATCCCTGATCAGTATTAGCAAGAAACTTCGCTCCATCATAAAATCATCAAAGGCTAGCTTCGAAAGAAAAATTGCCAAAGACTCTAAAGATAACCACAAGGCTTTCTTTAGCTACATCAAGAATCTGGATTGCAACTCTCAGATCTGCTCTGAGTTGGTGCAAAATGGCACAAAATACACTGAACCCACTGACATTGCCAACATCCTGGCGGACAGGTTTAGTTCAAACTTTACCCCCCCTCCCCCCAAAAGGGCCTGTGTCTATCCCAGAAGAATGCAGTCTCCCAGACATCACAGACACACAGGTGAAAGCTGCCCTTTCCAAAGTAAAAAACACAGCATCAATGGGACCGGATGGTATCCCGGGCTGCGTCTTACACAAGCTCCAAAAAGAACTAAACCCTCACATAAATTCACTGTTCGAACTCAGCATTACTACAGGTTATGTAGCCAAAGAATGGAGTACAGCAACAGTTATCCAGCTCCATAAAGGTGGCGCCACAACGGATCCCGGGAACTATCGCCCCATAAGCCAGACTAGCCTGGTCTGCAAGGCTATGGAGCGCATCATCATGGATCTCATAAACAAAAACATTGGGAACTCCAGACTCTGGACCCTACCCAATTTGGCTTTGTTAAAGGCAGATCTTGCCTCTTAAATCTGGTTGACTTCTTTGAAACAGTTACCAAAGCCATAGATGAGGGGAAAGGTGGTCCACACAGCCTACCTGGACCTCGCAAAGGCCTTCGACACAATATCCCACTCTGGCATCATAAATAAGCTTACCAGCTTAAATATCAACCCATATGTCACAAGATGGGTTACAAACTGGCTCAGGGATAGAACTCACATGGTCAGAGTTGCAGGCACCATGTCCGACTCCAAACCGGTTTACAAGTGGCGTCCCACAGGGCTCAGTCCTGGGACCCCTCTTGTTCGGTATATACTTCTCTGAGGTACAGGCAAGCACGGGAGGACTGTGGCTGACCAAGTTCGCAGATGACTGCAAACTGGGAGCCATAATCGACTCTCCAGCTGACACAGGCATCCTCCAGAAGGGTCTTACAGAGATGGATACCTGGTGTCAGAACCATGGCCTCAAGCTAAATGCCAAAAAGTGCATAGTCATCCCCTATTTGGGAAAAATAAAGTGCCCACAAACTACCACATAGGAGGTAATCCACTAAGTACGGAAGATGTAATTAGGGATCTGGGGACCCAAGTAGACAGTAACCTCTCCTTTGATAATCACATTGCCAAAGTGCTTAGAAAAACCTTCTACACAGCTCACCTAATCACAAAAGGGTTCACATTTAGATCAAGAGAGGTCATTGTGCCCCTCTACTCATCGCTCATCAGGCCCATAATTGAATACAATGCCCCATTTGGGATGTACCTTACCCGACACCTGCAACAGCTGGAGAGACTGCAAAAGTACCTCACCAAGAAGATTGTGGGCCTCAAACAGATGCCCTATGCAGCTCGACTAAAGAAACTCCAGCTCTACTCAGTTGCTTACCGCCTACTCAGAGGCGATCTCTGCCTGACGTACAAGGCCATGTCTAACCCAGAATTGATGGACATGATCCACCTCAAAAAAAAAACAAATCCATTAGAGCTACACGCTCCAGGGATTTAAACCTTAGCACAACAATAAATAGGACATGCTAGAGGGATAGATTCATATCCCAGAGGCTTCCCTTGCTCTGGAACAGAATCCCAGTCCATGTTAAGCAGAGCCCCTCACTGACCCTCTTCAAGAGGAATCTTGATGAGTGGATGGGAAATCGTAAATTTACTCCTGGGATCACTTCTAGTGCCCTGCTGGACAGAGGCCCAGGAATCTGATCTAAAACGGAGGCGAAAGCCAACACATTCTGGCTAAGCTTATAAATGCCTTAGGGCAGCATAGCCTAGTACCTACCTATGAACCTGTAAGTACTTCCAGTTCATTTACACAAGTTTTCCGATGCAGGAGAAACATAAGAGATCAGCTAAAACTCACATGGATGGAAAGAATATAAACAAACTGTACAGAAGGCAGCCCTCCAGAAAACTGAAATGTAGATTGAAGTGAGGTAACAGAACTAACTACTGTGCTCCTCATGCTGAATATTCTATAAAGCTTTAGGTTTTTTGTCAATAACTGTGTAAAATGACCTGTTCCAGAGTGTGGAAGACTGAATGACTGAAAATCTGGTTTTACATATAATAAGTCTGAGACTGCCATTACTTGGAACATTCCCTTTTCTCTGAGGTTTGGTAATTTCAGAGTTTGTTATATATAAATGTAGGGTATATGAAGAGGGGGGCTTGCTTCAACTTCAGAAACCTACTTTAAAAGAGAAAAGCCTTGTTCAATATTCACTTTTCTCCTGTATTATCATTTTTTTTTCATCTTGGTCCTCTGCAATTCAACATGGAGCTTTTTTCTGTCTTCTAATACAGTCATTTAGTCTTTTTCTGCTTCTATTTGACTTGTGAAGTTTACAGACAGTCGAAAAGCTGTAACATGAGACAACTTTTAAAAATAGGAAACATGTATGACAAATTACCATTTCATATCCCTGTTGGCTTCTCTGACCAGTTATTGGAGAAAGATATTCTGGTCCAGTTTTATTTGACCTGAATGACATGGGTCTCGTACAAATCCTGGCACCAGTTCTGCCTGTTTTATCATGCATTTCACATTTTGTTCAGGACATGAAAGGCCTTCTAGTACTCCTATACCTTGACACATCCACAGCCAATTACAACCATCAGATATGATTATACGCTGAATACACTGGCCAGGCTTGGATTCTTCATTAGTTTGGCAAGATGTACAAACATTCCGAGTTGAATATACATAACTATACACAGATGAAAAGGTTACATCTCAAACCATAACAGCTAAAATGTCTCTCTCAAGATTCCAATTGGATTCCGAACTTTTCTTCCATGAAATAAATCCATTTTAAGTTGTGCAGAAACTTTGACATTTGCTGTTGGTGCTGCTACATCATCTTTTGGTACCGGGCACACGTCCATCTATTGAAACTAAAATTTGAGTGACTCTTCAATAAATTCAGAATGAACTTAATTATAAAGTGCTGAGAATTTTTTTTTTTTACCTTACGTTAGCAGTAGTACAGAGTGGCAAAATACAGGGAGTTCGACCAGCTTTAGCACATAACTAATCTGGGAAAGTTATTCCTGAATATGAGGGATGTAACATAAAAAGAAGTTATGTATCTACCATAACGTTCCATGTTAGTTGTCTTCTTCTCGCCTTCTTTCTTGTTGGTTGGGTTCGGAGCCGATCCTCAGCTCTGACTCAGCCATCTTCAAAAGCTTGAAAGCTGCTTACTGGCTCGAGGCTCCCCTATATCCCATGATGCCTGGCGCTATATACCCAAATCTCGTTTGGTAAGTCTAACTGCAGACATAATAATAAATGAATGCTATCCTAGAATGCATAATTCCTACTGGGGAGACTACTAAGCAGAAGGAAATAGCCAGAGAAGACTCAGCCAGTGCAAAAACAAGAGGAACTCTTCTCGGTCCACTAGGATAGGGGGAATGGAGGGTGGGACGCAAGAAAGAAGGCGAGAAGAAGACAACTGACATGGAACGTTATGGTAGGTACATAACTTCTTTATGTTAAGTTGTCTATCTCGCCTTCATTCTTGCTGGTTGGGACAGCGTCCCTAGCACCTAATATCCTGGGTGGCTCATCGCAATAGACTCTTCAGAAGAGTGGAATCAAAATCAGCTCTGCTCCTGGAAACCAAATCCAACTTGTAATGCAAAATGAAAGTATGTGGGTTGGCCCATGTAGCCGCAGCACAAATAGATACCAAGGGCAACCTAGCCTGAAAAGCCACCGAAGTGGCTAAAGCTCTGGTGGAGTGACCCTTTGGTTTGACCAGTAATTCTTTATTCCTGAGTTGGTATATGAACGTGATAATAGAAGACAACCACCTGGATAAGGTCACCATGGAGACAGGAAGCCTCTGTTTACCTACTGCACAAGACAGGAACAGTTGATCTGATTTTCTAATGTCTTTGGTTCTATGTAAATAAAAGCATAGTTGCCTGTGAACATCTAACTGATGCAACTTATACTCTGCCCTGTTGGAGTGGTTAGGGAAAAACACAGGAAGGTCTATGGACTGATTCAAGTTACTCTCTGAAGAGACCTTAGGAAGGAAGGAAGGATTAGTCCTCAGAGCAACCCTGTCATTGTGGAACACGAGGTATGGAGGTCGGCTAGAAAGAGCCTGTAGTTCCGAAACTCTTCTGGCTGAAGTAATAGCTACCAGAAAAAGGGTTTTCCAAGATAAAAACTTCAGTGAACAAGAAGCTGCAGGTTCAAAAGGGGGCAAAATTAGCGAAGCTAAAATCAAATTTAGATCCCACGGTGGTGGAGGATCTCTCACTGGGGGCCTGAGCAGAGTGGTTCCTTTGAGAAAGGCTTTACAGAGCTTATGGGACATGATATTGTTTTCCGACAGGCCAATGTGAAAATTTGAAATTGCCGCTAACTGAACTCTAATTGTAGCGGGAGCGGACCCAGCATGAAAGAGCTCCGCAAGAAATTCCAAAATGGAGTGTACGGGGGCTGAAAAGGGGTCAATACTTTTTGCCTCTGCCCAGGAAGAAAAATGTTTCCACTTACTAGCGTAAGTTTTTCTGGTCATAGACTTGTGTGACAACAAAAGGATTTCACGCACAGAGGGGAAGATATCTGGGAGCCTGGCTAAGGTTGGAAGTGGAGCAGCCACGCTGTGAGCTGGAGAGAGTGCAGGGATTGGTGCAGCCCGCCCGATTGATGAATCAGGAGGTCTGGAACTAGGTCCAGAGTCCAAGGCTGTTCAAGAAGACAGCGATGCAGGAACGGAAACCATATTTGTCGAGGCCAGTAAGGGGCAATGAGGATCATTTTGCAACCCAAAACAGTAGCCTTCTGAATTAGCTTCGGTATGAGGGGGAAAGGAGGGAATGCATAAAGAAGTCCCTGGGGCCAATCGTGAACTAGAGCGTATCTGGGGGAATGCCCGGGAAGTGGAAGGAGTGAGAAGAAATTGCTGCACTTGCTGTTGAAGGGAGTTGCAAAAAGGTCGCAGCAAGGTTGGCCCCATCTGCGGAAGATTTGGTCCACAATTACCTGGTTCAGAGACCACTGTGAGGTATGAGAATTGCTCTGCTCAGTCTGTCTGCTATGATGTTGGACCTCCCAGGGATGTGCGTTGCAATCAGAAACCGTTGGGAAGAGATCGCCCACTGCCAGAGTCTGAGCGCTTCTCGACATAGGGGGTAGGACCTGGTTCCGCCCTGCTTGTTGATGTTCCACACTACGGACATATATTGTCCGTTTGAACTGCAATGGTCCCAGTAGGTAGAGAGTCCTGAAGAGCCTGCAACGCTACAAGCACGGCCCTCATCTCCAAGACATTTATGTGCAGATGATACTTGTGAGGTTGCCAGGTGCCTTGGACTGTTCTGCCCTGATAATGCCCCCCCCCCCACCCAATCAGGGAGGCATCCATGGTCACTGTAGCCACTGGAGGGGGGAGAACAAATGGTCTGCCGTGGAGCACTGATGTGGAGACCATCCACCACGCAAGATGCTTCTTGCATGCCTGAGTGATCATAATCATGTAAGACATGGGAAGTTGCTGAAAGGACCATTGGGCGAAAAGAAGCCACTGGAGGATCCTCATGTGAAAACGAGCTAGAGGGACAAGTACGATCGCTGCTGCCATGAGACCTAGAGTTTGAAGGACAAACCTGGCTTGAATCCTTTTGCATGCTAATAAAACCATGACATGCTGATGAATCACTAACACCCTGTCTGGTGGGAGGCACGCTAACATGTCTTTGGTATTTAAATTTGCACCTATAAAGGTGATAAATTGACGGGGCGACAATGCAGACTTTTCGAAATTTATTGTGATACCTAGCCTGGAGCAAGTGTGGATGGTGCAGTCTCTGGCTCGCACAAGGTGATGTCTGGTGGTAGCAGTGAGGAGCCAGTCGTCGAGATATGGAAACACCTGGAATCCTTGCTGTCTCAGGTGAGCGGTAACTACTGCCATACATTTGGTAAACACCCTGGGGACTGTGGTGAGACCAAAGGGCAGAGCTCTGAACTGATAATGGCTGTCTCCCAGCCGGAAGCGAAGGAATCTTCGGGAGCGTCTGTCCATTTTGATGTGGTAGTACGCATCATGAAGATCTATGGAGTACATCCAATTGTCCTGACCCAGAAAGGGTAAAATGGACTGAAGCGTGACCATATGGAACTTTGTTCTTTGTACAGACTTGTTTAGTCTGCTGAGATCCAAAATAGGTCTCCAGTCCCCTGTCTTTTTTGGTACCAAAAAGAACCTTCAGTAAATTCCGGATCCTTGTTGGTCTGCTGGGACTTGCTGGAAGGCCCTTTTTCTTAGCAGTTTTGAGACCTCTTGTACTGCTTGGTCCCTTAGATTGGGTGGAACATCTGGAAGGGACTTGTTTGACCTTAAGGGGGTGCGAACGAAGAGAATTCTGTAGCCTCCGGATATGATGGACTGTACCCATTTGTCTTGAGTTATGTCTTGCCAGGCTCTTGGGTACAGCAATAATCGTCCCCCGAATGTCTCCAGAGGTGAGCAGCCTTGGCAACCCTTCAGGGATGCTGGAAGGGCTTGTCAGAGAAAGATTCTCTGCTGCCCTGGTTTTGCAGACCCCCTCTGCCATGAGGGTGGCGTCTGTTATTGTTCCCTCCTCTGCCCCTGGAGGGGAACTCACCACGTGTGTCCGGCAAGGCTCCTTGGGATTTCTGGAACCACATCTTCCCACTCTTCTGACCCTTAGGATATGGTCTGGAGTGAGTGGAAAAATGGACTCCTACAGCAGAGAGAGTCTTGCCTTCCTGCTCACACCTGGTAAGGGTATCTTTCACCTGTGATCCGAAGAGAGAGGAACCATCAAACGGGGTGTTGGTGAAAGACGCTCTGAAAGGTTCCGCAAAGTTACATAGCCGCATTCAAGCGTGCCTCCTTAGGGCCAGCCTGTGCCTGCGGCTCTACTCGCACCATTGGCTGCATACGAAATGAACTGCATGGAGGAGTTTACCACTGAATTAAGAGTCGCTAGCTGGGAGGCTGCCTTAGCCTGGGCCCCCTCAGCTGATGGATCTTAGAAGGTATCTCCAAGCTCTTTCAGGAGATCCCTCTGAAGATGGGTAAAGTGGCACAGGTAATTCAGGGACTGCATGGAAAAGGTCGCTGAAGAGAACATCCGCTTCCCATATCTGTCCATTGTCCTGGACTCCTTGTTAGGGGGATGGACAGATGAAGTTTCAGCCAACTCCTTCTTTGTGGCCGCTGCTGCCACCATGGCATCAACGGGGACACCCTTGGTCAAGAACTGTTTGTCCTGCGGGGCAGTAATGAACTTGGCAGGTCTTCTAGGGGTCGGTTCCACTGTGTCTGGAGCCATTCACACCTTTCGAGCCACCACAGACATCAGTGGGTCAAAAGGCAGAGACCCAAAGGAGGTGGAAGGTTGGGATCCAAACGCATCCAGGAATACCGACTCATCCTCAGAAGGGCTTAGAGTAGTCCAGTTTCCCCTCTGCCTAAGCATCTTAAGGATGTCTGAGAAGGAGACATCTTCAGAGGGGGATCCTGGGGACCCTTCCGACTCCTCTAAGTCAGTATCCGATGTGACAGACTCAGGGGAGTCAACATGCTTCCTGTTGCATTTTCTCTTGCGAGGTGGCTCCTCTGAAAGATCAGGGGAGGCCTCGGAAGAGGAGGATACACCCAATGGGGTGTCCTGGAGTGCTGGATCCCCACACTTGGGGTCTGGAAGAGGGGCAGTGGCTGACGCAGGCACCCTAGGGGGAGGAGCCGATGGGGTCGATCGTGGGACTGACTCAGGGGCCAGTACACTCCTCATCACCTCAAAGGCGTCCCTGCCCGGACGCAGAGAAGGCTCAGGCTCCGAAGAAACCAGAAGCCCTCCCCGCATGGAGAGAGATGGCTCCGAGGCAGATGTGGGAGCTGAGCTCACCTGCGCTGAAGCACCGAGAGGGAGAGCGGGGTCCGATGCCACTCACCCCCTCGGAGCCAACGAGGGAGTCTCGGCACCCAGATCCCTCCAGGGAAGGTACCATGGAAGGGATCGGAGCCGATGACGGAACCTAAGGAAAGGGTATCGGTGCCGATGGTTCCATGACTCGAATCCCAACGAACTCCGGCTCCGAGCTCATAGGAAGAGTCGGAGGAGGAATATCTACAGCTGTGGACGGAGCTGACTCCTGATGAGGAGGGCTGGACAACATTTTGGCTAGGGCCTGCGATTTTAAGAGCCTACTGACCACTCTTTCCATGTCATGGTCCTAATTTGAGGGGACCCACTCTTGGGATAAAGCACTTAGGAGCTGCCTCTATATATCAGTAGTGGAGGGGGCAGTCCTGAGGTAATTTTTTTTTATCACCCATCTATAGATCCAAGTTGCACTTGAATATGGGACAGGGATGAGCTTTGTTTTACATGGATGGTGCATCTGTTCCAGAGCAGTATTATCCCCTTGTGAGAGATACCTGTTCCTCCAAACCATTCTGTTGATGCTGTAAAAGACATTTAGCTGTCTGAATTAAGTATTTCTGATGCCATCTGACTTGCTAACATGCAGTAGGTCAATCAGTATTGAGTTGGAGGATGCCTTCTATGCCAGACGCAGGTCACTTCTTAGCAGTATGCAGCATACAGAGTACAGTGACAGGGCACTGATACAGTCCATGTAGGACATATTGCTTAGGCATTTTATCCTTTTAGTAAGGTGTTTCTGGGGGCATTCTAGTTGTGGAAAGATACATGCAAAAGTGGGAATTATACTCAATGACTGGCCTTATAAGAACTGAGTAAAGGGGACAATGGCCTCTCTACATCTAGAGGTATTCCTTTTGTTTTTAAGTTTTACAATGCAGAAGGCCTTTCATATGACAGTGGTCAAAAGTAAGTTCACTGTCCACACAAGTTTCTAAATTCTGAACAAATGGGTCAACTCTTAGACGTGTGACGCCGATATGGTAGTTCCCTGTACTTCTCAAAAAGATACGGTAATGCATGTTTTGGCATTTAATTTCAGTCCATGTTTCTGGCACCAGTTATTTGTTGTCTGGGACAAACCTTCCTGCAAGATGGTTGAATCATTTGGGGATTCAGCGACTGCTGATAGCTTATAGTTTTCTTCAGACTTAAGACACCAAAGCCCTTTGGCTACTGACTTTCACTTCAGAGAAGTAAATGTCAAACAGGACAGGTCCCAGCATAGAACCATGGGGAACTCCACTGATGACTAGTCTTTTTGTGGAGGCAACATCCCCTATTTTGCTCTACTGCAACCTGTCTGAGAGACATTTGGCAATTAAGTGGTTGATGCCACAGTTTGTTCCCAGGCTATTTACCTTTTCTGTTTATGACTAAATGGTGGACTGTGTCAAAAACTTTGGCCAGGTTGAGGTATGCAGTGTATACTGCTTTACTTTCATCCAGTGTTTTGGTGACCTTTTCAAGGGAGTCCAACAGGTTGACTAAGCATGACCTGCCCTTCTCAAATTCAAAAAGACGGGTACAGTGTTTGGAGGTTCGCTATATCCATTTTGATTAAATCCATGTGACGTTTTTTCATCGCCTTGCATGACAGACTGGTCAGGCCTATGGATCTGTAAATGCCTGGATCTGTGGAAGGTCCTTCCTTATGCAGAGGAATGACTGTAACTATTCAACTTGGTACAAAACCTGTATGGTGGCCAAGGTTAAACAATGTTGTTGGGTGGTGGCTAAATTGTGCTCCATGCTACTTAATTTGCATCCAGGGATATTGTCCAGACCATCAATGCAGTACTTTTAGCTTTTGATAGTGCTATTAGTACTTGGCCTTGCGTGACAGCAGGACGCGAGTCGGTTTCTGGTATATCTTATGAGACAGATGGAGGGGACAAACGGGTAAAGTTTAAGTTGAATTTATAGGCCAGTAGATTTGCTACATCTTCAGCCTCAGTGTACGCAATATTGTTCACAATCAGCTGAGCACATTGCTGTATCATGGTTGCTTGATTACAAACATAACTAAACAAGGCCCTGCAATGGTCTTGGGTGGCTATTTTAGCCTCAAACTTGGATTTGATGGATTTTATTAAGCTCTTGAGTTGTTTATTTCAATGACCAGGGCTTTATTATTTTGGGAATTACTCATATTACTTTTGATAAAAATTTTCTTCCTTTTACTGTAAAGCTTGTTGACATTATGGATCCCCAGTAGAGTTTTTTTTTCTGGAGTTTGCCTTATGCTTGTTCCTGCAGGGTACAACCACATATATACATCTGTTTACATGCTGGTATAGTGTGTGGTGTATGCTTTTCACATAGTCTGTGAAGATAACTGGGTTTGGTGGGGATTTGAAACTTGCCAATGTATCACTTAGGAGTAGGTAGCTTGTTTTAGTGAAAGTTCTAAAGGTACCCTGGGTGACAAGGGTCTTTGCTTTGTGGTAAGACCTACCAAATGATGAAGATATGAAAAGGAAGATGCAAGAAGCCTCCATATCAGATCCATAATGTTGCTTCCCCTAGTGGGTACTCAGACCAATTGTTCCAGGGCATCTGTATTGACAAAGTCCAATAATCTGTGCTTGTGAACAAAGGGAGGTGTAGATTTCCCAGTCTATAGTTGGCTGGTTTAGATCAAGTAAAATGGTGTTGGGTTTAATACTGAGTGACTCCATTTCCTGTGAGTTAAGCTTTGTGGCATTTTTGGGTCATAGAGGGAGTTCTACAGCTAGCTAATGTATGGTACAGGACCTTTTTGATGATTATCTGGACATGAAGAAGCTCTAGTGTATCATGCTGCTTTACCAGTCTTGATACGAGTCTCTTCTAGATGAAGACAAACACTGCCACCTTTTGTCCTTTTCTAAGCAGCAGCAGGTCTAAATGTGTAGAAGGCATTATAGCCCTGCACTGCCAGGGTGCTCTCTATGGCTTTAAATCATGTCTCAGTAACGACACAAACTTCTGTATTCTCCAGGGTGAGGAGAGCTTGCAGGAAGTGGAGCTTTTTGTTTGCACTCCTAACACTGAGTAGTGTCTCCTTTAGATTTTGGGTTTGTTAGATGGTTTATCAAGTTGGAAATGCCTAAAAAAGGCAATATGGGGATGGACAAATTTTTAGCTAATATTTGAAAGCCTGGAGTAAAAAAAGAGCAGTTCATCCCAGTCAAAGTGGTGTGGTATGTGAACCACATCCTGCCAGGTTGACAAATAACCAACTTTAAATGAAAATGAAACCAATCATTAAAATCTATTACCTCTTGTATGTATTGTGGCATCATCCTTGAAGATGGGAGAATGCTGCTCAGTACTAGGCTCATACCTGCCTGGGAGCTCTAACATGTCTCTTCATACAGTCCAGGGAGGTGCATCACAGGTCATCTACACTCACAAAGGCTATGAGTGAGTCATACTGGTACTTGTAGTTTAACAACTTGAGTGCGTTTGTCATCTGGCAGATCCTGGTCCCTGATCGGCAATTCACTGTAACCCTCTCCTAGCTCAGCCTGCAGAGTGGGACATCAGTGCCCCCTCACAGTCGCCTCCTATGGCCAGAATGCTGGATTGTGTGGTGGTCTTCCTTACTGTCTTACATGTTGAGACACTATGAATTGAGGCTGAATCTGTCATGATGGGTGTTGCCTTGCAGTGCGTTTTGGAGGATGCTAAGGGAACTTATTGTAATTACAGCATCTTGTAGCTTTCAGGTGTGGGTTTGGGTAGATTATTTTTAAGAGCTTCTGCATATGTGGGCCTATATGCTTGTTCTGTAGTGTGTGTAGCAGGTACTATATTCTGTTGTGTTGTGTGCTTCTGATAACTTGTTTGGTATTTGCAGTAGCTGTAGGTAAAAGCTTTGCCTCCAGAAACAGTGAATAAGTGCATCTCTCACATACTGTATCATACTGTTTGGGAATTTTATGTCTGTTAGAAAACATGAGACATTTTCTACATGTCAGCTGGTTATAGAGACAGCAGGAAAGTGCAAATCCGTGGTTTCAGCTGCTGGTTATTCCCTGCTAGTTTTCCCCACCAACCCCATTCACCCTCCCCTTTGTTGATCTGCCTTTTAAACCTGGTGATTTTAAGCTGCCCACCACTACTGTAAATTGAGCTTAATAAGCTCCTCCCCTTCTACACTGCTAATAACAAAAAAGCAAGCAGGCTGTAAGTACTCCAAACCACACTATTTATTGTGAGTGCTTTCGTCAGAGACAATGCTCCAACTTCATCAGACCCAGCGTCTAATGAAGTTGGAGCACTGTCTCCAACAAAAGCAATCACAATAAATAGTGTGGTTTGGAGTACTTACAGCCTGTTTGCTTTTATGTTATTTTACCAGTTTGTTCTTTTTTGGAGTTCTTACACTGCTGTCAATATCTTGATTTATTTGCCTTTCCTTGTGCTTATATTGAAAAAGTATATTTTACCTCACTGTCTGTTCTTCTGATTTACTTGCTCAGCATTCATTATGTAGCTAGGTGCTGGATAAAATAGTGCACTTTTACATTCTAGCAAGCACTTGTCTTTACATCACGTGGTCAGTGGACTGGCAGGTAGCCTGGTCTGTTAAAGCTGGGGAAACTCTTGAGATTTCTGCATGTGGTTTTATTGACTGCAAGGTTTATTAATCAGCTTAACTTGCTTTTAGTGCCTTTATAAATTCTGTACAACTGAGTGGCTCTTGGCTAATTTATACAAAGTGAAGTACTTTTACTCAATAATCACACTTTTATAACCTGTTTAAAGTACACTCCTGTATCCATATCTATGTTTGTATTAGCATTTTGTATTTTTTGTTTGCGGCTGTATTTCACTTCTGACACTCTTTTACTGTGCTTTTACGTTAGGAGGACTGAGATTATTCACCTAGTGGAAGTAGGTGTTTACCTGGTCTATCTGAAATGGGAAGGACAGAAAAGTGCTTCAAGTATTTTTTTTAGTATTCTTTAAGTAAACAACAGCACTGTATTATATTGTATTATATTGCATCTGTAAATTGTAGAACTGTTGTAGGTAGTCTGGGTGATTTTGTTACATCTGGGCTATAAACCACTTGCTATTCAACATTAAGTTGTTTTTCTGCACCCCTGTTGCAGAAGTATGCTGATCTAACCTGTCTGAGTTGGGGATTGCTGGTGGAAGGCTTACTGTGTGCTTTCCAGATAAGCAGTTAGCTTAACAGTTGTTTTTCCTTGCTCAAATTTAAGCCTTGTATTTGCAAGGTGCTGCTCTTCACGCAGCAATGGTTAGCAGTGCCCTGTATACATGCAAAAGCCTAGAAGCTCAGTTTTTCCCTAAAAAGATGTCAGTGAAAACCTTCCAAGCTCTTCTGCTATTCTAGGAGCAACTCAGCTGTGCACTGAGCAGTGCTGCCATATTGAGCAACCTTAGCCTACACAAAGTATAGGGCCCTCTTGTAGTCTTGGCCCTACCAGCAGTAGTCCTGTCAAATTAACCCATTCCCTTCCCTAATAAAACATACAGTAAGGGCCTGCTATCTTGGATGGGCATCATCTTTCTTGCCAGCCTGATAGACACAGGCATCCTGAGATAATGTAGCAATTCTAAAAACACAGCTAGGTGAGGACACACCACGACTATAAGAAGCTGATCATTTATTGAAGTAAAATATAACAAAACAAAAACAACGCGTTCCCAGTAAGCGCTTTCACATTCCACATGAATGCTTCATCAGACTGTTAAAAGAACACTGAATTAATCACCCATTAAATATCTTGTCTCTATCATTGTGCAACCAATTATGTATTGTTCTCATGAATAATGTATCCAAATGACATCATATGGTCTTGTGATGGTACTATTCCTTAAATTCAGCAATGATTCATGTGACTATTATCTAAAAACATTTCTAAGTTTATAAAACTTACTAAAACATATGCTTATCTAGTATACATCTCATATAAAGATGTAAAATGCATCTATGTATATCTAGAAAACTGCATTATGTATAATATAACACATCTACATAAAAAAACATAATATAAATAGAAGTATAAATAAAAACAACATATAAAGGAATTAGTATGTCTGTTTGTGTCTTTCAGCTTTTCCCAGTTAGGGGTCGCCACAGCGGAACTCCGGTCCACTAATGATTGGTAGTTGATTTTTACATGCCGAGTTACCAGCCCTGACGCACAACCTTCAACGAAGGTACGCCCATTCACGCATGTCTCCACGCAGAAGACGCTCTAGCTGAGAATCGAACCGGACAGCGTCTTACTGTGAGGCGACAACGCTACCGCAGCACCACCACAAGGAATTAGTATAAGAATCAATATACAAAATCTAATGACACTTCTTGAACTATACATCTCTAAGATCAAGAAATGACTATAATAAAGTGCATAGTGCTTTGAGGTGACTACGGGATTCTAGCTAAAACCATATATCTGCCTATAAAATTAAGCAGGTATAATAATAATACCATATGCTATCATATTATGACGTACAATGAATTTTGTTAAAAACATACTAAAAATGTGTTTAATAATGTAGTAAGAAATCTATGGTGTAGCTCATGAAGCTAAACCTCATTGCATCATGGTGACCTATACCTATGCAAAAACTAAATAGACCTACATAAAGTACAGTTTTGTACCTACCATAAATGTAGATGTTCAAGTGCATACACAGCTGCAGTCATTACACTAGGGTTATCCTGCCGTCAGGCGGTTCCCCAGTCGGCCTGAGTTCCAAAGTCTTGGTCCGGCATCGGTTGCTGTCGCCTCCTCCCTGACGTCAGTGCGACAGGCGTATATAAGATGCAGCCGACGCCATTTTCTTCAGTTTTTCTTGCCCCAGATGTCAGGTACCTCTAAATAGGTAGGCAATTCAAATTGCTACTAAAACATACATAAGAAAAGCAAACAACAACTTACAGCTACCAGCAAATACTCCCCATAGGTAGTAAAGGGTAGAAAACATAGGTACGTACCAGCCAGTAAGAGGGGAAGGAGGGAGGGTAACCTGGACTGCAGAAGTGTATACACTCGAACATCTACATTTATGGTAGGTACAAAACTGTACTATGTTCATCGTGTTACACTGCTACAGTCATTACACTTGGGTAGAATCCCAAAGCTGAGGTAGGGTGGCTGGTTCTATAAGGCATTAGGGGTGGCTATAAGGCCCTGCAGCACTGCAGTGGCGAAGCCAGCTCTGGATTTAGAGTATAGAGGCAGATGGTAATGCTTGGTGAAGGTATGTACAGAACTCCAAGTTGCTGCTTCCAAAATATCCTTGGTAGTTACTCCTCTGAGGTAGGCAGTTGAAGTGGCTGTTGCCCTGGTGGAGTGAGATCTAATGCTGTTAGGTACAGGTTTTCCATGGTATGTATAGCAGAAACGTATACAATGTCCTATCCATTTTGAAATAGTCTGTTTTGAAATGACTTTTCCCTGTGCTCCTGCAGCATATGCTACCAATAATTGCTCAGATTTTCTGAAAGCTTTGGTTTTGTGCAAGTAGAAGCATAACTGCCTGTGAATGTCCAAAGAATGCAGTAGTCTCTCCCCTTTATTCTGTGGTTTAGGATAAAACGTTGGCAGGTGAATAGTTTGGTTTAGAGCCACACTGAATACCACCTTTGGCATAAACGTAGGGTTAGTTCTTAAAGACACCCTGTCCTGGTGGAAAATGAGGAAAGGTTCCACTGCCATTAGTGCCTGTAATTCTGAAACCCTTCGTGCTGATGTTATTGCCAGGAGCAGAGCAGTTTTCCAAGAGATATATTTTAATTCTGCTGTGTTAGCTGGCTCAAAAGGAGGTAAAGTTAATTTTTCCAAAACAAAGTTGAAGTCCCAAGTTGGAGTAGGTGCTCTACGGGGCAGTCTTATGTTTTTAGCCCCTCTGAGGTACTGTTTTAACAGAGGATTAGAGAAAATTGGTAGATCCGTGTTGTAATGAGCAGAGATGGCAGAGGAGTGGATCTTGATGGATGAGAAGGAGAGGCCTTTGTCCAGCATCTCAGTTAAGTATTGTAGTATCTGAGGAATGTTTGGGACAAGAGGGTCAAGGCTGTGAGCTTGGTTCCAGGCACAGAATCTCTTCCATTTATCTGAATAGGCTTTCCTGGTACTAGGCCTTCTGGCCTCCAGAATGACATCCATAACAGCTTTGGAGAGAGGCATTGCTTGCTTGACTAAGGAATCTTCCATGCAGCTAGGTTTAAGGTCTTTAGCTGGCTGTGTAGTATTTGATTGTTGTGCTGAGTCAGCAGATGTGGGATTTGACGCAAAATCCAGGGTGGTTCTTGTGCTAAGCTCTTTAAGATTGGGTACCACTGCTGGCGTGGCCAGTCTGGTGCAATCAGGATCATCTTTGGCACTTCTTGCCTGGCTTTTATGAGTACCTTTGGCAGGAGAGGTAGTGGTGGGAAAGCGTATACTTGTAGGTTCTCCCAGCTGAATGAGAAGGCATCCACTTTCCATGCTTGTGGATGGTAACTCCTTGTGCAGAATTTTTGTAGCTGGCAGTTCATTGGGGATGCAAACAGATCTATGCCCGGGCTCCACCATTTCTGTGTCATCATTCTGAATATTTGTGGATTCAATTCCCATTCGTGGGGATCCATGATGTTTCTGCTTAAGTCGTCTGCCAGTGTGTTTTTCTCTCCTGGCAGGAATTGCGCTTGCAGATGAACTTGATAGTTTATAGCAGTGTTCCACAAGGTCATGGCTTGTCTGCAGAGGGGGTAGGAGTGAGTGCCCCCTTGCTTGTTTATGTATCACATAACTGTGGTATTGTCTGTCTTTAGTAGTAGTTGTCCTGGATGCAGCAGGTCCTTGAAAGCTATAAGGGCATTTTGTACAGCTAGCATCTCTTTTTGATTGATGTGAAGATGCCTTTGTTCTGTGGGCCACATGCCCTGAATACATTTGCCTGCCATGTGTGCTCCCCAGGTGTAATCCGATGCATCTGTTGTCAGTGTTTGGCTGGCTGTGGGTTGTGTAAAAGGCTGTCCCTTGTTGAGATGACAAGCTTGAGCCCACCATTGAAACTCCTGTTGAAGGCAAGGAATTAGTGGTATAACGGTTTCCAAACATTGACAGTGTTGAGACCATACATTCTTTAAGTACCATTGTAGTTTCCTCATATGCAGTCTGGCATATGGAATTAGTAGTATGCAAGATGCCATGTAACCCAAGGCCTGCAGAATTTTTCTTGCAGGGAGTTGGGTCTTTGTTGCCATCAACTGAAAGTATTAAGTCAGTTGTCCTTGCTTGCCTGAAGTGATATAAGCCATCTGGGCCGTTGTGTTCAAGCTGGCACCCAGGAATATAATCTCTTGTGAGGGCACTAGTTTTGATTTCTTTTCGTTTACTGTATACCCCAGTCAACTTAATAACTTTTTTACAAACACTAGATGCTTTAGAAGAATGTCCTTGCTCTCTGCTTGAATCAGGCAGTCATCCAGGTATGGATAAATTTTAATTCCTTTCTGTCTGCAAAATGCAATTACTGGTGTCAGGCACTTTGTGAAGACCCTGGGCACAGTAGATAAGCCAAAGGACAGTGCAGAGAATTGGTAGTGCATTAAACCAGCTATGAATCTGAGGTATCTTCTGCGGTTTTGTCTGATAGGGACATGCAGGTATGCCTCCTTGAGGTCCAAGGTCACGAGCCAAGCTTTCTTGCCCAGCATGGGAAGAAGCTGCTGTAGTGTCAACATTTTGAATTTCGGAACATCCAGGTAAGTGTTTAGAAAAGAAAGATCCAGAATGGGCCTCCAGGCTTTGTCCTTTCTGGGTAACAGAAAGAGTTTCGAGTAAAATCCTTGTCCTTGCTCCTGTGATGGTATCTTTTGAATAGCTCTCATATCCATGAGTGCTGTAATTTGTTTTTGAGCCTCTGCCCATTGATTTGGTGGCAGATTTGGCATTCCTTATAACCTTGGCAGAGTGTGAAAGTGGAACCTGTAACCTTGAGATACAATGTTGAGAACCCATTTGTCTTTGGTGATCATATGCCAATTGTGTTAGAAGAGTGTCAGTTTTCCCCCCAAGGGGGCTGCCAAGAGAGATTTGTTTGGCAGCTGTAGTGGGAAGTCATTGGAGCTGCTTTTTATATGGTTGGGGCCTGTCTCTTCCCCTTCTTTCTGGCCTGATGCAACCTAGTGTCGAGCCTGTAAGGACCTTGTGATTGACCTCTACCTCTTGGACGTCTGTATCTTCCCCTTTGAGGTCTGTCTGTAATTGGAAAGGACCAATTCTTAGTTGGCCAATTTCTGCTAAATCTAGGAGGCTGAACCTGTAAGAATTCCTTCACCGTTTGCATAGATTTTGCCTTATCCTCCACTTTCTTTAATACCTCTTCTGCCTTAACTCCAAATAACACATCCTGCTGCAAAGGTGCATCCAATAATTTTGCTTTAACATGATCTGGTAACGTATGTTTTATTTTTATTTATTTTTATTTTACATTTGTTAACCGGGCTAGTCTGGCTGGATACATTGTCCATTTTCAGCAGAGGCCCGAGGAGAAAAGCTCCATTAACAGACTAGTAAATTACAATAAAAAGAACAATAATCAAAATCACACTCAACACAGAACCAGTCATACATACAAGCAAATAAAGGACAAAGTTGTTATTGGTGTAGTGAAAAGCAGAAGTATTATAACAAGAAAAAAACAAAGGAGAGGCAACATTATTTAGTAGTAATTGAATATAATACGACTGACTTGTAAGGGAGAAGAATTGAAATAGGCTGGCAGATAGAGAGTCAAATGAACTGTACACTATTTACAATTTGGGATAGAACAGCTTTTGCCAGAGCACTAGTATAGGAGTGAGATAAAAATAGAGTAGATTTGCATAAAGTTTGAAAAGAAGAGATGACAAATTAGTAGATATAGCATCTAGTAGGAGCAAAAAGTGAAAGAGAGTATTGCAGGTGGGTTAGGATAGGGAAACCATCAAAGGTTGAGAACAACCAGTATGAGTGAGAAAAAGGGGGAATTAGAAATAGGGGAATATATTGCTGAGCTCAGTCAGGATTAGAGCATGGGCATAGCCAGTGGGTTTGTAAGTGGTTTCTTATTTGTTTTTTGAAAAGGTGAGATGAGCCTAGGGTGGTCAGGTGTATGGGAAGTTTGTTCCAATATGATCCTACAGTGTTGGCAAATAAGGAGTCACCTGCTTTATTGTGGGATTTGAGAGTAGTTACTAGAAGCTTATTGGCTGAGCGAAGGGAAGTGAGATTTTTATAAGGGGTGATGAGGTTGTTAAGTATGGGTGTGTTGGATGGGTAATGTAGAATTTTATAAGTGATGACTAATTGTTGTAGAAGTATTATGTTCTGAAGTTCTAGCCAACTGAGTTTTTTTAGATTGAGACAGTGATGAGTACGGAAAGGGGAACCTGTGGCAAACCTGGCAATACTATGGTATGCTGTGTTAAGTTTTTGAAGGTTAGCTCTTGAAAGGTTGATAAAAGATGGAGAGGCATACAATAGTGTGGAGATGAGGTGAGTTTGGCGAGAGACACTCGGGTAGTGGCAGTAAGAAAAGGCTTTAGTCTGTAGAGGGCACCTATTTTTTATTAACAGTCTTGATGGTAAGATCAATGTGGTAGTCAAAGCTTAGCTGATTGTCTATAGTAATGCCTAGTAGTTTAGTGGAACAGTCAGGTTTGATGATAGTGCCATTACAGGACATAATGGAAAATGAGATTGGGGCAGATTTAAGGGTGGGGTGAAGAGTAGTAATTTAGTTTTTGGGATTAAGGAGGAGACAGATGTGTTGGAACCATTTTCTGCTGCTGTAAAGATTTTTGGGTGGAGGAGTTGAGTTCTTCTGGAGATACAGCAGAGCAGATGAGAGTGGAATCATCAGCATACTGTATACAAGTGGTTGTAGGAAGTGAAGTTGGTAGGTTATTAATAAAAATGGAGAAAAGGAGGGGGCCTAAGATGGAACCTTGTGGGACACCAATAGTGATAGGGAGCTGAGAGGATAGATGGCTGTCCCAGAGGACTGCTTGTTTTCTATCTTTCAAGTAGGAGTCAAACCATTGTAGTACAGATGGATCAAGTGAGAGGGATTTTAAAGTATCTAGGAGAAGTTGATGGTTCACCATGTCGAAAGCTTTTGAGAGGTCAAGGAAATGCAGAGGAGTAGAGGTTGTTATTGCGATTTTTGTTGATTACATCTGTGAAGGAGAGGAGGGCAGTGGAAGTACTGTGGTGGGGCCTAAAACCATGTTGTGAGTCTGAGTAGGTTATTTTGCAAGAGATGATACAGGAGCTGATGGTGAATGCACCGTTCCATAATTTTAGATAGTGGGGATAGAAGGGCTATTGGTCGGTAATTAGAAAGTTCGTTGGAGTTACCTCCTTTATGGAGGTCAATGATATGGGATATTTTCCAGCAGGATGGGATGGTAGATTCAGTTATAGTTCTGTTAATTAATATTGAGATAGGGTAAGCTAGTTCAGCTGCTGCTAGTTGTAGATATTCAGCTGGAAGTTTGTCAGCTGAAGGGGTGCAAGGTTTAAGTTTAGAGAGTAACTTATGTATATAGGTTGTGGAGACTGTATTAAATTTTAGTGTGGGGGTGCTGTTTTGGAGAGAGTATTTATGAAGGGAAGGGGGGGGAGTCATGGTGTTTGCAAGAGAGGAGACTGTTTCAGAGAAGAAGTTGTTGAAGGTATTGGCTATTATATTGGGTTGGGTTTGGGCTAGGCTAGTAGGTGTAGGAGTTTTGGTGTTCCCTGGGTGGAGCAGTTTATTGATTCCTGACCAGAAGTGTTTGGGGTTTTGATTTTGGTTTTGTTGGTACTTCAGGTAGTAATTCTTTTTATCCAGATAGGTGAGTTTCTTAGTTGTATTTCTCAGGTTGTTCAAAGTTTGATGGTCACATGGGTTTTCGTGGATCTCCATTTTGTCCAAGATTTGTTTCTAGCTAGCATAGTTTGTTTGGTATTTTTGAAAGCCAGGGGCTGCTTTTGAGCCTATTCTAATTAGTCGGGATGGTGCATGATGCTGGAGAATTTGTAGGAAAGTATTGTTGAAGTGGGTAACTGCTTCATCAATTGGGAGGTGTTTTAGAGCTGCCCAGTTATATTCTTTGAGTTCATAACGGAAAGCTGACAGGTTAAAATTTGTTTTGTTGTATACAGTACGATAAGAAGCCTGTTTGGGATTGTTGATTTTTTGTTTAGTAATGTAGGTGAGGAGGTGATCACTGATATTGTCAGGAGTATTCCAGTTTTATAAGAGAGGATTGTTGTTGACCAGTATCCAATCCAGGATGGCTTGTTTATTGGTAGATTTGTGTATTCTAGTAGGGGATGTTATGGTTTGTTGAAAGTTAAAAAGGTTAAGGTGATAGGTGGGTTTAGGAGAGGTACAGGAGTACCAATCTATATTAAAGTCTCCTAAGATTATGGCTTCTTGAGGAAAGCTACAGGAGACCCAGCTAAGAATATTTTCTAGTGTATTTAAGTTATTGCCTGGTGGGATGTAGCAGCATATTATATAAATGGCTTTGTTTTTATTCACTTGAAGTTTGGTACAGAGTATTTCAGCATTGCCTGGGGAGGGGGGGAGGGAGTCAATTAAGGCTACCTGCAGTTGGGATTTGTATAGAAAGGCCACTCCCCCACCCTTTTTGTTAAGGCGATCTTGTCTTAAGGTGCTATAGCCTGGGGGAGTGATTTCGTTGTCTTTGGTAGTTGGTTTAAGCCAAGTTTCAGTGAGGCAAAGAATATCAAAGGCATAGAAGTCAATTAAAGCATGGAGTTGTGTGATTTTATTATTGATGCTACGAATATTTAGGTGAGCTATAGAGAGGGAGTCATTAGAGAAAGGAGAGGTAAGGTTGTTGGCAATGTGATTTGCAGGGGTGTGGGTGGGAGGATTATTGGGGCCAGGGTTGGGGTGGATGTCCCCATGTAACAGTAGAAGTGTTTGTGGAATATGAAATATCTTTGAGTTTTTGTATGGTATAAGATAAAGCCGTCTTGTGGTTAGAAATCTGATATGGTGTAATTTGTGGTAGAGAGGGAAGGTAGGGGCAGGATGATAGGATATTAATATGTGTTTGTTCAGATAGAGGAGGTACAGAGGTAGTGTGTTTGGCTACATTAGGAGATTGGCTGAGGGTAAGATATTCGTATGAAGTACATGTGTAGTGTAAAAGAAGGATGTTAAGGAGCAGTAGGGAATGCAAAAGTTTGAGGCTTAAAGGCATGTTTAGAGAGAGAGCTGATAGCAAGTGTAGTACTAGGTAGTTTAGGAGGGTGGAGAGTGGGGTGTGGCAGTCAGTTAGAGATCAGGTGAATGGGTAAGGTGGTAGGAATGGAGTAAAGAGTTATTCAGTTAGGGTGGGGCAGGAAGTGAGACAAATGGAGGTGTGGCAGAGTAAGTATAAAGGTAGGGACCCTGGGGGTGGGTGGGAATTGGGGGTAGGGAGGGGAGCGGAGTGAGCAGAGCGAACGGAGCGGGAAGAGCCAGTGAGGGGAAATCAGTGGCAGAAAACAATCAGAGAAGAAGAGAAAACACTATATGTTCTTTTAACCAAGCATGTCTTCTAATGACAGAGCCTGTAACTGCTGCAATCAAAACCACATTGCAAAGTATGCTTTCCCACTTGTTCAGCTGCATGCAATAAATCCTGCATTTCTTTAAAATTAGGAGGATCTGAATCTGGAAGCATTTTTTGTTTCAACTGAGACAGTAAAAATTGCTGATATTTTAGCATGTGAAACTGGCAATTTAAGGCTCTCATTGCTAAAGTTGCAGACATATATACTTTCTTTCCCCATCTGTCTAATGCTCTGGAATCTCTGTCAGAGGGAACGGGATTCTTGGCTGATGAGGCCTTAACCCCTTTGGGTCACTGAGAAATAGTTTCAGGGTCAGCTACAGGGCTTTTATACAGAAATTTGTGAGAGTCAGGGACTCTGTAGTATCGATCAGGTTTAACAGGGGCTGGAGGTAAGGAATCAGGATTTAAACTGGATTCAGTATACACATCATCCACAATATCTAACACTGGCGGAATAGCAAGGGTCTGTGTTGAGGTAATAAAAGGAAGTCTCTGAGCCTTTTCTTGGATTTTGAGTAATCCTGGCCTTCCCAATGGAAATGCTCCCTCATGGTATGTAAGGTTTCCCCAAAGGAGTAGTCCTCAGGTGGTGAGGCTGATGGAATTGATTCTTCAGCATCAGAATCCTCATAAGGGGGTAAAGAATATCCTAGGTCTGAGGATGAATTTGAAGAGATGGACACCTGGTCGGATGAATCATAGTCTGCATCCTGTCTAGGCCTTTTATCAGGAGGGGGATGGGACCCCCTGATCAGAGTGATTAGGTCTTCGGCCATTTTGAGCATTTGTTTCTTAGGCATGGAGGCCTGTGCTGGAGAATGCTGTATTTGTTTCTTTGATTTTAAAGGAGGCTTAGACTTCGCTGAGGGTTTAATGCTTAACTGAGTAGGTCTGAAGACACCCTCTGAAGCTGCGGGTAGCTCAGCTACTCCGGATCCCTCCGAAGGGTTAGTTTCGGTAGGCTGAATAACTTGTGCATCCGAAGGCCCAGCCATCTCCACGTGGGAGTCAGAGGTGACCTGTGGTTCTACAGAAGCGGTCGTCAGGGGCTGCGAAGGTGCCTCGCTGAAAACCGGAGAACCTGCGACTGTCCTTGGGCCTCGGATGCCTATCCTTGTCTTTGCACTTTTTATGTATTCCGGTCATCGGAAGTTCCGACGGCATGGTATAATTGAATTTTCTACTAAAATAATGTCGGGCAGAATCAAACCGACGTTTAACAGTGCACTTGTTAAACTTAGCACAAAACCGACAACCAGTGATGACGTGGTCTGGGCCTAGGCATGGGATACAATATGAATGGAAATCCTTATGAAGTATTTGCTTCCCACAAGAAATAGTTATTAACTTTTACTGACATCGGTCTGAGGCAAGAAAACGCTTCCCCAACGGGGTACTTAGCTTTGTAGAAGACTTCGGTTCTGGATTCGGAATGAAAATCTCAGGAGACGGCCGACCGGCACTTGCGAACTGCTTTTGCTTCGGGCACCGCACGGCAAGAAAGACTGAAGAAAATGGCGTCGGCTGCATCTTATATACCCCTGTCACACTGACGTCAGGGAGGAGGCAACAGCAACCGACGCCGGACCAAGACTTTGGAACTCAGGCCGACTGGGGAACCACCTGACTGCAGGATAACCCAAGTGTAATGACTGCAGCAGTGTAACATGATGAATATCTAAAGATTCTTTTATTTTATTTATTTATTTTTTTTTTATTTAACATTTGTTGACCGGGAAAGTCCGACTAGGTTCCACAGATCCTGTTTTCAGCAGAGGCCCGGGGAGAAATGCTCCAGAAGCATGTTTTTAGAATGTGGGAGGAAACCGGAGTACCCGGAGGAAACCCACGCAAACGCAGGGAGAACATGCAAACTCCACACAGAAGGCACCCCAGCCGGGAATCGAACCAGAGAACCTCTTGCTGTGAGGCGACAGCATTAACCGCTGCACCACTGCGCCACCCTACAATTTGTAATTTTTACAAAAATTTTTTTAATAAATAAATCTAAATAACCTAAAAAAACAATATATTCTGTAGAATATATATGTCACAAACAAGTCTGTTTACTAAAAGCTGATGCATCAAAAGGAAGGTGCTCAATGCTTAAAATTTCTGGCTACCAAAAATGGTTTCAGGGAGACCCTATCATTAAGTCCTGAGCCTTTGTCTGCTTGTAAACCTCAGGATCCATCTAATTCCCCTTTGTTCAGTATAATTCTTTTGATTGCCTAGCCTGACATTCCTATATATCAGTTCTATCACTATAAACTTAAAACTATGTGTGATTGTTTCTTGGATAGGGACTTTACCCTTGACTGTAATTGTTTCTTGGATACACAATGTAGTAATTCTCTCATGTATGCTGACAACCAGTTACTCCTGAAAAAAACAAATACTTTATATTAGAGATGTAGTTACACTATGAAACTGGAGGCAAGACTCTCACATAAAGACAAATTGAACATTAAACAGGTTGTCAGCACATGCACACACTTCCCATACTAAACAAGGACATGACACACAAAACTACATATGCGGGGGTACTCACTAGTACCTTACCAAAAGATCAGAGGCTTCCCCAAAGGAAGCCACTTATACACATAATGTAAAAAAACAACCACAAGACATAACACACACACACACACACACACACACACACACACACACACACACACCAGCGTCTCAGTAATTAAGCCCATAAGGTGTAACACCACAAAACCTAATGTATTGTCATAGGGAACTCCATTGTGAGTCATACGGATGTTCCCCACACCAGGATGGATAAGGAGCAGATTACAGTTAGTTGCCTGTTGGGTGCCAGGATCCATCAAGTCACTCAACCACAACTACCAGTATGACTCTCATCATAGACCTTGTGAGGATGAATGACTTGAGACATACCTCACTGGACTATATGAAGAGATACATCACTGAGCTTTATATCATGTGTCACAGGCAGGTATAAACCTAGCCTTAAGCGGCATTTTACCCTCTCCAAGGGTGATGCCACAATACAAACAAAAAATGATTGACTAACAATTGGCTTAGCTTCTGGGGTCAGCCCAAGGGGATCCAATATCTGTCAGCCTGGGAAGACATAGTCAACAGGCCACATTGCTTTGCCAGAGATGGTCTGCATCTGTCTCCTCTAGGCTTTTAGATACTAGCAAAGGCATTAGCCAACTCTAGTGTGCCTTTTTTAGGCACTGTCAAAATAACCAACCTCCTAACATAACAAAATCCTCTCTAGATAAACTCAAGGTACTGCTGCTTAATGCTAGGAGTCTAAACAAGAAACAACACTCCCTGGAAGCACTCCTCACTTTTTTAAGATGCTATCTGTGCAGTCACCGAGATATGGTTCAATGGCACTGAAAGGACCTCGGCCATGTAGGGCTACAATGCCTTCCATACATTCAGACCACAAACTGAGCGTAAAAGAACCAAATGAGGAGGAGGTGTATCCATCTTCATTAAGGATAAGTACACCTCGAGACTGGTCAAACAGTAGGACTTTCTTGAGCTATTCCATGTCCAATTAACTATAGACAAAGCCCCCTACCACGTCATAGCTAGCTATAGGTCTCCCACCATAAAACAGGAAAAGCATTCCGCACACCTGGACTTACTGGAGTCATTTGCCATACAGCCCAACACCTTGCTCATGGGTGATTTTAATTATCCTACCATTGAATGGGAAACATACACGACCACAAACATGCTGGTTCAGAGGTTTTTAAATTTTGTCGATTCAAATGCCTTGGAACAGCACACCCACAAGAGGCTCAAATATCCTGGACATAGTACTCACTAACATGGGAGAGCACAGCTCACCCCCCCCCCTGTGTGAAGTCCTCCCTCAACTGCACCATAAATCAATCTCATTCAATGTAATTATAAGACCAGATACTCCATCAAGCTCAAAAGCACTTAAGAATTTTTCATAGACAAATTACTTCCTACTAAATTATGGTATAAGAAGTTTCAAAGCCCCCCCCCCCCCCCTGAATGCAGATGAAATGGACTCCTATGCAGAAGTGTACACCAATGCCCTGTACAACCACTTAAGCAGTTGTATGGAATTGGCTGTACCTGACTGGATTAAAACCAGGTCTTGCCAAGAAAACAAGCCACCCTGGTGGACTCTTAGTATAAACAGGCTATACAAGAGAAGGAAACTAGTGTCCAAGGACAAGAGGGAACCGTCTCAGCAGAGGAATAAATCAGTCTTTAGCTTAAACAAACAAATGAGAGATCTTATCAAGTCCTCAAAGGCTAATTATAAATAAAATAAAAATAGCCTCCCTAGCTAAGGATAATTGCAAGGCATGCTTTAACTATGTCAGAAATCTAAAACGGAATACCCAGCTATGAGCTGAACTGGTTGTGGATGGCACCAACCATACTCTACCAGAGGTAATAGCCAACCTGCTAGCTGACAGATTTGGAGCAAATGTCACCCCCCTCTGTCCCCTCCAGCCATCCCCCAAACTATACCTGCTACCATTCCTCAGACTATTATCTCAAAAGGGCAGGTCATCTTGGCTCTCTCCAAGGCCAAAAGCATGGAATTAATGGGACCAGACAACATCCCAGGTTGCCTTTTAAAATACTTAAAACATGACCTAGCAGACCCACTTGGATCCCTGTTTAATCACAGCCTATGAACTATGTTCCAGCGGAATAGAGGACAGCAACAGTAATCCCTATGCACAAAGGGGAACCATCAACCAACCCTGGAAATTACAGACCAATAAGTTTGACTAATCTCATCTGCAAAGCCATGGAAAGAATCATTATGGACATAGGTAAACTCCAAACTTTGGACCTAACCCAGTTTGGATTCATTAAAGGTAGATCATGCCAGTTAAATATGGCTGAATTTTTCGAGAAAGTCACCAAGGCCCTGGATGAGGGAAAGAGTGCATACCGCCTATTTTGACCTAGCCAGGGCATTTCACACAATCCCCTATGCACGTATTATAGAGAAACTCTCCCAATTGGAAATTAATCCCTACATTACAAGATGGGTAGCCAGCCGGCTTATCAACAGGACACATACTGTCAAACTGGGTGACATCGCCTCTAGCAAAAGACCAGTCACCAGTGGCGTACCACAGGGTTCTGTGCTGGGCCCTTACTGTTTGGAATTTATCTCTCAGAAGTCCAAACAAACTTGTATGGCCTGTTGCTGATTAAATTCGATGACAATTTCAAATTGGGAGCAATCATTAAGTCCCCCAATGATGTTAATATACTGCAGACAGGATTAGCGCAGACCAATGACTGGTGCCAAAGCCACTGATTAAAGTTAAATGGAAAAAATGTATTATTATTATTCCCTTTTGGAAAGCTTACACCCCTGTTAATTACATTATAGACAGCACCCCCTAGGTGTAGACCAAGTGGTATGTGAACTGGGTACTCAGGTTAATAGCAATCTGAACTTTGACCACCATATATCCACAGTAGTAAGGAAATCCTTTTTCATCTTATAAATAAAGGCATCACATCTATATACAAGAATGTTATAATTCCCATTATACTCAGCCCTCATCAGACCAATAATCTAGCACAATGTACTTTGCATGTACCTCATCAGACACATGCAACAATTGGATAGGCCACAGAGCTTTCTTACCAAGGAATTACAGGGTACACAAAACAAGTCTTACATGAAAAGACTGAAAGCCCTGTTACTGTATTCCGTCTCCTACAGGTTGCTAAGGGGTGACCTGTGCCTGGCTTACAAGGCAGTCTCTGACCCGGCCCTGATGGAAATACTACACATTTTGTAAATCAAACTGCACGAGGGTCACTCGATTCATGGATTTTCACCTACCCTCTGAAATGAACAGGTCATGCTGGAGAAATAGATACATCTCCCAGGGAATGCCACTTCTCTGGAACAAACCTCCAAATCACGTGAAACGGAGTCCCTCCCTGACCCACTTCAAACACGACCTAGATCAATGGATAATTGACCGCAAATTCACTCCTGGGGTGGCACCCATGTCCATCCTAGACAGAGGAAGTGAACTTCACTCATCTAACCATCGACAATTGGGACAACTCGGGATAATTATGGCTAGGCTTGCAAGTGCTCTAGGGCCATTAACCTAGTAACCTTCTATGAACCTACAGAGTGGGCTATCGGGAGAGGAGTACCAAGGGATACCATGCTTCTCTTTGCATAACCACTGTGAGGGAGAATAGATTTGCTTGGGTGTACAAACCTGGTGCTCATCGAGCAACTACATACTGAGGAGATCTTAGGGGTAGGTTTTATAGGTAAACTCAGATTCTAAGCACCTGTGTTTATACAGGGGACTACTACCTGCTGCTATACAGGCAGAGAAATTGGCCAGTGGGCCATTTTATAGGCCTAGTCCAATCACAAAACATACTTGATGCTTTCCTCTGCGACTCCCTTGCTCACAGGAACAGGCTACTCTCTACTGCCACTGTGAGTGCAGAGAATCACTCTTAATGTAAAATCACACAAGACTAGTGCAGAAAATACAGAACAAATTAACCAGCAAGCCCTTCTTTAAAGATGGCTACAGTCCACAAAACCAGCAGCTAAGACAAGTGAAGCACTTTGCAATGATAAAAATGCAGAAATACACAAATAAAGCAGCAGTATACACACATCTAAGAAAAATGCAAAATATTAATTTATAGCACTTGGGTAGCGTTGTCGCCTCACAGCAAGAGGTTCTCCCATTCGATTCTCAGCTGAGCGCCTTCTGTGTGGAGTCTGCATGTCCTCCCCGTGGTCGAGTGGCGTTCGAAAGACATGCGTTAATGGGCGTGCCTTCATTGAAGGTTGGGCGTCAGGCTGGCACCTCGGCACTGTAAAAATCTACTGCCAATCATTAGCGGACCAGAATTCCGCTGTGACGACCCCTAACCAGGAAAAGCTGAAAGAAGAAGAAGATCTGTGATAAGATGGCACTGGATTGAAGTAAAATGCACAGTGGGCAGTGGTATGGAAGCCAAGCATTTGTAAGTTGTGTATTTCAGCCAAAAGAGAAATTGAATAAACAGACAAAACAGCACACTGGACAATCACATAAAATTTAACGGAAGCTCTCCTCTGTGATTCCTAAGCTCAGGCCAAACTACCATCATTTGCCACTAGAATGCAGTCCTAATGTTTGTTAATATAAAATAACCCAACAGTAAGTCAAAGTACAGAAACTACAGAATGAACAACACATTAACCAACAAACAATTCCTTAAAGTAGATGGCTACAGTGCAGAAAAAGTTAGTTTGTAGGGTCTATGTAGCACAACCCTAGGATTAGCAGGTTGAATGAGGCTCTGGTCCTGAGATTGAGACCAACACTGATGTCAATAATTCCATTAACATCCATTCCAACACCTGTAGAATGCAGATTCATCTCATAAGAACAGGTCAAAGTTATCAGTTAGGATACATCAGGAAAAGAGGGGAATGAAGAAGCACTGCTATCTGCCAGAGTATCAGCAGGGAAGGTATGCGACCCATCTCGATCTGTGCTTTCAAAAGAAACCTCATTGTACTTTTATGGTCAAGTTCAACAAAACGGAGTGACTAAGAAAACACCCGAACAACCCCAAAGGCCTAGTGGATGGAAGTCTGGAAAGCATGTACTTAGAAACCAACCTCTAAAAAATAGGATAAGTTATCCTGTCTTGCAATCCTTGGAGTATTCACAACAGTAACTGGCAACTGTGAATCACTGTAAGATGACTAAGTAAGAGAACTAGCGCAATCCTCAACTTCTGCTTCTCTGGAGGTGCTAAGGAGAGAGACAGGAACCCTTTCCCCTTCTTCTCAGTGTTCTGTATCCCTGTATAGGCCTTTCTTCTCATCTAGGAAGATCAGAATATCTTGAAGCAGTCCCTTGCTCTGAAACACTATACCCCTAAGTTGTAGTCAAGGTGGAAGCCTCCTCTATGGCGGCTTCTTTTTATGAAATCCAGTCCTTAGGAACTAGTTGTTCTATTGATTGTTTTTTTTCCCCACTAAATGCTTTACAAATTTCATAATCAACTTTTAAGACGTTCTAGACAAACACAGGAAATGCACAGTGTGCGTCTGCCAAGGGGGAGATCAACATGACAACACTTGTCACATTTCTTAAAACCAGAACATTTAGAATCCATCTTTTTTACTAGCAGCACAATTAAACATCTTAGTGACTGACAGTAAAGCTAACCACAACTTTTCAATAATCAACAGCTCAGCTAAAAGCAGTAAGCCTTACAATGAAGAAATAACAGTTGTGTAAAACCTTACCATAACAAGATGTCGTCTTTCTCTTCACTGTTGTAATACTCTTTACTAAAGGATCCCCTGCTAAGGGTAGCCCAACGTCTGGCCAGTATACCAAAGCCTTATGTTTTTTAAGGATGTCATACATCACACGTATGCTCCTCACTCATGGAATACAGCAAAAAGGTGACGTAGGGACATACATTCCTTAGAACTGAATAGCCCCAGGAGGAACAACAGTCCAAGGAGAAAAGGAGGAACATGTGCATCAAAAAAAAAGAAAAAAGTGGAAAGAGGGAGGGAGCAAATGCTGCAACAGTGAAAGGAAGGTCATCCACTATTATGGTAAGATTTTACACAACTGTACTATGTCCTTCTATACCATTGCTGCAGTATTTTTACTAATGGGAGAATGCAAAAACTCAAGAGGGAACTTGGGAGTTGGAAAGCTTAGAAGGGCCCTCAAGAAAGCCATGCAGGATAGCCCTGGGAAATCCAGCTCTAGTTCTGAAAAACACATCCAGCTTGTAATGTTTAGTAAAAGTATGGATAGAAATCCAAGCAACTACCTAAAGAATGGAACTGGTATCCAATCCCTTGAAAACATCAACAAAGGGAGTCACAGCCCTGGCAGAATGAGCCTTTACAGGAGCAGAAAGGCTTTCCAGATGAACAATAAGAAATGGCCTTAGAAAACTATGAAGAAATGGTTTGCTTAGAAACAGCTAAACCTGCAGATATAGGATGAAAGGAAACAACGTTGTTCAGACCTGTGAATGGCCTTAGTTTTATCCAGATAATATCTGAGCAGCCTATGCAACTCCATGGTGTGAAGAACCTTCTTACTGCCAGACTGTAGAGAAGGGAAAAAAGTGGGCAAAACTGATTAACAGCCAATTCATTAACCACCTTGGGCATAAAAGGATTAGTACAAACACACATACTGTCCCTATGAAAAACTAAAAAAAGGATGGACAGCCATAACAGACTGAATCTTGGATACCCCTTCTAGCTGAAGTAAGGGCCAAAAAGAAGAACAAGGAAGCTGAATCTGCAGGCTCAAAAGGAGCCAGAGTTAATTTTTCAAAATTAAGGTCTCAGTAAGCAGGAAGAGGCTTCCTGGGAGGCGTAATATGAAGGACACCTTTAAGAAATTGTTTGACCTCAAACCTAGAAGCTAAAGAATGAGTCAAAGGCAGGCAACCAGAAATAGCTGAAAGGTGAGCTTTAACTGAGGAGTATACAAACTCAGCATAGAGCAATTCACACAGATAAGAGAGAACCACAGATACCTCCACAGAAAGTGGATCCTGATTATAAGCAAGACACCAGACAGAAAATTTATTCCATTTGGACAACTAAGATTTCCTTGAAGTGGATTTCCTGGCCTCCTGCCTAGAACACATCCTCAGAAAAAAAAAGGTGCCTAAAAAGGATCAAATCCCTATCCCCACACTGTCAGATGAAGAGTGGATAAGTGAGGATGGACGAGAGACCCCTTTGTCTTGTGAGAGTAGGCTCACCCTGTGAGGTAACTTGTCATGATTGCCCTTGGCTAGATGCAGAAGGAGAGGGAACCAATACTGTCTGGGCCAAAGTGAGTCACCAATAAGATCTTGGGGAAGTCCTGTTCTATCTTGAGCAGGGCCCTTGGTATGAGAGGAAGGGGAGTGAAGGTGTAGAGAAACATCCCATTCAAAGAAAAAGAGAGGTCATCCATCTTCCATGCCACAAGACATGAGGCTCTGGTGCAAAAGAGAGGAAGTTCTCTGTTCAGAGGGGAGGCAAAAAGATCCATCTGAGGAGTATTCCACTTGTGGACAATGCCCAGAAATACATCTCTGTAAAGCATCCACTCATGAGTCTGTGTTAAGGACCTACTCAACAATTTGCCACAATGTTCTGATCTGAAAGAATATAAACACCCTGAAGGGTCATCTGATACTGAACAGCCATATCCCAAAGCTGAATAGTTAGTCTGCACAGGAGATAATACTGCGTGTTCCCCCTTGCCTGTTGATGCACCACATTACTGTGGTATTGTCTGTAAAGATTCTGAGAGGCCCTGGAAGACAGAATATGGAAGGTCAGAAGAGCAAGGGGGAGAATTCTTATCTCCTTGATGATGATATGGTCTGCCCTTTGATGAATGGGGCAAAGGCCCTGAACCTTTAGACAGCCGAAAGAAGCCCCTCACCCAGTGTCTGAGGCTTCCGAAAAAAGTTCCTGAGAGGGGAGTGGGGGCTGAAAAGGAAGTCTCTGGGTTGAGAGACAGCTGATGAATGTACCACTGAAGCTCTAGCTTGAAGCATGGAAGATGAGGAACTAGAAAGTCTAAAGGATGAGAATGTTGAAGCCATACTGACTTTAGGAACCACTTTAACTTCCTCATATGGAGTCCGGCTAGAGGAAACATTGGAATGGTGGAAGCCATGTAACCCAGAGTCCTTAGAAACTTCCTGGTGGTAACCAGGACCTGAGGAAGAAGAAATGGGTGGTGGCAGGGAAGCCAGCATATGAATGGTCTGGAGCCTGTACCCAAGAAAAACAAGATCCTGAGGAGGAGTCAGGAAGGATTAATGGAATTTTATCATAAACCCTAGGCTGTGCAAGAGGCAAATAGTATAGCGGAGGTGCTGAATCAAGGTCTCTAGGGAGGAAGCCTGAATGAACAAGTCATCCAGTTAAGGAAAGATTTGTATGGCCTTCATCCTGCAAAAAAGAAATCACAGGAAACAGGCATTTGGTGAAGACCCTTGAGGCGTAGAGGCCAAAGAGCAAACAAGAGAACTAAAAATGCAAGGAAGAAACAGAGAAACACAAACATTTCCTGAAATGGGGATGGATAGGGACGTGAAGATAGGCATCCTTGAGATCTAGACAGAGCAGAAAAGCCAGAGGTAGAAGAAGAGGAGCAAGCAGGGTCTGAAGAGACAGCATTTGGAAGGAAGGAACCTTCAGGAAAGTGTTGAGCTGAGAAAGATCCAGAATGGGCCTCCACGTGCCTTCTTTTCTGGGAACCAAAAAAACTCTGGAATAAAAACCCTTCCCCCTTTGAAGAGCAAAAACTGCTTGAATGGTGCAATGAGACTGAAGTATATCCAGAAAAAAGGGCAGCTGTCCCTAAGGAGGTTGAGGAATAAACAAAAAAGGAAGGGATTTCCACACCATGAATTATCTCTGATGAATGATGGACAGAAAGTACAGCTGTGTACACTAACCATAAATGTAGATGTTCAAGTGTATTTACTGTTGCAGTCATCACATTTGGGTTATCCTGCCAGGGGTAGCCCTCATTAGGCCCGAATACCAGAGGCTTAGTATTTCTGCGTCGGTTGCTGTCGCTCCACGACTGACGTCAGGTCATCAGTGGTATAAAATCAGGCAGCCGACACCATTACATCAGTTTTTCTTGCCCTAAATGTCAGGAGCCCACACTAGGGAGTTAAGCTATGGTGGAAGAACACTACCAGTAGAAAGTAAATACCAAAAATTCCTTGTAAGGAGAGAGGGAGAGAGAGAGAGAGAGAGAGAGAAAGGGGATGGAGGGAGGGAAACCAGGACTGCAACAGTGAATACACTCGAACATCTACATTTATGGTAAGTGTACACAACTGTACTATATTCTTCATGTTTCACTGTTGCAGTCATCACATTTGGGTCAATTCCCAAAGCTGTAGAAAAGGGTGGAGGCAGTCAAGAAGTCTGGGGGCTGGCTAGGATGCCCGGCAAGACTAAAGTGGCAAAGCCTGCCCTGGATTTGGAGAAGATAGGCAGGTGGTAATGCTTGGTGAGGGTATGAACAGATGTCCATGTTGTAGCCTCCAAGATGTCCCTGATGGGGAACCCTCTGAGAAAAGCTGCAGAAGTGGAGGTTGCTCTGGTGGATTGTGTCCTGACCCCCTTGGGGTGGTTTCCCATGCTGTTTGTAGCAGAAATGGATGCAGTGTGCTATCCATTTGGAGACTGTTTGTTTGGATATGGCCTTGCCCTCTGCCCCTGCAGCGAAGCTGACTAGCAATTGATCAGTTTTACTAAAAGATTTAGTCCTGCCCAGGTAGAATCATAGCTGTCTGTGCACATCTAGACAGTGCAGAATCCTTTGCCCCTTGTTTTGTGGGTTAGGGAAAATGGTGGGCAAATGAATGGATTAGTTTAGAGCCACACTGGACACCACTTTAGGCATGAAGGATGGGCTAGTCCTGAGGGAGACCCTGTCAGCATGGAAAATGATGAAGGGGTCTACAGCCATAAGTGCTTATAGCTCTGATACTCTTCTAGCTGAATTGATGGCCAGAAGCAAGGCTGTCTTCCGAGAGAGAATGTTTAACTCTAATGAAGCTGCAGGTTCAAAAGGAGGCAGGGTGAGCTTTTCCAACACAAAGTTAAGGTCCCAAGCTGAGGTAGGGAGCTGCTCTGGGTGGCCTCAAGTTGCTAGCCCCTCTTAGGAACTGTTTGATGAGAGGGTGTGAGAAAACAGGTGGCTCTGTGCTGAAATGAGCAGAGATGGCTGAGGCATGAATTTTAATAGAAGAGAAGTATAGACCCTGGTATTCCAGGATGAGAGGTAGGGAGGGCTGTTCTGTTCCGGATCCCTTAGCCTGGATCTAGGTGCAAAACCTTTTCCAATTGCCAAAATAATTGCTGGGGAGTCTGACCTCACGTATAACATCTAGAACTTGTTTGCTTAGACTGGCAGCTTGAGGAGACGTCAGGGAATAAGCCAGGCTGCCAGGTTGAGGGTCTGCAATTGGTGATGCATGAATTCTCCATTCCTCTGGGTCAGGAGTGTTGGGATCTGAGGTAGGTGCCATGGGGGCAGGGGTGACAGGCTGCACAGCAGTGGGTAAGAATGCTGTCATAGCCAGTCTGGGGCAATCAGGATTGTCCTCGGTTTTTCTTCCCTTATTTTGAGCAACACCCTTGATATGAATGGTAGAGGGGTAAATGCATAGACTGAGAGGTTTACCCACTGGAAGGATACAGCATTCACTTTCCAGGCCTTGCTGTGAGGTTCTCTGGTGCAGAATTTGTTGAGCTGATGATTGGAGTGAGAGACAAAGAGGTTGACTCTCGGGGTGCCCCATTTCTGGGTTACAAGGGTGAAGGTTCTGTGGTCTAGCTACCACTCGTGTGGATCTAGCAGGTTTCTGCTTAAGTTGTCTGCCAGAGAGTTGAGAGAGCCTGGCAGGAATTGTGCTAACAGGTGTAGTTGTATGGCTGAGGCCATGTGCCAAAGGGTGATGGCAGGCATGCACAGAGGATAAGAGTGAGTCCCTCCTTGCTTGTTGATATACCCCATCACTGTGGTGTTGTCAATTTTGGTCAGTAGGTGCCCCAGGGAGAGGAGGGATCTGAAAGCTGTCAGGGCTTGCTGAACAGCTAACATTTCTTTTTCGTTGATGTGCAGATGTATTTGATTTGGGCTCCATTGGCCCTGAATGCACCTGCCTTCCATGTGAGCCGCCCCAGGCACAGTCTGATGTGTCTGTGGTGAGGGTCTGTGCAGCGTGGGGTTGTGAGAAGGGAAGTCCCTTGGTGTGGTAACATGCTGTTGCCCACCAAAGAAAATCTTTCCTTAGACAAAGTATCACTGGTATAAGAGTTTCCAAGTCTTGAGAGTGCTGACACCAAAGGCTTTTTAGGTACCACTGTAGTTTCCTCATATGCAGACTTGCATATGGAATGAGTAGAATGCAAGAGGTCATGAACCCTAGAGCTTGCAGGATTTTCCTTGCGTATAACTGGGTCATGGCGGCTAGTTGAGAGAAGTAGGCTGTCAGGTAGGCTTGTTTTTTAGGAGTAAGGCTGGGATGCTGTGTCCAAGCTTGCACCCAGGAATACAATTTTTTGTGTGGGGACTAGTTTGGATTTCTTTTCATTTATAGTATACCCCAGGGAGGTCAGTAGGTCCTTTACAAAGGTCAGGTGTTGCAGCAGCTTTTCCTGACTATCTGCCTGAATCAGGCAGTTGTCCAAGTATTGGTAAATTTGAATATTTCTCTGTCTGAAAAAAACAATGGCTGGAGCCATACATTTTGTGAAAACTCTGGGAGCAGTGGATAAGCCAAAGGGAAGTGCAGAGAAAGTGCATAGATCCTGCCCTGAAACACAAATATTTCCAGCATGACTCCCTGATTGGAATGTGTAGGTAGGCCTCTTTTAGGTCTAGGGTGGCTAACCAAGCATCCTTGGAAAGCATAGGTAGAAGCTGCTGGAGGGTGGCATTTTGAATTTTGGTATCACCAGAAAGGTGTTTAGAATGAATAGATCGAAGATGGGGTACCATGTGCCCTCTATTCTGGGTACCAGGAAGAGTCTGGAGTAGAAACCTAGGCCTATCTGTTCTGCAGGAACATGCTTTATTGCTCTCATGGAGAGCAGGGAAAGGACTTGCTTTTTGGCCTCTGCCCACTGGTTTGGGGGAAGATCTGGGAACCTTTTTTAGGGTTGACAGAGTGTGGAATTAAAATCTGTATCCCTGGGACACTATGTTGAGGACTCAGCAGTCATTGCTAATGTTGGGCCAGCTGTTTGCATGGAAGGAGAGTTTTCCTCCTAAGGGTATGAGCAAGTGGGCAGAGGGAGGGGGTGGCAGTGAAAAGTCATTGTGAGTTCTTACCATAAGGGGGTAGCTTTGCACTCCCTGATTTTGAAGAGGAGGAACTCCATTGCTTAGATCTCTGCATTCCCTGGGGGTGTTGTCTGGGATGAGCTGGCCTGGAGGGAGAAGAAAAGGACCAGTGCTTCGAGGGGCAATGCCTACTGAACCTCGGTGGCTGGACCTGTAAGAAGTCTAACTGTCTGCATGCATAGGTTTAGCTGTTTCTTCCATCTTTTTTAAGACCCCTTCTGCCTTGGCGCCAAATAAGTTGTCTTTGTGCAAGGGTGCGTCCAATAATTTGGATTTGATAAGGTCTGTTCTTTAAGCCAAACATACCTTTCTAAGGACAGAACCAGTGACTGCTGCCCTGCAAGATGCTTCTAGGGCGTCAAAACCACATTGTAAGGTGTACTTACTTACTTGACTTGCAGAATGCATTAACTCTTGTAACCCTATTTTCTGCACAAGCAGGAAAAGAAGATACCTTTTGTTTGAGGAGTTCCATGGTATGTTGCTGATATTTCAGCATGTGAAACTGACAATTTAATGCTCTAATAACAAGAGTAGCAGAGGTGTATGTATACTTTTTTTTTACCCCATCTGTTTAATGCTGGGGAATCCCTGAGGGGGTGGGATTCTTAGCTGAAGTTGCTTTGCTTCCTTTAGGTCCTTGAGAGATGACCTCGGGGTCAGCAGTAGGATTTTTGAAAAGAAATTTGTGAGAGTCAGGGACTCTAGAATACCTGTCAGGTTTCCTGGGAGCAGGAGGGAGGGTGTCAGGGGTCAGACTAAATTCCACAAAAACATAATCCACAACATCCAGGACAGGAGGAATGGCCAGAGGTCTGTGCTGTGGAAGATCTAAAAATTCCCAGAGTCGTTTTTGACTGACGACAGTCCTGACATTCCCATTGGAAATCCTCTCAAAGTATGTAGGGTTTCCCCAAAGGAAAAGTCCTTGGGTGGAGAGGCTGAAGGGATGGATTCCTCTGCATCAGAATCCTCATAAGCAGAGGGGGGTTGCATATCTTCATATTCAGATGCATCAGAGTCATCAGACAAGTCTCTTTTTCTCTTGGAAGGGGTAGCCTGGCTTCCCCTAATAAGCATTATAAGGTCTTCCACCATTTTAAGCATTTGAGAATGAAGCAAGAAAGCAGGTGCCAGAGCTTGGGACGTTGTTTTTTTTGTGTGGGTCGTACCCTGGGCCTTAGAAACTCGGTTTTCGAAAGAACTGAAGATGCAAAAGAAGTCGGTCTGTGTCGACAATCGGTAGTGCGAAGTACTTCCTTGGAAGCCAGTGCCTACTCAGCGGTTCTGGACCCATCCAAGGTAGAGACATCTGGAGGATCCTTAGTTGAAGAAGAGTCCTACAGCATACCGGACATCGAAAGGGTCTCGGTAGCGGCATGCGAATCCACAGAAGTGGGCATTAGGGGCTGCAAAAGCACCTCACTGAGGACCGGAGAACTGATGACTAGCTTAATGGAAGCATTGTTGGCAGTTTTGGACTTGTGCGGTCTGTCTCTGTCTTTATCCTTTTGTTTTTTCAGAAAATCGGTAGTCGGATGGCTTACTGAAGCCATATCGGAATTCAAGGACTGAGAGCAAAAACATCTAGCTACAATAAGGGCCTGACAATGTATAGTTCTGGCATTGAACAACGCACAAAAGCGACAGTGGGGGATGTCATGGTCTGGGCCTAAACAGATGACGCAGTAAGAATAAAAGTCTCGGTGTGGTATTTGCTTTCCACAGGTGAGACAATTGTTAACTTTTTCTGACATAGGTTAGAGCAAGAAAAAAGGACTCCCAACAGGGTACTTAGCTTTAGAAGACTTCAACTTCAGTTCGGAAATGAAAACTCAGGTAGCAGCCAACAGACACTCGTGCGAACTGCTTCTACTTTGGGCTCCTCGGCAAGAAAGACTGATGTAATGGCATCGGCTGCCTGACTTTATACCATTGACAACCTCACATCAGTCCTGGAGTGACAGCAACTGACGCAGAAATACTAAGCCTCTGGTATTTGGGCCGACTGAGGGCTACCCCTGGCAGGATAACCCAAATGAGATGACTGCAACAGTGAAACACAAAGAACATACCAAGAATCCTAAGAGACAGAGAAAGATGAAGAGTAAAGGAATCTGACTTAGGATGGAAGGAAGAAGAAAATCAGACAGAAAGTACAGTTGTGTACACTTACCATAAATGTAGATGTTCGAGTGTATTCACTCTGTTGCAGTCATTACATTTGGGTAATCTGCTGGCAGGTTGCCCCCAGTCGGCCTGAATTCCAAAGTCTTGGGTCCTGCGTTGGTTGCTGTCTTCTCTTCCATGACGTCAGGTCGTCAGGGGTATAAAACATGCAGCCGATGCCATTTTCTTTAGTTTTTCTTGCCCCCGATGTCAGGTGCCCCCAAAAAGGTAGCAATATTATATATATAAATATAAATATACATGCATCAATATAAACTTTATCTTCATCTACAAGCAAATACACCACAGGTTGTAGAAGATGGAGAAGGAAAGATAAACTTTAGAATGACAGGGGGGTGGTGGTGGTGGGGGGGAACCTGGACTGCAACAGTGAATACACTACAGTTATGGTAAGTGTACACAACTGTACTAAGTTCTTCGTGTTTCAGTGTTGCAATCATTACATTTGGGTAGAATCCCAAAGCTATGGTTGGGAGGCTGGAGCTAAACAGCATTAGGTGCGGCTATAAGGCCCTGCAGCACTGCAGTGGCAAAGCCTGCCCTGGACTTAGAGTAGAGAGGCAAACGGTAATGCTTTGTAAAGGTGTGAAAAGAACTCCAAGTAGCAGCCTCTAGAACGTCTTTGGTTGGTACTCCTCTGAGAAAGGCTGCTGAAGCAGCTGCAGCTCTAGTGGAATGAGACCTAATGCCCTTGGGCACAGGTTCACCATGGTGTAAGTAGCAGAGACGGATGCAGGGGCTTATCCACTTTGAAATTGTCTGCTTTGAAATAGCTTTTCCTTCTGATCCTGCAGCATATGACACTAGTAATTGCTCAGTTTTTCTTAGAGCTTTAGTCCTGCTCAAGTAGAATCTTAGCTGTCTGTGTACGTCCAAGGAATGCAGAATTCTCTCCCCTTTGTTCTGCGGGTTTGGATAAAAAGTTGGCAGATGAATTGTTTGGTTAAAAGCCACACTGGAAACCACCTTAGGCATAAAAGTATGATTTGTCCTCAGAGACACCCTGTCTGTGTGAAATATGATAAAAGGCTCTACAGCCATGAGGGCCTGTAGCTCTGAAACTCTTCTTGCTGAAGTAATTGTTAGTAGCAGAGCTGTCTTCCATGATAAGAACTTTATGTCAGCAGTAGCAGCTGGTTCAAATGGAGGCAGGGTGAGCTTTTCTAACACATAACTGAGGTCCCATACAGGTAGTGGTGATCTTCTAGGAGGCCTTAAATTTTTGGCTCTTCTAAGATACTGCTTTAGTAAAGGATGGGAAAAGATTGGTGGCTCTGTATTATAATGAGCCGAAATGGCAGAGGCATGGATTTTGATTGATGAGAAAGATAGGCCTTTGTCAATCATCTCAGTTAAGTATTGTAATATCTGAGGAATATGTGGTTCTGCTGTATCAGTTCCTTGTGCTTGATTTCAAGCACAGAATCTCTTCCATTTGTCAGCATAAGATTTTCTAGTACTAGGCCTTCTGGCTTCCAATATGACATCCATCACAGCTTTACTGAGAGGTGTCATTTGTATGATTAAATGATTA
The DNA here is from genome assembly GCF_019279795.1 of Protopterus annectens. Lineage (NCBI taxonomy): Eukaryota > Metazoa > Chordata > Ceratodontiformes > Protopteridae > Protopterus > Protopterus annectens. Next base: position 280,010,789 of record NC_056748.1, read on the forward strand.
GCCATGCTGCCAGGTTCATAGTCTGCAGATGCTTGTGCAGGATCTGATTGTTTTGCTGGGACAGTAGTTGTGGTCTTTGAGGCAAGGTCCAAGCTGGGTATTGAGACAAGTTCCTTAGGATTGGGTACCAGTATTGGTGGGGCCATTCTGGGGCAATTAATATCATCTTTGGCTTCTCTTGTCTGACTTTTAGGAGGACCTTGGGTAGAAGAGGCAGAGGAGGAAAGGAGTAAACTGATAGGTTTTTCCAACTGAAGGATGGGGCGTCCACTTTCCATGCTTGTCTGTGATAAGTCCTTGTGCAGAATCTTTTCAACTGATAATTTTGAGGAGAGGCAAATAGATCTATGTCTGGGCTCCCCCATTTCTCTGTTATCATGCTGAAGAATTGTGGATTTAGTTTCCACTTGTGATGATCCATAAAGTTTCTGCTTCAATCGTCTGCCAGCGTGTTTTGTTTTCCTGGCAGGAATTGAGCTTGAAGATGTATTTGGTAGGCCAAAGCTGTGTCACACAGTGCCATGGCTAATCTGCAAAGGGGGTATGAGTGTGTGCCCCCTTGCTTGTTTATATACCACATGACTGTGGTGTTGTCCATCTTTGAAGTAAGTCCTTGAAGGCTGTTAGGGCATTTTGAACAGCAAGCATCTCTTTCTGGTTGATATGTAGATGCATTTGCTTTGGTGCCCATATGCCCTGAATGCATCTTCCTGCCATGTGGGCCCCCCAGACATAATCTGATGCGTCTGTTGTCAAGGTTTGGCTGGGCAGGGTGTAGAGTGAAGGGTTGTCCCATGTTTTGGTGACAGGCCTTTGCCCAACATAGAAACTCCTGTTGCAGGCAGGGAATGAGAGGAATCATTGTTTCCAGACTGTGTGAATGTTGACTCCATAAACTTTATAGGTACCATTGAAGTTTCCTCATATGCAGTCTTGCATATGGAATTAGCAGGATGCAAGATGCTATGAAGCCCAGAGCCTGCAGAATTTGTCTTGCAGAAGACTGGGGTTTTGTTGCCATCAGTTTGCCTTTGTTTGTTAGGCGTGAGGTAAGCCATCTGGGCAGTTGTATTCAAGCTTGCACCCAGGAATGTTATCTTTTGAGAGGGTACCAGTTGTGATTTCTTTTCATTTATTGTGTACCCTAGGCATGTTAGATGCCTTATCACAAACACCAGGTGTCGAAGAAGAGTGTCCTTGTTCTCTGCTTGAATGAGACAGTCGTCCAAGTAAGGATATATTTGTAAACTTCTTTGTCTGCAAAATGCAATTACTGGTGCCAGGCACTTTGTAAAGACCCTGGACGCAGTAGCTAAGCCAAAGGGCAGTGCAGAGAATTGGTAATGCATTAAGCCAGCCTTGAATCTGAGGTATCTTCTGCACGACTGTCTTATTGGGACATGCAGGTATGCCTCTCTTTTAGGTCTAAAGTCACCAGCCAAGCTTTCTTGCCCAGCATGGGCAGAAGCTGCTGCAAAGTCAGCATTTTGAATTTTGGGATGTCCAGGTATTTGTTCAAAATCGATAAAGCCAATGTTGGCCGCCAGGCCATGTCCTTTCTGGGCACCAAGAACAGTCGAGTAAAATCCTTGTCCTTTTTCCTGTTATGGTACTGTCTGAATGGCCCCCATATCCATGAGGGACGTAACCTGTTTCTGTGCCTCTGCCCACTGATTTATTTGGCAGATCTGGCCAACCATTTGCCATTGACAGAGTGTGGAAATGGAATCTGTATCCCTGTGTTACGATGTTTAGTACCCACTTGTCCTGGGTTATTAACTGCCACTTTTGAGCAAAAAGTGCTAATTTTCCCCCTATGGGTGTTGCCAAAAGATAAGTGCTTGGTGTAGGCAGAGGGAAGTCATTGGGATTGCTTTCTGTAGGTTTGCGCTTTATCTCCTCCAGATTTGGAGGTGGATGCACCCCATTGCTTTGACCTATAGTCTTGCGCCTGGTATCTGGAACCCTTAGGGCATCTGGATTTGCCCCTTTGAGCTCTGTCTGACACAGGAAAGGACCAATTTTTTGTAGGTCAGTGTCTACTGAATCTTGGTAGCTGCACTTGTAAGAAGTCTTTAACAGTTTGCATAGACTTAGCTTTTTCTTCCAGTTTCTTTAAAACCTTGCTTGTGTCTTTCGGCTTTTCCCGGTTAGGGGTCACCACAGCGGAACTCCGGTCCGCTAATGTTTGGCAGTAAAGTTTTATGTGCTGGCTTGCCGGGCCTAACGCACAACCTTCAATGAAGGAACGCTCGTTCACACATGTCGTCACACAGAAGACGCTCTGAGAATCGAACGGGCAACGTCTAACTGTGAGGCGACAACACTACCGCAGCACCACCACCGCAGTATATTTTCTCTTCTGCCTTAATACCAAACAGAGAGTCATGCTGTAAAGGTGCATCTAGCAATTTAGCTTTAACATGATCAGGCAAATTTTGTTCCTTTAACCAGGCATGCCTCCTAATAACAGATCCAGTAACTGCGGCCCTGCAGGAAGCCTCTAAAGAATCAAAACCACATTGCAAAGTATGCTTTCCAACTTGTTCAGCTACATGCAATAATTCCTGCAATTCTTTATTTTCTGCACATTCTGAAATCAACATCATTTTCTATTTCAGCAATCCCATAACATGTTGTTGGTACTTAAGCATATGAAATTGACAGTTTAAGACCCTGATTGCCAAGGTTGCAGATGTATAAACCTTTTTTCCCCATCTGTCCAGTGCCCGCGAATCTCTGTCAGAGGGGGTAGGATTTTTTGCTGTTGAGGCCTTAACTCCCTTTGGACCCTGTGAAATAGTTTCAGGATCAGCAGCTGGGTTTCTAAATAAAAATTTATGTGAGTCAGGGACCCTGTAATATCTGTCAGGCTTACTGGGAGCTGGAGGTAAGGAGTCAGGGGGTCAGGCTCAACTCCGAAAACACATCATCCACAATGTCTAAAACAGGGGGAATGGCTAAAGGTTTGTGCTGAGGGAGAAGGAAATCCCTGAGCCTCTTTTTTGATTCTGAGAAGTCTTGACTCTCCCAGTGAAAATGCTCCCTCAAAGTATGCACGGTTTCTCCAAATGGATAATCCTCAGGAGGAGATGCAGATGGGATAGACTCCTCAGCATCAGAATCCTCATAGGGAGGTAAAGATAATTCCTGATCAGAAGAGGAATCAGAAGAAATAGAAACCTGATCTGAAGATTCATAATCAGTGTCTTGCCTAGGCCTCTTATCTGGAGGGGGGTGGGTACCCCTGATCAAGGTAATAAGGTCTTCAGCCATTTTGATCATCTGTTTTTTAGGCATGGAGGCCTGTGCATGTGGCTCAGCAGTCAGTTTTTTAGTTTTAGAAGTTGCTTTTGTCTTTGATTTTGCAGCTGACGTCGGTTTGATATACAAATGTTGAGGTCTGAATACAGCCTCAGAAGCCGGTGCTTGCTCAGCGGCTCCAGATCCATCCAAGGGAGATACATCCGTCAGTCCAATACCTTGAGAATCTTGCGGCATGCCGTACTCCACATGGGTGTCGGTAGAGGACTGCGACTTGAAGTTAGTGGGTTATCAGGGGCTGCGAAAGCTCCTCATTGAGTACCGGCAAACCGGAGACTGGCTTAGGAGAAGCTTAATCGTCAGTTTTGGATCTTGACTGCCCTTCTCTGTCCTTTTCTTTGCATTTTTATGTACTCCGGTAGTCAGATTGCTATCCGACGACATTTCTGGGTAGTTAAATCCGTTTCCAAAATACTTTTTTGCAAAAATATACGGACGTTTAATAGTGCGTAGGTTAAATCTAACACAAAACCGACAGCCAGGCACGTTGTGATCAGTGCCTAGGCAAGGAATACAGTATAAATGGAAATCCTTATGAGATATTTGCTTCCCACAAGTAATACAATTATTAACTTTTTCTGACATCGGTAAAAAGCAAGAAAAGTTTCCCCAACGGGGTACATAACTTCAGTGAAGACTTCGGTTCTGAAACTCAAACTGGAATATTTCAGTAGTCGGCTGGCACTTGCGAAATGCTTTTGCTTCGGGCACCGCGCGGCAAGAAAGACTAAAGAAAATGGCATCACCTGCATGTTTTATACCCCTGACGACCTGACGTCATGGAAGAGAAGACAGCAACCGACGCAGGACCCAAGACTTTGGAATTCAGGCCGACTGAGGGCAACCTGCCAGCAGATTACCCAAATGTAATGACTGCAACAGTGAAACACAAAGAACATCCTAGCTTGTCTGGAAAAGGGGGCTTCTGAGTAGCAGGAGTCTGAGTAGACTTAGCAGGAGGAGCCCTTCTAGAACACTTTTTACCTTTGGGAGGAAGGCGACACTGTCTACATACAAAGGCAGGCTTAGAAGGATAACTCCTCTGAAGTTTGGGAATAGGGGAACAAAAATATGTTTCAATTCCTGCAAGGCCTTGCTCTTCTCCTGCAGGGACTTAAATAGCTCAACAGTGGTAGAACCAAAGATATTTGTACAGTCAAGGAAAAGCATCCATCAATTTACTCTTAATATCATCAGGTAAAGGTTGGAGGTGAAGCCAATAACATTTTAGCACAGAACCAAAGGCAGCAGCTCTAGAAGAAGCATCAGCTGCATCATAACTACATTTAATAGTATGGTAAGCGACTTGAGAAGAGGAGCCCAACAAAAAAGAGGGCCAAAACCTTCCCCTGAGAATCACAAGCGTCAGAAATAATCTGATACGTCTGAGAAAAAACAGCTAAGACATACCTGGTCATATGGGTCTGAAAGTTAATAGCCCAAAAGGCCATGGTATCAGCAGTATACCTTTTTGCCCAGTTGTTTCATGGCCCTACTGTCCTTGTCAGAAGGAAGCAATTTAGTAGAAGGTTATAGTTTGGAAGATTTGTCAGAAGAGACAGACACAACAGAGGAATCAGCAGAAGGACATTTGTAAAGAAACTTACAGTCATCAGGCACCTTATAAAACCTATCGGTTTTTTTAGGGATTGGAGGCTGGAAATCATGAGCCTGAGAAACTGCTGAAAAAGTGTGTACAGGACAGCACAAGGCTAGAAATCATGAGCCTGAGAAACTGCTGAAAAAGTGTCTACAGGACAGCACAAGGCTACGGAAACTCCCTCTGGAGGAGTTCAAAATACCTCTTCTGGATGCTAGAAACCTGAGTACAGTCCCATTTAAATAATTCCATCATATGAGAGAGTATCCCCAAAACAAAGCTTCTCAAAGGGAGAATTTGGACTAATTGGGTTCTCCTCCTCAGAACCCTAGTCCAATGGAGAAGGCAAAGTCAAAGACTATTCTCCGGAGTCCACTTTCTCATTAGAAGAGTCCTGCTCCTTAGGCCTCTTAAGAGGAGTAGATGACCGGGGGGGGTGACTTCAATGTCATGGGTGCATTAAACAACCCCTGTGTAAAATCCTGCCATTCACGCTGGGGATCGTTATGGGCAGGGGAAACATATTTTGTTTTCTGCTCCTTTTTCAGTCCCTCAGATATAATCAGCTGAGGTTCCCCCTCAACATCTGCAGAGCTTCCGAGGATGTGCAAGAAGCCAAATCCATGTCAATCTCCAAAACCATCGAGGCGGAGAAATCCAAGGGAACAACCAGATGATCCTCTCGGCTTTCAGCAACCTCAAGACAGACATCCTGGGATGAGGTACAGCAGCCGAATCTGACCTGACTTTTCTGGTATTCTTCTTGGCAGATGGCTAACCCTCGGGATGGGGCAATTCCACTATCGCAACCTGCACCAACAACTTAAGACGTTGGTTTTCTAGGTAGACAGACAAGGAGGAGAGATGACTATGAAAGGTCTTAGGGACAAAAGCTTGGCAAATTAGGCACAATGGATAGTCATGAGATGCACCCAAGGAAAACAAACACTGCATGTGACTATCCTTATGGGAATTTGTCTCCCACACTGACATTTCACCTTTCTGGATGACATACAATCGAACAACTAAAAGAAAAAACAAGATAATAAAACTCCCAATGGGGCAACTTATCTGAAAATGGATTGGTAACCAGCAGAAATGAAGAAGATGGCATTCAGACTGGTGGCAAAGAAGTTCTGAGGTATGTCTGTCCATATGCCATCTTTATGCCCTACACCATGAGGAGGAAAGCATGTATGCGACATACAATGTCCTTAAAAAACCCAAGGTTTTGGTGTACTGGTCAGCCGGACTACCCTTGGCAGTGGATCCCTTTAGTAAAGAATACTGCAACAGTGATATATGGAAGGACATTTAAAGTTGCATCTTTGTTTATAAAGACCTGGAGTAGTCAAGACAATGTAACAAAAAAAAATAAATGCAAAAGACACAGGCATTGCAGACAAAGGGTGCAATGAAAAACTGAGACCTGGATAAGGAAAGAAAATGAGCTCCTCTGAAATTGTTTAGATCTCAACGTGAATAGAGGAAGACAGTAAATGATCAAACAACTCCATCAATGACTGAAAACTTTAAATTTAAAGAAAATGTTCTCACAAAAGACTGAAATGATCCTCAGTCCATTTCTCTGCCACTAGCTCTCTGAGAGGCAAAAAAGATGTGGAAACGCATCTCGGCTGAAGGCGGGAGGAGTTAGAGCCTGGAATGTTTAAGATGCTGAGCTGCTTAAGTCCTGACAACTTTAGCCCTACTGGTTTGAAGATGGACTTAATGACTTCATATCTGTGATATCACTCCTTTGAGTATCTAAAGGAGGGGAAGGCCAATCTTTCCCACTCCTGAGATGAGGAGTATACTGCAGTGGTAGCCATGGCTACAACCCCAGGTAGCTAACTAGGATTTCCCAGCAATAAGCCATAACTCACTGTTTCAGAATTTGATCAGCTGTGGATGTCCCCTAAAAGAAAGAGGCCATATTCTACATAATCAAGCATGTGAAGAAATAACCAGTCCTGCCACTAATAATGCATGACCTAAGGCTGCAAATGTTCTGCACCTTGCAACACAAAAGGGGCTGTACATACATTAAAGATTTCAAACTGGAAGTATAGAAAGGACTTTGGTACACGTGTACGTAGTCCACTACCTTGGGCCGCCATTATTCCTATAAGAATAAAGATATGTTTAATGAGCAGATGGACCTTCAAACAGGCTGAGCCAAGCCAGCTTCCCTTTCCTTAAATTCAAGACTGGAAATATGATTAAAACAAACACGGAAAGCAACACAGCAACATGCAAAAAATATCACAGATATTAAATTTGGGATATGTACTCTCAGTGAACAAATGACATCAATAAGTGCAAATATTCTAGTCAAATAACCATCAAAATGTTTTGGGATGGCATATGGCATTATTTATGAAATCTGCTAGTGCAATTCCAGAGTAAGGTTTGTGTTGATTTAGCATGCTAATACCTGCAGCTTAATCTTGTAAAAAGACTCCACTTTTAAAGAATTACTAAGACGTGAGAAGTGTAAATTAAAATTTAAACCCTACCACCAGTACATGGCTCAGGTGATTTGTCTAAGGAAGCAGTTGAACCTGTGGACTTCTGATCACCTACTGCTGATGAGACAGGAACACAAGGTACAGGCTGTGCTGACTTCAGTGGATGAGGCTCTCCTTGCACTACTGTGACAGGCTCTGGAATAGCACAAATAAAGATAACTATTAAAACATTGCCCTAAGACTGCAACTACAGTATAGCTGAGGAAAATTATGATTTTTTTTTTAGTCACATGTAAATGTAAACTTACCATAAAGTCCTGTCTGTTGGATATTTACATGCTCAGTTATTTGTACAGAGATGAAAAGGCAGGACATGACCATTTCCTAAAGTTCTTCAGCCAGAAGAGGTGTATCTGCCTTGCTTATCTTGTTAGTTGCATTCTTTCAATTTAAGCTTCATAAATCTGGACAATTCATAGTATTTCCTCTGAGAACTGCATACTTTTGTGAGGCTACTTATCCTATGACCTCCACAGGAAAGATCACAATGAAGGGTTTGACACGTTCTCTGATAATCGTCAAAAAATCAAGTGATCAGCTACTTTGCATTTTAAATCTCAAAGTTAAGGCTACTAGCTACTAATAAGCTTCATTCTGTAATCCTGGGTTTAATGTCCTTGCTCTTCATCTGGAAATGCTTCTGAGTAAGCTACTTAACTAGACCGTGCACTCATTTCAGCACTTAAAAGAGTAACTTATGCTAAAGAAGTTTGCTTATCAGATGAATGCAAAAAATATGTGGAAAAGAGATGTTGCACAGATACTCCTTATTACTCTGGATCTCTGACAGATTGCACATAGGTTGAGTCTTGATCCCTGAATGTCCCATAGTGTGTGCATGAGGCAGTCCCTCTTCCGTTTTTTTTTTTTTTTTTCAACAGTTAACTTTGCAGTGTTGTTTTTAATTAGCTTATTTACTAATTAATTAGAATTAGTTCATTTTCTTAATTAGAATTAGCTGTCTGACAGTTAATTAGAATTAGCAAACATTGAAACTAATTAGCCTAATTAGATTTTTAATTAGCAACTTATTGCTGACTGTCAACTTGCCAATAATTATTTTCTTGCATGTCTTACACACTCCAGAAATTCACTTTTTATCATTTATAACATTTAGTTTAAAATCAGTGAAAAAAGTTGCAACATTATCTGATATTTCTTGAGCAAAGTCTGCCATGCTTACAATCAAACTAAACAGTAAATAAGAAACGGAAGATGGGAAAGTTACATATGGAGTAGTTAACTGGGTAAAGTGTGAGATTCGGAACTGAAACCGGAATGGATTGCTGCTACAATAAGACAGTAAGTTACTACACTGTTAGATTACTACATTTCAATCACTGGTAAATACATAACAGAAACTTATGTAATTTTATTTTGATTGTAAAATATATCTAAGTAAGCTTCTAATCAAGACATCTTAATTAGAATTAGTTAAAAACACTTATTTCATTAGAACTAGATGGCTACTTATTCTAATTAGAATTGCCACATTTTCTAATTAGCTAATTTAGACATCAATGCAACTTTGTGTACACACACTTCCTTTAGCCAACTTAACTTTGCCAATGGCACCAGAGAGAGCACCCAAGCTAGATGGTGATTACTTATAACATGCAGTGCAAACTGAAATGCATGACTTGACAAACACTTTACTTGGGCATGCACAACATGCCCCCTCAGTGATACTACATTTTAGTTACTTCTGTATGATACAAGTAATTGTGGCTGATTTTCAACAAAAAACTACCTACCTATTGTTCAGCATCTACTTCTCAGAAGTACAGGCCAACATGGGAGGACTTTGGCTGACAAAGTTTGCAGACGACTGTAAACTGGGCGCCATAGTGGAAAGTGCATCGGACACGGATATCCTTCAGAAGGGACTCACGGAAACAGATAGCTGGTGCCAGAGCCATGGCCTGAAGTTAAACGCCAAAAAATGTATAGTCATACCCTTCGGGAAAAACAAGGTAACCCCAAGCTACCACATAGGTGGCAATCCACTAAGCACAGAAGAGGTTATCAGGGACCTGGGAACCCAGGTTGACAGTGGCCTTTCTTTTGACACTCACATTGCTAAAGTGGTTAGAAAGACCTTCTACATTGCCCACCTGATCATGAAGGGATTCACATCCAGATCTAGTGAGGTCATTGTTCCCCTGTAGTCTTCACTTATCAGACCAATGATCGAGTACAATGCCCCATTCGGGATGTATCTCACCCGACATCTGCAGCAATTGGAGAGACCCCAAAAGTTCCTCACCAAAAGGATAAAGGACTCCAAAATCTGTCATATGCTGCCAGATTGAAGAAACTCCAGCTCTATTCAGTCGCATACCGTCTGCTCAGAGGTGACATGTGCCTGACATACAAGGCCATGTCCAACCCGCAATTAATGAACATGCTCCAACTTCAAAAATCCAAATCCACCAAAACCACTAGAGCAAGCGACTTAAACCTTAGCACGGACATAAATAGGACGTGCTGGAGGGATAGATTTATCACTCAGAGACTCCCTATGCTGTGGAATAAAATCCCGGTCCATGTGAGGCAGAGCACCTCGCTGGCTCTGTTCAAGAGAAATCTTGACCTGTGGATGGGAGATCGTAGGTTTACCCCAGGAATCATCTCTGTGTCACTGCTGGACAGAGGCACAACAAACTAATGGGCACAGTATTTTTTCATATAAGGGGTGGCGTAAGCCACAAAAATTTGGGCTAGGCTTATAAATGCCTTAGGGCAGATAGCCTAGTATAAACCTATGAACCTATGAACCTATAACAAAGCTCATGCTGCTTCTAAACAGCTGCCACTAACTGTCATTCAGAGAAAACAATACTAAACTACACTCTTCTTCAATCTGTTCACTAACCTGTACAATTCAACTGAAAAACAAACAAATCTGTTAGGGAAAAAAATACATAAAAAAAATATAAAACGTACAATAAGCTGGTTGCATAACTGTGCACACCCTTAAACTAATACTTTGTTGAAGCACCTTTTGATTTAATTACAACATTCATTCTTCTTGGGTACACACCTGCCATCAATTAAAGAGACTCTGATTAATCCCAAATAAAGTTCAGCTCTCCTAGTAGGATTTTCCTGACATTTACTCAGTTGCCTGCTACAGCAAAAGCCATGGTTTGCAGAGAGCTTACAAAGCATCAAAGGGATCTCATTGCTGAAAGGTATCAGTCAGGAGAAGGGTACAAAAAAATTTCCACAGCACTGGATATACCATGGAACACAGTGAAGACAGTCATCAAAACCTGGAGAAAATATGGGACAACAGTGATGTTGCAAAGAACTGGACGTCCCTCTAAAATTGATGAAAAGATGAGACGAAAACTGGTCAGGGACCTACAGCAAAACTGAAAGAGCTGCAGGAATTTCTGGCAAATACTGGTTGTGTACTACATGTGACAACAATGCCCCATATTTTCCATATGCCTGGACTGGACTATGGGGTAGAGTTACAAGACGGAAGCCTTTTCTTACACAGAAAAACATCCATGCCTAGTTTAAATCTGCAAAACAATACATCAAGTCTCCCAAAATCATGTGGGAAAATGTGTTATGGTCTGATGAGACCAAGATTGAACTTTTTGGCTACAATTCCAAAAGGTATGTTTGGCACAAAACAACAATTCACATCACCAGAACACCACCATCCCCACGATGAAGCATGGTGGTGGCAGTATCATGCTCTGAGGTTGCTTTTCTTCAGCTGGAACTGGGCTTTGGTCAAGGTGCAGGGAATTATTAACAATTCCAAATACCAGTCACTTTTGGCCCAAAACCTTCAGGTGTCTGCTAGAAAGATGAAGTTTTAGAGGAATTTCACCTTTCAACACAATGACTCCAAGCATACATCCAAATCAACAAAAGAATGGCTTCACCAGAAGAAAATACAAATTTTGGAATGGGCCAGCCAGAGCCCAAACTTGAATCCAATAGAAAATCTATTTGGTGACCTGAAGAGGGCTGTGGACAAGAGATGCCCTCGCTGTCTGACAGATTTGGAGCGCTTTTGTAAGGAAGAGTGGGCAAATATTGTCAATTCAAGATGTACCGTGCTGACAGACTCCTACCAAGAAAGACTGAATGCTATAATTAAATCAAAAGGTGCTTCAACAAAGTATTAGTTTAAGGGTGTGCACACTTATGAAACCAGCTTATTGTATGTTTTTTATTTTTTAGATTTTTTTCCCCCCTAACAGATTTGCTTTTCAACTGAATTGTACATGTTATAGGTCACAAAAGGGTTGGGAGAGTGGCCTAATGGTTAAGGTGTTTGCCTTGCAAGCACAAGGTGCAGGGTTTGAGTCTCACAAGGGATAATTGGCTAGGCTTAAAATGGCTCACAAGGGCAGTTAGCTTAGTACCAACCTATATACCTGAAATGATTTATTGTGGTCTCATTCTTTTATATCACAAAAACCTGGCATTTTAACGGGTCTATATTATTAACCCGAACGCTTACCTTATCAAATCCCTAAACGTCAACCCGTCCTTATCGAAACGCAAAAACATCCAACATCCAGAAGAGCAAAACCAGAAACATCAAATTGTCATGATTGGCCTTCTGCAGTATAGCTCCGTAAGGCAAGTGTGGAATATTTACGAACTTTAGGGTTAGGGTGTGGGTTAAGGTAAGTGCATATTTGGTAATGTATGTTAGATTTAGTGTAGGGTTTTGTTAAGTGTATGTGTGTGGATTATTTAGTTTGTTTGGGTTTAGCTTTTTAAGGTAAGTGTGTGATAGTTACAGACCTTAGGGTTAGGGTGCGGGTTAAGTGCATACATGGTGGTATATGTAAGATTTAGTGTAGGGTTAGAAGTAGGGTTTACTTTAGGGTTAGAAGTAGGGTTTTAGTTAGTTATGTATGTGGTTTATTTAGTTTGTGTAGGTAGTATGTAGCGGGCGGTGGGGTGGGACAAGTAAGACAGTTCGACGTTTTGAATTTCGCGATTTAGGGGCTTCAGTGTTTATGTGGTTCAATGAGGACGGGTCGACGTTTAGGGATTCGATAAGGTAAGCGTTCACGTTTATAATATAGACTTCATTTTAACAGGGGTGTGTACACTTTTTATATTCACTGTAGCTCTCTGCTGCCACCAGAGTGCAAAAAAACCCTCTCAGTGTAAAACAAACTGGCTTTGAGCTTAAGTGCAGTAACAAATGCTTTAGAACAGAAGTAAGAAGTCCTGCAACATCATGAATCCTTAGAAATAAGTTCACTAACCCTGAGAAATATTCACAACACAAGAATTATTTACAGGGGATGACAAAAGTTAAAGTATTGCAGAAGAAGGAGAATCTCAAAGAACCAAAGAAGAAACGACTCTGAAGTGCAAGGGCAAATAAGGGAGTGTTTGGATAGGGTCTATTTTTAGCCATGGAATGAAACTTTCATCAAATAGCTATTAATCGAACGCTAAACATCGAACAATTGTTTTACCAAGCAGTCATATGTTCAAAAATAAAATCACTGAATGGCCATAGCTGGTCAACATAAAATAAATTACTTACTTACTTATTGGTAACTTACCTATAAGAAAACCTGCCCCTTCCCCACTGTAGTTGGACCTCAGAGTTGGTATATATAATTAGCAGGGGATGGGGGGTGCAGTCTCCCACAATAGGAGGATTCAGTGAACACTAAACACTACTTATTTGGGGGGCTATGCCCCCCACATCCACCACAATCCGGCTAATTATATGTATAAACTCTGAGGTCGCGCTACAGTCAGGAAAGGGTAGGTTTTCTTATAGCTAAGTTACTGATAAGTAGTACATTATGCTTCTTTTATGTTGGCCAACTATGGCCATTTAATTATTTTATTTTCGAAGACATGACTGTTTGGTGAAACAAACATTTGATGTTTAGAGTTCCACTAACCTTCATTCGGTGAAAGTTTTATTCAATGGCTAAACACAGACCTGTTTGGATAATATGCACAAGTTCAGAAAAGTTGCTGTTAAGCAACTACATTATGAGAACTCTAGAAAAACGTTTAGCACATTTACTCAGGCAACATAAAATAGGAAGAACTGCAACCAAACTAAGACAGCCTATGATAGGAAAAATAACAAGAGATCTTATGGAGCCTACTAGAAATATTTCAGAAGTTTTATGAATGCTTGTATAAAGCACAGCAAAGGAGAGGTGAAACAAAAAAGACACAGATGGAAATATTTATGGAAGATTATGATATGTTTAGAGGAAAACTATATCGATGATTAATAAACAGGAAGCAATTATATATGATATGTAATCAACAGGGAAATCTCCAATAGCAAGTAATTTCCTTGTGGAAATCTGGAAGTTAAGAAGGAAGAAAGTGAGAACAATTAGGAAGGGTTTCTTTAACAATATTTTAAAGGGAGAGAGAGGTATCAGCACCTTAGAAGAACATTATGTTGGCTGCATTACCCAAATAGAGTAAAGGCTCTTCACATGTAGCTTCATATAGATCCATTTCAATTTAAAACCATGTGGAAATCTGGAAGTTAAGAAGGAAGAAAGTGAGAACAATTAGGAAGGGTTTCTTTAACAATATTTTAAAGGGAGAGAGAGGTATCAGCACCTTAGAAGAACATTATGTTGGCTGCATTACCCAAATAGAGTAAAGGCTCTTCACATGTAGCTTCATATAGATCCATTTCAATTTAAAACCATGTTTACTCTACCTAACAGAATGGCACTTTTTTTCCCAAACTTGACAGATATGAATCAATGTAGTTTTGTGGATTGGATTGGATGCAAACATTTGACAACATTAACAACAGAATGATGATCCAGAGGGAAGCACAGTATAAAATGCTGCTATTTTTGGTGGGTCTTGATGCATGGTAAGCATGAGAGTCAGCTGGGATGTTACAAGTAGGAAAATGATAGCATTTGCATTCCTTGAAAGAATAAAATCAGAACAACTTATAAAAGGTCAGAGGTGGAAGGTTTCCTCTCTAACAAGTAGCAGTAGTAGTACTCTAACAAGTACAGGGGAACCAGGCAGGGTTGTCTATTTCTCCTTTATTTACATTTCATTTAGAGGTGTTAGCAAAGAAAATAAGGGATTCACAAGTTCAAGGATATAACTGGTATGGTAATCAAGAAAAGTTATCTATTTACAGATGGTATAACTTTGTAGTTGATTAATCTAGAAATTAACTTTTTGATGTTGTGGAACATTATCAACATTTACATGTCTTTTTGGGATATAAAATAAATAAAGATAAAATGCATTTATTTTAATTATATTTTGTTGACCAGGTTAGCCCCACTAGTCTAATGGCCTATTTTCAGGGGAAATCCAAAGTGGTATTTCTACTACCAGGGGACACTGCAGTGTCAACAATCCATCTACCTGGTGTGGGAACAGAACCTACAACCTTCTGCAACAAAGGCAAGCATTGCACCTATTGTGCCACTGACACTGCTATCTATATTAAACAAAAACTACATCAGAAAAACTATGCACCCATGCATGAATTAAGTTCATTAATACACATACGTATGGGGACATACGATGAAACATTTACGTGCATGCATTAAAATGATTCTGTTATTACAGCTAAGGATATATGGAAAGAGACTAAACAAAGGATAATACAAAAATGGGAATGTGGAAACTCTTGGATATGAATATGAATATCAAGATATACACAGTGACATTTTTTTGTCCCTTAAGTCTTCTATATAGACCAGGCATATTTTTATAAAAAAGAGGACAAGTTGTAGGTGATAAAGGATTGAAAGAGTTTTCTTGGGAAAGGAAGGTAAGAGTTAAATAGGATAAGTTGATTCGATACATAGAACAAGGTGGTTCAGGGTTACCTAATTTGAAGGGGTACTTTGTAGCTGCACAGCTAAGGTTCATATATGTAACTCAAACAGATGACTATAAATCAAACTTAAAAGAGATGATGATGAAACAGAGGGGATTTTCAGAGAAAAACAGAGAATAGGATCTCGGATGCAAGTCCTTAAGGAGAGTAACAACCATACAGAATATGTTATTCATAAAATGAAAGAAAGAATACTAAGAAGTGGAGATAAAAACTTTCAAGAAATGATACAAATGGAAATTTTTAAAGAAGAATAAAATATGCCAAGGTTACAGGTAGATGAGGCTCAATTACTAACAGTTAGGGATAGGAGGAAATGGGATAAAAATTGTGATGTATAACCAATCTACAGGAAAGACCCCAGTAATAGATGGCATTCCTGTTGAAGTTTGGAAGCTAGGAGGAAAAAAACTGATAAACATCTGGAAGGTTTTGTTTAACAGTATCTTAACAGGAGGAGATGTTCCACCGTCCTGGAAGAAAGCAGTAGTAGCTGTAATACCAAAAGAGAGTAAAGATCCATCAGAGCCAGCTTCCTACAGGCCCATTTCAATACTAAACCATGACTGTAAAGTGTACATGTCTATAACGGCTAAAGAATGGCAAAAGTAATGCCAAAACTGATAGATATGGATCAGTGTGGTTTTGTGGAGGGAAGACATTAATAGAACATTGAAAACCCAGAGGGAAGCAGAATGTAAGAAAATACCACGGTTGGTGGGTCTTGATGCAGAGAAAGCATCTGAGAGTAAAGCTGGGACTTTATGAGCAGTGCAACGGAAGCATTTGCATTTCCTGAAAAAATTATAATGTTCATTAGGAAAATATATGAGGGATCGAAGATGAAAATTAAAGTGCGTGTGCTCCTCTCTGATAATTTACACTGGCAAAGAAAATAAGGGACTCAGAAATTCAAGGATATAACTGGTATGGTAGTCAAGAAAAGCTGGCTATATTTGTAGATATTATTTTGAACCTGACAAAACCAGAAAAAGACATTACAGTGTTATGGAACATTTTGACACAGTTTCAGAGCTTTTCGGTATACAAAATTAATGAAGCTAAAACAAAGGCAATAGTGGTAAATTATGTACCCACACATTAACTGGTTCAGGAATACCCACATTTATGGGGACATGATAAAGTGAAATATTTAGGAGTATGCATTAAAATAATTCTAGTGTAGTACCTAAGGATATGTGGGAAGAGACTAAAAGATAATACAAAAACTGGGAAAATGGAAGGGTCGTTATATGTATATGGATAGTAAGATACAAGCTGTTAACATGTTTTTAGTCCCTTTAGTCTTGTACACAGGTCAGGTATATTTTTATCAACCAGAGGAGAAGTTGTAGGTAACAATTAATAAACAGCTGAAGGACTTTATCTGGGAAGGGAAGACGGCAAGAATCAAGTGGGATAAGATGATTCTTCCAGTAGAACAGGGCGGATTGGGATTACCCAATCTGAAGGGGTATTTCAGAGCTACACAGTTAAGACTCCTATACATGGCAGAATTAGAAAACTATAATTCAAAGTGGAAACGGATGATGATGAAACATGGGGGAAGCTCAAGAAACAAGGAGAGACTGGCATTTTGGATGCAGGCCTTTAAAGAGAACAATAATCATGCAGATTATTATATCCATAAAGTAGCAGAAAGTATTCTAAGAACTAAACCAACACAGGAATGCAGAAAGGAGATCTACTGATAGAGATGACTGCAATTAGGGATGCAGACAATAGGCAAGAAGGGGGTAGAACTTATTAAGTGAAAACTGGCAAAGGAACCAAGGTAATGGAAGCACATAACTAGAGAGGGAAAGATGATAGAATTGGAAGGCACCAAGAATTTATTTGGACTGCAGGTTACAGATTACCTTACCTATCAAGGATTGATATCAGAGTATAGGCAAAGAGAAAGAAATGGGGGGGGGTCCTAAACAAAAGCCCAGCACTGGTAGAGCTTTTAATAGACTCTAGAAGAGAAGCTGCCATTAAAAAAGGAACAATTAGTACATACGGAATACTGCACGATAACTATAAGAATCAATCAGAGGAGGTTAGAAAGGATTGGGAAGAAAGACTGGATATGCAATTCACAAAGAAAAAAATGGGAGGATATATGTATGTCTCCCAAATATGCAACAAAATCTAGAAGATTTAGTATTTTTGCCTGGAAATGTTTACATAGATATTTTATAGCCCAAGTAGACTCCAGATAATTTTTCCTCAGGTAGACAGTACATGTTGGAGGTGTGAAGGGGAAGAAGCAGGTAGTTGGGAACATATTTTCTGGGACTGCGGTGAGTTGGTGGACTTTAAGGATTCCCTGTGGGATGTACTGTCAGAGATGCTGGGTGGGCAGATTGGTCTGAGCTATGATACAGAATTGGAATTGTCTAGATGTGGTAAGGTCTTGCTTTGTCTAATAATGGTGGCTACCAAAAAAGCAATTACTAGAAAATGGAAATCAAAATCTAAACCAACTATACTTGAAGTGAATATAGTAACAAAGATAAAACAACTGGAATTGATATCTTTAGAAAAGGGTAGGAGCAAACTACACAGGAAAAATGGGAATTGTGGGAACAGTACATACAAGGTAGTAATGAGGCCTAAAAGGCAGCAGGACTTAAATGAGCTATGTAATGTTTGAGTGAGAAAGATTAGCTAGATTACAAGTGATGTATAATGTTTGCAACTGGGAGTGTGTCAGTATGGTTTGTGATGTAAAATGCTTGCGACTAGGATTGTGTTGGTGTGGTTTATTTTCATATATATAAATGTATAAGATTTTTCTTGTTTAAAAAAAAAAAAAAAGCAAGACTTGAATAATGTATGTAATATTGCTTAGGTTATATGATATATAGCAATGTATGTGAAGTATAACGTTTATGTTAATATACTTTGAATTCTTTCATATGAATGTAAATTTGCCTATGTCACAAGTGATAATTCAATAAAGGTGTTTAAAAAAAAGGATATATGGATACAGAGGATAAAGAACTACACAGGGTCTTAGACACAAACGCTTGACAGACAGAGCACCACGTATGGTCATAAGAAGTACCCAAGCAAGAGGAGACAGTGGTTGTGACTCTGCCTCCCACACTAACATTTTCCCTTCCTAGATGACAAACACAAATACCAGACAAAACTGAAAAAGGAGAAAAGAAACCCCAATGGGGCACCTATCTGAAAGTAACATGGTAACCAGCACAGCAGAAGGGCATTCAGACTGACATTCGGACTGGCAGCAAAGTTGTTCTGAGTGTCTGCATCCATACTTCACCTTTATGCCCTATGCAGGAAGCATACGTGACGTATGGCACCTATAAGATCTAAAGGCTTTGGTATTCTGGCCGGATGGTCGGCTACCCTTGGCAGGAGATCCCTTATGTAAACAATACTGCAACAGTGATATGGAAGGACATCTGAAAGAAGAACTAGAGCTTCATTGAATAATAAAATAGTTACTAATAACAAAAAGTAACAAGTAAAACAATTTCAGAAAAGTTCTGACAGTGATTGAAAAGCAATTATGGAAAGATGATACCATGAATGGTTGGCCTGTGCAAGAGTCATCAGTAAGGAAAATAACTCAGTTTTATGTTTCTTTTCAGAAAGGATCATGTTACAGTTCCCAATCGATACGGCAAATGCATAGCATCATACATGACTCACTTAAAGGAATACTCCACACTAGAACTTAAAACAATCTGTTTTTTTTTTTTTTTTTTTTACTCTTTGTTTCCTGATCTATTTTAACACATCAAAACATAGCTCTCAACCTTCCATCTCCAAAATGAAGAACACTAGGCCTCATAATGTGGGATAAATGGGCAAAATGTGGAACACATACTAAGAGGTTGCTAACAATTACAACTAGGAAGGTCATAGGATGGTTAAAACATGCAGACTTTACTTATAAAAATATCTTTTTAATGAATTAATATGATTCTTTTCTATTTGCCATGGATATCAGTTAAAAAAATTCATAACACTGAATGTGTGACAGACCCTTTTAATGTGGAACTTCGAGGAACATGAACTTTTTAAGATCCCAGTGAGGTACATTCCTCGTAATGAGGTACACTTGAGAGGTATGCATCAAAATCACTCTAAGTGCTTTATTTGTAATTTTAGCCTGTTTTCCACAACATGGCTACCAATGGGGCTTGATGTATTAACTTGCTCTTGTTCTCCCTCAACCCTCTTTTCCATAATGCTTTGTATGACTTGTGCCAAACATAAGGAAGTAACTGTGAATTCCCATGCCGTTGATATATAATGGGATTTGTGAGAGTCGCTGTTATCTTCTTTACCTTCTGTAAAAGGGCTGCTTCTTTTCTGTCGTTAATCACCCTCATTTATGTTTGGCTCAGACCTTGTTTTACACTATACTTAAAAGTTATCCAGCTAAAGCCAGAAGAGTAACTACATTGCAGGCTTTCATTTAGGGTTTTCTTTTGTAGTCCAAGAGGAATTAATTCTGCAAGGGTATCTGAGTGCAGTGACAGTTTTAACACCTCTGCAGTAGTGTGGGGGGAGGGGACCGCCAATTCCTCTTTCTGAACCATTTAGTTGGATCTGATGGCACTAACATTCACATAAAACAAGGATGCTGAAATCAAAGTTAACAGCAGATGAACAATCAGAAGTGTCGCAGTCAGCCCTGTTGCAATAGATTGTAAGAATGACAACAGGCAGCTACACAGAGAGAGAGATAGAGACTCTTGAAATAGTCTCTCAAAGTAAAGCTGTAATTCTATGACAATAGCCCTGTTAAATATTCTCAATAAGGAATACCAAAGAAAAACGGATATATGGACTGTTCAAGAACTGACCATGATACTAAGGACTGAATTGTTACATTTATTAAAATGCATTTTGAATATGTACAAAGGTCTGATTTTGATTCAAACAGACAAGGACTTGCATAGCATACAGTAAATCTTCAATATAACACAATGCATGACACCTTGCAGACTGTATGTAATATATGTAACTATTTAATAATTATAAAGGGAGCGTGTTGGGCATACATCTTCCAATGCTAATGACCTACCTACAGCAAATACTGATCATGTAATACAAATTTCTTTAGAAAGTTCACTCTGAATATAGACTTCATGGAAGTTACAACACTTTCTCAACACCTCTGTCTTACTATTGCACCACCCACACACCAGAGGGGGGGCATACACTTTCTATGCAACAGAAGAAGTGGCACCTTGGTGCTTTTAGGTTACAAAAATAACATCCTAGAGCACAGAATGCACTGCTAGTATGATCTGCTGCTCCTCCTTCTTCCTCAGCTCCTTATTCAAATGTTTTGAGGAGGAAGGTAACAGGGCAACAGACAAATCCAAACACAACTTCAAGTACCTGTGATTTCCCTTCTGAAATTTCTCTGAGGCAAGTCATAACAAGAAAAGGTCTTCCTATACTTACCCATCTTGAAGATGAGAGACTCTGGTTCCTCCAAGTCCTCTTACAAAGAAATAGAAAGCAAGAGAGAACCTACCTCAGACTCTGCTCTCATATGGGTGGAATCATGCTCAGTGCATATGCAGAAGGTCAAAGAGTGGGATTGGTGAGTGTTAGTCAAATATCATGTAATGGTGCAATGACATTCTCGGAAGCACATGCTGGGAGCAGTACAGGGGCTTGAGTGGAGTCTGCTGTTTGCATGAGTTCATATTTCTCATGGGTGCACTCCCACACCTGTAAGTCTAGGTCTGTACTACATATCACATGATGTTCAAGGTCTGACCTGCATTCCCTGGAGTGGAAGGCCATAGTCCACCTTCTCCATCATGTTGGACCCAGAGATAAGTCTAATGAGAAAAAAAAACTGTCACAGATACAACAACAGAACATGTTATGTGACTCAAGTGTCTACCCCTCCAAGTGCAAGTTGTTTTTTTCTTTTTTGTTTTTTTCTGGATGATGGATGAGCTTCAGCCACTCAAAAAGTGGGTGAGTAATGCTTACCTTACAAACCAGAACACAATCTCCAAGGTAGAATCCAGAGATGCATCTCTTATCGGCCCTCAAATTATCTGCTAAAGCATGGGATGGGCAAAAACTCAACCCCTCACTACTCAAAGAGACTCGTTAATATTCTAACTGTACAAGGGACTTGCCTCCAGAAGGGTATGACAAATATCTGCCCTCCATATCCTTCACCTTTTCATGGAAAGAACCCTCCTGTCGATCTCTGCATCAAGCTGTGTCAAACAGTGTCATCGTTGACTCATGACACAAGTCTGAAGCTTTTCCATCCTGTGCCTTCAGTTGTGCAGGTTGAAATGCTTGCACTTCTGACAGTATTTCATAAGAGTGTTCTTCCCCAGAGTGTAAATGCAATGCCATTGTGGGCCCAGGCTTGTGACCAGACAAGCCAAAGGAATACTTCAATGGCTTTTGATTTCTAGGAAAAGAATGTGGAAACTTTGTCATTATGAATGTTAGTCTCAAGATCCAAACCAAGTTAACACAGAAAAGAAATGGGTGTGAAATGGTTAAGTGTGCTACTCTAATCCAGTGCCATATGTACTGGCAGTAGAATACTCCCTTGAATTTGGAAACTGAAGAGTAGTAGGTAAGAGGATGACAGCAGCAGAGATACTTAGTGAGGAGGACTCCTAATATCAGATCACTCCATTTTCCAACTAGCTGGATAAGGTATCCCACAGCTACCTTTTTAAACTTACTATTATCCCCGATAAACACTAATCATGCCTTGAAAAATAATAAACTTTATTTTCCACAATATGTGTGGTGGGTCTGCATTTGTAAGCCAATTTTGTCAGCTAAGCTTACTTCAACTTTCATGCTTCAGGATCCAAAACACACTAAGAGCTCAGAGGTACAATGCTCCCTCTGAAACTGATCTGGTGAACTATGGATGTAAGGAAGTTCTCCCCTTACTTCAAAAGGCTGAACAATGTATGAGTGTGTGTGTGTGTGTGTGTGTGTGTGTGTGTGTGTGTGTGTGTGTGTGTGTGTGTGTGTGTAAAATGATTTTTATGGTAGGGGGTTGCAAGGGGAGCTTTCCCTTGTCAAGTCAATGACTGGGGTCAGCGACCTTTTTCACTTCACTGCTTTTGGGCACCATTAAGTAGTCCTGAATAAACTGTCACTTATCTTGTTTTTGACCATCATCTTAACCCCAAAGCAACTTTTATGTCATGCTCTGTCAAATGTTTCATCTTACCGCAATGAGTAATCCATCAATGATCCATCCAACAGCAGTGGCCCTGCTATACAATGCCAACCAAATGGCCTCCCATGCTTCTGACTTTCTAAGACTCTTGCCCATTCCAATTTTCAAAAAAAAAAAAAAAAACACAGACTCTCTCCATGTTCAACTGTTTGAAATCCCTATTACAGGTCAGTATCCTATCCATCCTACCACTGAACCAGTTCTCAAATTCATTCACAACATGCTCAGTACCCAAAATAATTCCTTGTCTCCCTTATTTCTTCATATAGTTTTCTCATAAAGGTATAAAAATGAGATCTTATAACTACTTTTTATCTCTTAAAAGATCAACAGTGCAATGTGCAAGTACTTATGATAATGCCAGTTATTAATAATTACCTTGTATAACAGTTTGTTTGAAAAGTTCTTCCCGAAGTCTAGGCAGGAAACAGTCAATCCTTTCCCATGTGATTTCCCAAAGGTCAGAATATCCAGTCTGAGAATCAGCATTATGGAATATTCCAGCAGTGTCCATAACGAGAAGCATATTTTTGAGAGATTCTGGAATGGCTTCTAACTGAAAGTATAAATAAAATAAGTTATTTTACTGGTAATATACACGATGCATAAAAGTACTTTTTTCAGGTAAGACTTGGAATATATCAATGGCTTAATTCTATCTGAAGTTATATACTATTGAAAAAAGTACCATAACAACACAAATTGTAAATCAACAAAGAATAGATGAAGGAATGAAATGCAGTAACAATAATCAATGTTAAGCACAGCACAATACAAAATTTGTGAAACAGCTAATAAAACACAAGGCATTTCTCTCAATGTTAACTGAGATCTAGGCAATTATAACATAGACAGCCTGGTCTGCAATTATTATGGGTGGATGTACAGTGATGTATGTTACTTCAATTTACAACCTACATCTGACAAGTTAAACACCTTCTTTCTGCTAAAGAAAAAAAATACATTCTGCAAGGAGATTTAAACCAAACACTGGCATCACCATCAGAACTAGGTAATGTATTAAAAAAGTAGTTTGTAGGCCGGTCTGTGAAGAACTGGGTGTAGCCTCAGCGATTGACAGGTGAAACAGGCACATGTTGTGGTATGGAACAGGATGCAAGTATTTTTTTCCCTTCATTTTTGCAGGGGAGGCTCCACTCCCACAACCCCCTGCAAATTAAATATACCAATTCCGAGATTGCACTACCTTGAGAAAAAGGGCAAACTACAAATAGACAATGAATACTCATGCCGCCATTGGTATGAATATGATTTTACTTTCACCGATTGTTGGATGGTGGGCGGGGTTTGGGCAAGACTTGCTACTGTACATCCTGAGAGGTATGTTTCTAACACAAAGACCAACATTCTCCACTTCATATGATTTCAAAATATAACTTAAGAGAAACTTGTTAATTCCACTACTTGATCAAACTCTCATCTCAGACAACCATCCTACCTTGATCTGGTTATTAAACAAGGAACTAGAAAGAAAATAACACTTCTATGCTACCAAACATATATTTAGTGACCCTCATCCATTAAAAACTATCTGATACTGCAGATGAAGACAACATCTACCTACACTAATTTAACAGACAATCATTCTCACCATTAAAAGGGTGAATATTACTGAATAAAGTTTTGCCTCAGTAAACTGGAATTATGACTGCACCAGTGTCTGCATTGTCATTAACCTTCTTGTTAAGCATACTAATAAAAGTACAAATTTCCCCTTACCACCAGAACAGTAAGAGGTCCTAAATGCAAAATGTTAACTAAGGAACTAAAATCAAAACAGAAAAGCAGTAATAAGATGTTATAAATGGAACATAACTAACTATTCTTTCTTATGTCTACATAAACCAAGGAAGAGATGATGGAATTAAAGTAAATACTGCAAAACCCACAAACATTAGAAGTCAACCATCATCTGACTTGCAACCTTAAAAAATTCTGGTATGAACTTCAGCAAATTATTCGTACTCAAAGAAAAATCTCTATTTCATTCCTCAGAAAAATCTCTTATTTCATCCCTCACTGCGTGCCATGCATCTCCCCACCTCATTCTGACATATGGCATGGCAAACATTAAAAAAAAAAATATTCAGATGATATGACAAGCAACCTCATACTATCCAGCCAGACAGATACAAAGACTCCACCAACCAAAATTCACAATTAGAAATTTACACTCTACATCAGGCAATTACTGAAAAGTTTCAGAGACTCAAACCCCAAGCACTGATGGGCTTTCACTCCATTTTTGAAAAAAAAAAAAAAAACGTATTTAATACATCCATTTCCTGACACTCACCCAATACATACATCACTAATCATAAGTAATTGCATGAAAATCAGGTCTAACTATTCTGCTGCCTAAAAATCAACAACTGCATATTTATCTCACTTTTCCACACCTTTAGTAAAATGTCAGAAATGGAAGTAAAATACTGGAAAAGGCAAGGGCATTAAAATACTAGAAAAGGCAGTCTACAATCAACCAGCTTAGTATATTCAAATCACAGCATACTACCACACAAACAACATGATATCAGGTTCACTTTTTAACATCCTTTTAATATCTTCATGCCTGCTGAACATCAATCACCCTCTTGCACCACTGCCTATTCAGTCTCCAAAACTCCAGACTAGCAATCTCATACATCCTGTTGAGGAGTTCCTCCAATTTCTAATGAAAGCTTGCCTTGTAGTGCCATATTGCATAAGTAGCCTGAAGCTAGGGGTGACAGAAAAGCAGGAACCATTAGCACAGAAATGAGCAGGCAGCCACATATGGTTATTATACGTACACAAACCCTTTTACCTCTTTAGGAGCTAGTCAGTCATGCCTGTAATAGCAGCCCTGAATATAAACATCCTAATGCATGGTCAAAACCTTTACTTCTTATGCTGCTTGATGTACAGATCCCTGAACTGGCCTATTTGCTAGTGGTCGCACTTTCCTATAATTGTGCTGGGTTTCAAGACAGCAATGAGAAAAATTGCTTCCCTCCTCCCAAATGAGTAAGGTAACACTGGACACTCTCTCTCATCCATCCCTGGTCAGCTCCACCAGTGCAAAAGTCACTAACTGATCCTGGGTTGCTTGAGTCATACGTAAGGTCTTTATCCATCTGCATGATGCAGCAAAGTCAGTTCACATTTCAATTAACTTGGACAAAAGTCTTATTTACAACCTGGGCAAAATACAAGCAATCACATGGAGTACAAACAGATGACCACAGTCACAAATCACTTGAATACATTGTTATACCAACTCATATGTGATGATCAAATGTTAAAATAAAAGCACTTGGCTGAACCCTGAATTCACTGTAGAACACTTTTGAGGTGTATCAGCTTTGAAAGTTGGTATACTAAAGTTCAGCGGTGTGGGGGTCGTGCCTTCCTAGAGTAATAAAAAAAAAAAAAAAAAACGCTGTTTGCACCTTATGAAAAGTAAGTGGACTGCTTTGCTTTCTAATTCACTCTTCCACAGACTGCCACAGATCAGATTTTCAAAGTATGATCAAAGATACTACAAAGTTAAGCAAATTCCATGAAACAAACATTAAAGTGTAGCTTATTACAGTAACATGTCTGATGTGGAACTGCCAGCATTTCTAATCACTGCTTGATGTGGCTTGGTCATCTGACAAAGTTAGCAACCTTTACTGAATGAAGACTACAGCTCAGTTCTGAGGTACACTGAACTACCCTTTGATATATCTGTAAGTATGAAGCTTCTGAGGTTTACTCGTGAATTGATTAAAAAGCCATAGGAATGTTTACAGGGTGCTGTATTCTGAGGAGGGGTCTAGAGTTAACCTTATTGTGCACTGTTATTCCTAAAAAAATTGAGTCACCAGTTTCAGAGTTAGGATAGACTGATCGACGCTGCTGCAGAGACAGGTGGTAGGTAGCTTAAAGCTGTATCTTTCAAAGAAAATCCCTGTGATATTCATAGTTACCATTTACAATGAACATGTTCCTCGTTTCTGAAGATCTTGCTCGCATTTACAAACAAGTAAACATTAAACAACTGCAATACAGTTGTTCAGTTTTTACAACAAGCCTTCTTATTAATATAAACCAAATGCTAAGGTTCATAAGCTAAAGATGTTTTTGACAGTTACATGTTCAAAATTAATATGGGTCCCCTTGGTTTACTTTCTCCAATTATTTTGGGTTTTTAATACCATGAAGGAATGGACCCCATTACTAAGTCAGGATAAAATTAAAGTTCATGAAATTGTATTGTTTCAATCCTTGACATTGGCCAAAAGTGCTCTTCCAAGCACCTGTAACATATCCAGAAATGATTCATTCAGCAATTCATATGGAGTTACATGTACTGGTAGCATATCTAAACACGACTGTAGATTGTATATTAGAACCATTGCTCCTACTACTACTGGAGCTGTCTGTGTATCTTTCTTCCTCAATGAACTCGTTTCTGCCTGCAAATCCTGATATTTTATGAATTTGTGTCATACTTCTCAACTGACCAGATTTTTGACTTGTATTTTTTGTCTTTTCCTCATAAAATTTGTGGTTTTTCAGCAAATCACTGAGGATTGAAGTCACTAAATAATGGCATACATTTGTGTTATCTGCTTTTTTTTCATCTGTTTTTTGAATTGTTGGTAATGGGTGATCCCATGTTATGTACACTTCATCGTTCTCTATAATGCTTTGTGGTTCATGTTTCCAATACTTCTCAGCTACTTCTATATTGTAGTGGTTGCACAAACCCCAGTGCAACAATCTTGCCACATTATTGTGCCTTTCAGTGTACAGGCCCTCTGCCATGAGTGTACCTCACCATGACCACGGTTTCAGATTTTTTTTTTTTTTTTTTTTTTACAGAACCTCACTGTTTCTCCCACATGTCCACTGAACTTTGTAAACAAAGTGTGTACGTAGCCCACTATCTTGGGTGCCCATTATCAACTTTTCATCTTTTACTTCAACTCACTTCTCCTTAATCAAATCCTGTGTCAAATCCTGATCAACATGAGGTTGCTCCAGATCATCTCTATACTGCCACTATACTTAAGACTTTTCCACATTCATTTCTTTCTTA
This sequence comes from Protopterus annectens, assembly GCF_019279795.1. Classification (NCBI taxonomy): domain Eukaryota; kingdom Metazoa; phylum Chordata; order Ceratodontiformes; family Protopteridae; genus Protopterus; species Protopterus annectens. Next base: position 280,038,425 of record NC_056748.1, read on the forward strand.
TCTGACCCTTCTCCTTATAGTATTTCTTTTTTGTTTTTTGGCGCATTCAGTTGTTGGCTGATTTTTATCTACTTCTGGCTTGATTTCAGTTCCTTCTAGCCGCCTGAATGCTTCTGCTAAACTAAACAGAGAGGTCATATTAGACTTCCTCTGGTCATTATTTAAAACTTTCACCATGTTTGGATCTAATGAGGTTGGCAGATATGTATGCAGTCCCATGACTTTAGATTGATACATGTAATCAATTTTGAGGAGGCTCATACCTCCTTCAGAGCGAGGGATATATAATCTTGGCATACACTGATTTTTATATATCATTTAATAAGCTTGGAGCATTTTTCTTGCTTTTCTGTTCAACTGATCCAATACCGTTTGGGGCAAATCAACCTTACCAAAACTGTAAGGTAAAAAAAAAGGGACGGTAAATTGTTTTTTAGCTTGGACTTTATTCCTAGATGTCCGGCAGTTTTCACTATTAGTTTTAGTATTCTGAAGTATTCCTGAGCTTTATTTGCATTTATTCATGTTTTATTGCCAATCCTTTATCAGTTCCCAAATATTTATACACTCCTTCCTGCTCAAGTTTCTTTATATATCACATTCCTGTCCTTGATTGTTTCTTAGTTACTGCAACTTTCTTGCTATAAATGTTGCTTTTGCACATTTATCAAGACCAAATGTCATTCTTACATCTGAGAAAGTTTTAACTACTTGTCGTCGTGCTTTCAACTTCCTCATCTGATGAGCTATATAATTTTAAGTCATCCACAAAAAGCAGATAAAAAATCTTTATGCAAGTATGTATTCTGGGAGTCAGATTATAGCAAAGACCTAATCGGTTTATTAAACAGCTTAATGGTAAATGGCAAGACAGACAGTGACAAAGAAACATGCTGGAGTATCCCCCTTTGAATTTTTATCCCTGAAATAATAATTTGCCCTTTGTTGTGGTTTAATTATAAAGCAGCTTACCACCATGGTCACTGTAATGTAAATGATCAATGCAGGATGTATCTTATACATCTGTAAGTACACCTTTATCCATGAATGTGGGATGCTTCAAATGCTTTTTTTGTAATATATCCATGCCATACTTAAATTCTTCCCCTTTTTACAATTCTCCATTATGACTTTATTTAGCAATAAAAAAGAAGCTATGTACTTACCATAATGTTCCATGTGAGTTGTTCATCTCGTCTTCATTCTTTACTGATGGGTTTGGAGCCAATCCCTTGGCTCTGATATGGCCAATTGCAAAGCTCGAGGTCTTCAAATAGCTAGAGGCCAAGTCCCTATCCCATGATGCACCTGGTGTTACCTCAGATCTTGTTTGCTGCGTATAATAATACCATATGTCATTCTTGCACTCCCAAGAGAAAGATATAGAAGGATTGAGTAACCAGGATGGATCCAGCATCTCGGTCATCTATCAGCCCAGGAGGGGGTAGGAGGGAGAGATGTAAGAATGAAGGCGAGATGAACAACTCACATGGAACGTTATGGTAAGTACATAACTTCTTTATATGAAGTTGTTCAATCTCGCCGTTAGCGTCCCAAGCACCATCAATCTCGGGTGACTCACGGGAGTATATTTCTCAGGACCGTGGATCCAAAGGAGGCCCTGTACCTGGAGGCCTTGTCAACTTTGTAATGAGTGATAAAGGTATGAGGTTTTGACCAAGTGGCTGCTGCACAAATTTTATCAATAGGAAGCCTGGCAGAAAAAGCAGATGAAGTAGAAACTGCTCTGGTTGAGTGAGCTTTAATCTTGTGTTGCAAAGGCATATTGGCAGCTGAATAGGCAAAGGTGATACAATCAGATAACCATTTGGAGCTTTTCTTCCTGGGCCTCCGCTGTAAATGGACCTTGTTCCAGTCGAACTTTCCCGGTAAACAAATGTAAAATAAAAATAAATAAATTTAGATAGAGTTGTTTTAGCCACTTGTCTACCCTTCCTGGAGTCCAAGAATGAAACAAAAAGTTGGTCTGATTTCCTGAAATCTTTTGTGCTATCCAAATAAAATCTGAGCTGTCTGTGAACATCAAGCTTGTGCAGCATATACTCTAAATTGTTTGAATGGTTGGGAAAGAATACTGGCGAATCAATAATATGGTTAAGATTGGTTTCGGTGCAAACTTTGGGCAAAAATGAGGGGTTTGTTTCAAGTGAGACTCTGTCAGCATGGTATATCAAATAAGGAGGCTTGATGGATAAAGCTTGAAGATCTGACACTCTGTGGGCAGAAGTAATAGCTACCAGAAAGATGGTCTTCAATGATAAAAATTTTAGGTCACAAGAGGAAGCTGGTTCAAATGGCGGAATAATTATCCGGGAAAGCATAAAATTTAGATTCCATGGAGAATAGAGAGATTTCACAGGTGGTCTAATATGACAAGTCCCTTTGAGAAAGGCTTTGGATAACTTGTGAGACATGATATTCAACCCTTCAAATCCAAGATGAAAATTAGAAACAGCAGCCAATTGAACAAGAACTGTTGCTGCTGCAGCTCTTTTGTTAAAAATCATAGTCAAGAATTCTAAAATGGAGGCCATAGGGGCTTGGGTAAGGATCATTATTATTTTTAGATGCCCATACAGAATTTTTTTTCCATTTGCTAAGATATAGCTTCCTAGTAAAAGATTTATGAGAAGATAGAAGGATCTGTTTTGTCTTAGAGAGGTTATGGAACCTAGCTATGATGGGAACTGGAGCAGCCAAGCTGTCAGCTTCAGGGACTGCAGAGAGGGATGAAGATCCCTCGACGATTGCATCAGAAGGTCTGGAGCTGGGTCCAGAATCCAAGGATCCTCCAAAAGATGGAGTTGAAGGGAAGGGGAACCAAATCTGACGAGGCCAATAAGGGGCTATTAGAATGATGGTCCTTCTCAGGGTTTTTGCTTTCTGTAGAACCTTGGGTATCAACGGGATTGATGGAAATGCATAGAGGAGATCCGGAGGCCAATCGTGTACGACTGCATCCCTTGGGGCTTCTCCCAAAGGGGGAATCAGGGCAAAGTAGCTTCTGCATTTCATGTTCATGTGACTGGCAAAAGATCACAGCAAAGTTGGCCCCACCTGTGGAATATCTTGTCTATTTCTTTCTTGAGGGACCACTTTAGGGCAACAAGATGGCCCCGCTGAGCTTGTCTGCTATCACGTTGGACTTCCTCGGTATGTGCGTTACCAACAGAAAGTGCTGGGTGGAAACAGCCCACTGCCAAACTCTGAGGGCCTCTCGACAAAGGGGGTAAAACCTGGTTCCTCCTTGTTTGTTCAAATATCAGACCACTGACATGTCTGTCTGAATCGCAACTGTACCCAGAGGAAGAAAGTCCTGAAAGTACTGCAACGCCAGAAGTACCGTTCTCATCTGTGGCCGCTGGAGGGGGTAGCACAAATGGGCATCCTATCGTGACATGAAGTGAAGTCAACCAACACTTTTTGCAGGAATTTGTGATCATTATAGTGTGAGACATGGGAAGCTCTTGGAAAGACCATTGAGTGAACAACAGCCATTGCAGTATCCGCATGTGCATACAAGCTAGTGGTATGGCTAGAATTGCTGCTGCCATCATGCCCAATAATTTCAGAACTTCTGATGCTGGTGCTCTGTCTTTTGATACCAGAATGCTGACATGTTGATGAAGAAGAAGAACTCTTTCTATTGAATGCCTTAGTGTGCTGGTGGTGTCCAACTCTGCCCTGATAAAAACGATATGCTGTGATGGCGACAAGGCAGATTTTTCTGAGTTGACTGTAATGCCCAGATGATTGCAGAGTGACAGAGTGGACTCTTTGGCCTAAATGAGCTGATGCCTGGTGGTGGCAGTAAGGAGCTAATCATCTAGATACAGAAACACCTGGAATCCTAGATGCCTCAGGTGAGCCATGACCACTGCCATGCATTTGGTGAACACCCTGGGGGTTGTAGTGAGACCAAAGGGCAGGGCTCGCAACTGATAATGATTGACTCCCAGCTGGAAGTGCAGGTGATCCCTGGATAGTCTGGCTATTTTTATGTGGTAGTATGCATCCTTGAGATCTATCGAGCACATCCAATTGTCTTTCCCTAAGAAGGGAAGTATAAACTGAAGCGTGACCATCCAAAACTTCTCTTTCTTTACGTATTGGTTAAGTCTGCTGAGGTCCAATATGGGTCTCCAGTCCCTCCTGTCTTCTTTGGAACCAAAAAGAATCTTGAATAAGTTTCAGATCCTGTCTGGTCTGCTGGGATTGGTTGGATGACTCTTTTTCTTAGCAACGTTTGGACCTCTATTGTTGCCTGTTCCCTGTAACTGGGTGGAACGTCCAGGATTTTTCTTATGATTGGAGGGGATGTAGCGAATGGAATGGAGTATCCTCTGAAAATTATACTTTGTACCCAGCTGTCTTTTGTTATTTTGAGCCAGGCGTCTGGGTACAAAGACAAGCGACCCCTGACTGCCTCCAGAGCAGGACAGTCAGGCCTCCTCTCAGGAGTGCTAGTAGGGCTTCCCAGAGAAGTGATCTCTGTTGCCCTGGTGTTGCTGACCCCCCTCTGCCGTGAGGATGGCGTCTTCATTTATTGCCCCCTCCTCTGCCACTGGAAGGGGGTCCACCACATGTGTTGTGAAAGGCTCCTCCCCTTTGACCTTTAGGGTAGGGTCGGGTAGGGGAGAAAAAATGGACCCCGACGGCAGACAGAGTCTTTCATCCTGTTCACACCTGATTAAGGTTCCCTTCACTTTAGGCATGAAAAGGGATGAGCCATCAAAGGGAGTGTTCACAAAGGATGACTTGAAGGGCTCTGCGAAGGAACACAAGTGCATCCAGGAATGTCTCCTAAGAGCAACTCCTGCACCCACTGCCCTACTCATTCCATCAGCTGCATAAGAGATGAGGCGCATGGATGAGTTGACAACAGAATTGAGGGTAGCAAGCTGGGCAGCAACTCTGTCGGATTCTCCTACAGCTACTGTACCCTGAAGAGCATCTCCTAGCTCCTTAAGGAGATCTCTTTCTAACCTAGTAAAATGGGTTAAATAGTTTAGCGAACTGAGAGCAAAGGTCGCTGAACTAAACATGCGCTTACCATATCTATCCATAATCCTGCAGTCTCTGTTAGGAGGATGGATAGACGAAAAAGTCTCAGACATTTCCTTTATGGTGGCTGCCACCACCATGGCATCAACCGGAACACCTTTTGTTAAAAATGTTTTGTCAAGGGGGGCAAAAATGAATTTATTAGGCCTCCTAGGGACAGGCTCCATAGTATACGGAGACTCCCACGCCCTTCATGAGACCAGCTGCATCAGCTCATCGAAGGGCAGAGACACCCAAGAGGTGGAGGGCTGAGACCCGAAAGCCTTCAGGAGAAAGTACAGCTGTGTACACTTACCATAAATGTAGATGTTTGAGTGTATTCACTGTTGCAGTCATTACATTTGGGTAATCTGCTGGCAGGTTGCCCTCAGTCGGCCTGAATAACAAAGTCTTGGGTCCTGCATCAGTTGCTGTCTCCTATTCCATGATGTCAGGTCGTCAGGGATATAAAACATGCAGCCGACGCCATTTTAGACAGTTTTTCTTGCCCCAGATGTCAAGTGCCCCCCAAATGGGGAGCAAAAATTTTATATAGTTTCATAGTTTAGTACTAGGCTATCTGCCTTGGGGCATTTATAAGCCTAGCCATAGTGATGTGGCTTTCGCCACCCCATGTAATGGTACAAAAGTGTACAGAATAGATTTAGAATATTGTGCCTCTGTCTAGTAGTGACACAGCGAAGACCCCCTTACATAATAGAATTAGTTTACTGTGCCTCTGTCTAGTAGTGACACAGAGATGACCCCTGGGGTAAACCTACGATCTCCCATCCACTCGTCAAGATTTCTCTTGAAAAGAGTTAGTGAGGGGCTCTGCCTAACATGAACTGGGACTCTGTTCCAGAGCATGGGATGCCTCTGAGTTATGAATCTGTCCCTCCAGCATGCCCTATTCATATTTGTGCTGAGGTTTAAATCTTTAGCTCTCGTGGTTCTGATGGATTTGGATTTTTTGAGGTGGAGCATGTCCATCAATTCCTGACTGGACATGGCCTTGTACGTTAGGCACAGATCACCTCTGAGTAGGCGGTATGCTACTGAATAGAGCTGGAGTTTCTTTAGTCTGGCAGCATATGACATATGTTGGAGACCCTTGATCCTCTTGGTGAGGTACTTCTGGGGTCTCTCCAGCTGTTGCAAGTGCCAGTTAAGGTACATACCAAATGGGGCATTGTACTCAATCATGGGCCTGATAAGGGAGGAGTATAGGGGCACAATGACCTCCTTTGATCTGGATGTGAATTCCTTCATGATAAGGTGGGCAAGGTAGAAAGTCTTTCTAACCACTTTGGCAATGTGGGTGTCAAATGAGAGGTCGCTATCGACTTGGGTCCCCAGGTCTCTGATTACTTTTTCCGTACTCAGTGGGTTACTGTCTATGTGATAATTTGTGGGTACTTTATTTTTCCCAAAGGGGATGACTATACATTTTTTGGCATTTAGTTTAAGGCCATGACTCTGGCACCAGTTGTCCGTTTCTGTAGGATGTATGTGTCAGCTGGTGTATCGACTATGGCACCTAGTTTGCAGTCATCTGCGAACTTTGTCAGCCACAACCCTCCCATGTTTGCTTTCACATCTGAGAAATAAATGCCGAACAAGAGGGGTCCCATGACAGAGCCCTGTGGGACACCACTTGTGACTGGCTTTGAGTCTGACATGGCTCCAGCGATTTTGACTTTATGGGTTCTATCCTTTAGCCAGTTTGCAACCCATCCTGTGACATATGGATTTACATTTAAGCTGTTGAGCTTGTCTATGATGCCTGAGTGGGGTATTGTGTCAAAAGCTTTAGCCAAGTCCAGGTAGGCTGTATGGACTGCTTTGCCCTTGTCAATGGCTCTAGTGACCATTTCAAAAAAGTCAACCAGGTTCAAAAGGCAGGATCTGCCCTTTACAAAGCCGAACTGGGTGGGATCAAGTGTCTGTAAGTCCCCAATGTCAATGTGAGTTCCATAATGATTCTTTCCATAGCTTTGCAGACCAGGCTGGTTAAGCTTATGGGGCGGTAGTTACCAGGGTCTGTAGAGGTGCCTCCTTTGCGGAGTGGGACTACTGTTGCTGTACGCCAGTGTTCAGGTACATATCCTGTAGTAAGGCTAAGGTTAAATAGCATTTTTATGTGCGGGTTTAGCTCCTCTTGGAGTTCACGTAGCACGCAACCCGGGATACCGTCAGGTCCCATTGATGCTGTGTTTTTAGCTTTGCTGAGGGCGGTTGTCACCTGGACATCTGAGATGACAGGGAGGTTACATTCAGCTGGGATAAGTATTTCTTCTTTTGGGGGTGAGGGAGGGGAGAAATTTGAACTGAACCTGTCTGCCAGAATGTTGGCAATATCTGTGGGTTCAGTGTATTTTTTGTCATTGTGAACCAACTCTGAACATATCTGAGGGTTTCTAAGATAGCAGAAGAAGGCCTTGTGGTTATCTTTAGTGTCCATAGCGATTTTTCTCTCAAAGTTGGCCTTGGATGTTTTTATGAGAGAACGTAGCTTTCTACTAGTGCTGATCAGAGATGCCTTCTCTTTATGGGATTTTGCTCTGTCATGCAGTAGCTTCCTTCTTTTGTTGTACAATTTGTTTATGGCTGGGGTCCACCAGACAGGATGCCTGCCCTTGGTGGAGAGGGTCTTGGTTTTATCTGGGATTGCATGATCCATGCATTCTTGGAGATGTCCGTAGAAAGCATTTGTGAAGGATTCTGCATTGTGGGATGTGGTTTCCACTAGCCCAGTGGGCTTAAAGGATACCATCTCGGTTTTGAGAAGTGTAAAGTCGGCTTTTGAGATGTTTTTCACTGTAGTCTTTTGTGCTGGGGGTGGAGGTGGGATATGTATATCTAGGGTGATTAGTTTGTGGTCAGATCTCACTAGTGAGGGGTATACTTCCAGTGTGGAGCACTTTTTCCCCATGTTTGTGATGATCAGGTCTAGTATATTATCTCCCCTTGTGGGAGAGGTGACTAGCTGTTCCAATGCATTTGAATTTCTGAATTCCAGGAACCTTTGGGCTAGAATAATGCACCCAGTCTATGTTAGGGTAGTTGAAGTCTCCCAATATGATGGTGTTTGGAGAGACATTCATATCCTCCAATGTCTTCAGGAAGGCTGAATGGGGTTCTTGAGATTGGGAGGGTGGTCTGTAACATGCTACCAGTTGTATAGCAGTTTTGCCTACGGTTATAGTTGCACCTGGATGGTCTCTGATGCTTCATGTGTTGCCACTAACCTGGAGGTGTGGGTGTCCTTGATGAATATGGACACTCCCCCTCCCTTTTTGGTTTGGCCCGAGTTTTGGGGCCGAAAAGCATGATACAAGGTATAGCCTGGTAGCGCTGGGGTGCTCTCAGAAGCCTTGAACCAGGTTTCAGTTACTGCACAGACATCGATGTTCTCCATACTGAGGAGTGCTTCAAGAGCCTGCATCTTGAGATTTAGACTTCTGGCGTTGACCAGCATTACCCTTAATTTTTTTCCATTTTTGTTTTCTAAGGAGGTGGGTTTGTCTTTTGAGCCTTGCCTAAAAAAGGCACTACGGGGGTGGCAAGAGCCTTAGCCAATATCCAGAAGCCCAGTGGTGACAGATGCAAGCCGTCCCTTGCGAAGCAGCGTGGCTTGCCCAGCATGTCATCCCAAGCAGACAGACATTGGATCCCCCTAGAATGACACCAGTATTTGAGCCAATTATTAAAGCTGATCATATATATATATATATATATATATATATATATATATGTAATTTAGAACACAAAAATTTACCTCCAAATAAAAACAAATACACCAAAAAGGCTTTTGAGCATAGTGAAGGAAAGAAGAGGTGTAATAAGAGAGAAAAAAAAGGCAACTGGCGGGTGGGTAATCTGGACTGCAACAGTGAATACACTTGAACATCTATATTTATGGTACACAACTGTACTATGTTCTTCGTGTTTCACTGTTGCAGTCATTACATTTGGGTAGAATCCCAAAGCTATGGATGGGAGGATGGAATTATACAGCATTAGGAGCAGCTATAAGGCCCTGCAGGACAGCAGTGGCAAAGCCTGCCCTGGATTTAGAAAAGAGAGGTAAACGGTAATGTTTGGTGAACGTATGAACTGAACTACAAGTAGCAGCTTCTAGAATGTCTCTGGTAGGAACCCCTCTGAAAAAAGCTGCAGAAGTAGATGCAGCCCTGGTGGAATGGGATCTGATCCCCTTGGGGACAAGTTTACCATGGTGCATGTAGCAGAAACAAATACAATAGCTTATCCATTTTGAAATAGTCTGCTTTGAAATAGCCTTCCCCTCTGCCCCTGCAGCAAATGCCACCAGTAGTTGCTCAGACTTTCTTAGAGATTTTGTCCTGTTTAAGTAGGATCTTAGTTGTCTGTGTACATCCAATGAATGCAGAATCTGGTCCCCCTTGTTCTGCGGATTTGGGAAAAAGTTGGCAGATGAATGGACTGGTTATGAGCCACACTGGATACCACCTTAGGCATAAAGGATGGATTGGTCCTGAGGGCCACCCTGTCCGTATAAAAGATAATGAAAGGCTCCACTGCCATGAGAGCCTGTTGTTCTGAAATCCTTCTAGCTGAAGTGACTGCTAAAAGAAAGGCTGTCTTCCAAGAAAGAAATTTTATGTCTGCAGTAGCAGCTGGTTCAAAAGGAGGTAGGGTGAGTTTTTCCAGCACAAAATTGAGGTCCCATGCAAAAGTTGGTGCTTTCCTGGGAGGTCTCAAATTTTTGGCCCCTCTGAGGTACTGCTTTAGCAGGGGATGAGAACAGAGAGGAGGCTCTGTGTTGTAATGAGCCGAGATGGCAGAGGCATGGATTTTTATAGAAGAAAAAGATAGGCCCTTGTGAAGCATCTCAGTTAAACATTGCAGAATCTGAGGAATATTGGGCATTGCTGTATTTAATCCTTGTGCTTGGTTCCAGACACAGAATCTCTTCCATTTATCAGCATAAGATTTTCTAGTACTAGGCCTTCTAGCCTCCAAAATGACATCCATCACAGGTTTACTGAGAGATGTGACTGGTGAAATTAGTTGATTAGCCATGCTGCAAAACTCAGAGTTTGGAGCTGAGTGTGCAGAATTTGACAGTTCTGTTGAGACAATAGATGAGGTGTCTGAGGCAAGTACCATGGAGGAAGGTGTGACATATCCCTTAGAACCAAGAACCAGTGTTGGTGAGGCCAGTCTGGAGCAATCAGAATAATTTTTGTTTTTTCCTGTCTGACTTTTAGTAAAACCTTGGAGAGCAGAGGCAGAGGGGGAAAGGCATAGACTGATAGGTTTTTCCAGCTGAAGGATAGAGCAGCCACTTTCCAAGCTTTTTTGTGATGAATTCTTGTGCAGAATTTGTCTAACTGATAGTTTTGGGAAGAGGCAAAAAGATCTATGTCTGGGCTCCCCCATTTTCGTATCAACATGCTGAAGATTTGTGGATCCAGTTTCCATTCGTGTGGGTCCATAAGATTTCTGCTTAGTTCGTCTGCCAGAGTATTTTGCTTTCCTGGCAGGAATTGAGCTTGTAGATGTATTTGGTAAGTCAATGCTGTGTTCAACAAGGCCATGGCCAGTCTGCAAAGAGGGTAGGAGTGGGTACCCCCCTGCTTGTTTATGTACCACATAACTGTGGTGTAGTCCGCCTTTATCAGTAGTTGTCCTGGATGAAGGAAGTCCTTGAAGGCTGTCAGAGCATTCTGTACAGCTAGCATTTCTTTCTGGCTGATATATAGGTGCATTTGATTTGGGCTCCATTCGCCCAGAATGCATCTCCCTGCCAGATGGGCCCCCCAAGCATAGTCTGATGTGTCTGTAGTCAGGGTTTGGGTGGCAGGGGGTAGAATGAATGAGAGTCCCTTGTTTTGGTGACAGGCCTCTGCCCACTATAGGAACTCCTGTTGCAGGCAAGGAATGAGAGGAATCATTGTTTCCAGGCTGTGACAATGTTGACTCCATAAGCTTTTTAGGTACCATTGAAATGTCCTCATACGCAGTCTTGCATATGGAATTAGTAGAATGCAAGATGCCATGAACCCCAAAGCCTGCAGAATTTGCCTTGCAGATAGCAGGGTTTTTGTGGCCACTTGTTTGAAGTATATTATCAATTGAATTTGTCTGGCGTGAGGTAAGCCATCTGGGCAGTTGTATTCAAGCTTGCAGCCAGGAATGTAATTATTTGAGAGGGTGCCAGTTGTGATTTCTTTTCGTTTATGGTGCACCCTAGGCATGTTAGAAGCCTTTTTACAAATGCCAGATGTTGTAGAAGAGTGCCCTTGTTTTCTGCCTGAATTAGACAATCGTCCAGATAAGGACAAATTTGAATGTTTCTTTGTCTGCAAAATGCAATCACTGGTGCCAGGCACTTTGTGAAGACCCTGGGCGCAGTAGATAAGCCAAAGGGCAGTGTAGAGAACTGGTAATGCAAATAGCCTGCTTTGAAGCGGAGGTATCTTCTGCAAGATTCCCTGATTGGGATATGCTGGTAAGCCTCTTTTAAGTCTAGAGTTACCAACCAGGCATCCTTGCCTAGCATAGGCAGTAACTGTTGTACAGTCAGCATCTTGAATTTTGGAATGTCCAGGAAGGTATTTAGAATGGATAAGCCCAGAATTGGATGTCATGATTTGTCTTTTCTGGGTTCCAGGGAAAAGTCTTGAATAAAAACCTTGTCCTTTTTCCTTTTCTGGTACTGGTTGAATAGCCCCCATATCCATGAAGGACATGACTTGTTTCTGGGCCTCTGCCCACTGATTTGGAGGCAGATCTGGCCATCCGTTTGGAATTGGCAATGTGTGGAAATGAAATCTGTATCCCTGGGATACTATATTTAAAACCCACTTGTCCTGGGTAATTAGATGCCAATTTTGAGCATGAAGTGCTAGTTTTCCCCCCAAAGGGACTGCCAAAAGATAAGTGCTTGGAAATGGCAGGGGAAAGTCATTGAGACTGTTTACTGTAGGGGGGTGCTTTGCTACTTCCAGATTTGGAGGTGGAGGCACCCCATTGTTTTGTTCTGTAAGTTCCTTATGACTGAAACCTGGAGCCTTTGGAGTGTCTGGGTTTGACCTGAGCGGCTCTGTTGGGTACTGGAAAGGACCAATTCTTAGTAGGCCAGTGCCTACTGAACCTGGGTGGCTGCACTTGCAAGAAATATTTTACAGTTTGCATAGATTTAGCTTTGTCTTGAATCTTTTTCAAAATTTCTTCTGCCTTATTACCAAACAGACTGTCCTGTTGTAAAGGAGCATCCAACAATTTAGCTTTAACATGATCAGGCAGATTTTGCTCCTTGAGCCAAACATGCCTTCTTATCACAGATCCAGTTACGGTGGCACTGCAAGAGGCCTCCAAGGAATCAAAACTACATTGCAAAGTATGCTTTCCAACTCGTTCAGCTGAATGCAATAAATCCTGTAACTCTATTTTCCACACAATCAGAAATCAACATAATTTTCTGTTTAAGTAAGCCCATGACATGCTGTTGATATTTAAGCATATAAAATTGACAGTTTAAAGCCCTGATTGCCAGGCTTGCAGACGTATAAACCTTCTTAGCCCATCTATCCAGTGCCCTGGAGTCTCTATCAGAAGGGGTAGGATTTTTAGCAGAAGAATCCTTAACACTCTTGGGACCCTGAGAAATTGTTTCAGGGTCAGCAGTAGGATTTTTGAAAAGAACCCTGTAATATCTGTCTGACTTACTAGAAGCCAGAGGCAGGGAATCAGGAGCCATGCTGGATTCTGAGAAAACATCATCAACAATGTCTAAAACAGGAGGTATAGCCAAAGGCCTATGCTGAGGGAGAAGATGAAAATCCCTAAGCCTCTTTTTGGATTCTGAAAAATCCTGACTCTCCCAATGAAAATGTTTCCTTTAAGGTATGCAAAGTTTCTCCAAAAGAAAAATCCTCAGGAGGAGAAGCAGAAGAGATGGATTCTTCTGCATCAGAGTCCTCATAAGGAGGAACAGAAAATGCCTGATCAGAAGAAATGGAAACCTGATCTGAAGATTCATAATCAGTGCCTTGCCAAGGCCTCTTAAGCAGGAGGGGGTTGGGAACCCCTGATCAAGGTAATTAAATCCCCAGCCATTTTGATCATTTGTTGTTTAGGTATAGGGGCCTGAACATGTGGCTCATGCGTCTGTTTTTTAGACACAGAAGTTGGTTTTGGCCTTGTTTTTGATGATGGTGTTGGTTTAATATACAAATCTTAAGGCCTGAAAACACTCTCAGAAGCCGGTGCCTGCTCAGCGGCTCCGGACTTGATGGGAAGGGATACAACGAGGGAAACACACCGAAAAGCTATAAGAGCTTTATAAACTATCCTAAACTATTCTAACTATCTAACTAGCAAAATTTTTAGTAAGTAAGTAATGAAAAAACAGTTTTACTGGCCTGAGTTAAAGCAGAACCTCCGATCTGTTGCAGCGGCAAACTAGACCTGAGGTAAACTCCAGGTGTATCATGGGATAGGGACTTGGCCTCGAGCTATTTGAAGACGTCAAGCTTTGCAATTGGCCGTATCGGAGCTGAGGGATTGACTCCGGACACATCAGTAAAGAATGAACGGCAAGATTGAACAACTTCACATTGATCCTTTACTCCATATGACTTTCTTTTGTTACCCTTTATTTTCTATTGCTATGATTGAGTTTTCTTCTAAGTAACAATTGACATCAATTCCAGTACACAGTTTGCACATCATCATCAGAAAGTAAGTTATTGGTCTATAATTTTCAGGATGACTTAACGGTTCACTCTTAAGGAAGAGTATCATTTTTCCTGTTGTTAACCAGGCTGGTGTCTGTTCAGGATGTGCATAAAAGGCTAAATCTTAACGTAAGCATGTTAATACTTTTAGCCAGTAGATAGGTACTACATCTGGGTATGTTTTTTTTTTCCAGTTTGGAGCTTTTCTTAATTTTGTTTCCTTTTCTCTGGCTGTTACCTCACCCAATTTCATAGCTTGTACATCTGAAAAAGAAGTTATGTTCTTACCATAATGTTCCATCGGTGTTGTCTATTTTAATTCTTTATTAAACCATGAGTCTCGATTCTGACCCTCAAAACTATTCGGATGCCTCACTAGCTCAAGCTCCCCCTCCCTACCCATAATGCCTCTTTCCACAGAGTACCTCAGACTGAGTTTGCTGCAAATATTTATCTACTGTCCACCAAAACAATTATCTATCACAGAGAAAAGGATAAAAAACAAAAGGAGCTCAAACAGGCATTGTGGTTCCTATGAACATATCCATCAGGTATCTCAAAGTCGTGGACTAGGGGAAGGAGGGGAGAGTTTAATGAAGAATGAAAATAGACAACACAGACAGAAGGTTATGGTAAGAACATAACTTCTTTATCTGATGTTGTCATTTTCATTTGTTCATTCACCTGTAGGACAGAGTCTCCAGGTACAAAAATCCAGGGTGGCCCTCATGGAAGATTATTCCGGAGTACAGCAGAGCCAAAGGCACTCCTATTTCTGGAAATTATGTCCAATTTATGAGTAATACACGTATGAGGATTCGACCAAGTAACAGCTGCACAGATGTAATCAACAGATACTCTTCACCACAAAGCTTGGGAAGTTGCCATAGTTCTTGTAGCATGAGCTTTAATCTGATCAGGCAAAGGGATGTTCTTCAAAGAATAAACAAAGGAAATATAGTCTTTTAACCATCTAACCGAAGAGGTCTTGTTAATTGTTTTACATCTTTTAATCAAGAGAAATAGTGCCCATTGGCAAACCAACGCCATAAGCTCCACACAGATGATTACGCTGAGATATCTTTATTCCATAAAATCAAGTTAAGCGCTTTCATCCCTTGAATAACACTCTGGGACTTCTTCAGAACTAAATACAACAGTGAGGTTACCTCCCTTATATTCATTAGTAAATTAAACTACCAATTAAACATTTAAATATTTAAAGGCATATCTATAAGAAACTTGCTTTGGTATAAAACATGCCTTAAAAATACATGGATAGAAAAACATAAATAAAACTACCACTACAAAATCAGCCCACCATACAAAAACCAGTAAAACCTTTGTGTTGAAATAAGCGGGTGTGTAAAAACCTGATGCTAAAACACATAATGAAAAATATATGAATATATATTTCAAGAATGTTAATTAAAAAAGTTATTTTTAAAAATCCAAAGCTTTTCTCTTCAACACTGGTAACAACGATACATGCTCATTTAATCCTGATTCAGCTACTGCATTCAGTCTTATAGCTTTACCAGAAAGGCTCATCCAGACTATGCTACACTTTGCTGTGAAGGAAAGGTTAGTTTGCTTTTATTTTTTGTATTGCTTTACTGCCTTTTTATATTTTGAATACTGTGGTTTGTTTGCTCTACCTTGTGTTTTACTTGCATTCTGCTTTAACATCATATTAAAACTTCAAAAGAGACCACAGCTCTGTCTCTTCTGAGTCAGGCAGAATTTTTTTCCCGCTCTCCCACCCAGTTACAGTTGTCTTGTTAAATACCATTGTCTTTCTAGTTGCCTGCCTCTTATGTTAATCTGACCATATGTCTCATTTCCACTCTACTTTCACTGGCTTGTGTGAGTAATCACAAAATCATCATTTTTGAAATCCCTCCCCTTCAACTATTTAAATTTATTGGCCATCCTACTGTATTCCATAGTACCAGAATACAAAAGTAACCACCCCTTTCAATCCATCTTGCTGTTTTAAAAATAGTAACTCTACACTAAACCTTAACTTTTTAAACAGGTAAAACTTAAGTTACCTACTTTCACATCTAACTTCTCTAGTGCACACTGCAGTGTGCATTTTTTTTTCATCTTACCTTTAAGCATCCCTGTGACTAGCACTTGCTCTAATACCTGCTGGAAAGCACTAGGAAGCCTTAAACTGATACAAGCACTCAACTCTCCTTGTTAATAAGGAGAAATCAAAAGTAGGCACTAAGCCTATAATTGCAAAGTACCTTGCTAAGGTAAGGGAAAACAGCTCCTGTACTTTACAAAAAAAAAAAAAAACAAAAAGCACCAAACCAGGCATGTCCAAGGGTCAGCTTCTGGTAATTACTCCTGTCCACCTGGTGAATCTGGGCATACTGGGGCAATGCAGCAATTGCCTCATGTACACAGATAACCCTCTCCTCCTACCACCCAACACTACAACCTGTGAGAGATTCACTTACATAGCCAAAATGGAAACAAAGCTCTCTCCACCCAAGATTGTGCTAGACAGTCAAGAGGAGAAGGTTAACACCCACCCTACACCTCAAGCAACACACAGCCCTTCTAAACCCACACCACCAACACCCACATATAGCAACACTAAATCCACATATGCAGAGGCCCTTAACTGTAACCTGCACAAGCAAGAAGGACCTCTGAAGCTGAAACGCAAACACCAGTCACAACCAAAGTGTCACATAGTTCACAACACCAGTGTGCCACCCAGCAACAGCCCCTAAGGCAAGACAATGTACCTAACACTTTAGTCATAGGTGACTCTATAGTCTGGCACACTGATGTCCCACTCACCAGGTTGAACAAGGAGAAAATTACAGTCAGCTGCCTGTCTGGTGCCAGGATCTGCCACATAACGCATGCACTCAAGTCACCCCACAACAAGTACAAATATGACTCTGTCATTGTCCATGTTGGAGTGAATAACTTGAGACATACCTCCCTGGACTATATGAAAGGAGACATGGAAGAGCTCTCGGATCATGTGGCCCAGGCAGGTATGACCTTAGTCCCGAGTAGCATCCTGCCTTCACCCAGAATGATAACACAATATAAGGACAAAATGATTGACTTCAACAATTGGCTAAGCTTCTGGTGTCATTCAAAGGGGATCCAGTATCTGTCTGCCTGGGACGACATGATCAACAGACCACGATGCTTTGCCAGAGATGGTCTGCACCTATCGCCCCTGGGATTCAGGTTACTGACCAATGCTCTTGCCACCCCTATAGTGCCTTTTTTAGGCAAAGTTCAAAGGACAAAACCACCACCGTAACGGGTACAAGCATGCAAAATATGAAGGTAATGCTACTCAATGCTAGAAGTCTAAACCTCAAAATGCACTCTCTTCGAGGCACTCCTAAAAATGGAGAACATCGATATCTGTGCGGTAACTGAGACCTGGTTCAAGGCTCCAGAGAGCACCCCTGCAATATCAGGCTACAACTCTTACCACAATTTTTGGCCACCAAACCAGGACCAAAACACTAAAGGCGGAGGAGTGTCAATATTCACCAAGGATATTCATACCACCAGGCTAGTTGCCCAACACAATGCGTCTGAAATTCTCCAGGTGCAACTAACACTAGGTAAGACTGCAATCCAAATTGTAGCTTGCTACAGATCCCCCACCATATCCCAAGATTCTCACTACACCTTTCTACACATAATGGAAAATATTAAGATAGAACCAAACACCCTAATACTGGGTGATTTTAGCTACCCAGCCATTAACTGGGAAAACTACTCATTTACCAACACCTTTGCCCAATGGTTCTTGGAATTCATAAATTCCAACACCCTGGATCAACTAATCCATAGTCCCACCAGGAGCTCCAATATCCTAGACCTGGTCAATACCAACATGGGAAATCGATGCTCCACACCTATGGTCACCCCCTTGTTAGTCAGGTCTGACCATAAGCTAATCACCCTTAACATCCACATCCCAGCCCCACCCGTCAGTAAGGAAACCTCCATAAAAAACTTCTCCAAAGCCAAATTCATGCTACTCAAGTCAGAAGTGACAAACTTCATGACATCCATGCAGACGGGAACTGAAAGTTCAATTGCTGAATCCTACACTAAGGCACTGTACGAGCATACCACGCAAGCATGAATCGTGCCATCCCAAAATAGAACCAAGATGCTCTCATCCAAAAAAAGGAAGCCAATCTGGTGGTCCCCTGCCATAAACAAATTTTACAACAAAAGGAAGAAACTGTTGCAGAAAAGAGGAAAATCCCAGGATGCAAAAAAACTCCCCTTACCAGCCTCAGTAAGAAACTGAGATTCCTCATAAAATCCTCCAAAGCTAGTTACGAAAATAAAATTGCCAAAGATTCCAAAGACAACCACAAGGCATTCTATAACTATGTCAAGAATCTAAATGGCAATGCTCAGATCTGTTCCGAGCTAAAACAGAATGGCATTAAATATACTGATCACAAGGATATTGCCAATATCCTGGCAGATCGATTCAGTGCCAACTTCACCCCCCTCTCATCCCCTAAATGGCTCATCTCAATACCGGAAGATTGCCAAATTCTGGTAATAACGGCCACACAGGTAAAAAACGCACTCTCCGAAGCTAAGAATACAGCATCCATGGGACCATATGACATCCCGGGCTGTGTACTACATGAACTACAGTATGAACTGCCACCTCACCTAAGTGTCATGTTTAATCATAGCCTCACCTCAGGTTTCGTGCCCACTGAGTGGCGCAGAGCTACAGTTATCCCACTCCACAAGGGGGGATCCACCTTGGATCCCGGAAACAACCATCCCATCAATCTGACGAGCCTTATCTGCAAGGCCATGGAGCGTATTATCATGGAACTTATAAACAAAGACATTGGCGACCTTCAAACACTGGACCTTACCCAGTTTGGGTTCGTGAAGGGTCGATCTTGTCTCCTGAACCTGATTGACTTCTTTGGATCAGTCTCCAGAGCCATGAACAAGGGTAAGGTGGTCCACACAGCCTATCTAGACCGTGCCAAGGCCTTTGACACCACCCCCCACTCTGGAATCATAGATAAACTTACTAAGCTGGGCATTAATCCCTACGTCACCCAATGGGCTGCTAACTGGCTTATTGATAGAACCTGTAGTAAAACTCTTGATGAAAACTGCAAACAGTATCTACAAAACCACACTTAAACGCCAAAATTTAATAAGTAAATCTTTCGGGTTCACCACCCTTCATCAGTACATAAAAACAATGAAATTTTCAGAACATTAAATAGGGATACAGATAAAATCGCATGATCTAGCCAGTCTAACACATTCAACTTACAATTAATTATTTACATTCTGCTACTTAAAACAGTACTAACATATATTAAAACCTTTTAAAACATTCAAGTTATCCTGTACTACTAACATATAAAAAAATCAATACAGTATAATTACATCTGTTTAAACACATATATGTATATATATATAGTTTTAAAAAAAACTTCCTATGCAAAATATATTTCATATAAGATCTCCCTTCATATACATAACGACATGTATGCTATACAGCAAATATCTCATATTTCATAAACATTCCGCTAAGGACAACTATGATAGAGAAATAATATTTAAGAATGTATTTTCTATCTTATATTTCACAGATGTTTAAAAAGAGGAAACTACAATACAAAGTGCATTCTCAGATATTTTCTCTCTGTCTTTTAATTTGGGGATTCAATAATGGCTCCCAGTTTGCAGTCATCTGCGAACTTTGTTAGCCAGATTCCCTTAGTGTTGGCCTGTACTTCAGAGAAGTAGATGTCAAACAAGAGCAGTCCCAGGACTGAACCCTGAGGTACTCCACTTGTCTGGAGCTGGATTTGGAGTCGGCTACTTTTACAGTGTGGATTCTATCAATAAAATCTCAGAGGAATTATACAATTTTCTTATAAAAGAACACCCTTTAACACCTATAGCCTTTGGTATTCCAAAAGTGCACAAATGTATACAGCAGCCCCCTTTTAGGTTTATTATTTCTGCACAAAACAATTTGACTTATTCTGTATGCACTTTTGTGGACAGAATTTTGAAAGATTCATTGGAATCTGTTGACCACCTACCAAAAGATTGTTGGGATTTTTTGACCAAGCTTAGTGAAAGGTGGTATACAGACAGTTGTATTTTTTCCACCTCTATACCCCATAAGGAGGGGTTAGATTTGTTTTATGAAGCTATCAGAGAACTAACTAGATTCAGTGACTCTATGATTAATTTTCTTATGGCAGTTATAGAACACATCCTTACTAACAACCATTTTTACATTTGAAGGTGAATATTATAGGCAGATCCAAGGACTGGCAATGGGGGCAACATGCCCCCTATTTATGCCAACCTGTGTAAGGAAATGAACTTCGATATCCACCATGGTTATAAATCTGTTAAAACCAATTTTGATCAAAAACAGCTTAAAATAGAGAAAAATAAAATGGAACAATAACTCTAATCGATCTGAAGAAGGCTTACTTAGCCAAAAGCGCTTATCGGAGTTATTGTTCCATTTTATTTTTCTCTATTTTAAGCTGCCTACACAGTGGTGCTTCCTTCCTACGATACCTTTAGCAGTTCAACCAAGATGTTTGCCTATTTATGCCAACCTGGTCTTGGGAGAAGAAAAACATATTAACCAGTATGTATAAACAACATTGGTTCACATATTATCGTTCTTAGATGACATTTTTATCCTTTGGAAGGATGACCAGGTGGATATCAAAGGATTTGTCAAACGTATCAACCAAATTTGTACATACTTTAAATTCAGATCTAACCATTCTAGTGAATTGATCAATTATTTGGATGTGACCATTTTCAAAGACAGGGACAATAAAAAGTTCCTTTCAAAAATTTTCAGGAAGGAAACTTTTTCTAATAGTTACCTTGACTTCCAAAGTTGTCACCCCCTGCATAATAAGACAAACATTTTTAAAGGGCAGCTAGTGAGAGCTGCAAGAATGTGTTCCAACAGAGGTGTATTACTTAATGAAGTTAAATGTATACCTGACATGTTCAAAGTTAGGGGTTACCTTAATAAAATTTTGTACAGTACTGTCAATGATATAGTTGAAGTGTAGGGGGTTAAATACAAACCACTGCTTCACAGTGGTGATCTAATCACAACTAATAAACATTCTGTAAGGTCAGGGTTCAATATGGGTATGGTCATACCATTTGGTGAAGGAGAAAAAGCACTTAAGGGCATAAATAATGAAAAACTGGAACATCTTTCGTGGCAATTCAGAGATTTTCAATATTTTAGGACAGGCACCACGCTTTGTATACAAAACAGGTAAAAACATTAAAAATCTTATGGAACATGCAATCCTACCCAGACCAATGGCAATCAAGGGTACAACTAAATGTGGTCAATGTAATCAATGTCCCTTCATCCCTGACAGTGATGTGATATATTTAGAGGGAATAAGGCATGGTGTTACCCTATAAAAAGGCAACTGTAACACACAGGGTGTTATATACATTTCTAATTGCCAAACATGCCAACATTTTTATGTTGGCAAGACAGAGAGGAATTTAGATCCAGAGTATATGAACACTTGTATGCCATAGCCAAAGGTAACACTAACAATGCCTTATACAAACATACACTCACTTGGCTAGGGGAAACAAAATTTAAATGTGGAATATTGGAAGTAGTCCCACACAGCAAAAGAGGAGGTTGGTGGGAACTACAGATTGAATTAAGAGAACGTTATTGGATTTTAAGATTGAATGCAGTAGGTGAACCAGGATTAAATGAGCATGTATCATTACTAGTGCTGAAGAGAAAAGCTTTGAATTTTTAAACAGAAATTTTTAATTAACATTCTTGAAATATATATTCATATATTTTTTTCATTATGTGTTTTAGCATCAGGTGTTTCACACCCACTTAAACACAAAAGTTTTACTGTTTTTAGTATGGTGGGCTGATTTTGTAATGGTAGTTTTATTTACGTTTTTCTGTTCATGTGTTTTTTAGGCATGTTTTATACCAAAGCAAGTTCTTATAGATATGCCTTCAAATATTTAAATATTTAATTGGTAGTTTAATTTACTAATGAATATAAGGGAGGTGACCTCACTGTTGTATTTAGTTCTGTAGAAGTCCCAGAGAGTTATTCAAGGGATGAAAGCACTTAACTTGATTTTATGGAATAAAGATATCTCAACAAAATCATCAGGCCATGTCAAACCCAGATTTGATGAATATGCTTCACCTCAAAAAATCTAGATCCGTCAGAGCCACAAGGGCGGGAGACTTAAACCTCGACACGGCTATTAATAGGACGTGCTGGAGGGATAGATTCATCACCCAAAGACTCCCTATGCTGTGGAATAAAATCCCGGTATATGTGAGGCAGAGCACCTCGCTGGCCTTGTTCAAGAGAAATCTTGACCAATGGATGGGAGATCGCAGATATACCCCAGGGATTACCTCAGTGTCACTGCTCGACAGAGGCACAGCAAAATAATGGGTATAGTTCCCCATACTAAAGGGGTGGCGTAAGCCACAAAACTATGGGCTAGGCTTGTAAATGCCCTCGGGCAGATAGCCTAGTATGAACCTATGAACCTATGTGTGGAGCTTATGGTGTTGGTTTGCCAATGGGCACGATTTCTCTTGTTCACTGGTCTTTATTATTGCTCTTCACGAACGGTACTGTTTTTTCTTTGGTTTACATCTTTTAATATCTGAAAAGGATATGAAAAATTGCTCAGATGTCCTGAAAGCCTTTGTTCTGTCTAGGTAAAGACGATGTTGTCTATGAACATCAGATAAATGAAGTGTGTATTCTCCCTTATTTTGGATGTTAGGAAAGAAAACAGAGAGCTTAACATAGTGGTTGATATTGCCTTCCACAGCAACTTTAGGCAAGAAACAAAGGGTTGGTGCATAAGGTTAGTCTATCTTTGTGAAGTATTAGTTAAGGAAACTTGAAAGAAAGGGCCTGTAACGCAGAGATTTTTGCTGAAGTAATAGCTACCATGAAAACTGTCTTCCATGAGAGAAGCTTTAAATCTACTGTGGTGGTCAGTTCAAAAGGGGGACGAACCCAGTGCTTGCAACATAATGGACAAATCCCAAGGGGATGTTGGATTTTTAATTGTAGGACAAAGTAGATAGGTGCCCCTAAGAAGGGCTTTACAGAGTTTAGATGAAGCTAATGATGTAAAGTCTTCTTCCAAATAAAATTTGGAAATTGCTGCTAATTGAACTTTGATGGCAGAATAGCTAGCTCCATCATTAGAACCCAAAGTGTGAAAGTAGCTGACTCCAAGTCAGACTGCTTACCAGTCATGAGTGGAGTCCCACAGGGTTTGGTCCTGGGTCCTCTTCTGTTTGGCATCTACTTCTATGAAGTCCAGGCCAACATGAAGGGACTCTGGCTGACTAAGTTCACAGACAATTGCAAGTTGAGAGCTATTATTAACTCGCTGTTGTGATGTTGACATCCTACAGAAACATCTCACTGAGACTAATGACTGCTGTCAGAACCATGACCATAAGCTCAATGCCAAAAAAATGTTTCATCATCCCCTTTGGGAAAAACCCGGATCCCATGAATTACCACATTGTTAGTAGTCCACTGAACACAGAAGGTCTTATAAGAGATCTGGGAACACAGGTTGACAGAAACCTCTCTTTTGACCACCACATTCAACTGTGGTCAAAAAGTCCTTCTATGTGGGAATTCTCATTACTAAGGGTTTTGCTTCCAGGAAGAAAGAGGTCATTGTCTCCCTCTACTCTTCCCTCATTAGGCCAATCATAGAGTACAATCCCCCATTTGGCATGTACCTGACTAGACACCTGCAACAACTGGAGAGGCCACAAAAGTACATCACAAAGAGGATCCAAGGCCTTAAACACTTGTCCTATATGGACAGACTCAAAAAACTCCAACTATTCTCTGTCTCATATCGCCTACTTGGAGGCAATCTCTGCTTGACTTACAAAGCCATGGCTGACCCAGCTCTGTTAGAAATGATACATCTAAAGAAATCCTAATCCCTCCACACCACACATTCTAGAGACCTCAAGCACAGTACTGCAATCAACAGAACGTGCTGGAGGGACAGTTTCATAACCCAGAGACTGCCCATGCTATGGAATAGACTTCTCATACATGTCAAACAGAGCACCTCAATGGCCCTCTTCAACAGGAATCTTGATGAGTGGATGGGAAATAGAAAATTCACTCCAGGGATCACTCCAGTGGCTCTACTCAACAGAGGCACTGGGAACTAAGGTTGGGTGGCACGATGCCAGGGTAATCCTATGGGCTAGCTTTGTAAAGGCTCAAGGGCCATTAGCCTAGTACACAACTATGAAGTTTACCTTGACAGAAGGTTCATTCTGATATGAACTGTCATATGGAGCATTTATGAAGGATGCCTTGAAGTTGTCCATGAAATCACATAGGCACAGTCAAGTGTGGCACCTCATGCAAGAGGCAACCTGCCTGCCGTAGTAGTTCCATCTGACACACTGTGCATAAGATGCACGAAAAGGTTACAAATGCTCAACTTAGTAGAAATGGTGGTTTGCAGTTGCTTACTAGTGTCAACAGTGATATGATTCTTCAGAATAAATGGTGCATGCACAGCCAAATCCCGCTGGAATCTATTCATATGACTGGCAGAGTTCAGAGCCTGAAGCTCAAAGGTGCCCAAAGCACAAGCCCACTTCCCTATCCTATCCAGACCATAGTCCAGGAAAAGAAGGCACCAGAGCCATACCACTGGTTAGTTCCAGTGTGGGGACTGGACTTAGGGAGT
Source organism: Protopterus annectens (assembly GCF_019279795.1). NCBI lineage: Eukaryota > Metazoa > Chordata > Ceratodontiformes > Protopteridae > Protopterus > Protopterus annectens. The sequence continues at coordinate 280,063,039 of NC_056748.1, forward strand.
CAAAGGCAGACAGCACTGACAACAGTAATGGATCCCGAAGAATCAAAGATGAAGGTCTAGAAGGCGGGTGCTGATACAGTTTCTCCTCAAGAAACTCTTTCCTGGGAGAGTCTAACAAAAAGAACTGGCATTGGGGAAGAGAGATGCAGTGGAAGAAAATGCATTGGCATCCTGGCCAAAGTGTCCTCATGTCTCAACTGTTTTGGAACCAAAGATGTGGACAAAGCTTCTGCTGGTCTTTCTTCAGATCAGACTCTTGAGACTAAGTTTTTTATAGTATGTTTAGCTTTTATGGTTTCTGGCTCTGGAGGGCACAACCCTTTCAAAACACACTTATTTCTCCAATCAGAGAGGGCTCTAGGCCTGAACCTTTTACAAATTTCACTGTCCACCTTGAGATGAGCTGCCAGAGACAGGCGGTGTACTGGTTGTGCAAATCCTGTGGTGGTTGTGCAAATCCTGTGGTGAGATCTTACACTGACTGTGTGTATACAGTAGAGTAAGTCACTTTTACAGAGACCAAGTCTTTTGGAATTGGGGCAGCCTTACACTAAAGTAAATCACTTACAGTAAAAGCAAGTTTTTTGCAATCGTGTCCCATGTGATATCAACAAGTTGGGTTGTATTACTACCAAGTAGCCCCCCCCCCCCCAAAAAAAACAAAACAAAACAAAATGGATAGTGACAATGCAGAACAAAACTGTTAAAAATCCAGACAACTAAGTTAATAATATGTTATGCATAGTAGGTAAATGTCCAGCACAATGGTTTTGGATGCAGATGATGGCATCTTCCTGGTAGGTTTCCACAGTTTTAAGATGCTTTAGAATGAATAGTTAATTAAAATATCTGCTGCTCTACAAACATATCTCTTGCTGCCTATGCTTATTATGGGCACATTTGTAAAAATGTAATCACATTAAACAGTAGGTGGTTTTCTTCCTCACAGCAGAATCAAGTAAATCAACTAAACTATGCAGAGTTGTGGGCAAGCCAGAGGACTACACATTGATATACATAGATACACAGCAAATCAAAGCCATCTCATTGACAGTTCCCAATCATTCCATAGACCACTACCACCAAGTTGCAGCATCATCATCATTAGTCATTGACTTTAGAAAGAGAAGAGACAACCATCATGCAAGAAAATAGCAGCAATATACCAAGACAGATTAAGAAGTAGGCTGTAAAAAAGTCTCAAATAAAATGAATACAAAACAAATTCATTTAGGCACAGAGGTTGTTTTTGCCTGTACTACAGCCCTTTGCCTTTCCTGCATTCTGCTCTTCAAAAGAGGAAAAAGCTCAATGACCTTTAGTGGAGAAATAAATGTCTTGAGTATGGAGATTCTGAACTAAATGTGGTTGTGGAGTGAAACTATCCTCTATACCCTGCCTGCATAATCAGCTTTCAGTTTCCTTCAATGTATCATGTGGCCCAGGCAGGTATGACCCTAGCTGTAAATTACCAACAAAAACATTAAGGTGGCCAGATAAAGAAATTTATATCTAATCCTATTCTGTTTACAAATACTAATAGAGTTTCAGACATATAATCATATCTAAAACACACACACAGCTGTGTTTAATGACATGTTTTTCCTGTGGACAAGAATGCAGAAAGAATTTTGGCCTTTACGCCAAAGGAAGCAGCTCTTACTGTCATTAGTCTGGGGGGTCTGCAATCAATGCCTATGGTAAAAATGTAAAAGTGATTCCTTCTCAGTTAGGATCTCATCCAGAAAGAGTCCTGTCCATTTAGCATGTTCTCCCTGCAAGTAAGCACTGCAGTTCCCCGATTCCTCTTTCTCTGGTGTGCACATAACCTAGACTACTTTCTAACAGCTCTATCCAGACTTCTGCAGTGGCCAAATATTGATCTATAGCTATCGATGTGCTGTCAAATTTAGCTAGCTGGTTGGAGTGGGGAAACGCAGCCTCTTCTACCTTCCTGTCAGATTTCACCAAGTACAACTCAAACAAGGTACCTGTAGTGGTAGATGGCTATAGATGTGAATATGTATCAGTTGTTGAGTGAATGGCCATACCTCATGACAAAAGAAAGGACCTTCTTATCTCTGCCCAATCTAGCACGTGTCCCAGCCATGGGTCTACTTCAGAAGACTGAGAAACCAAAAGACTGCAAATTCAAAATACTGACTGATAGAATTTGCCCCTTCTCCACTGTTGTGCAATCTTGGAGTTTATGTATTTAGTTAGCAGGGGGTGTGGGGGCAGAGCCCCCACGATGGGTGCAGGGGAATTTCCCCCTTCATTAAAAATGTGTTCAGTATTCCGAATTTTCACTCTTTTGGGATTCAGTCTTTTGGTTCATCAGTCTTCTGAAGTAGACCCCCGCAGCCATAAATAACCAGTAATGTCCTTGCAGGTACTTTATAACTTATAGTGACCAAATAAAGCTTAAATCATTATTAAGATAGGAGAACCCATCCAAATATTTGTTATCCTAGGGGAGGAAGATAAATAGCCAAGCTGTCAATGACTTCCCATCTTAACAGGAAGTGGATCTCTAGTGTTTTCATGTGGGTTTCCTGAACTACATTAAAATATTCCCTGGTACAGGTTCTATAGTCACAGAGGGGCTAAAAAGCATATGATGCCAGATTACAAAGCAGTCCAGAAGGCCTACGCTGATAAGTTATTGGGGATGCACTAGGCTCTTCAACAGTTAAAACATCTCAACTTTACAGAGTCGGAGAAGACATCAATACACGTACAGAGGAAGGCAGAACCAGCTCTAGCACAAGGCTTTTCTTGCGCTAATTGTGTGCGTGTGGGGGGGTGTTCAGTATTGTCAAACATTTGCTATCCACAGTATGCATTCCAATTAAGAAATGTACAATACTCTTAATTAAAGAAGAAAGTACTGAAGCTATTTATTTAAAACATAAGGGGAAAAAAAATCAATATTTTTGCATGCTTGAAGCATGCAAGCCATGGTATTTTCTTGCCTCATGTCATCACTTCCCTGATCATGAAGAGACGACCGAAAACAAGAAAGTACTGGACAAGAGAAAAGAAAAGTAGTCTATTGTCACTAAAGTAGGGCAGTCATAAGCTTGTGAAAAGGTAGCCTTTAACTGCAATTCATATTAACTGATGCTAGTTTTGGATTACTTCATCATGGCAGCAAAAATTAAACCGCAGAGATGAGAACTTATTTCAAGTTGTGGATAAGGAGACAGACCTTGGAAAATTCCTGTTTGAGAACAACAGTGGGGACTAAATTTCCGTGACAGGTAATGCTTATTAGAAGTAGCTGAGATGGTGAATCTAGATGCCACTGTGGTCATGCTGGTGGCAACTGTACCTGTAGTCTGTGTTGGTGTGGTGTACACTAGTACCAAGACAGCATATACAAATGATTGTGTGTTTAGGGAGACATTCATCCTTCAGGTCTGTACTGTACACCACTAGTAGAATACAAATCTGAAAGAGGTAGGGGTATTCTTGATCCCTTTTATGAAAGAGAATTTGTAACATTTTGAATGTACTCTTGTATCAGTAATAACCAATATAGCTGCACTATATGATACTGTAGAAATGAAAAAAAAAAAAGCTTTCCACTCCAACTGCATCTCTATCCTTCATAAGATCCCACCCTTCCAGAGATGCATGCAGGGAAGGGCACAGACATTAGTAATGATTTAAACACTTTCCAAAAATCAAATGTGTTTATTATAATTGCTTTTTAAGCAAAAATAAGACTAAATCTACCATTAGGAACCCATGTTCTACTGAGAAAGGTGGTAATGGATCTTTAAAGATCAACACACCAGAAAACTGTTGTATGCTGTATCTGGTTCACTGATGGACTTGCCATTACAAGTGAACTAACATACATTTAGTCTGACTTGCAAGATCTTCTACATAGTAGTACCATATTCTAAAAGGACACACATCTGTTTGGTGTGGCACAACGGTGAGATAAGAACATTATATCTAGAACGCTATACAGATCTTAATTATGCCCTCTCCTCATCAGTAATATTAGAAAGAGTACCTGAAAAAAAGATAACTTATCGCAGACTGATAAATACATATTTTTAGTTTATAGGTTGTTCTCCCCTAGATCGGACTACATTATTTTTGATTTGTGTGCACTCAAGGGTGTTTGAGTTTCCAGAACTAAAGTCAGCAGAAGCTCTTTACCTCACAGCAGAATGTGACAAGCTGCCTGCTATACTTTACAGTTTATACTACTACAAACCCTGGTACTTTTTGCTTATTGTTTCTCTCTTGTTTTCTTTTGTCATGTGATACTACTTTAGAAGTCTTATGATATTAGACAACACTTCTAGAAATGTTGCTGTAACCTTAGCCCAGTCCTGTAACAGTGAATTATTTCCATGTACATTCTGGCCAGCCTTTTGTAGGATATCCTTTGACTCTCTTACTTCTCCTAGCTGCCGAGTCGCAGTCAAACTGTTTGTGGTATGCTTATGTTGCCTTTCAACTCCTCCAGCACTCTGTACCATCTACTACACTATATGCAGATGATCTAGTACTCACCCCATCACTCCCTACTTACAAAGACAAAATATTCTCCATTACATTGTTAAACTGATACCTCTATTTACCTTCCTTTGATTTCCCATTAATTACACCACTCACTTCACTGTTTTGTACGCTTGCTGCTTTCCTCCCATTAAGGTCAAAGTGCCTTCACACACATCTAGCTGCACATTACTAATGTCAAATAATCTTCTCAGTCCTATTTATCACATCAGCTTGTGAAAAAGTACAGTTACGCAAAATCTTACTATAACAGTAGATGTCCGTCTCTTCACTGTTGCAGTACTCATAACTTAAGGGACCTCCTGCTAAGGATAGCCAAACGTCTGGCCAGTAAGCCACAGCCTTTAGTACTCGTACATCTCCCTGTGCAAGGTGTAGGGCATAAAAGTGATGTAGGGGCACACACAGTCAGAACTGAAAAAAAAAAACAAAAAGAGTAGAATGCCCCTAGGGACAAGAAAAAAAGGATGTGCATACAGGAGAAAACGAAGAAGAGCTCCTTGTCCAGGATGGCAAGAAAGAACAGACTAGAACAGAAGGGGCAGGAAGGAGGGAGCGAATACTGCAAAGGTGAAGACAAGGACCTCGACTGTTATGTTAAGATTTTACATAGCTGTACTATGTCCTTCCATTTCACTGTTACAGTATTGATAACCTAAGGGAGAGTAAAAAAAGCTCAAGAGGAAGATAGCATGGAAACCCTCAAAAAACCCATGCAGGATAGCCCTAGCAAAGTCAGCTCTGTCCTTGGAAATAACATTCAACTTGTAATGTTTAGTGAAAAGTAAGAAAGTACAGTCGTGTACCTACCATAAATGCAGATGTTCGAGTGTATTCACTGTTCCAGTCATTACAACTGGGTTATCCCTGCTGGCAGGCTACCCGTAGTCAGCCTGAATTCCAAAGTCTAGGTCCGGCATCAGTTGCTGTCAACTCTTCCCTGACGTCAGTGCGGAAGGGGTATAAAAGATGCAGCCGATGCCATTTTCTTCAGTTTTTCTTGCCCCAGATGTCAGGTGCCCCCAAAAGGGTAGACTAAAAATATGTCTATAAAGCATGCATGCACCAAGTAACAAGTTTCCTTCATCTACAAGCAAATACACCACATAGGTTGTATACAATAGAGAAGTACAGGTAAGGTCCAGCAAAGATAAGGGGGATGGTGGGTGGGTAACCTGGACTGCAACAGTGAATACACTCGAACATCTACATTTATGGTAGGTACACAACTGTACTATGTTCATCGTGTTTCACTGTTGCAGTCATTACAATTGGGTTGAATCCCAAAGCTAAGGTTGGGAGGCTGGAACTAATTAGAATTAGGAGCGGCTATGAGGCCCTGCAGGACTGCAGTGGCAAAGCCTGCCCTGGATTTGGAGTAGAGTGGTAAGTGGTAGTGCTTTGTAAAAGTGTGCAGTGAGCTCCAGGTTGCAGCCTCTAAAATGTCTTTGGTTGGAACTCCTCTGAGGAAGGCTGCTGAAGTGGCTGCTGCTCTGGTTGAATGTGGCCTAATGCCCTTAGGCACTGACTTGCCATGTTGAGAATAGCATAAACGAATGCAGTGACCTATCCACTTTGAAATAGTCTGCTTTGAGATAGCGTTTCCTTGTGATCCTGCACCATATGCTACCAGTAATTGCTCAGTCTTTCTGAATGCTTTGGTTCTGTCCAAGTAGAAGCGCAGTTGTCTGTGTATGTCCAAAGAATGCACAAGTTTCTCACCCTTATTCTGTGGGTTTGGATAAAAGGTAGGCAAATGAATAGTTTTGTTGAGGGCCATATGGGACACTACCTTAGGCATAAATGTGGGGTTTGTTCTTAGAGAAATCCTGTCTGCTTGGAAAATGATAAAAGGTTCCACAGCCATGAGTGCATGTAGCTCTGAGACTCGTCTTGCAGAGGTTATTCTAGGAGCAGAGCTGTTTTCCATGATAAAAATTTTATATCAGCTGAAGTGGCTGGTTCAAATGGAGGCAGAGTGAGTTTTTCCAAGACATAATTGAGGTCCCATGCAGGTATTGGTGGTCTCCTTGGAGGCCGTAAGATTTTGGCTCCTCTGAGGTACTGCCTTAATAAAGGATGAAAAAAAATAGGTGGCTCTGTATTGTAATGAGCTGAAATGGTAGGGGCATGAACCTTAATCAATGAAAAGGATAGTCCTTTGTCCAGCATCTCAGTTGAGTATTGCAAAATCTGAGGGATATTTGGAACAGTCATGTCAATTCCTTGTGCCTGGTTCCAAGCACAGAATCTCTTCCATTTTTCTGCATAAAATGTTCTGGTACTGGGCCTCCTGGCCTCCAAGATAACATCCATCACCGCTTTAGAGACTGGTGTTTTGAAAAGCTACATTATCTGCCATGCTGCCAGATTTAGGATCCTGAGTTGGCTGTGCAGGATCTGATTGTTTTGTTGGGTCAGTAAATGAGGAATCTGAGGCAATGTCCATGGTGGGCATTGAGTCAAGTTCCTTAGGATTGGGTACCAGTGCTGGCGGGGCCAGTCTGGGGCAATCAGTATCATTTTTGGCTTCTCTTGTCTGACCTTTAGGAGTACCTTGGGGATGAGAGGCAGTGGGGGAAAGGCATATACTGTCAAGTTTTTCCAGCTGAAAGATGGGGCATCCACTTTCCATGCTTGCTTGTGACAAATCCTTGTGCAGAATGTCTGTAGTTGGCAGTTGTGAGGGGAGGCAAATAGATCTATGTCTGGGCATCCCCAAATCCCTGTTATCATGTTGAAGACTTGTGGATCCAATTTCCACTCTTGGGGATCCATGAGGTTTCTGCTTAGTTCGTCTGCCAGAGTATTTATCTTTCCTGGCAGGAATTGTGCTTACAGATGTACTTGGTAATTCAATGCTGTGTCCCACAAAGTCATGGCTAGTCTGCAAAGGGGGTAGGAATGTGTGCCTCCCTCCTTGTTTATGTACCACAGGACTGCAGTATTGTCCGTCTTTATCAATAGTTGTCCTGGATGAAGTAGGTCCTTGAAGGCTGTCAGGGCATTTTGAACAGCTAGCATCTCTTTTTGATTGATATGCAGATGCTTTTGGATTGCGGACCATGAATCCTGAATACATCTTCCTGCCATGTGGGCCCCTCAGGCATAATCCGATGCATGTGTTGTCAATGTCTGCCTGGCTGGGGGTATGGTGAATGGCTGCCCCTTGTTGTGGTGACAGGCCTTTGCCCACCATCAAAACTCCTGCTGCAGGCAGGGAATGAGTGTAATTATTGTTTCCAGGCTGTGGCAATGTTCAGTCCAAACACTTTTTAGATACCATTGTAGTTTCCTCATATGCATTCTTGCATATGGAATTAGCAGAATGCAGGATGCCATGAAGCCTAAAGCCTGCAGAATTTTTCTTGCAGTTAACTGGGTGTTTGTTGCCAACTTTTCGAAATAAGTAGTCAGTTGCCTTTGTTTGTCTGGCGTGAGATAAGCCATCTGGGCAGTTATATTTCAGCTTGCACCCAGGAATATTATCTCTTGAGAGGGTACAAGTTTTGATTTCTTTTCGCTTACTGTGTACCCTAGGCATGCTAATAATCTTTTTACAAATGCCAGATGCTGTAGTAGTATGTCCTTGTTCTCTGCTTGAATAAGGCAGCCATCCAAGTAAGGATATATTTGTATTCCTCTTTGTCTGCAAAATGCAATTACTGGTGCCAGGCATTTTGTGAAGACCCTGGGTGCAGTAGATAAGCCAAAGGGCAGTGCAAAGAATTGGTAGTGCATTGAGCCAGCTATGAATCTGAGATATCTTCTGCATGACTGTCTGATTGGGACATGCAGGTATGCCTCTTTTAGGTCTAAAGTTACAAGCCAAGCCTTCTTGACCAGCATGGGCAGAAGCTGCTGCAGAGTCAACATTTTGAATTTTGGAAAATCCAGGTATGTGTTTAGAATTGATAGGTACAGTATTGGCCTCCAGGCTTGGTCCTTTCTAGGCACCAAGAAAAATCTTGAATAAAATCCTTGTCCCTGCTTTTGCTGTGGTACTTGCTGAATGGCCCTCATGTCCATGAGGGATGAAACTTGTTTTTGTGCCTCTGCCCACTGATTTTTTGGCAGGTCTGGCATACCATTTGTCCTTGACAGGGTGAGAAAGTAGAACCTGTAACCTTGTGACACTATGTTCAAGACCCATTTGTCCTGGGTGATTAGGTGCCAGTTTTGAGAAAAAAGTGCTAGTTTCCCCCCTAAAGGAGCTGCCAGAAGATAAGTGCTTGGCGCTGGCAGGGGGAAGTAATTGGGACTGCTTTCTGTATGGCTATGATTTGTCTTCTCCGCTTTTGGAGGTAGAAGCACCCCATTGTTTAGACCTGTATGAGCCTTGGGGCTGGGATCTGCCTCTAGGGCATCTGTATCTGCCTCTTTGTGGCCTGTCTGACACTGGGGAAAGGATCAATTCTTTGTAGGCCAGTGTCTGCTAAATCTTGGAGGCTGTACCTGTAAGAAATCCTTGACTGTCTGCATAGATTTAGCTTTGTTCTCCATTTTCTTTAACGCCTCTTCTGCTTTAACACCAAACAAAGTATCATGCTGTAATGGAGCATCTAATAATTTTGCTTTAACATGATCAGGCAGATTCTGTTTCTTTAACCAAGCATGCCTCCTAATGACAGAACCCCTAACAGCGGCTCTGCAGGAGGCCTCCAAAGAATCAAAGCCACATTGTAAAGTATGCTTTTCAACTTGTTCAGCTGCATGCAATAAATCCTGCATTTCTTTATTTTCTGCACATTCAGAATTTGCCAACATTTTCTGTTTAAGCATTGACATAATGTATTGCTGATATTTAAGCATATGAAACTGACAATTTAAAGCCCTTATAGCCAAGGTAGCAGAAGTGTAAATCTTTTTTCCCCATCTATCCAGTGTCCTGGAATCTCTGACTGAGGGGGTAGGGTTTTTTGCAGTGGAAGCCTTGACCACCTTAGGACCCTGAGATATAGTTTCTGGGTCAGCAGCAAGGTTTTTAAATAGAAATTTGTGGGAGTCTGGAACCCTGTAGTATCTGTCTGCTTGACAGGGGCTGGAGGTAAGGAGTCAGGAGTCAGACTGTACTTTGAAAATAAGTAATCTACAATGTCTAGCACAGGTGGAATAGCCAGGGGCCTGTGCTGAGGCAGTACAGGAAAGTCTCTGAGCCTTTGCTTAGATTCTGAATAATCTTGGCTCTCTCAGTGGAAATGCTCCCTTATGGTATGCAGTGTTTCCCCAAAAGAATAATCCTCAGGAGGAGAAGCTGAGGGGATAGATTCTTCAGCATCAGAATCCCCATAAGGAGGAAGAGTGTATTCCTGATCAGAAGAGGAATCAGATGAAATGGAAACCTGATCTGAAGATTCATATTCTACCTCTTGCCTAGGCCTCTTGTCAGGAGGGGGATGAAAAAGTACAGTTGTGTACCTACTATAAATGTAGATGTTCAAGTGTATTCACTGTTGCAGTCATTACACTTGAGTTATCCTGCTGGCAGGCGACCCGCAGTCGGCCCGAGTTCCAAAGTCTTGATCCGGCATCGGTTGCTGTCGCCTCTTCCCTGACGTCAGAGCGCCAGGGGTATAAAAGTTGCAACCGATGCCATTTTCTTCAGTTTTTCTTGCCCCAGATGGGAAGGCTGGAAAGATAAAAATATGCCAAAAAACATGCATATATTGCTATAAACATTTCCTTCATCTACAAGCAAATACACCACATAGGTTGTATAGAGTTGAGAAGTACAGAAACGTCCCAGCAATGAAAAGGGGGATGGTGGGTGGGTAACCTGGACTGCAACAGTGAATACACTCGAACATCTACATTTATGGTAGGTACACAACTGTACTATGTTCATCATGTTTCACTGTTGCAGTCATTACACTTGAGTAGAATCCCAAAGCTGAGGTTGGGTAGCTGGGTCTAAATTGGATTTGGAGAGGCTACTGCAGTGGCAAAGCCTGCTCTGGATTTAGAGTAGAGAGGTAAGTGGTAGTGCTTGGTGAAAGTGTGCACTGAGCTCCATGTTGCAGCTTCTAAAATGTCTTTGGTTGATACTTCTCTGAGAAAAGCTGCTGAAGTGGCTGCTGCTCTGGTAGAATGAGGCCTAATGCCCTTAGGCACTGATTTGCCATGTTGTGCATAACAGAAGCGGATGCAGTGGCCTATCCATTTTGAAATTGTCTTCTTTGTAATAGGCTTTCCTTGTGATCCTGCAGCATAGGCTACAAACAGTTGCTCAGTTTTTCTGAAAGCTTTTGTTTTGTCCAAGTAGAATTGTAGTTGTCTGTGTATATCCAAAGCATGCAGTAGTCTCTCCCCTTTATTCTGGGGATTTGGGTAGAAAGTAGGTAAATGAATGGTTTGGTTCAAGGCCACATTGGAGACCACTTTTTGCATGAATGTTGGGTTTGTCTTAAGAGAGACCCTGTCCTGATGAAAAATGATGAAAGGTTCCACAGCCATTAATGCCTGTAACTCTAAGACTCTTCTTGCTGAAGTTATTGCTAGGAGCAGAGCAGTTTTCCATAAGAATTTTAGATCAGCTGTGCTGGCTGGCTCAAAAGGAGGCAGTGTGAGTTTTCCTAATACAAAATTAAGATCCCAAGTTGGTACTGGTGCTCTCTTTGGGGGTCTTATATTTTTTTGCCCCTCTGAGGTACTGTCGTAGTAGAGGATGTGAAAAAATAGGAGGTTCCGTTTTGTAATAAGCTGAAATGGCAGAGGCATGGATTTTAATTGATGAGAAAGATAGGCCTTTGTCCAGCATCTCAGTTAGGTATTGTAAAATCTGAGGTATGTTAGGGGCAAGTGGCTCGAGCCCTTGTGCCTGGTTCCAAGCACAGAATCTCTTCCATTTTTCTGCATAAGATTTCCTAGTGCTGGGCCTCCTGGCTTCTAAAATGACATCCATAACCGCTTTAGAGAGAGGTGCAGTCTGAGTGGCTACATTATCTGCCATGCTGCCAGATTTAAAGTTCTGAGATGACTGAGCAGAATCTGATTGTTTTGTTGTGTCAGAAGATGAGGAATTTGAGGTAGAGGCCAAGCTGGGCCTTGAGACAAGCTATTTAGGATTGGGTACCAGTGCTGGCATGACCAGTCTGGGGCAATCAGGATCATTTTTGGCCTTTCTTGTCTGACGTTTAGGAGCACCTTGGTAAGAAGAGGCATTGGAGGGAAGGCATAGACTGTCAGGCCTTTCCAGCTGAATGATAGAGCATCCACTTTCCATGCATGAGAGTGATAAGGTCTTGTGCAAAATTTCTGTATTTGGTAACTGTGAGGGGAGGCAAAAAGATCTATGTCTGGGTGTCCCCATTTCCTTGTTATCATGCTGAACACCTGTGGATTTAGTTTCCATTCATGAGGATCCATAAGATTTCTGCTTAGTTCGTCTGCCAGTGCATTTTTTGCTCCTGGCAGGAATTGTGCCTGCAGATGTACTTGATAGGTCAGTGCTGTGTTCCACAAAGTCATGGCTTTCCTGCATAGGGGGTAGGAATGTGTGCCCCCTTGCTTGTTTATGTACCACATAACTGTGGTATTGTCCATCTTTATTACTAGTTGTCTTGGATGTAGTAGGTCCTTGAAAGCTGTCAGGGCAATCTGTACAGCTAGTATCTCTTTTTGATTGATGTGAAGATGCATTTGTTCCTTGGGTCACGTGCCCTGAATACATTTTCCTGCCATATGTGCCCCCCAGGCATAATCCGATGCATCTGTTGTTATTGCCTGCCTGGCTGTGGGTAAGGTGAAAGGCTGTCCCTTGTTGTGGTGACAGGCCTGGGACCACCATCGAAACTCATGTTGTAGGCAGGGGGTTAAAGTTATGATTGTCTCCTGGCTGTGACAATGCTGAGTCCAAACACTTTTTAGATACCATTGTAGTTTCCTCATATGCAGTTTTGCATATGGAATTAGTAGAATGCAGGATGCCATGAAGCCCAGGGTCTGCAGAATTTTTCTTGCAGGGAGCTGGGTTTTTGTTGCCATCATTTGAAAGTAATATGTCAGTTGCCTTTGTTTGTCTGGCGTGAGATAAGCCATCTGGGTAGTTGTATTTAAGATTGCACCCAGGAATATTATCTCTTGAGAGGGCACTAGTTTTGATTTCTTTTCGTTTACTGTGTACCCTAGGCAAATTAGTAATCTTTTTACAAATGCTAGATGCTTTAGAAGAATGTCCTTGCTCTCTGCTTGAATAAGGCAGTCGTTCAAGTAGGGATATATCTGAATTCTTTTATGTCTGCATAATGCAATTACTGGTGCCAGGCATTTTGTGAAGACCCTGGGCGCAGTAGATACGCCAAAGGGCAGTGCAGAGAATTGGTAATGCATTGAGCCTGCTATGAATCTGAGGTATCTTCTGCATGATTGTCTGAATGGGACATGCAGGTATGCCTCCTTGAGGTCCAAAGTAACTAGCCAAGCCTTCTTGCCCAGCATGGGCAAAAGTTGCTGAAGTGTTAACATTTTGAATTTTGGAACATCCAGGAAAGTATTCAGGATTGACAGGTCCAGTATTGGTCTCCAGGCTTTGTCCTTTCTGGGTACTAAGAAAAGTATTGAGTAAAATCCTTGTCCCTGTTCTTGCTGTGGAACTCTTTGAACAGCTCTCATGTCCACAAGAGCAGCAATCTGTTTTTGTGCCTCTGCCCATTGATTTTGTGGCAGGTCTGGCATAACTTCTGATTTTGGAAGCGTGTGGAAGTGGAACCTGTAACCCTGAGAAACAATATTCAGCACCCAATGGTCCTGGGTGATCATGTGCCAATTTTTTGAGAAAAGTGCTAGCTTTTCCCCTAGGGGTGCTGCCAAAAGATAAGTGCTTGGCATTTGTAGAGTGAAGTCATTGGGACTGTTTCCTATAAGGTTGTGATTTGTCTTCCCCTCCTTTGGGGGCCAAAGCACCCCATTGTTTAGGTCTATAGGAGCCTTGGGGCTGAAATCTGCCTCTTGGGCATCTGTATCTGCCTCTTTGTGGCCTGTCTGACACTGGAAAGAACCAATTTTTTGAAGGCCAGTTTCTGCTAAATCTAGGTGGTTGAACCTGTAAGAAATTCTTCACTGCCTGCATTGATTTTGCTTTATCCTCCATTTTCTTTAACACCTCTTCTGCCTTAACACCAAACAAAGTATCATGCTGTAGTGGAGCATCCAATAATCTTACTTTAACATGGTCAGGTAAACTTTGTTCCTTCAACCAAGCATGCCTTCGAATAACAGAGCCTGCAGCTGCAGCTCTACAAGAAGCCTCTAATGAATCAAAACCACATTGCAGAGTATGCTTTCCCACTTGTTCAACTGCATGCAATAAATCCTGCGTTTCCTTACTGTCAGGACTTTTTGAATTTGAAACGATTTTCTGTTTTAACAATGACATGAGGTACTGTTGATATTTAAGCATGTGAAACTGGAAATTTGAAGCCCTTACAGCTAAAGTAGCAGAAGTGTAAACTTTTTTCCTCCATCTGTCCAGAGCTCTGGAATCCCTATCAGGGGGGACAGGATTTTTAGCAGTGGAAGCCTTAACCCCTTTAGGGCCTTGAGAAATTGTTTCTGGGTCTGCAGCAGGGTTTTTGTAAAGAAATTTATGAGAGTCAGGGACCCTGTAGTACCTGTCTGGCTTGACTGGTGCAGAGGGTAAAGAATCAGGAGACAGACTGGATTCAGAGAAAACATCATCAACAATATCAAGCACAGGGGGGATAGCTAGGGGCCTGTGCTGAGGCAATAAAAGGAAGTCTCTGAGCCTTTTCTTGGATTCTGAATAATCCTGGCTCTCCCAATGGAAATGCTCCCTCATGGTGTGCAGGGTTTCCCCAAAAGAATAATCCTCAGGCGGAGAGACTGAAGGAATAGACTCTTCTGCATCAGAGTCTCACAGGGAGGGAGAGAATATCCCTGATCAGAAGAGGAATCAGAGGACATGGAAACCTGGTCAGAGGAATCATAGTCAGTGTCTTGCCTAGGCCTTTTGTCAGGAGGGGGATGGGAACCCCTGATTAAAGTAATTAGGTCTTCGGCCATTTTAAGCATCTGTTTCTTTGGCATGGATGACTGTTCTGGAGAATGCTGTACTTGTTTCCTTGTCTTTAATGGTGTTTTTGACTTTGCCTTGGCTACTGTAGTGGGCTTAATTGTAAGCTGTGAACGTCTGAAAACACTCTCAGAAGCCGATGCCTGCTCAGCGGCTCTGGACCCACCTGAGGGAATAGTTTCCGTAGGCCCAATAACTTGAGTTTCCACAGGCCGCGGTGTCTACACATGGCTGTCGGTTAAAGCCCGTGGCTCTGAGGTAGCGGGTGTCAGGGGCTGCGAAGGCGCCTTACTGAGAACCGGCGACTGGCCTTGAAGAGGCTTCGTCGTCGGTTTTGGACCTCAGATGCCTGTCCTTTTCTTTGCGTTTTTTATAAATTCCGGTCATCGGTTGTTCCTACGGCATTATGTAATTAAACCTTCAGCCAAAATAATGTAAAGCAAAATCAAACCGACGTTTAATAGTGCGTTTATTGAATCTAGCACAAAACCGACAACTGGTAACGTCGTGGTCAGGGCCTAGGAAAGGAATACAGTAAGAGTGAAAGTCCTTATGAGGTATTTGCTTCCCACAAGAAATACAATTATTAACTTTTACTGACATAGGTCTGGAGCAAGAAAAGTTTCAACGGGTACTTAGCTTTATTGAAGACTTCGGTTCTGAAACTCAATTTCGAAAATCTCAGGAGTCAGCCGACCGGCACTTGCGAACTGCTTTTGCTTTGGGCACCGCGCAGCAAGAAAGACTGAAGAAAATGGCGTCGGCTGCATCTTTTATACCCTTGCCGCACTGACGTCAGGGAAGAGGCAACAGCAACCGACGCCAGACCTAGACTTTGGAATTCAGGCCGACTGCGGGTAGCCTGCCAGCAGGATAACCCAATTGTAATGACTGCAACAGTGAAACACGATGAACATCAGAGGACATGTAACAGCCTTAAGGATGGAACTGGTATCCAAACCCCTTGAAGAAAGCACCAGAGGAGGCATCGGCCCTGGTAGAATGAGCCATTACTGATGACGAAAGACATTTACCATGAAAAGAAGGCTTTACCAATGTAGCTGCTGCACAAATGGAATCCATAGGTAGCCTTGCCTGAAAGGCATATGAGGTAGATATGGCCCTTATGGAATGACCTTTCACTTTTCCCGAAGTTCTCTGTTCTGAGCTCTGCATGTATAAGTTATACAGTCTTTAAGCCATTTAGAAAGAGTGTTGTTTGATACTGGGGCTCCTTTCTTTTTGTCTGAAAAGGATACAAACAACTGGTCCGATTTTCTGAAATCTTTTTATCTATGCAGGTAGAAATGCAACTGTATGTACGTGTAATTGGTGTAATTTATACTCTGCCTTGTTGCCATAGTTTGGGAAAAAGATGGGTATGTCAATGGATTGATTTAAATTGGCTTCTGAACACACTTTTGGTAGGAATGAGGGGTTGGCTCATAAGGAAACTCTATCTTTGTGAAAGGTCATGTAAGGGGGACCTATGGACAAAGCTTGAAGTTCAGACACTCATCTATCAGAAGTAATGGCCCTAATAGGGCCGTCTTCCATGACAAAAACTTTGTCACAAGATGATGCGAGTTCAAAGGGAGGAAGAATCAACATACACAGAACAAAAGTTAGGTCCCATGGTGCTGAAGGTTCCTTTACTGGAGGTCTTAGTAAGAAAGTACCTTACAAAGTCTGTGGGACATGATTTTTAGGGTCTATATTAGATGAACGAATGCTTAAAATGTAGAGTATGACATGCTCGACAGCTTTTAAGTGAATGTTCATCTAATAAAAACCCCAGAATATCGAAAAAACGAGTTTCGAAAAGTTATAGTTGGCTAGCCGTCAGGAAGCCAACGGCTGATGGCTACAGTGTACTGTACAAAATTACACCCCCCCCCCAAAAAAAACAAATAGACAAAATAAAGTGGGGGCCTTCGTACCCCACACCCCCCAATGTGGGGGGCTGTGCCCCCCCCCACTTAAATATACCAACTCCGAGATCGCACCACAGTGGAGGACTTCAAGAACGGTAAGACAGGGTGAACGTTCTGACGTCAGCCATTGGCTTCCTGATGGCTGGCCAACTGTAACTTTTCGAAACTCCTTGTTTCGAAATTCTCCGGTTTTGCTTAGATGAACGGTTGCGTAAAAGCTGTCGAGCATGTCGTACTAGACATTTTAAGCATTCGTTCATCTAATAGGGAACCGATTTTTAGTCCCATTTCCCCAATATGATAGTTCGATATAGCAGCCAATTGAACTCGAATAGTAGCTGCCACTGCGCCTTCATTATGGGGGCAGTAAATGGATCAATATGGTTGTTGCAAGCCCAATAGGAAAATCTTTTACATTTTCTGGAATATAATTTTCTGGTTGATGCCTTATGAGGCGAAATCAATATCTGTTTCACTGCAAGGGAAATATCAGGAAGCCTGGCTATTTTTGGAACTGAAGCAGCCAAGCTGTCAATTTGAGGATTTGAATTGATAGATGGAGCAACCTTCATGGATGGGTCAGGAGATCTGGAACTGGGTCCAGAATCCATGGCTCCTCCTGAAGATGGGGCCATAGAAAGGGGAACCAAATCTGATGAAGCCACTATGGTACGATGAATATTACTCTGCTTCTCAACATGTTGGCTTTCTGAAGGACTTTTGGTATCAAGGGAAAAAGGGGGAAGGCGTAGAGGAGACCCGAGGGCCAATTGTGTACAAATGCATCCCTTGGTGACTCCCCCAGAGGGGGGATCAGGGAAAAGTAGCTGCTGCATTTTATATTCATGGATGTGGCAAAGCGGTCGCAGCAAGGTTGGCCCCACTTGCGAAAAATCTCTTCTAGAACTTCCTGTTTTAAGGACCACTTGTCGAGCATCAGAATGGCTCTGCTGAGTTTGTCCGCTATCACGTTGGACTTCCCCAGGATGTATGCTGCTGTCAGAAAGTATTGGGAAGAGACTGCTCATTGCCATACTCTCTGGGCCTCTCGACATAGGGAGTAGGATTTGGTTCCTCCTTGTTTATGTACCAGACCACTGACATGTTGTCTGTCTGAATTGCAATTATCCCTAGTGGAAGGGAGTCCAGGAATGCCTGTAACACCAAAAGCACCGCTCTTGTGATCCTTCCAAACTCCGAAGCCACCAATGTAGATCTTTCTTGCAAAACTCTGTTATGATCACCTTGTGAGACATTGGTAGTTCCTGCATGGATCACTGGGCTAATAGCAACCACTGAGGAATCCTCATGTGCAGATAAGCTAAAGGCACCACAGTTATTGCTGCCACCATGGTACCCAGAACTTTCAAAACAAGTTTCGCCTGTACCTTCTTTTTGGATAGGAGGTTCTTGATCAGATGATGTAAGGTTTGAATCCTCTCAGGGGGAAGTTTGGCCAACATGTATCTTGTGTCTACGTCTGATGCCTAGCTGAGAGCAAAGATGAATGGTGGTGTCCCTCACTCTTGTTAGTAGATGCTTGATGGTGGTGGTTAGGAGCCAGTCGTCTAAATACAGAAACACCCGGAATCCTAGATGCCTCAACTGAGTCATAACTACTGCAATGCATTTGGTGAACACTCTGGGGGCTGTAGTGAGACCAAAGGGAAGAGCTCGAAACTGGTAGTAATTGGCTCCAAGCCAAAAGCATAAATGTTTACTGGATCGTCTGTTCATTTTATGTGGTAGTACACATCCTGGAGGTTCCTTTACTGGAGGTCTTAGTAAGAAATGGGAGTATCGACTGCAGTGTTACCAAATGGAACTTTGACTTTTTGACAAACCTGTTTAGTCTGCTGAGATCCAGAATGGGCCTCCAGCCCTCCGTCTTTTTTGGAACAAAAAAGATTCTTGAGTAAGTTCTGGATCCAATTTGGTCTGCGGGAACATTCTGGATGACTCTTTTTTTTCCCACAACTTCTGTACCTCTAAAACTGTGTGTTCCCTTTGAATAGGTGGTATATCTGGGACTCGTTTTTTTCTAAAGGGGGAGCAGAAAAGGGTATATGGTAGCATCTGGATATGATCATTTGTACCCATTTGTCTTTTGTAATTTCTAGCCTGGCATTTGGGTACAACGACAAGCAAACCCCTGACTGCCTCCAGAGATGGGCAAAATAGGCCTCTTCTCAGGAGCACTGAAAGGGCTTACTAAGGAAGGAATCCCTGTCACCCTGATACTGCGGACCCCCCTCTGCTGTGCGGTCAGCGTCTTACATTGTTACTTCCCCCTCTGCCCCACGTGCATCCAGGAAAGCTCTTTGGGACTTATGGAACCACATTTTTCCCCCTTCTAACATTTAGGATAAGGTCTGGTAGGCAGGGAAAATGGACTCCAATGGCAGATAGAGTTTTTCCCTCCTGTTCGCACATGGTAAGTTCTCTAACTTTTGGTGCAAACAAAGACAAGCCATCAAAAGGGGCGTTAGTAAAGGAAGACTTGAAGGGTTCTGCGAAATCACATAAGCGCATCCAGGAATGTCTCCTTAAGGAAATCCCTGCACCCGCTGACCTACTCGCTCCATCAGCCGCATAGGAAATAAGTCACATGGAGAAGTTAACCACGGAGTTTAGGGTGGAGAGCTGGGAGGAGACCTTGTCTGAAACCCCCACAGATGTATAGAACCTTGGAGGGTATCTCCTAGCTCCCTTAGGAGATCTCTTTGAAGCATGGTGAAATGGGTCAGGTAGTTCAGTTACTGAAAGGCAAAGGATGCTGAAGAAAACATACGCTTTACATATCTGTCCATCATTCGAGGCTCTTTAGTCGCTGGATGGACAGATAAGGATGTCTCTAACAACTCCTTCTTGGTGGCTGCCACCACCACCATAGCATCTACCGGAACACCGTTACTGAAAAATTCCTTGTCTGCAGGAGTGGTGATGAACTTATTCGGCCTCCTAGGAACAGGATCCACTGAGTCCAGAGAGCCCCACACCTTCCGACTGACTACATTCATGAGTTGGTCAAAAGGCAGAGACACCCAAGAGGTGGAAGGGTGAGACCCAAATGCCTCCAGGTACACAGACTCATCCTCAGAAGGGTTGATGGGCTTCCAGCCACCTCTCTGCTTAAGGATTTCTAGAACCCTTCCGAATCACTGAGATCCGTGTCTAAAGTGATAGCCTCCTCCTGGGAGACTAGATGCTTCCTCTTACACAATCTCTTCTGAGGGACCACCTGAGAAGGGCACTCTGGTGAGGTTTTGGAAGGGACCGCTACACCCAATGGGGCATCCTGGGGCATCAGGTCTCCATGCCTGGGAGGGAGCGATGGTACCGAGACGGACACTGGTGTTTTGGGGGGAAGAGTACTTGGACCTGAGAGTGAAGCAGTCTGAGGTGACAGCACTCTCATCACCTCAAAGGCCCCCTCAACCCTGCTCAGAGGAGGTTCTGGGTTCCGAGGAACTAGAAAACCTCTCCTCAACCAAGTCGGTGGGCTCCGAGGCTGATGTAGGCACCGAGCTGACCCGTGCCGTAGCCTGACAGGTAGACTCGGGTCTGACAACTATCCAGCCCAACCCTCCTCCCCAGACCCAATGGGAGAGAGTTAGCTCCTAGACCCCTCGACTCCTGATGGAGTCAAGGAGGTTGCAGCTGTGGCTGGACCTGAAGATCCTGGGGCAGGTCTCAGTACTGATGGCTCCACTACAATCGGATCCAAGCACTCTGGCTCCAAAGCCACGGAATGGGTCGGAGGAATCGAAGAAGGGGAAGTGATGTTGGTGGGCTCCGAATCCCTCTGGGTTGGTGTCGGAAAAATCTTGGCCAGCGTTCGTAACACCCGCTCCACATCATCTTCCGAAAGGCTACTGGAGGGTTGAGGACCTCACTGATTGTAGCAAAAGAGAACGTAGCACTGGGGAGTCCAGTTCCAGAACTGGGGACCAGCTCCAAAATTGGATGACTCCTTTGCTTGCTTTTTTGTCAGCTCCAATAATCGAGCAGTAGAGGATGACCTTTTTGTAAATTTCTCAGATCTGGAAGATAGGGACTGTTGAGTGGTTTTTGAGGTACTCTGACTGCCTTCTATAGCCTCAGCAAAAGGTGTCTTCAACAAACACCTGACTATTAATTTGTTCCTTCTTTCCATTAAGACTATTGAACTAAAGGCATGGCAGAAGGAACATGACTCCTGAAGGTGGACAGCACCCAAACAATACACACAGCTGGTGTGTCCATCTGTAAGAGAGATTTTCTGGTTGCACTTGTCACATTTCTTGAAACCCGAAGATTTCGCTTTCCTGGCATCCTTAGACGTTATAGACAGCAGTCAACAAAAAACAAGTCAGAATGCTAACTAGAAGCACACAAGGGAAAAACCAACAACTTTTTTTTTTAAGTATATAAAATTAACACACACACACACACACACACACACACACACACACACACACACACACACACAAGTCTCTAACCAAAAACGACTAACTTGGGAACTAAGGGAAAGGAAGAGAAAGCCCTCTAACTCAAATGGACTACCCATATAATGTAGAAAATAACACTGACAGCAAAAAGAATGATCCAAAACTCTAATTTAAACAAGTCTGGGACGGGGATAGGGAGAAGAAAAGTACAGATTTGTACCTACCATAAATGTAAATGTTCGAGTGTTCACACTGCTGCAGACATTACACTTGGGTTATCTTGACGTCAGCCGGTCCCGCAGTCGGCCAGAGTTTCAAAGTCTTGGTCCGGTGTCGGTTGCTGTCGCTTCTTCCCTGATGTCAATGCGCCAGGGGTATACAAGATGCATCCAACGCCATTTTCTTCATTTTTTTCTTGCCCCAGATGCCAGGTGCCCCCAAGCAGGTAGGCAATACATATTGCTAAAAAAAAATATACATATAAAAATAACAACAATACCTTCATTTACAAGCAAATACACCACAAAGGTTGTATAGGATAGAAAGGTATAGATAAGTTCAGCTAGTCCAGAGGGGGTGGAGGGAGGGTAACCTGGACTGCAGCAGTGTGAACACTCGAACATCTACATTTATGGTAGGTACAAAACTGTACTATGTTCATCCTGTTACACTGCTGCAGTCATTACACTTGGGTAGAATCCCAAAGCTAAGGTTGGGTGGCTGGTCTATAAAGAGTTAGGATTGGCTATGAGGCCCTGCAGAACTGCAGTGGCAAATCCTGCTCTGGATTTAGAGTAAACAAGCAGGTGGTAATGCTTGGTAAAGGTGTGCAGTGAACTCCAAGTTGCAACCTCCAAAATTTCCTTGGTAGGTACTCCTCTGAGAAAGGCTGTTGAAGTGGCTGTGGCCCTGGTGGAATGCGGCCTAATGTTATTTGGGACTGATTTTCCATGCTGTGTGTAGCAGTAACGTATACAGTGTCCTATCCATTTGGATATAGTCTGCTTTGAGATAGCCTTGCCCTGTGATCCTGCAGCATATGCTACAAACAGCTGCTCAGTTTTCCTGAAAGCTTTTGTTTTGTCCAAGTAGAAGCGTAGCTGCCTGTGTATGTCCAAAGAATGCAGAAGTTTCTCCCCTTTATTCTGGGGGTTTGGATAAAAAGTTGGCAAATGGATGGTTTGGTTAAGAGCAACACTAGATACCACCTTTGGCATAAAGGTAGGGTTTGTCCTTGAAGAAACCCAGTCCTGATGAAAAATTATAAAAGGTTCCACTGCCATTAATGCCTGTAACTCTGAGACTCTTCGTGCGGAAGTTACTGCTAGGAGCAGAGCTGTTTTGCATGATAAAAATTTTAGATCGGCTGTATTGGCTGGCTCAAAAGGTGGCAGGGTTAGTTTTTCCAAAACAAAATTGAGGTCCCAAGTTGGTGTTGTTCTCCGGGGCGGTCTTATGTTTTTAGCCACTCTGAGGTACTGTTTTAGCAAGGGATGAGAGAATAAAGGAGGATCGTGTTGTAATGTGCTGAAATGGCAGAGGCATGGATCTTAATTGATGAGAAGGATAGGCCTCTGTCCAGCATCTCATTTAAGTATTGTAAAATCTGAGGAATGTTTGGAACAAGAGGGTCAAGGTTTTGAGCCTAGTTCCAGGCGCAGAATCTTTTCCATTTTTCTGAGTAAGCTTTCCTGGTGCTAGGCCTCCTGGCCTCCAAAATGAAATCATGACAGCTTTAGAGTGAGGTGTTGTCTGTTTGACTAATGAATCTGCCATGTAGCCAGGTTTAGGGTTTTGAGCTGACCATGCAGGATCTGATTGTTTTGTTGAGTCAGAAGGTGCGGAATTTGAGGCAAAATCCATGGTGGGCCTTGAGCTAAGTTCCCTAAGATAGGGTACCAGTGCTGGTGCGGCCAGTCTGAAGCAATCAGGATCATCTGTGGTTTTTCTTGTCTGGCTTTTAGGAGTACCTTTGAAAGGAGAGGCAGTGGCGGGAAGGCATAAACTTTTAGGTTTTTCCAGCTGATCAATAGAGCATCCACTTTTCATGCTTGCTTGTGATAAGTCCTTGTGCAGAATTTTGTAGTTGGCAATTCAGTGGGGAGGCAAAAAGATCTATGCCTGGGCGTCCCCATTTTGCGTCCATTCGTGAGGGTCCATGATATTTCTGCTTAGATCGTCTGCCAGAGTATTTTTCTT
Source organism: Protopterus annectens (assembly GCF_019279795.1). NCBI lineage: Eukaryota > Metazoa > Chordata > Ceratodontiformes > Protopteridae > Protopterus > Protopterus annectens. The sequence continues at coordinate 280,086,174 of NC_056748.1, forward strand.
TCCTGGCAGGAATTGTGCTTGCAGGTGAACTTGATACATTAGAGCTGTGTTCCACAAGGTCATGGCTTGCCTGCATAGGGGATAAGAATGAGTGCCCCCTTGCTTGTTTATGTACCACATTACTGTGGTGTTGTTAATCTTTAATAATAACTGTCATGGATGCAGAAGGTCCTTGAAAGCTGTTAGGGCATTCTGAACAGCCAACATCTCTTTTTGATTGATGTGAAGATGCATCTGGTCTGTGGCCCACTTGCCCTGAATGCATTTTCCTGCCATGTGTGCTCCCCAGGCGTAATCCGAAGCATCTGTTGTTAGAGTCTGCCTGGCTGTGGGTAGGGTAAAAGACTGACCCTTGTTTAGGTGACATGCCTGCGCCCACCATCGAAACTCCTGTTGTAGGCAGGGAATCATTGGTATTACTGCTTCTAAACTGTGAGAATGTTGAGTCCAAACACTTTTTAGGTTCCACTGTAATTTCCTCATATGCAGTCTGGCATATGGTATTAGTAGTATGCAGGATGCCATGAATCCTAGGGCCTGCAGAATTTTTCTTGCAGGGAGTTGGGACTTTTTTGCCAGTAGTTGAAAATAATGAGTTAGTTGAACTTGTTTGTCTAGCTCTGGCGTGAGGTAAGCCATCTGAGCCATTGTATTTAAGCTGGCACCCAGGAATATAATCTGTTGCAAGGGCACTAGTTTTGACTTATTTTCGTTTACTGTGTACCCTACAGAAATTAACCTTTTTACAAACGCCAGATGCTGCAGAAGAATGTCCTTTGCTTCTGCTTGAATGAGGCAGTCGTCCAGGTATGGATATATCTGAATTCCTTTTTGTCTGCAAAATGCAATTACTGGTGCCAGGCACTTTGTGAAGACCCTGGGCACAGTAGATAAGCCAAAGGGCAGTGCAGAGAATTGGTAGTGCATTGTACCAGCTTTGAATCTGAGGTATCTTCTGCAATTTTGTCTGATAGGGACATGCAGGTATGCCTCTTTGAGATCCAGAGTAACAAGCCAAGCCTTCTTGCCCAGCATGGGTAGAAGCTGCTGTAATGTCAACATTTTGAATTTTGGAATATCCAGGTAAGTATTTAGAATTGAAAGGTCTAGTATGGGTGTCCAGGCCTTGTCCTTTCTGGGGACCAGGAAGAGTCTTGAGTAAAATCCTTGTCCTTGTTCCTGTTGTGGTACTTTTTGAATAGCTCTCATGTCCATGAGGGCTGATATTTGTTTTTGTGTCTCTGCCCATTGATTTTGTGGCAGGTCTGGCATTCCTTTTAGCCTTGGTAAAGTATGAAAGTGGAACCTGTAACCTTGAGGCACAACATTCAGAACCCATTTGTCTTGGGTGATTGCCAGTTTTGAGAAAAAAGTGCTAGTTTTCCCCCTAAGGGGGCTTCCAAAAGGGAAGTGCTTGGCGTACGAAGGGGAAAGTCATTGAGACTGTTTCCTGTAAGGTTGAGACTTGTCCTCACCTCCTTTTGGGGTTGAGGTGCCCCACTGCCGTTGTCTGTTTGAGCCTTGGAGATGAGATCTGCCTCTTGGGCGTCTGTATCTGCCTCTCTGTGGCCTGTCTGACACTGGAAAGGACCAGTTCTTTGTTGGCCAATATCTGCTAAATCAAGGTGGCTGTACCTGTTAGAAATCCTTGACTGTTTGCATACATTTGGCTTTATCCTCCATTTTCTTTAACACCTCTTCTGCCTTAACACCAAACAAGGTATCATGCTGTAAAGGAGCATCCAATAATTTTGCCTTAACATGATCAGGTAAACGCTATTCTTTTAACCAAGCATGTCTTCGAATCACAGAACCTGTAACTATGGCCCTAACAAGAGGCCTCTAAAGAATCAAAACCGCATTGTAGAGTATGTTTTCCCACCTGTTCAACTGCATGCAATAAATCCTGCATTTCTTTACAATCAGGAGCTTCTGAGCTTAACTAAGCCATTAAATATTGTTGGTACTTAAGCATGTGAAACTGGCAATTTAAACTCTTACTGCTAAAGTTGCAGAAGTGTATACTTTCTTCCCCCATCTATCCAAAGTTCTGGAATCTCTGTCAGAGGGCACTGGATTTTTTGCAATGGAAGCCTTAACCCCTTTTGGACCCTGGGAAATAGTTTCTGGATCCGCCGAAGGGTTTTTATAAAGAAACTTGTGAGTCAGGGACTCTATAATATCTATCTGGCTTGGCTGGTGCAGGGGGCAAAGAGTCAGGAGATAAGCTGGATTCAGAGAACACATCATCCACAATATCAAGCACAGGCGGAATAGCCAAGGGCCTGTGCTGAGGCAATAAAAGGAAATCCCTGAGCCTTTTCTTGGATTCTGAGTAATCCTGACTTTCCCAGTGGAAAAGCTCCCTCATGGTATGTAAAGTTTCCCCAAAAGAGTAATCCTCAGGAGGAGAGGCTGAAGGGATAGATTCTTCAGCATCAGAGTCCTCATAGGGGGGTAGAGAGTATCCCTGGTCTGAAGAGGAATCAGATGAAATGGAAACCTGATCAGAGGAATCATAGTCTGTATCCTGCCCAGGCCTTTTCTCATGAGGGGGATGGGAACCCCTGATTAGAGTAATGAGGTCTTCGGCAATTTTAAGCATCTGCTTTTTTTTTTTGGCATGGAGGACTGTCCAGGAGAATGCTGTACTTGTTTCTTTGTCTTTAATGGTACTTTTGTCTTGGCTGTTGTTTTAATGGTAAGTTGTGAAGGTCTGAAAACACCCTCAGAAGCCAATGCCTGTTCAGCGGCTCCAGACCCATCTGAGGGATTAGTTTCCATAGGCCCAATACCTTGAGTTTCCAGAGGCCTAGTTGTCTCCACGTGAGAGTCGGAGGTGGCCTGTGGCTCTGAGGTAGGGGGTGTCAGGGGCTGCGAAAGCGCCTCACTGAGAACCGGCAAATGGCCTAGAAGAGGTTTCGTCGTCGGTTTTGGACCTTGGATGCCTGTCTTTCCTTCGGCCAAAGTAGTGCAAAGCAAATCTAGCACAAAATCGACAACTAGTGACGTCATGATCAGGGCCTAGGCATGGAATACAGTAAGAGTGGAAGTCCTTATGAGGTATTTGCTTCCCACAAGAAATACAATTATTAACTTTTTCTGACATTGGTCTGAGGCAAGATAAAAGTTTCCCCAATGGGGTACTTAGCTTTATTGAAGACTTCGGATCTGAAATTCGACTTCGAAAATCTCAGGAGTTGGCCAACCGGCACTTGCGAATTGCTTCTACTTCGGGCACTGCGCGGCAAGAAAGACTGAAGAAAATGGCATTGGATGCATCTTATATACCCCTGGTGCACTGACGTCAGGGAAGAAGTGACAGCAACCGGCGCGGGACCAAGACTTTGGAACTCTGGCTGACTGCGGGATCACCTGACGGCAGGATAACCCAAGTGTAATGACTGCAGCAGTGTAACAAAATGAACATTAAATGGGCCTTTCAGTAGACGACAGCCAACAAGAAAACAGCAAAAAAACAATAACGAACACTCAATATACTACCACACTACTTTAAAGCTAGAAAAAAGCTACAATATCACAAAATTTTTATAAAATTGCTTAAGAAAAAAAACAGAAAAGTTTCCACTTAGCTTAGAGCCTGCATGAAAGCACACAATCTTGTTTAGCTGCAAATGAGATGTGTGTAATCTCACAGGAGCATCTATGGATATGGTATAGCCACGAGCCAGTGGAAGCTCTAGAGTTTTTTATAGAAGGCTGAATCAGAACCGATTCTCAGTTCTGAACCCAACCAGCAATGAATGAAGGCGAGATAAGACAAAATATCACCTTTAGTTTTATCCAAATAATATCTGAGCTGCCTATGCAAATCCAAGATGTGAAGAACCATCTCACTGGCAGACTGCGAATAAGGAAAAAAGAAAGGTAGGTGAACAGACTGATTAAGGGACAACTCATTAATGACCTTGGGCATAAAAAAGGGATAGTAGAAAGATGCACCTTGTCTATCTGGAAAAACTAAGAAAAGAGGAACAGCCATGAGACCCTGAAGTTCAGACACTCTCTTGGCTGAAGTGAGAACCAAAAGAAGAACAGTCTTAAAAGTACAAAGGTGTAAGAAAGCTGAAGAAGCAGGATCAAAAAGAGCTTGAGTCAACTTTTCAAATTCACAACTGAGGTCCCAGGAAGGAGGAATAGGCTACCTTGGAGGCCTGATATGAAGGATGCCCTTAACAAATTGCTTGACCTCAAATCAAGAGGCCGGAGGAAGATTCAAGGGCAGACAAGCACAAATTGTTGAGAGGTGAGCTTTAACTGAAGAATATCCTAACCCACTATGAAGCAGATCACACAAATAAGAGAAAACCAGAGGAACCTCTACAGATGGAGGATCCCAATGGCAAGAGAGGCACCAGACAGAAAATCTCTTCCCTTTAGACGTACATGATTTCCTGGTAGTGGGTTTCCTGGCCTCCTGCAGGACCTGAAGCACATCCTCAGAAAAGAAGTGGCTAAAAGGGATCAAAGTCCTATCACCCACAGCATCAGTTAAAGAGTGGAAAGGTGTGGATGGATACGAGACCCCTTGTCTTGTAAGTGACCATCCACCCGGTGAGGTAACTTGTGACGGATACGCTTAGCTAACTGAGAAAGAAGGAAGAACAAATACTATTTGGCCAAAAGGGAGTCAGTGGCAAGATTCTGGGAAAGTCCTGTCTGATCTTGTGCAAGACTCATGGTAACAGAGGAAGGGGAGGGAAAGCATACAGAAGCATCACCTTACAAGGAAAAGACAAGTGTCCACTTTTCAAGCCAGAGGACTTGGGAGTCTGGAACAGACAAGAGGAAGTTGTCTGTTCAGAGGGGAGGCAAAAACAGCTATCCGAGGAATACCTTACCGATAGACAATGTCCTGGAACACAGCTCTGTGAAGCATCTATTCGTGAGCTTGTGTGCTGGACCTGCTCAAAGAGTCTGTCACTAGCTTGTGCTCTGAGGGAATGTAAACTGCCTGAAAAGTCACTTAATACTAGGCAGCTAGATCCCAGACCTGAAGAGCTAGTTTGCAAAGAAGATAGGACCTTATACCCCCTTGCTTGTTGACATACCACATCACTGTGGTATTTCCTGTGAAAATTTTGAGGGGCCCGGGATTAAAGAAGGAATGAAAAGCCTGAAAAGCTAAAAGCAGAGCCATCATCTCCTTTATAATGATGTGGTCCAACCTCTGATGAAGAGCCAGAAACCCTGAACCTTGAGATAGACAAATGAGGCCCCCCCATCCCCTGTCTAAGGCATCTATAAAGACCTCTTGACTTGGGACTAATAAGACCCAGGTAGAGAGAAAGTTGCTGAATCCACCACTGAAGCTCAAGCTTGAAAAAGGAAAGAAACAGCACTAGGAAGTCCAGGGAGTGACGATATTGAAACCACAATGACAAGGTACCACTGAAGCCTGGCTGGAGTGAGAATGGGAATGGTGGAAGCCATGAACCTGAGGACCCTGATAAATTCCATGACTGTGACTGCAGCCAGAGGAGGAGGAAGTGACTGGAAAAAAGCAATAAGAGACAGGCAGAGATGTCAGAATGGGGATAGTCTGAAGCCTGCAACAGAAGAAAATATGATCCTGAGAAGGCATCAAAAGTGATTTCTGGAAATGTATGGTTAATCCCAGACTATGTAACAGGGTAATAGTAAACTGGAGATCCTGAAGCAGAGCATCAGGGGAAGAAGTTTGAATGCGCAAAGCATCCAGATAGGGAAAGATCTCAACTCCTCTCCTGCAAAAGGCAATGACAGGAGCAAAGCATTTGGTGAATACCCCTAAGGCAGCAGAAAGGGCAAATGAAAGAACTGAAAATCCAAGGAAGAAACATAGAAATGCATAGATTTCCTGAAAATGGGATGGATGGGGATATGAATGTAGGCATTTTGAGATCCAGACAGACCAGAAAGGCCTGGATTAGAAGAGAAAAACAGAGTCTGAAGAGACTACATTCAAAAGGAAGGAATCCTGAGAAAGCTGCTGAGCTGGGAAAGATCCAGAATTGGTTTCAAAGTGCCCTCCTTTCTGGGAACCAAAATTATTCTGGAATAAAAACCCCTCCCTACGTGGGCAAGAGGCACAGCCTGTATGGTTCCCTGGACCAAAACAGAACAGAGCACCTCTGAGAAAAGAGCAAATTGTTCCTGAGCAGGTTGAGGGATGCCCGAAAAGGAAGAAGGGATTTATCCTGGCAGATAATGGACAGAACCCAAAAGTCTGTTGTAATCTTTAACCAATTTGGAAGAGACAAGGAAAGACAGAGGGATAAGAGAATCTGGCCTAGAGAAAGGAGAGACAAATTGTCAAATGGAACTCGGCTTATTCTGAAAAGAAGCTTTTGGGGAGGTAGGGATTTGAGCAGATATAGCAGGGGGTACACATCTAGAACCTTTTTTTCCCTTAGGCACAGAATGAGACTGCCTATGAACAAAAGCAGATTTGAAGGGACAATTCCTCTGAAGCTTAGAAATAGGAGAAACAAAAATATGTTTCAACTCCAGCAAAGCTTTATCCTTATACTGCAGAGATGTGAAAGCAGCAGCAGCACCATCACCATCACCAAAAAATTTTTATGATCCAAAGGAACAGCTAAAAGTTTTGGCCTTAATATCACCAGGTAAAGCCCGAAGACAAAGCTAAGAGTAATGCCTCATAACAGAGGCGAAGGCAGCAGCCTTGGAAGAGTCATTAGCTGCACTGTAGCTGCCTTTGATAAGAATGGTGGGCAAATTGGGAGTTAGAGCCCAACAGGGAAAGTGCAGAAGCCTTTCCCTCAAGAGTCAGGAAGTTCAAAATAGACTTTGGAGACTGGAGAAAAGAGGGCCAAAACATACCTTGACATATGAGTCTGGTAGTTAATGGCACAAAAGGATAAAGTTGCAGCAGTGTAAACCTTTTGCCCAACCTCTCTATAACTCTTTTATCCTTATCCAAAAACAGCAACAGCTTGGAGGGCTTGTCAGCAGAAACAGACACTAACACAAAGGGTCAACAGAAGGGCATTTATAAAGAAATTTACATTTGTCAGGCTCCTTGCAAAACCTATCAGGTTTCTGGGGTGCAGGGTGCGGAGAAGAAGGGGCCACAGAAGCTGCTGAAAAGTTATCCAGGAGGGCGGCCAGAACAGGGGGACCAGCAGATGGCATAGAAGACTATCTGGATGGGCTCATAATAACTCTTCTGTATGTCAGAGACGTGAGACCAATCTCACTTAAAAAACTCAATCATGTGGGCAATAGAATCCCCAAAGGAGAGTTCCTCCAAAGGGGAATTGGGACTAACAGACTTCTTCTGAACCATAACCGAAGGGGGAACGAATCTGAGAAATTTAAGCCAGAAATATTTCCCCAGAATCCAGATCCTCATCTGAAGAGTCTAGTTCCCAGGGTCTTTTAGGAGGATTGGAAGACCAGGGAGGGGTAGGCACAGACACCCCTTGAGGAGGCTTTAAAGCCATTAAAGCATTAAACAATGCTCAAGTAAAATCCCTTAACTACAGGGGAAATATGCTTAGTTCTCCATTTCTTTTCTGCGGGACGTTCACATGAAACACCCTTGAAGGGTCAGACCCCTGGCGACATACGATACGTATAGTGGGGATCTCCCTCCTAAGATCTGCAGAATTCCTCTTGGTCCCTTGAATATAATTAGCCAAGGTCACTCCTCAGCATCAGCAGCAGACTTTGTAAATCCTTCAAGGACGTGAAAGAAGTTGGACTCATGCCGGCCTCATATGGGGTTGCGGCAGAGGAATCTAAGGCAACCACTGGATGTTCCCTCTGGGCTTTCACCTGCCTTATTATAAACACACCAAAAAGTTTATTATAAAGCTTTCGGGTCTCACACCCTTCATCAGTACAAATAAAATGAGCACATTCAGCATTTAAATAGGAGATTAAAATCAAGTCACATGCTTCAGCCCATATCAGCTAATATTAGGTATAACGGTAAATAGTGATGTTATGTCAAGTTTATGTTAGTTTAAAGCCAGTTTTGATTAAAAGACGTAGAGAGAAGTTGTGAATTGTTATAAAATATAAATACAATATTTATTTGTTCTGCTATAAAAGTGAACTGATATTAGAAATGTTTAATAAGTGAATACTTCATATTTGTATTTTTAAATGTGTTTTAAAAGTTTTTTATGTATGTCTTTTTAAGAATTGATTGCTGAATGAGTAAAGGGGTGGGCTGAAGCATGTGACTTGATTTTAATCTCCTATTTAAATGCTGAATGTGCTCATTTTATTTGTACTGATGAAGGGTGTGAGACCCGAAAGCTTTATAATAAACTTTTTGGTGTGTTTATAATAAGTTTGGAATATTTTGACAGTGACACCATTATTGTCTATTTAGTACTTTCACGTGCCTTGACAGAGATGTCCAGGGAAGGATGGACAGCAGCCATACAAGACCAAAATTTTTTGGCTTGTTTCTTGGCAGATGGCTGTCCCTTGGGACAGGAAAGACTCTGCCATAGCAACTTGCGCCACCAACTTAAGGCTCTGGTTTTCAAGGTAAAAAGATAAGGAGCAGAGATGACTACATAGGGTCTCAGGGACAGAAGCATAGCAGATAGAACACTGCACAGGGTCGTGAGAAACACCCAACAAAAAAAGACACTAGTTGTGACAGTCTTCATGGGGAATCTGCCTCCCACACTGATATTTTCCCTTTCTGGATAATACGGAGTAAGCAGCACAAAAAAAAAAAAAAAAAAAGAAATATAAGAAGAAACCCTAACAGGGCATTTATCTAAAAAATGGCTGGGTAACCAGCACAACAGATGGGCGTTTAGACCAACGTTCTACGATGGGTATTTGGAGTGGAGGAAAAGTAGTTCTGAGTGTGTGCATCTGTATGCCACCTTCATGCCGTATGCAGTGCATGCGGAGTGGATGTGTGACATAGAATGCCTATAAGTACTAAAGGCTTTGGTATACTGGCTGGACATTGGGCTATCCTTGGCAGGAGATCCCTTACGTTATGAATACTACAGTAGTACTGCTAAAGGACATCTTTCATTACCTGTCAACCTCCTCTTCCTCTCCTCTGTTTCATTCCAGGAGTCATTTGACACCTACTTCTATTAATACTACAGTAATTTTTGCTGCCCTCCTTTCCATTATTACCGGCCACTCTGTAAAACTATGTCACTTTTTTCCCCTTAAGTATAAATATGGGTGGGGAGCAGAAAGATCCAAGTTTCATCAATACAATACCTAGGAGATTCTAACCCTCACTGGAGTTCACACTGTTTTTCCAAAACATCTCTGATTCAGAAGTATCTCACATTTTGTCATATTTACTACATGTTAGCTCATTCAGCCCAGTAATTATTTCAGTGGTTGAACCTCCAAAAGGACTGCATGTTCACTTATTTTTGATATCTTGGATCATAGTTAGAAAATCATCACACTTTGCAGGGGACATAGTCAAAGTACAGTGCATTCCTAACATACATAACACTTAGAAATTGTTTAATCACTATTGAACTAAGTACATTATTAAAGAACTAAGTATATGTTGTTAGCTTTGGGATTTCAGGTACTCTCTTACAAAAATTCAGACACCACTAACTATCCTATATGCAATGTACACAGTTAAACATGCATCTTGGATCTTAAAATCATTTTTCAGTAGTTGTACATACATCAATTGCCTGTACACTGAGGAAAGCTTCTAAGTTACCTATTTTACTACTGAAACTTCTGTCATTTAGAGAGGTCACCTTCACCTCTGATTCTTTATCTTGTGTATTTTTTTTTTCTTTCGTTCTTGAAATTTGAAGGTGTCAAAAAAAAGACACTATGAGGATGGAATATTTCATGTTCAGTACTTGTAACTCCCATAGGAAAGAGGTAAAGACTATCAGAAGCACAGCACTCTCACTGGTCCCACATCTCACTCCACATTGTGTATAAACATGACCTTCTTTTCCAGTAAGTGAGGGCCAATTTTTTTCTAGTTGTTTTTCCCCTTCTGCCTACCAACCCATTTGATGTGAGCCCATTTATTTTAGAAAAAAGAAGATCTGTTTTCCCTCAATCCCCATGACAAAAGCAAGCTGGAAGGGCAGTCATTTAGGCAAACATGAATGATTTTGGTGCTCTCATCAGCTTCCTTGCTATGAGAGCAATTTTTTGTATGAATGACCTTACCCTTTTTCCCCTTTAGCAGTGACATGGCACCAATGTCATCAAACAGACTGCCTGTGTCCTACAACAGTTCTTGATGCACCCCAACAACATGGATCCAAAGGGCTACTGTCACCAGCTTTAGGTAGCTGTGCCCATGTCATTTCTGCACTAACCACCCAGCTTATGGCTTTGTCTCTGACCACTAATATGGATCGTGTGAGCAAGGGGTGAAAAGACTGACGGGTACCCACTCTTCCCCCAAGATGAGCATGTGCATTCTCCTTGCTGTGCGCCAAGCACCCAAACTGATAAATGAATCTGAGTCACCTGGGTTTCACTCTGGCGTGACTTGATTACAAGCCAGGCCAAAAATCTTTTTCCATTATATTTGGTCACCACATGAAATGATGGAAGGATTTGACTAAGCAGATATTTTTCCCATGCTTGCTGTCAGGTTATTCAATAATCCCACCATAACTACTGAATCACTACATGTCCTTCTTGGACTGTTCACTCTAATGTGATCAATGACCTTATCATATTTAACCAGATAAATTTGCCTATGTCACAAGTGATAATTCAATAAAAGTGTTTAAATTAAAAAAAAAAATCCTTTTCAACCTAGGTATGATGTACTTAATTTTACTTCCAGGTTGGCAGGACACTATCACAAGCTCCTTACAAAGTTCAATAATACTAAGTGTCTGGTTTACATGCAGTGGAAACTCCAGTTAGTAACTTACTTAAAAGGTTGCCAGGACACAATGTCTCTCTTACTGGCTTTGGAGCTAAACCTGGTTCATTGTTAACTCCAGATATTTGTTCTGCTCTGGAATCTCCCCAGTGCCACAGTTACAGTAGCTCTATATATATGTTTTAGTGTGGTCAATGGGATTTCTGTGTAATATTTTACTTCTATGAAATGAGGCTCTGATTTTATTGATCTTGTGACTTCCTCAGGTATACCAGAGGCCATTGTTTGTGTAACATTCGAGAATCTCTGCATATGTAGGGATTAATGTGCTTACAGGAAGGCTGGGGCTGAAGCTGACAGCTTAGATTCAATACTATAAATACTTGTACCTCTCCAACTCACAGATACTTAAGGTCTTGTAAAGTAAGAATATCGGTTTCTGATCCTCTTTGTGGAGTGGTTCTTATAAATGTCACATACAAAGAATGAAATTACTTCATAGTTTAAAGGACATGACACAATGTTCGTCCACAAAGACAGATTCTGGTCCTTTGTGGTTTTTACTAGCAAACAGGTCAATAGCAGTACATTGAACGACAACAGTTTAGTGTGGCATGATTTGTTTTTATTTTTATGTTTAATTTCTCACATTTTCTGGGGTGACTATTTCTTATTAAATGTCAGTTCTGCAATGGCAAGTGCTTATGGTAATATTTGGGCACATGTAATGTAATGTAACTTCTAACAATTGTAAAATATTTTTATTGTATATGTATGGCTACATCTAATAACGTAATATTTTACCTGGTACATTTTATGTCTAATTATCAGGCTGTCTCAATAATAATATACTATGGAGCTTTTCATTCCTGGCATCCACTGAAATGGGGTGTTGCATGGCCCAGTCAGACAATTATGGCAAACATATGCAATCAATAAATACATAAATAAATGTGATATGACTCAAAAATCAAACACAGTAACTCCATGAAGTAGTGGGATAAAGTCTTGAATATGGCACTAATGACCCAAAATCAATTAGCGGCTTGGGGCACCTATAGAAGCTGGTCTGATAGAATGGAAGTGAGAAGTCACTGTCAGCTTGCACATCATGGAGGAGAGATTTACGTCTGGTTCACCACGTGTGACACCTAGCAGAAGCACTAGGTTTTGTACCCATGGAGCACAGGCCTAGACCCTTTGTAAAAAAAAATTCAGAAACAGAGATTGAAAGATTCAGCATGCAGGATAAAACACATTCCAGTTCTTTGAAAGTACAAGAAAATTGCCTAAAGTTTCTTTCTGCAATAAAATACGCCATACATATTAAAAATGGCTAGAATGAACCATTTCACTTCAAATTTCTTTTTTTTTTTAATTATGACAAGGGGTTATATCCCTGCTTTCCTACTAAAAATTTGAGGATTGTTCTGTCCACTTCAAAGGTGTAACTGCTTGACACTTCTGGTAGCTGTACAGACACATATAGCTGTCATTGCCCAGGCAGACAGAAATTAAATTGAAAAATCTACCAAATCTCTGAGTTTAATGGCTTGTCAAGCACATTTTAAATAGCTGAATTTGAAGTAAACACAAATCATGCTCACCATCAGTTTATTTTTAATGTGAGGGCAGTTTTTTTTCAGTAACTAGATCTCACTGTTTTTGCTTGAAAATTTGAAATAAAAATGTTAAATCAAAATATATGCGGGTATAAATGTTAAGAACAAATATGTACATTGAATACTTTGAACATTAATTTATGTTAGTTAAGGACCGACAGTCAAGTATGGTATAGTTGAGGGGGCTGGTCCATTGGCTTGCCCACAGCCCTACTGGACCACAATCGCTTTGATTTCAGTTTTTGACATTACTGAGGTTGGTGAGGAGAACATCTGTTCCTTAAAAAATTACCATCACTCCCTGGGTATAGGAGTTATTTTAATAACAGTGTTGTTCTGAAAAACAGTGGCAGATTTATTTTTTTTAACCAACTGATGGCTTCCTTTGACAATTCATTCATGCCACATTTTACAATTTTTGTTTCTTTTCTCTAGTTTTTTGAGACAAGAAATGGAGAACAAAAACCCAAAGCTGACCAAAATACTAAAAGCTGGAGTAAAATGAATGGCTATAATCTACTACAGTTACAGTCGTAAGTATGACTGAAGATTTTTAAAAGTAAGTATCAGCTGTGAAAGAGCATCAGCCATGATGCAGCTGAACATACTTGACACTGATGTACAAATATGAAACTGATGAGGCAGCAAGAAGAAATGTAGAAACTCCTGAATAATGCTGTCCATACAGGCCTACCTTACAGATGCATGTACATACAAGCACACATGCCAAGGTTCCATGAAACACAGGTATAGGACTAGCCTACAAAGGGGAAGAAACCCCTTTCTGAAAACTGACTAGGGTAGGGTTGCCACCTTTCCAAATGGCCAAAGTGGGACATTTGTGCTACAAACATCATATTTTGCAGGGCAAAACATACCCACGGCCAGTACAAAGGACAGAACTGCAGTTTTTTGCCTGAATAAAACTTTATTCTTGTAGCATTTTAGTTCCTTATTCTGTTTCTTATAACATTTAGGTGTTTCAGATACAGAATAACTGTTTTATGCAACTATTACATAAAATATAGAAAATAATTTTGTCCTAAAATCTCAGGATATTTGCCATTTATTCACATTTTTTGCAGGACACAACTGCCCAAAGAGGGACTGTCCCTCGCAAAGTGGGACAGGTGGTAACCCTAGACTAGGGAGACAACCAAATAAACTGGATAAAACCTTGATGCTATGATTTATTGTTACAGTGACTCACTGACAATGATGATCACAGTCTTTGAGGAGACGGATTTCACTTAACCAATATAAACTGCATGGCAGGCTTTCTGAGCCAATTTCCCACCATTTGTACTTAAGGAAATAGTACCCACTCCTGGCTCATCTTGGAATATTCAGTCGGAAACTTTGGTGAAATTGTTCATCATGCAGGACATAGTTAGACAGAAACTATGCTAAGTTGTTGGCACAAGAAACATGCATTTTTAGATGTATTCAAAAAAATAAACTGTAATATTCAAAAAATAAGAAACAACTTTAAGTACTGTTAAAAGTTAACAATCTCTATCCTACCCCACAGATGAAAACAACACAAACAAGGTGAAGTCAACCCCTCCTCCTTACAAGTGTTTTTGTAGTGTCAACCAGCAAGGATTCCTGAAAAAACAAGAATTAACCTCAATGTACAGCTGTGAAGAAATGGCTGGAGGCTTCCATCTAGTGTTTGGAAGACAGTTCTGCAATGAACTGAACTAACTATGTAAATAACAAGAGAATATAAATATCACAGGCTCACCAGTAAGTAATAGGAAGGTTACCCTTTATGGGTCACATTTGAAGCCTAGCCAATCCCCCCCCCCCTTTGTGCTCAAATTAACCTACGTCATTTGGTTAGAAACTGGCCTTACCCTTCCCAAAATTGCTAATTTTTATTACCCTTAATGAGAATAAATGAAATCATACCATAGACAATTTGATGGGACCCATGCATGAGATACATTATTTAGGAGCTGCCTCTGTCAATCAGTAGAACAGAGGGCAGTTCTGGGGTAAATTTTCTGTTTCTCATCCATAGTTCCAAATTTCACTTGAATATGGACAGGCATGAACTTATTTTAGGTGGACAGGAAGTCTGTTCAACAGCAGCAGTGTCCTCTGTGAGCTATATCTGTCCTTCCAAACCATTCTGTGGATGTTGCAGAAGAGGTTTAGACTGAGTATTTCTTAGGCCATTTGACTTGCTGATGTGCAGTAAAATCCATCAGTACTGGGTCGTGGGATGCCAACGAATGTCAGACATAGGCCACCTGTTAGCAGTCTGTAGCATGCAAAATATAGTGTCAGGGCTTTGAGTCAGTCATTGTAAGACATGTTGTTTAGGCCTTTATCCTTTTAGTAAGGTATCTCTGTGGGAGCTCCAGTTGACTCTAGACAGATAAATGCCAAAGGGGTATTATTTTCAATGACTGGCCTAATGAGAGCGGAGTAAAGGGGAACAATGACATCCCTACATCTGGAGATAATACCCTTGGGCTTACACAGGCTGTGCAATACCAAAGGACGGGTCCAGTGTTTGGAGGTTTTCTATGTCCTGAGAGATTAGTTCCATGATAAGTCTTTCCAAGACTTTGACATGAGGCTGGTCAGACTTATGGGTCTGTAATTACCTGGGTCTGTAGAAGGTCCTCAATTATAAAGAGGAATGACTGTAGCTGTTCTCCAGTAGCTTGGTACAAAATATGTATACAGGCTGAGACTGAACAGTACTGTTAGGGATGTTGGTAAATTGTGATTCAAGCTACTTAAGATGCATTCTGGGATATTGTCAGGATCCATAAATTCAGTATTTTAGCTTTTGACAGCACTTTTAGGATGTGGTCTTGTGTGATATAGCTGGAGGCTAGCCAGTTTCAGGTATATCTTGAGGGACTGACCGAGGGAAGGCGGGGTAAAGTTAGAACTAAATTTATTGGCCAGTAGGTTCGCTACATCTTCACACACAGCATAGATAACCTAATTCATAATCATCTCATTGCATTGTTATGTTGTGCTTTTGAGATTACAAACATAATTAAATAATGCCTTATGATTGTCTTTGGCTTGGGTAGCTATTTTAGTCTCAAACATGACTTTGACTGAATTTATTACACTCCTCAATTGCTTGCTTATTTCAGTGGCAAGAGCTCTAACATTCTGGAAATTACTCTTCTTACTTTTGTGGTGACCTCCTAACCGGGAAAAGCCGAAAGGCACAACAACAACAACTTTTGGTCAAAATTATTTTCCTTTTATTATAAAACTTGTTGATATTATGGTTCAACCATGTGGGTTTATTTCTGGGGTTTGCCCTACACTTGCTCCTACTGGGTATAGCTACTTTTATGGTGGTGTACGTTTCTGCATATTCAGTGGAGTTAACTGTGTTTGGTGAGGATTTGAAGCTTGCCAAATATGACTTAGGAGTAGGCAGTTTGCCTTAAAAAGGATTCATGGAGTAGTTTGTAAATCTACTTTTTTTCCTTATCACATGATAGCATCAGAATTTTTAATTAGCAGATTTCTTCAGGTGACCATTTTAACAATATATGGTTTTCTAGGTAAGATAAGCAATAACTGTTAACACAGCCTGGAAAAATAAAATCCAAGCTGGGAAAAGTATCCAGATAAGACCATTAACAACATACTACTATCAAAACTAAAAGGATCACGCATTGAGGGAAACTTGTACTATTATTACATCACATGTTAACAGCATTCTTTTCCTGCAGAACTCACATGGGTGCAAAAATAAAGTAATTTCAAAATAAAGAAATTAATATATAGATTCTTACCAGTAAGTCACTGGAACCTGCAATCATATACTTGTCCATGAAATCAAGGATAGTAAGCCACAAAGCAGCAAAAGTAGGCAGAGACAAAAGTGGAGACAAATGCTGAAGAAATACCTATAGGGTAGAAGAGGAAAAGCATTAAGACATTGGAAATACAGTCTGAGCACCAAAACCATTTTGCCTCCAAATCGCCCAGCAATGCTTTCTACAGAAAAGAAATGCTTTGTTCAAGATCAAATTTTCCTAGAAGTCTGCTCAATAGAGAGAACTGTTCATCACACCTTAGGAGTAGAGCTGAAGTGGTTAGTTAAGATCCTACCTATCAAATCTTATGGTAGCTTAGATAACTGTTAAAAGATGATGCCACTAACTGAAAACAGTAGAGTTAGCTTTGTTAATACACATCTTAACAAAATTACAATAAACAATTTGGCAATCTTTAAGCAAACAAATCAGAAAAATAATGCATTAGCAAAAACAGATCACATCGTGCAAATAAAGAAAATATAATTACAAATTTTGCTACCTAAACTAAAGTCCGAAAAGTGTTAAAATGTGTTTCTAATTATGTGCAATATTAGTCTGTCTACCTGCATGTCTGTGATGTAATAACTAGGTGTGACATGTGTAAATGTCTGTGAAAATAGTCTATATGTTTTCTGCACACCGAGTCTGGAGACACGGAAATTCATTCAGTTTTTGCACTTGCGTGATTTCTGAATGACAGTAAAGTTTACTTTGACTTACCTCTCTAGTCAGAAAATTACTCCCTCATACATAAACCCCTTTTTCCCCAAAATGCAGTGCGACTGTTTCTATTTCATTTCTTTGTACCTATTTTTGCTGTGTAACAATTTTATGCTTTACCCTAACAAAACTCCCCTAAAGCAACAAAACATTCTACTGTATTCCCTCTTGCCCAAAATCTTACATTTCTCATAAGACACCAAGACGTTTTCCACACCTTACCACTTTGCAATGAAATATATTTCCCCTTTTTCCAAAATCTTTTTATTCCTCTACATTCAAGAAAAACATTTACATTTTACACACACACATATACTGCAATAATTATATAATCTTTTCTACATACTAATGTACTGGGGTTTTTTTCAAAGAAACTCTAGAAAAAATCCATCCACTATAGGCATATTTCTATGTTCTTTCCGTTTTATATTCTAATGCCTTTCTTATTTCATTTAAGAGGCTCTGCCTTCTGTTAAAAATACATACTTTTGTAAACTCAGATCGTACCAAGTTATTTCACAATCTGCATTTTCTCATTTACTTTCCAGCAGGTTCTTTTACATGTGTATCTTTTCAATTTATGGATTCTCATAATTTTAAAAACTTGGCAGAACAAAGCACCAACATTTTTCTTTCACTTCTTCTGTACTAAATATTCAAATATTCCACAGTACTTCTGTTTGAGTAGCAGAGTGCTTCACAGCTCAAAAGTCAAAGGTTCAACTCTGATTTCTAGGCACATCAGCAATTTTCCTTCACTTCTTCTGCACTAAATATTTGTATAGTCATCAGTGCTTCTGTCTGAGTAGCCCTGTACCTCATAACTCAAACGTTAAGGGTACAAATCTGACCTCAAGGCACTAGCTGTGAAGTTGCAAATTCTCCTTATAGCTGTACAGGTTTCTCTGCGTAATCCAGTTTCATTTCCCATCTCAAAACAAGCTGATAAGTTAGAGTTAATGTCTGAAGACACTCCGTGATGATCAGCTGGCCTACCTGATAATTAAAAGAATAAACTAAAAGTAAAATAAATACAAATTAATTTAACTGTCGTTCCTAATGCATCCTCTTTTTCTTAGAACTGTGCAGTGTGACATGCAATGGAATAAGAGAACAAGTTCTAAATCTCTTTCTTTTACTTCATTGTACAAAATCCCACATTTTGCGCCCTGTAACTTTAGAAAATAAAGCAAAGATGTAAAGCAAATTTATTTATTTTATTTTACATTTGTTTACCGGGATAATCCGACTGGATATAGGTCCATTATATAAGGATATATGGTCCACATGTTCAAATGCAGCAACTATGTACTTAAACACTTTTTACATGAGGAAGTGAAGTGCCCTGCACATCTCCATGTCCATGAGAATCTATCTCTATATGTGTGTATCTGTGTGCGTGTATATATATATATATATATATATATATATATATATATATATATATATATACACACATATAGATTGCTACAGTTTGTCAACATATCACAGAGTTCACTGCAAAAGGTTGACAGCACACCCTGCTAATGATATATACCAACTCCAAGATCACACCATCCTTGGGTAAAGGGAACAACCCCTCACCTGGGGATTGTCAGTCTAGTGCAAATGTCTGCCTTTCGCACGTCGACCTTTTACAGTTGATGTTTTTGCTGTCAACACTGTGGTATATTGACTTACTTCAGTACAGCTATACATATATGAGTGTGGTACATTGGATAGCATCCCCGGTTTAATTCTTGGCTGGGGTGCCTTCATGTCCTCCCATGTGTCTGCGTGGGTTTCCTCTGGGTGCTCCCATTCCCTCTCACATTCCAAAGACAAGCAACTGGTGGATTGGACACACTAAATTAGCTATAGGTATGTGCGTGTAGTGTGGAGAAAGTTCTGTGGCAGGGCTAGCCTTGGCTCTAGATGACTGTCACTGGTGAAATGACACCCTGACCCCATGTGCAAAAATGGCAAAAAGGGGTACTGGATGGACAGATATACATATTATATATATATATATATATATATATATATATATATATATATATATATATATATATATATATATATATATACATACATACATACATATATATATATATATATATATATATATATATGTGTGTGTGTGTATATGTGTATATATATATATATATATATATATATATATATACACACACACACACACACACACATATATACACACACACACACACACACACACACATAAAGCTAGCTGTGTAGGACTAACATTGGCATAAGAATTACTAAAACAGACAGTTGCCATGGCTTTTTATGTAAGGTCCATGTCAAAGATCACTCTGCATTCTTATTAAAGATAAGAAAACAAGATTCAAGATGGTATTGCTTTTTTAAACCATATAATGGCACATCTCCATCCATGCCTTGCTGTCTACAATATATGTAAATGTGTGTAGGTGTGCACATACATACTTCACAAACACTAACTCCAAGATCAATTTATCTCACAGAAGGGAACACTAAAAAGTACTACAGATGAAAGTGTACTTGCCATAATCACAGATTGTTTTATTCCAGTCCATTTGATAAGATGTATGTATCCTCCAGCTGCCACTCTCATCTAATCTGTCAAACTTAGTGCTCCAGCCTTGGGGTGTCTTAGAATCTTTCCTCCCAATAATGTCCTTGCTCCGCCTCACTAACTCAGATTGAGTTTGATGCCTAAAACATAAGCCTCCAATTACCAAAGACTTGGTCTTAAGGAAGAAGACATGATCCTTTAGATGAGCAATGAGAAGGAGAATGGGTTGTTATGTTGGATGGACTGGAATTAAAGGATTTACTGTGGTGGTAAGTACAAAACTTACATATCCTATTCAACCAATCTGTCTAATCAGACATATGGGTCAGAATCCTTAGCTATAGATATCACTGGTGGCTTCATGACAGGATACCCTTCAGGATGGAAGCCACAAAGGAAGCTCTAGCTCTGATGTGCAGTCCAATTTGTAGTACTTAATGAAGGGATGTGAAGAAGACCAGGAAGTTGCTTCACAAACATCTTACATGGAATGTGATCTGAGAAAAGTTGTAGATACTAAAATGGCCCTGGTAGAATGAGCTTTTGGTTTGACAGACAATGGTTTGTTATGGAGTGAGTAGACAAAGGAGATGCAATCCAATAACCATCTAAATATCAACATTTTGGATACTTTCTTTCCTAGTTTGTTTTGAGCAAAGGATATAAACAACTGTTCATCCTTCCTGAAAGGGGCTGTTCTATGACGAGAGACGCACACTTGTCTGTAAATGTCTAATGTATAAAGAATGTCTTTGTCTTTCAGCTTCTCCCATTAGTGGTCGCCACAGCGAATCACCAGACCGCAGATTGATTGGCAGTGGAGATTTTACAGTGTCGAGTTGCCAGCCCGGCCCAAACCCTTCACAGAACACACACACAAGCATGCACCTACCTGCAGGTCTTTAAAACTCACTCAAACAGGGAGGACATGCAGACTATGCACAGAAGGTGCTCCAGCAGAGAATTGAACCTGAGAACCTCTTGCTGTGACCAATGCTAATCGCTGAACCACCGCAGCTGACTCTAATGTATAAAGAATATATTCCCCTTTACTCAGATAATTACAGAAGAGCACAGGTAAGTGAATGGGTTGCGAAATGCTGGTCTCAGAAGCCACTCTCGGTATAAAGGAAGGATTTGTTTTTAATGTAACCCAGTCCTCGTGAAAAACAATATACAGGAAAGGCAGATGAAAGAGCATGAAGTTCTGATATCCTTCTGGGTGACGTGATAGCTAATAGGAAAACAGTTTTCCAAAACAAAAATTTTAGCTGTGCACAAGCTGCAGGTACAAATAGAGGCTTTGACAGAGCTTCTAGGATGAAATGTATATCCCAAGATGGTACCAAGTCCTTTAGTGGGGGTTGTAGAAGGAAGGTACAGTTTAGGAAAGCTTTACACAGTCTGGGGGAGGCCAGTGAATGATCTTTGAAATCAACATGAAAGGAAGAAATTGCTGCCAACTAAACTTTAATAGTTGTGAAACTTAAGCCGGAGTAGAATAGGGTAGTAAGAAAACAAAGGATGTCCCCAACAAAAGCTGAAAACAACTCAATATTTTTGAGATACCACCTATGAAGTGAACCTTTTCCATTTACTGTAGTAAATATTTCAAGTCAAATGTTACTGTGATGCTCTGATAATGTGGATCACATCCATGGGAAGTGAAGTACCGATTATCCAAACAGTTAGATTCAGGTTTGGGAATATTGGGATGAGGCTCCCCAGAGGGGTGAGTGACTGGATCCTGAAGTGGATCGAGGAACCAAGGGGGTTCCCTTGATGTGATGCTGTATGGGCCAAAACAGGGCTATGAGGACAACAGTGGCCCTGTACCACAAAGCTTTCCGAAAGAATTTGGCCATCAGGGGAAGCAAGAGATGAGCATAAAGTAACTTGAAGGGCTAGCAATAAAATATAGTGTCCCACTGTCTGGGAAGGGGAGCAATGGCAAAATAGGTGCTACATTTGATGTTCTAGGAAGTCTGGAAAAAGTTCAAAGCAGTGAGAAGCCCAGGAGCTGAATATCATCTTGGCAATCTCCGAATTGACGGACTACTTCATAAGGCAAAACGAAATCCCTGCTTAGCATGTTTACCTGTGAATGTGAGTTGCTGTCAGAAAATGGTGGGAGGCCATGGCCCATTGCTACACTCTCATGGCCTCGTGACAGAATACGTATAATTTGGTTCTCCCTTGCTTGTTTATGTACCAACTGCTATCACGTAAATAACTTGTAAATGGTTCATCTTCCAGGCCCATGCTTACACTTATCAAGGGTATCAGAATTCATCAGAGAATTGGGATGCACTGCTAGGCTTAAAAAGACCCATGCAGTTGTTAGCCTAGTAAACACCTATGAACCTATGCTGTCAGTGTGAATATTTTTCACTCCTGGAGGAAGGCAGCCCTGCAACCCAAGGAGAACCGCCCTTATTGCTAGTACATTTATGTGAAGACAAAGATCTTGAACCATTCTCCCTTCATAATGAACCTTCCACCCACCCAAGGAAGGATGCATCCATGGTCATAGTTATTACTGGGGATTGAACTTGAAAATGTCTGCTCACTGACACTAGCACAGACTGCAACCACCACTGTAAATGTTTCCTGCATGACAGAGTTATGATTACAGCAGCTGAACGAGGGTGGAATCTCTTGAGATAATTGTGACTGTAGCAGCCACAGAATTATTTGCATGTGATATCTAACAAATTGTACCACCAACATTGAGGAAGCCATGAAACCTAACACTCTCAGAATTAGGCATGCTAAAGGATGTTTGACATGCAGAGGACTCCCTATTGCAGACCTTAAGGACATGATTCGGTCATGCTTGAGGAAGGGATATCAATGAAAATGTAGTGTCCAAATGACATCCTAGGAATACCAAGTGTTAAGTGGGATTCAGGTTAAATTTCTTCAGATGGATGGAAATGTTTAGGGAGAGATAAAGCTGAAGGAGGTAATCCCTGGCCTGTAGGAGAAACTCCAGTGAGTGGGGCATCCAGGAGCCAGTCATCTGGGTACAGGAATACATTGTACCCCAGAAAATAAAGATACGCTGCTAAGACTGCCATGAACTTGGTAAACACCCTGGGGGCTGAGGTCAGACAAAATGGCAGGACTCTGAAGTGGTAATGACTGGCTCCTAATTAATCTCTGAGACTCGTTGTCAATCTTTAGGTAAGCAATCTGGTGATCTATGGACAAATACATTTATTCTTCTCTAGACAGGGAAAAACTGACTATAGTGAGACCATCCAAAAATGTTTTTTTTTTCTAAATATTTGTTCAGGAGGTTGAGGTACAGTATCAGCCTGAGTTCATTGGATTTCTTTGGAGCCAAAAAGAATTTTGAATAAAACCTAGACCCAAGTCTGGTGTGAAGGGACCTCCTGCATGGCTTTTTTTTTTAAATCCAAGAGAGAACCTCTTAAAAAGTTGTCTTTGCCTGGTTGGGTGGAATCTACTGCAAAGGACAGGAAGGTGGTTGGGGATTTTCCAAAAATGGAATGTGACAGCCTCTGGATATAATCCTTCTTACCCACTTGTCTGTGTGTGATGTCAAACCACAAGTGTGGGTAAGGGATATGTGTTCCCCGACTGCATCCAGAGTGGTGCAGTACCTTTCAAGGGATTCTAGGGTCATCTGTTGGAAAAGAGCTCGCAGAGTCTCTGGCTCTGCAGACCTCCTCTCATCCCCCAGGTCTGTGTCCATTTCCAACTGTATTCTCTTACATTATCAGTCAGCTAGTCATCTGCTAGTGAATATTGTCAAGTCACTTCACCAAGTGTGTTGAAACATTTAGTATTTGTTCCAAGAATGGGTTCACAGTTGATATTTGCTCTTAATTTCGCATTCTAACCATAAAACAAACATTACAGTTTGGATCTATACTACATAATGCATTCTTACATACATACATACAAATATTTCAGGCATAGGCATTAATGCCCTTCTAGCGTGCCAATATACCAAAATACTTGTTCCTATAGTAAGTGTCCTCGCTATTCCTAAAAATATCTGAACTAGTACTTGCTTTAACATAATTTGATAGTTTGTTCCATGCATCAGCTACTCTCTCAGAGAACCAATTAGTATACTTCTCATTCCTATGGAATCTTCTACATAGGTTGTCTGATGATTCTCTACTATTTTTTTGATGATCCCAAATATTCCCAGAGGTAGTTGTCTCTAAATACCCTATATACCTGAATAAGATCTCCTCCTTAGACATCTATGAGAGACACTGTACAAGTTCAGATATTTTAGTCTTTCATAACAACTTAAATTTTCACATCCATGGATGACCCTGTTATATTTCCACTGCATTCTTTCCAGTCTACTCAAGCTTGTTTTCTTATAAGGTTTTCATATTGTTATTCCATATTCAAGTTTGGGTCTAATGTAACTAACAAACAATGACTTCATCATTTCTGATTTCACAGACTTTATAAAACTATAGGTTGTATTAAAGAATTTATAACCACCATTGGTTAATATGATTAGAAAAACTCATACCTGGGATCTATCCATATACCCAGGTCCTAAAATGAGTCTACAGTTTCAATTACTGTGTGTTGTATTAAATATTCACCTTTCAATTTATGTCTCCCACATCTCATATGCTTAGTTTTTGATGCATGTATCAGCATATCACTCTTCTGTGCCCAAATGGTCAATTTAGTCAAGTTCTTTTGCAGGCATGCCTTATCTGTAACATATGTAATCAGTTTTCCTAATTTCAGGTCATCTGCATATAGACTGTAGAACACCTGAGATTAAAAAGTTAGGTATGAAAGATACAATCTAAACAAGTAAGGGGCTAGTACAGAGCCTTGAGGGACACCCTGACTGTAACCAAGAATTTCACCTGTCCATTTGCTGTATGATCCTCACCATATCCTATCTGTAAGCCATGCAGCTATCCATCTTATCAAGAGTACATCAATACCTAGTTGTTCTAATTTATTGATCAGTGCCTTGTGTATGAACCTGTTAAATCTATATAAATTACAACACAGCACATTTTTTCATTCATAGCTGTTATATTGTTATACATCATGTTACAGGTGGTAATAGAGCTATTTTCAACATATACATTGCTGATATATGGTTTCAAGTTCCGACCTAT
Source organism: Protopterus annectens (assembly GCF_019279795.1). Lineage (NCBI taxonomy): Eukaryota > Metazoa > Chordata > Ceratodontiformes > Protopteridae > Protopterus > Protopterus annectens. The sequence continues at coordinate 280,110,863 of NC_056748.1, forward strand.
CCAAGTCTGACAATGTTATCCAATATTACCTTCTCCATTATGTTTCCACAACATGAAAGTAGACTTAAGGGTCTGTATGACACTGTTTTTTTGTTCTACTCCCCTTTCTCTTAAAGACAGGTTTAATAAGCGCATGTCTCCAACCTTGAGGAATCACCCCATATTTATATAATCTAGCGACCAACATATATAATGGTACTGTAAGTTCTTGCTGAAGTGTTCTCAGGTCATTATTACTAATTCATTCTCATCTCTGTGCTTTGTGTGGGTCCAATATGCACAGTTCTTTTTCAATATAATCTAATTTGATTGCAGTATCTGAGGTTACCTAGATGTCACTAGGGCAACTTATCACCCTCTTTGTGAAGCTGAACTGTTTTGTATACAATGTTGTAAACATATCAATAATCTGTTATGTCTGAGAATACATTTTAGAATCTGCACACAGTTTATCAGTTTGTATGTCTTTCCTCCTTCCACATCTTATGTATTTATAAAAAGGCTTCCTATTATGCTCACTATCGTTATATAAATACATTTTTCTTGTTCTTGTCTCACACTATGCTTAATTTGTTTGTCCAGCTTGTTTATTTCAGTTTTCAAAGTTGTAGTTCGACCTCCCTTCTATTTTTTATATATTTTTTGTCTCTCACCTTAATCAGTTATCTGTTTCTTATGGAAATATGTCACCCTGACGTTGTATGCCTAGATCCTGATGTTACATTTTTTTTTACTCAATTTCTCTTTCAAAACTTTCCACATTCCATCTGCAGTTTTTACACTGAATACATCACTCTAATTAGTTTTACATAGTGACTGTTTCGCTTCTATATAACCTCTAATTAACCTTCTGTGCACTGGTTTAGATTTCAGTTTTTTAAAATTATCTAGCAACAAATCAACCTTTATAACCCCATGATCACTGCACATCAATGATGTAAAACTTGACTTGAAGCAACAGTAATTTCTTTAGGAACACAATGTCCAGAATGTTCCATTCTCTGACAGTAAAAAAAAAACAAACTATCTTAAGCAACTGTTGTTCCTGAATATACGCTGTGAATAATTTCCTAAATAATGTTGTTGAAGCAATATTATTCCCGTCGGTTTCTGGTAAAGTTAAGTCCCCTGCTAATAGTATTCTTCCCTCATGTGTTTCATGCAAGAAATGTATGAATTCCTCTAGGTCACTTGTACTTGACTTTGGTGGTCTATACACTCCAGCAATTGTTATATGTTCTAGGGTTGCCTTTATTGTCACAGAAGCACAGTCTATAGTATTGGTGTTATCATTTAACATGTAATAATCACAGTTCTCATAACAGTCAGAATCTCTTTCATCATCCAGATCATTTGTACTGATATGAATTAAAACAGATCCATACTTCCTTACATTAAAGTGTTCCAAGCAGGATTGCCAGACGTCCCTATTTGGGCGGGACTGTCCCGAGATCAGCAGCCTGATCCCGAGTCCCGCCCTGCCGGTTTAAATCCAGGCCAGCCTCCGCTTTGTTTTTTTTTTTTTTTTTTGATTGGTCTGTATACCTGGCATACAGGCCAATCAAAAATCGCTAAACACGGAGCTTCTTGTGTTCCGCATTAAACAGAAGTAGCTCCGTGTTTAGCGATTTTTGATTGTACCATATGCCGGTATACGGGCTAATCAAAAATCGTTAAACACGGAGCTACTTCTGTTGAATGCGGAACTGCAATGTTCCGCATTAAACACGAGAAGCTCCATGTTTACTGCAGATCTTTAATGTGGAACTGTGTTCTGCATTACAGACCTTTTTTTTTTTTTTTCGTCCCGACCTTGCCGATACGAAATCTGGCAACCCTGGTTCCAAGGCTTGTCTCACAACTTCTATTTTTGCACTTGGCAAGCACAACACTATACAATGTTCATTATCTTCTCTGCAAATGTAAGTATCTGTTCCTCTAATAAATAAATCTCAATTATAAAAATATCTTTTCTGACCAGATCTGAAGAATCTTCAACTTCTAATACAATAATATCTGCTCTATCAATTGTTACAAAAAATGATCATCACCATTAGCCTTAATCCCATTGTTTTCATTGTGTATTAAATTCTCAGACACTTGGCTTTGTACATTCACAACTTGAGCCATGTAGTCAACATCTGTGTCTCTCTTCTTTTCCTCTTACAGCAATGTTCTTCAATCCTTCTACATTCAATTTTGATTTCTTCCATTTCGCCTGCCCCTTGTCTATTTTTTCTACTTTAACTTCAAAATGGCCTTTTTCTGTAGACTGAAGGTTTTCTGATAGAAAAATGTTATATTCCCTGTAACCTTATATAACAAAGCAGTGTCCTTTTTAGCACATATTCTCTTTACTTTACAGACATTAATGAGTTTCTTTTTATTCCTTATTATTTGTTGTGAACTTCTTCCTTCCTTCCTTTTTTTTCCTTCTAAACACTCCGAATCCTCAGATTGCTGAACACTTGCATCCAGAATTCCAAAGTTGTCAGGGGCATTGTCTTGTTTAACAGGAGTTGAATGATCTTTACAGACAACAGACATTTCCTAAATATGTTCTATTTACTTTTTGCCTACATTAATCTCACCAGCCAAGTCATAAATATATGTAGCAACAGTTCTCCAAGCTGTGCCAATTGCACAAGTGCAATCATAATCAATATGTCTAGATTTACTTCTAATAATGGTAAGCAAATCACCCAACTTTTGACATGAGGAACACAGATCACCAGTGTTATCAAGTGTTACCTTTAAATATGCATAACATTTATTACACTGTACAAGATATTTGTGCTTTAGCAAATCATTCATTACATACTCATTTAAGGAATCCATATTCAGCTTCAAACAAATAAAATATAAAAGAAAAGAATAATCAAAATCAGTAACCACAGAATTCAGACAGAACTTGAATCAACTACGACAAAAATCACACAAGCAATATACAACTAAATACTAAAGTAAGTACAGTAAAGTTCTTCTGACAGTACAAGTTCTGAAAGTCAGACAAAAGCTGTAATTCCTTTATCACGTGTGCAGTAGCTTCTACTCACCAACACTCGCAGCTGCACTTCTTTTTAACAGTAAGGATCAATAAATCACAAACCAAGATAGGATTGTTTAGATAAGCTCTCACCTGTCTTCTCTGCAGTCTGCGTGAATTTATAGCTGACTAGGCTCCTTGGGATGGCTAGAGCTTGCCTAACACTGATCCCTTTCTAGCAACCAACAAGGAAAATTAAAGGTAAAAAAACAAAATATAAATCAAGGTATATCTTGTCTATAAGCTATCCCTTCCTTCCTACAAATAGTGAAAAACAATGATAAAAAATAAAATATAATTTCAAATAAAACTTCTCTTACCAGTCAACAACACAGTAAATCACAAACCAAGGTAGGATTGTTTAGATAAGCTGGGCACATCTTTGCTTCAGTAAACATGTTTCTACACTCTAAACTGGCCCTTCTGACTCCTACCTTCCCAGTCTGTTTCTGGTGGTGGGATTCTACTTGGCGTCTTCTTGATGCACATGGTCACCTCAGACTATAATACAACAGATAACTGAAAGCTGACCACAGCAAAGGAGCTTTAAAAAGGCTCTCTGCAGTCCCTCTTGTATCCTTCAGCTGCCTTTCTCTCTGATTGACTCATAGTTGTTATGCAATATTTTACACACCCTACTAATTATCCCTTTTTTAATAGCAGCTTCTATTCTAGATTCAGCTATAAGCTCTATCAGAGCAAGTCTTCCGCTTAAGAATAGCCTTTTCACTTTGCCTATAGTCTGACAGTAATCCGTGTAGGGAAGGCAGTATCTAGCCTACAGTCCACATGTCTACTTAGCCTCACCCCATTCTATCACTTTTCCCTCTTGAGTTTTTTGCTCGCAGTACCTTGGTTTCTTTGCCAGTTTTTTCCCCATGAAATACTTACTTAATTGTACTTAAACAGTCAGGAAAAAATAGATCTTCTGGAGGGAATTGTGAAGCGATACTTTCTTCAAAATCAGAATCTTCAGCTTGAGAAGAATTCACTGAAGCTGAACAATCTCCCTCAAATTCCTACTCTTCTGTCTAAAATGCAGTATCAGTAAGAGAAGGAACACTCTATAAGCCAGAAGAGGAGTTCGTTAAGCTAAAGGCAGAAATTAACTCCCCAGCAAATCTTATCAAATCCTCCCTGTCCTTTGAGATTGAGACAGGGGAAGCCAAGTTTTTAACTTTTTGTCTTCTTTTCTTGGAGGACTCCCTGGGAAAAGGCAAGGTGCACACTATCCTGCATCTTGGGCTACATATCCCAGCTATGTAATAGACATTCATATACCCCTTCCCTCAAGACCGGCAAGACTGTTTCCCCTTTTACGCAAAGAATATCCCCACAACTGCAGAAGACACGTCTATCTCCTGAACCTTAGTGGCTGTATGTGCTACACCACAGTGACCAGGAGAGCCATGAATAATACAAGGAACAAATTCCAACCACAGCAGAATCACAAATCAGTGGTTGAGGTAGTAAAGGAGCCAGTCTGACACCTGAAGACTCCTTACTAACTTTCATCTTTTTGCAGACAGGGAGGGAAGAAAGAACCAAGGAGACTGGTAACTTCTACACTAACTCAGCTAAAAAGAAACCTTGAAAACAGGTAGCGAAGCTGGAAAGCTTCCAAAGCTTCAGGACACCTTCCATGTACCCAAACTATCAGGCAGCTTGAGCTGAGCTGACTAAAATACAAGTCTGTGTGCAGAGCTCTTCACAGCTTTTCTGCCAGCAGACAGAAGGCGGCTGAGGCTTAAAAGCATGCTAGTAGCAACAAAAAATAAATGTCCACACCCTGGCATAAAGAAAACACACCAAAAAACAAGGTGGGTCGAGGAAGGGAGCAGCTACAGCAGCAGTGATCACCCCCCAACATCTACTGTTATGCAAGTTATACTTACAAAACTGAGTTGAGTAAATCATATTGATCACTGCTGCAGTAGCATTAGCTATACAGGTAGATTACCTTAGCTAACTACATTAGGGAGGTGAAAGGAGAAGAGTCCAGTAGCCCCTGGAGAATGACCTTAGCAAAGCTTGATCTGGACCTAGAGAAAGTATACTTGTAAAAGTATGAAGAAATGCTAAGTAGCAGGTTCTATAATACTTCTATAATCTAACCTTTCCAAAAAGCAAAAGCATTATGCCATGGCCCTGGCAGAATGGGCTTTAACCCTGCCTGTAACAGTTTTGTTATGGCGAGTGTAACAGAAGGTAATAGTCTTAGACAACCATTTGGAATAGTCTGTTTTGATACAGGTTGTCCAGCCCTTCTTACCTTCATAAGCAATGTACAATTGATATGAAGATCTGAGCAATGTAGTTCTGCCAAAACAGTACTAGAGTTGTCTGTGGACATCAACGGTATAGAGTATCCTTTCTTGCTCATTTCTAGGTTAAGGAAAAAAAACAGGGAGGTGGATAGTATGGCTTAATGCAAACTCAGATACCACTTTAGGTAAAGACATCCTGTCCCTATGGAAATGACACAAAGATGATTTACCATAAGAGCTTGCAACTCAAATACAGTTCCTCCACAAATCAGAGCAATCGGTAAAACCATTTTCCATATTAAGAACCTCAAGTCAGCCAGGTTAGCTAGTTCAAATGGAGCAAGAGCTAGCTTCTCTAACACAAAATTAGGATCCCAAAGAGGGGACACTGGCTTTCTTGGAGTCTTCTGTGCAAAACCCTTTCAAGAACATTTTGACATGACATTGCATTGAAAGAGAAGAATCCATGTGCAGACATACTGAAATAGCTGAAAATGAACCTTGATAGAGGAATAAAAAGAAAAGCTAGGATAGTAACTCACACAGATATTGTAGAACCAGAGAACAATTAGCCTTGGACTGGTGCTGGTTATGTTGTTGACACCAACTAGAAAACATTTTCCATTTGCTAATATATGACTTTCAGGTAGAAGGCTATCTTGCCTCCATTAGTAGTTGGCTGCATGCCCTCAGTAAACAGGTCCCTAAAAGGAATTAATACCCTAACATTCATTCAATCAGTTGAAGTCAACTGATGTTGGGGTGTATCAACCACCCCTTTCTTGTGTGACTGGGATGTGTTTGAGAGGAGCAATTGCCCCTGGCCATTTCCAAAAGAAAAGACAATCATGGTTGCCTGGGCTACAAGTGAGTCACCACAATGATCTTGGGGAATTCCTTCTGAATCTTCAGAAGTACCCTGCATAAGAGTGGAAAGGGTGGAAAAGCATGCAGGAACATTCTTGTCCAAGGAAAAGAAAAGGCATCCGTCTCCCACGCCTTGTCCCGGAACAGAATCTTGTCGGTTGATTGTTCAAACATGTCAGAAAGTTTGAATTTCAGCTAGATTGTATTGTTTACCAGAAGAAAAAAGTGGTTCTGAGGTAAGAAACACACAGATAGTTTCGCAAAAGCACAATGTCCTGGCCCTAACACACAAAATTCTACAACCACAGTAAGACACTGTAAAAAAAACAATTAAAGTTATATATTTACCATAATAGATCTGTGTTGTCTTTCCCCATCCTTCAAAGTACAGGTCTTTGGATCCATGCCGGATCCAACTTCACCTACTCAAAAGCTCTGTATTCAGTGCTCAGGCTTCTTTCCTTATCCATAATCCCCCTGAGTTGAGGAAGTTATATCAGATCAAGTTTGCCAATTAAATCAGAAAGAAAAAGGACCACTCCAAAAATAATGAAAAATGTGCAAGAATATCTATGCTCCAGAGTATCATAGGAAGTTACTAGGCTATTGGCCCTGAGGCCCTTACAAGCCTAGCTAAGAATTTAGCCTATGTTCCAACAAGTCAGCACCCTATACCACTGTCCATCAGGGACACAGGTGGAATCCCAGGGGTGTATTTTTGGTTTCCCACCCAGTTATACAGGTTGTGCTTAAAAAGGGTTAATGAGGTACTCTGCTTGACGTGGACAAGGAGTCTATTCCACAAAAGGGAGAGTCTCTCGGACACAAATCTGTCCCACCAACAAGTCCTACTGATGTCACAGACCAGGTTGAGATTGCACGTGCGGGTTACTCGAGTGGAGCTTGACTTGCGGATATGCAGCAGTCTCATCAAGGTGGGGTCTGAGATTGCTTTGTATGCCAGACAGAGGTCACTTCTGAGGAGTCTGTAGGAGATGAAGTAGAGGGACAGGGCATTTAGCCTATCTGTGTAAGGTAGATGTTTGAGACCCTGGATTCCCCTGGTGAGGAACCTCTGTGGTCTCTCCAGCTGCTGCATAGGCTTTGTGAGGTACATGCGAAAGGGGCATTAAACTCGATAATGGGCCGTATAAGGGAAGCATGCAGGGTAAAAACGAAAAGGAAAAGTGTGTGGAGAGTAATCAAGGTACCAACACAGAAAAACCAAAAGAACTGCACTCGAGAGACACAAACGCTTAACACAGGGATGTTATGACCACCTTGTCCCTGCATGAGATACCTTTACTAATAAGGTGGGCCATGTAGAAAGCTTTCCATACAATGGTGGCAATATGGTGATCAAAAGTCAGTTTGCTATCAACCTGGGTGCCCAAGTACCTCATGACTGATTGCAAACTTAGGACCTTATTATCAATGTGATAATTTGTGGGGACATCACTCTCCCCAAAGGGGATGATGATGATGCATTTTTTGGCATTCAGTTTGAGGCTATGCTTCTGGCACCAGTCATTTGCTTGGGTGTGACCCTTTTGGAGGATGTCCACATCACATCACTGAGACAGATGCTTGGTGTCAAAGCCATGACATCAAGCTCAATGCCAAAAAGTGCATTGTCATCCCTTTTGGTAAAAGCTCTGTACCCATGAACTACCACATAGGCGGTAGTCTACTTAACACTGAAAGCGTGATAAGAGACCTTGGGACACAGATGGACAGTAGTCTCTCCTTTGATAATCACATCACCACAGTAGTCAAGAAATCCTTCTACGTGGCACAGGTCATTACAAAAGGTTTCTCATCCAGGAAGAAAGAGGTCATTGTTCCCCTCTACTCATCACTCATTAGACTCATTGTGGAATACAGCACCCCTTTTGGTATGTACCTCACAAGACATCTACAACAACTGGAAAGGCCGCAGAAATACCTCACAAAAAAGATTACCGGCCTCAAACAGATGACCTACGCAGACCGTCTCAGAAAACTCCAGCTCTACTCCATCGCATATCGCCTATTCAGAGGCAATCTCTGCCTAACATACAAAGCTATGTCAAACCCAGAGCTGTTGGAGATGCTCCACTTAACGAAATCCCAATCCCTCTGAGCTACAAGCTCTAGGGACCTAAACATTATCACCACAATAAATAGAACATGCTGGAGGGATAGATTCCTGTCCCACAGACTTCCCATACTCTGGAACAAACTACCTATCGATATCAAACAAAGCTCCTCATTAACACTCTTCAAGAAAATCTTGATGATTGGATGGGAGATAGGAAATTCACCCCGGGGATCAGTTCTGTGACTCTGCTCGATAGGGGCACAGGAAAATAATTTTCTTGGGTGGCGAAAGCCAGGGTACCTTTTTGGCTAGGCTGATATAGGCCCTAGGGCCAATAGCCTAGTACCTACCTATGAAACTATGAACTTACGAACTAGGGGAATTGATGACAGCACCCATCTTGCAGTCATCTGCAAACCTGGTCAGCCATATCCCATTGGTTTTGGACTGCACCTCAGAAAAGTATATCCCAAACAGCAGAGGCCCCAAGACTGATCCCTAGGGTATACTGCACATTATGGGTCTACTGCTTGAGGTGGCTTCCCCTATTTTGACTAGGTGGGTTCCATTAGTGAGCCAGTCTGCTGCCCATCTGGTAACTTATGGATTGATGCCTAGTTAAAAGAGTTTATCTATTATACCGGAGTGGGGAATAGTAAAAGAAAAGAAAACAGCTGTTATGTGTAAGCTCAACATCCCCTGTGGAAAGTTTGGCCAGGTCATCTACATCATTCCAGGAATAAATTAAGAGAATCAGGGGAATACAATGTTGGGGGAAGGAGGACAGGAAATTGAGGAAGAACAGAAGCAGACAACACAGATCTACCATTATGTTAAGTACATAATGCACATAACTTTCATATCTGATGTTGTGTCTTCTATCCGTTCCTCAATGTATGAGACAAAACCCCCAGGTGCTACTGCACTTGAGGGGTTTTATGGAAGAATATTACACAGCACATTCGAACCGTGACTGTATGTCCAATTTACAGTGTGAAATGAAGGTATGAATGTTGGACCAGGTGGCTACAGCACAGGTATCATCAGGTGGAGCTCTGGAATAGAAGGCTGTAGACAAAGCTACAGAACTGGTTGAATGAACCTTTGGAGGTGCAGGCAGAGATAAACCTCTTCTTTGTAAACATGAGAAGTACAGTCTGAGAGGCAACAGAAAAGGGTTACTTTAGACACCCCCTTTCCCATCTTGACCCAAGAATAAGAGACAAAAAGCTGATCATTCTTTCTGATGGTTTTGGTTCAATGTAAATAAAACATAGATAGCAATGAACTTCCAGTAAATGTTATCTGTATTTACCTCCGTTTGAAATTTTGGGAAAAACACAGATAGATTAGTTGACTGGGTCTATATTAGAACATCAACAGGGCAAAAGAGCAAATGCTCATACGTCGACACATCTTAAGCAAAACCACTAAATCTCAAATGGCCAGAACAGCAATTTTTTTCCCGGGGGGAAAAAAAAAACACGGGGTCAACAAAAATAAAATAAATAAATAAACCGACAGACAAAATAAAGTGTGGGGCTGTGCCCCCAACACACCCCCTACTTAAATATACCAGCTCCAAGATCGCACTATAGTGGAGGAAACAGCAAATTCCTGACAATGGTCTAGCGGTTTTTTTTCCCTGGGAAAAAAATTGCTGTTCTGGCCATTCGAGATTTAGTGGTTTCGCTTAAGATGTGTCGACGTGAGGCCATTCACTCTTCTGCCCTGTCAACGTCTTAATATAGACCCAGTTGACAGAGGAGTCAGAAGCCACTTTTGTTAAGAAAGAATGATTAGCTCTCAGGTACACCCCTGCCTTTTTGAAAAAAATCTGGTTAGGAGATTTAGAAGAGAGGGCATGAAACTCAGGAAATCCTTCTGGCAGACGTAACTGCAACCAAAAATAGGGTTTTCCATGATAAAAACTTCAGATCAACCTTGGCAGCACATTCAAAAAGAGTGCTTATCAAGGCCAGCAGCAAAATCGTAATACCCCAAGGAAACAGTGAATCACCGAGTAGGTGTCGACTGAGTAGGTGTCGAAGAAAAGTACCTCTGAGAAAGGCTTTAGAAAGTGTTAGAGATGTAATACAGCTGGGATTTTTGCCAGCGTGGAAAGAGGATATAGCAGGCCTTGACAGTGCAGTAAATGGCTCCATTTTGAAAAAGGGATGCCTGAAAATTTAGAATTACTGGAAGAGAAGCTGGAAAGGGATCTTAATTGTCACTGGAAGCCCATATAAAAAAAATTTTCCATGTGGTTTTGTAGATCTTTCTTGTGGAAAGCTTCTCAGAATAAGTTAAGATCTGAGCAACAAGGGATGAAAACATGGACTGTCTAACCATCATAAGAACTGGAGAAACCATGCGGTTAACTTGTGAGACTGAATGTCTCAGTAAGACAACCCTGATGGGTGAGATAAGAGATCTGGATCTATACCCAGCACCCAAAGAGTGTGTATCAGATGAAGCCAGAGGAAGGGGAACCAAATTTGTTGGGGTCAACAAGTTGCTATGTGGATGGCTAAGACCTTTCCCACTGAGGCTTTCTGCAGAAACTTGAGTACCAGGAGTGTAGGAAAGAAGAAGACTTAAAGGAGCCCATGGGGCCAATAATGGATTACAGCATCCCTTGGTGACTCCCCCTCCTAGGGAATTAGGGCAAAGAACTTGCTGCACTTGGTACTGTGGGGACATGCAAAGAGATCACTGCAAGGCTGGTCCCAATGGCTGAATATCTGGTCTGTTACTACTAGATTGAGGGACCACTCATGAGGAACTAGGATAGACCTACTCAACCTGTCTGCTAAAATACTGGATTTCCCCAGAATATGCATTGTTACCAGAAAGCAGTGAGAAGATATTGACCACTGCCAAACCCTCAAGACCTCTTGACATAAGGGGTAAGATCAGGTTCCTCCATATTTGTTCCTGTATCAAACCACCAACATACTGTCTATCTGGATAAATATTGCACCCAAGGGGAAACAGTCCTGAAAAGCCTTCAAAGTTAGGACAACTGCTCTCATTTCCAAGATGCTGATGTAAATATTGGCCGCTTTTTGAGTACATGTGCCTTATATAGTCCTCCTTAAGAAATGTGCCCACCCTAACCTAGGTGAGAAGCATACATAGTCACCATGGCTCAGGGGATGGGAGTATGAAGAGGCACCCTACATAAACATGTTGCAATTCCAACCACCATTGGAAAAGCAACCTGTAAATTTTTGTTAAAGATATCGAAAGGACATAGGACGCTGTCTGACTGACCACTGAACAACTGAAATCCACTATAGAACTTGCATAAGGTATCTGGCTAGAAATACTAGCGTATGGAGGTTGCCATGGAGTCCAAGAGGCAAAGTATCAGTTTTGTTGATGGCTTTTCAGAGGATACTATAGCCAAGGCTTGTAAATTTGGTTGGAGGTACCTTTGCAATCTAAAGCTTTGTGCCCAAAAGGGCTCCAATAAATTCTAAGGACTGCACTGTTTCCTGTTTGGACTTTGTCATGTTCACTGTAATCCACAGGTCTGAGCCGAGATGAAGGAATGAGTCCCTGGCTTGAAGGAGAAGATCCCTGTTGGGGGCAGTTATGAGACACTTGTCCAAATACGAGAACACACAGAACCCTTGCAATTAGATGCAAGCCACTACTACTGTAATTCACTTGGTGAACATCTGGGGGCTGTGATGAGACCAAAGGGCAGGGATCTGAATTGAAAATGACTGGCTCCCAGCCAGAAGTGAAATTATATCCTAGACCATCTGGCCATCTGTATGGGGTAGTAAGCATCCTGGTGGTTGATCAAGCACATACAGTCAATCTCCCTTATCAGAGGAAGTATAAGATCCAGAAGTGGACTAAGGTCCCCATCCTTCTTTGACACTCAAAATAATCTTGTGTAAACTCCAAATCCTTTCTGGTCTGGTGAGACCTCTTAGATAACTCAATTGTTTAGAAGCTTTCTTATTTTGAAAACGTCTGCTTCCCTTTGAGAGGATGGCATGTCAGGAAGACTTTGGGGGGTATGGGGGAGAAAGAAAGGGAATGATGGTCCTGGTTATGATCCTTTTCACCCATGTGCCTTGAGTGATGGAATTCAGGTTGCTAGGTTCATAAAACTGCCTCCAGATAGCAGCAGTCAGGCAAATGTTCAGGAGAGATGAAAGGACATATTGAAGAAAGGACCCCAGTATCCTTGGTTCTGCATACCACCCCTGCCCCAAGAGCGACATCCACTATTAGTGAAGTTCCCCCTTTTGCTACTGGGGACTGCATCACCAAAGTGTCAGGGATGAACACTTGAGACTAACAAAACTAAAGCCTCTTACTGCCTTTCTAATTCCTTGATAAGGCATTTTGAGGAATATAGAATTGAATTCCTATGTCAGAAAGGATCTTGTTGCCTTGTTCACTTCTAGAGATTTTTTGACATAAGGACTGAACAAGATCTACTATCTCAACAACGAGAGGAATGACCCAAGATATAGATGGACCAGAACCAAAAGCCTCAAATAAAATCAACTCTTCCAAAGAAGGTGATTGAGGGGATCACCCATCCCTTTCTATTTAAGCAGTTCAAGGATTTCTCCAAATGCAAGGTCCTCAAGGGAAGGGGAGATCTGGAGCCTTCTTCTTCATCAAAGTCGGTATTTGTTATCAGGGATTCCTGAGGGGAATCAAGTTTTCTCCTTTTACACTTATGCTTTTTATGCAATGCCTCAAAAGGATGCTCTGAGGAGGACTCAGAAGCTGAAGTGAGCTCTTTGACAAGAACTGACTTGAGGCTTCTGGTAGCTCTCTGCCCTGATGGGACAAGAAGAGTTGGATCCGGACCCTGGGAAAACCTGTGGAGGAAGGACATCTTTGACCTCGAAATGGAAATCTTTTTTCCAGCCTGGGAGAGCACTTTTTCAAAAGCCTCGAAAGATGAACTTGAAATGGATCTGGGGAGCCTAGCTACAGAAGCCAAAACTCCCAGAGATGGCTCAACTGGAAAAAAATGCTTCAGTCAGATCTCAAGCTGATGTTACAGCCAAACTAACACCAAAGCCTAGAGACGGAAGAAAGGATCCAAAGATCTGAGGTCTGAATCCACCCTGCAAGAGTCAGTGCCGACTATTCAGCTCTAAGATTCTGACGATTCAGAAATTACAGGAGACAAATGAATCAAAGAAATCTTCAGAGTCAAGGAGAAACAAACTAATCGCATCAAAGTAGACTTGCTCCAGATAGAACTCTGATCCAGAAGCTCTGACCCTAAGAACAGAATGGAGAAGGAGCAATAACATGATGAGGGGAAGAAACCAGTCTCCTAGATCTAGTGGTGGCCTGAGCCTGGAGGTCCCCCAGCTGGATTTGAGGCCAAAGGAATTTCCTCATCTTGTTCAAATCTGCTTCAGTGAGACTCCTGCAGGACCTGGATGAATGCATGGATGAGGCAGGAGTAGGAGGTGGTCTTGAGTGATAGAATGATGTCTCTTGTAGAATAGGTGATTTCAGACTAGGCAACACTGGCTCTTTAGAAAATCTTCGTTCCAAGGGAAAGTGGAGTGTTGGATCTGATCAAAATCGCTCTAAAGGTAATGTCAGGGCTGAAGTTTTCAAAATGTTTGGAACCAGAACAGAGGATGAAAGCTCCAGGGATCTTTTTTTAGTAGGTTTAATTTTTTTCTTTTTCTTTAGGCTTGTTAACTTTACTGCACTCTGCTGTGGTTTCTTAGGCTGACAACAAACCAAATGGCCCAAGAAAGCAGAAGGGCGCCATCCTCCACAGAGGCACAGAGAAAACCCTTTTAAGATTACTTTACTGCAGTCTTCAACTACAGCCCTATATAGCTGAATGCCTCACAAATACTGCAAGGAGACTCTAAGGTCTCTGATGCAAACTGGCAACCTGTAAATGGTTCACCTCCCAGACCCATGCTTACACTTATCAAGTGTATCAGAACTTGTCAGAGATTCGGGATGCATGGTTAGGCTTAAAAAAACCCTTGTGGTCGTTAGCCTAGTAAACTCCTATGAACCTAAGTGAGAAGCAGCAAGGCAACAGACACAGTTGGTGTCTGCATTGGAATTTAGAAGTTTGTGGCTGCAGGCCATGCACTTTTTGAATCCAGAAAGTTTTTCAGACACTCTAGGAAAGAATTTGACAAGCAATTTTTTTAATAAACAAAAAGGAGTAAAAATAAAAAGGGAACAGAGCCAGAAGCCCAAAGCCTGAAATAATAATATCTATAGAATACATATTATATATAGATAGATATAATTACATATTTGAAAAGTAGTAATAGCAATGGTAAACATGAGTAAGATAGGGAGGACTAAGAAAGATAAGTGGATTTTTCTGATATTTATGTTATCTCTTAACACCCATGCACTAAGAATCACGTCCATAACTTATGGCAGTAAACAATACCTGAAGTAACTTGCTCATTCCAAAGGGGTTAATGTGGATAAGGGGAGCAATCTAAGCACAGGATCCAAAGTTTTAGTGTGTCTGAGGTCTGATCTGGCACAGATCCAAAGACCAATATGTTGAGGAATAGACAGAAGAGACATCAGATTTTTACAGTTTGTTCATAATAGAATTCAAAAGAAAACATTTTTCCAAGCTAAAATTAAAAAAAGTTTTGTAGGAAAAAAAATAAAAATTATGTACTCATCATAACTAGTAAAAAAAAAAAAAAACAGTGTGCCAAATGTAGCCGATCTAAAAGCCAGTAACAACACTAGAGGCTCCAGTCTGATGAAAGCAACAGCAGGGTGACAGTGACACAAGGCAATTAAAGTCCTGTTCAAAGTTGTAAAAACTTAAGACAACTATTTACTACATATTTGATAAAATGAGAACAGGTAAGAGCTTTTGTCCCTTTAGTGTTGGGACTTTTTCAGAACCTCAAGACACCTGTATTAACATGCTTATATAGCTACAATACTACAAAAATCAGGTGACTAAGTGCGTCTCATTCATAAAATCAGTCAACTGAGCAACATAAGTATGAGCATTACAATATATGGCAGCTGCAAAAAATGTCATCAATGGAAGCTCTAGTCCAAAAGGCAGCTGATGTGGCTACTGACCTACTTGAGTGTACTTTTGGTTGTCTTGGCAAGGTTAGGCCTCTCAAGGAATACACATAAGGAAATCCAATCTGTTATTCATTTGGCTAGTGTAGTTTTGTTTTGGAGATTGGTATTCCCATCTTATTGCCAAAAAAGGAGGCAAACAATTGATCAGTTTTCCAAAATTCCTTAATCCTGTGAAGGTAAAAGCGAAGTTGCCCATGTACATCAAAGAGATGAAGGGTATATTATCCTTCATTGTGAAATTTGGGAAAGAAAACTGGTGAATTGATTACTTGATTGACATTTGTTTCAGCAGCAACTTTTCGTAGAAAGGAAGCATTAGTGCATAATGTAACTATGTCTGTGAAAAATCAAACACAGTGGTTTCAAAGAGAGTGCTTGGAGTTCAGAAGTTCATCTTACTGAAGTTATGGCCACCAGAAAGACAGTTTTCCAAGAAAGAAACTTAAGGTCTACTTTAGCTAAAGGTTCAAAAAGTGAACACATCAAAGTCTGTAATACCAAAGGCAGGTCCCAAGGTGGAGGTGGGGTCCTTAGTTGGGGATCTAAGTAAAAAGATACCTTTAAGAAAGGCTTTAAATAACTTAGATGAAGCCAAAGGAGAAGCATTACCTCCAATGTGGTAGTAGGAGATGGCTACTAACTGAACTTTGATGGTGGAGAAACTTGCCCCACTTTGAAAGATTTATTTATTTTATTTATTTATTTATTTACATTTGTTGACCGGGAGTGTCCGATTGGACGTAGGTCCATTTTCAGCAGAGGCCCGGGGAGAAAAGCTCCACAGTTAAAATAAACAGACAGTAGTTACACTGGATTATATAGTGATTAGCAATTTAACATAGCAATTACTTGCAACATATTTACAGATGAAGAACATAGTACATCAGTAGACAACTAGAATCTTTATCTATGAAGTACATAACAAACATTAACAAATGTTACAATGAGAAGTTCCTGCTGTATAATAAGTACTAGGCTTATGAGCATCTGAGCTTGCTATAATCAAGGTAGTTAGTAGAGTGGAAAGAAAGGTAGTGGTTGGATTGGGTGGGTGATATTACAGTGGGATTTGCAAGGGCATAGCCAGCATGTTTTTAGGTGTGCTTTTAGTAAAGTTTTGAAGTGAGTGCATGATGGTACGAAGGTAATTGTGGGTGGAAGGGAGTTCCATAATTTGGCTATGGTGCAAGAGAATAGTGCTTCACCAGCAGAGTTGTTGGCTTTAGTGATCTGCAAGTGATTTTTGTTGCTGGATCTTAGTGGACTGGTGGCGCGATAGGGTTGGAGTAGATTCTGGAGGGATGGGACATTTAGTGGATGGTTTACTAGTTTGTGGGCGAGTGAGAGTTGATACCACTGAAGGAGGTGAGGGAGTTCAAGCCAGCCCAGTTCAGCAAGTGAGAGACAGTGGTGACTACCGTAGGATACACCTAAGATGGAGACAAGGAAATCTAAAATAGCAGGGAGAGGAGCAGTGAAAGGATCCAACGCTCTCTGATGAGCCCAAAAAGAAAACCACTTCCATTTACTCTTACAGATCCTCTTAGTCGAAGGCTTGTGAGACAACAAAAGAATTTGGTGAATTAGGAAGTAAAACCTGGAATGTCTAGTCATCAATGGAATTGGAGAAACCATGCGGTCAACTTGAGGCCTGCAATGTCCGGACAAAATATCCCTAATAGGTGTGATGGGAGGTCTGGACTGGGATCCAGTGTCCATGGAGGACATACTAGGTGAGACCACAGGAAGGGTAACCACACTTGTCGAGGCCAGAAGGGGCAAGGGTCTATATTGGAACTTCGAATGTTTAACAGTTTGAATCACTAAAGGTCGACCCTTAGTGATCGAACTGTGAAAACATTGAATGTTCAAAAATAAAATTAAAACAAACAAACAAAAAAACTAAATGGTGTAGGCAGGGGGGCAAGCCCCCCTGCACCCCTCATACCCCCCACTACTTATATATACCAACTCTAAGGCCGCACTACATTGAAGTAAATGGAAATCTCCCCTTACAGAGATTTCCGTTTACTTCTCCGACGTTCTGCAGTTTTGCTATTCTCGAGCCGACAATGTCAGATTCGACACTGTCAGCTTTTGAGAATTCAATATAGACCCAAGGGGCAAAGAGGATTACTTTGCTCCTCAACCAGAGTGCTTTCTGAAGAAACTTGGAGATGAAAGGCAGGACACTGTAACCATAAAGGAGACGAGGGCCAAACATGGACTAGAGCATCTCTCTTAGGTCAAAGAACATGCTGCATTTGTTTTTGAGGGAAGAGGCAAACAGAGTGCAGTACAGTTGATCCCATTTGTGAAAGATCATATCTACCACAGACTCAGACCCCACATGCGAGGCACCAGGATGGTCCTGCTAAGCTTGTCCATTAAGATGCTGGACTTCCCCAGTACATGCTTTTCTATAAGGAAGCAGCTGGTGGAGATCACCCACTGCCAAACTCTCACTGCTTCTCAACCAAGGAGGTAAGATCTGGTCCCTCCCCCACTTGTTAATGTACCAGGCCACTGTCATGTTGTCCATAGCAATAGTTCCTAGCTGAAGAGAGCTCTGAAGGGCCTGCAATATTGGAAGCACAGCTCTCATCTCCAGGACATCAATATGCAAATTGGGCTCTTCTGGGGACCACGTGCCTTGAATGATTCATCTCAAGTAATGCCCCCCCCCCTCCCACCCCAACTGGGAGAACAAGTGAATGCCCTTGACAAATCTCTTAAGAGTGCATACACCACAGACAGGATTTTCTGCAAACCTGAGATAATTGCACCCATATTAAATATCAATATTTTATATTGACAAATTTCTTAAGAGTGTATACACCACAGAAGGGATTTTCTGCAAACCTGACATAATTTTATCTGATGTTAATGAAAGGACTATTGCACTGTTAGATTTCATTGAATAATTCTCATATGAAGATGAGCAGTGGGTATTAAAGTGTTATTGTAGCAGCCATAGACCCCAGGGCTTTGATTACCATTTTTGATGGGGGAGATGCATGAGGAAAGAACCGGTTTGACATGTGATTTCAAAGTAAGCACTCTGTTTTGAGACAGAAGAGCTACACAACTGACTGTGTCTAGACAAGTCTCTACAAACTCCAAGACATGTACTGGTTGAAGTTGTGACTTGGCCAGACTGACAGTAATTCCCAGAGTGTGAGATAGCTGAAGCAAGTAATCCCGGGCTCTTTCCAGAAGATGCCTAATCAGAGCAGTAAGGAGCAAGTCATCTAAGTAAGGAAACACTCTGAATCCGAGCAGTCTTTGATGAGCTGTTACCACTATCATGCATTTGGTGAACACCCCAGGGGCTGTGGTGAGACTGAAGGGCAAGGCTCTGAACTGGTAATAGCTGGCTCCCATCTGGAGGTGTAGGTATCTTTGAGAGCACCTGTTCATTTTGATATGATAATACTCTTCTTGAAGATCGATACAGCACATCCAGTCATCCTTCTGCAGGAAAGACAGAATGGATTGAACGTACCATCCAGAATTTGGAA
Source organism: Protopterus annectens (assembly GCF_019279795.1). Taxonomy (NCBI): domain Eukaryota; kingdom Metazoa; phylum Chordata; order Ceratodontiformes; family Protopteridae; genus Protopterus; species Protopterus annectens. The sequence goes on from NC_056748.1 coordinate 280,129,745, forward strand.
TTCTTTACAAACTGATTCAGACAACCGAGATCCAAATGGGTCTCAGGTCCTCTGTTTTCTTTGCAACTAAAAAGAACCTAGAGTAAATTCCCGATCCTCTTTGTTCTGGGGGGACCTCTTGGATGACTCTTTTGTCCAGCAGCTTTTGAATCTCCAGAGCTGCTAACTCCCTCTGACTGGGAGGAACATCAGGGAAAACATTTTCTTTTGAGGAACTTGTAAATAGGGAATGAAACATCCTCTGGATATGATTCTTTGCAGCCAAGAATCTTTTTGTGATGACTATCCAGGCTTTAGGTAAAAGGACAAACACCCTCTGACTGCCTCCAGAGAAGGACAGTTGGGCAACCTTTCAGAAGCACTGAAAGGATCTGTCCGAGAAACAATCTTGAGACCCTTGATTCTGTGGATCCCCTCTGCTGCGTGGGTGGTGTCTTCTATTGCAGCTATTTCCCACTCTGCCTCTGGGGAAAAAGTCTCTGCATGTTTCTTGGAAAGGTCCTTGAGATTTCCGGAATCACATCTTTTTACCAGTGTGCCAATTCCTAGAAAAAGGTCTCTGCGGAAAGAAAAGCAGATTCCCATGATAGACAAGGTCTTTCCATCTTGCTCACTGTGGGAAACCATCTCTAATGGTTGGCTCAAACAAGGAAGATCCATAAAAAAAGAGCACTGATAAATGATGCCTTGCAGGGCTTTGCAAATTTACACAACCACATCAAGGCACGTCTCCTGATGACTATACCTGAACCAGATGCCCTTGGGGAACCTTCAGCTGTATGCGACATTACCCTCATGGATGTGTTTGTAATGGATTGCAGGATGGCCATTTGTAAGGAAAAAGACTTTTGTTCCTCTGTGGACATGGACCTAGGGGTAGCGTTACAGAGTTCCTTAACTAAGTCAGTCTGTAACCGAATGAAATGTGCTAGGTAATATTCAGTGACCATAAGGCAAAGGTCAATGAAGCACATACTCACTTCTCAAGACTGTCCAGTGCCCTAGACTCTTTCTTAGGGGGAAGGACAGTAGAGCTCTATTCACCCAACTCCTTTTTGGTGACTGCTGCAACAACCACGGCAAAAGTACAGTTGTGTACACTTACCATAAATGTAGATGTTCGAGTGTATTCACTGTTGCAGTCAGTACATTTTAGTAATCTGCTGGCAGGTTGTCCTCAGTTGGCCTGATTAACAAAGTCTTGGGTCCTGCATCGGTTGTTGTCCCTTCTTCCATGACGTCAGGTCATCAGGGGTATAAAACATGCAGCCGACGCCATTACATCAGTTTTTCTTGCCTCAAATGTCAGGTGCCCCCCCCAAATGGGAAGCCAAATATTTAAGTAATTAAAAACAGAAAAATATACCTCCAAACAAAAGCAAATACACCAAAAAGGCTTTTAAGCATAGTAAAGGAAAGAGGAGGTATAGTAAGAGAAAAAAACAGGGGGTTGGAGGGAGGGTAACCAGGACTGCAACAGTGAATACACTCAATCTATATTTATGGTAAGTGTACACAACTGCACTATGTTCTTCATGTTTCACTGTTGCAGTCATTACATTTGGGTAGATTCCCAAAGGTATGGGTGGGAGAATGGATTTATACAGCATTAGGACCAGCTATAAGGCCCTGCAGGACTGCAGAGGCAAAGCCAGCTCTGGATTTAGAGAAGAAAGGTAAATGGTAATGTTTGGTGAATGTATGAACTGAGCTCCAGGTAGCAGCTTCTAGAATGTCTCTGGTAGGAACACCTCTGAGAAAAGTTGTAGAAGTAGATGCAGCCCTGGTGGAAAGAGATCTGATCTCCTGGGGTATAGTTTTACCATGGTGCATATAGCAGAAATGAATACAATGGCTTATCCATTTGGAAATAGTCTGCTTTGAAATAGCCTTTCCCTCTGTACCTGCAGCAAATGCCACCAGTAGTTGTTCAGATTTTCTTTGAGATTTTGTCCTGTTTAAGTAAAATCTAAGTTGTCTGTGCACATCCAATGAATGCAGAATCCGTCCCCCCTTGTTCTGTGGATTGGGAAAGAAGGTTGGCAAATGAATGGTCTGATTAAGAGCCACACTGGATACCACCTTAGGCATGAAGGATGGAATGTTCCTGAGAGACACCCTGTCCGCATGAGAAATAATGAAAGGCTCCACTGCCATAAGAGCCTGCAATTTGGAAATCCTTCTATCTGAAGTGACTGCTAAAAGGAAAGCTGTTTTCCAGAAGAGAAATTTTAAGTCTGCAGTAGCAGCTGGCTCGAAAGAAGGGAGAGTGAGTTTTTCCAATACAAAACTGAGGTCCCAGGCAGGGGTGGGAGCCCTCCTGGGTGGTCTTAAGTTTTTGGCCTCTCTGAGATACTGCTTTAGTAGAGGATGAGAGAAGAGGGGAGGTTCTGTGTTATAATGAGCTGAAATGGCTGAGGCATGGATTTTTATGGAAGAAAAGGACAGGCCCTTGTGAAGCATCTCAGTTAAATATTGTAAAATCTGAGGAATATTGGGCACTGTTGTGCTTATCCCTTGTGATTGATTCCAGGCACAGAATCTTTTCCATTTGTCAGCATAAGATTTTCTAGTACAAGGCCTTCTTGCCTCCAAAATGACATCCATCACAGGTTTGCTGAGGGATGCCAAGGGTGAATGTAGGTGATTAGCCACACTTCAAGATTCAAAGTTGGGAGCTGTGTGTGCAGTATTTGGTTGTTCTGCTGAGAAAGTAAGTAAGGTGTCTGAGGCAGGTGCCACAGTGGAAGGTGTGACACATTGCACAGGAGTGGGTACCAGTGTTGGCGAGGCCAGTCTGGAGCAATCAAAATCATTTTTGGCTTGTCCTGTTTGACTTTTAGTAGAACTTTGGAGAGCAGAGGCAGAGGTGTAAAGGCATAGACTGATAGGTTTTTCCAGCTGAATGATAGAGCATCCACTTTCCAGGCTTTTTTGTGATGAGTTCTTGTGCAGAATTTGTCCAACTGATAGTTCTGGGGTGAGACAAAAAGATCTATGTCTGGACTCCCCCATTTGCGTGCCAACATGTTGAAAATCCGTGGTTCTAGTTTCCATTCGTGTGGGTCCATGAGATTTCTGCTTAGTTCATCTGCCAGAGTATTCAGCTTTCCTGGCAGGAATTGAGCTTGTAGTTGAATTTGATATGTCAAGGCCATGTTCCACAATGCCATGGCTAGTCTGCAAAGGGGATAGGAGTGTGTACCCCTCTGCTTGTTTATGTACCACATAACTGTGGTGTTATCTGTCTTTATCATTAATTGTCCTGGATGAAGGTAGTCCTTGAAGGCTGTCAGTGCATTCTGTACAGCTAGCATCTCTTTTTGCTTGATATGAAGGTGCATTTAATTTGGGCTTCATTTGCCCTGAATGCACTTCCCTGTCAGATGAGCCCCCCCCCAAGCATAGTCTGATGCGTCTGTAGTTAGGGTTTGGGCAGCAGGGGTTGGAGTGAATGGCAGACCCTTGTTTTGGTGGCAGGTCTCCAAAGAATCAGGAACTCGAGTTGCAGGCAAGGTATGATAGGAATCATTATTTCCAGGTTGTGACAATGTTGACTCCATAAACTCTAAGTACCACTGAAGTTTCCTCATATGCAGTCTTGCATATGGAATTAGAAGAATGCACGAGGCCATGAACCCCAAGGCTTGCAGAATTTGTCTTGCAGATAGCAGGGTTTTTGTGGCCACCTGTTTTAAGTAAGTCACCACATGAATTTGCTTTTCTGGCGCAAGGTAAGCCTTCTGGGCAGTTGTATTCAAGCTTGCACCCAGGAATGTAATTTTTTGAGAGGGTACCAGTTGGGATTTCTTTTCGTTTATGGTGTAACCTAGACAAGTTAGAACCTTTTTTTACAAACGCCAGATGTTTTTGAAGAATGTCCCTGTTTTCTGCCTGAATTAGACAATCATCCAGGTATGGATATATTTGAATATTTCTTTGCCTGCAAAATGCAATTACTGTAGCCAGGCACTTAGTGAAAACCCTGGGTGCAGTAGATAAGCCAAAGGGCAGTGCAGAGAACTTGTAATGTAAATAGCCTGCTTTGAAATAGCCTGCTTTGAAATGGAGATATCTTCTGCAAGATTCCCTGATTGCAATATGCAGGTAAGCCTCTTTTAAGTCTAGAGTTACCAACCAGGCATCTTTGCTTAGCATTGGAAGTAACTGTTGAAGAGTCAGCATCTTGAATTTTGGAATGTCCAGAAATGTGTTTAGAGTAGATTAGTCCAGAATTGGATGCCATGATTTGTCTTTTCTGGGTACCAGGAAAAGTCTTGAATAAAAACCTTGTCCCTTTTCCTCTTCTGGGACTGGTATAGCTCCCATGTTCATGAGAGACGGTACTTGTTTCTGGGCCTCTGCCCACTGATTTGGGGGCAGGTCTGGCCATCCGTTTGGGATTGGCAACGTGTGGAAATGAAATCTGTATCCCTGGGATACTATATTTAAAACCCATTTGTCCCGGGTTATAAGTTGCCAGTTTCTTACATGAAGTGCCAGTTTCCCCCCCAAAGGGGCGGCTGAAAGGTAAGTGCTTGGTAAGTGTAGAGGGAAGTTACTGAGCTGCTTACCATAGGGAGGTGCCTTGTTGTTTCCAGATTTGGAGGAGGAGGCACCCCATTGTTTTGATCTAAAAGTCCCTTGTGACTGAAACCTGGAGCCTTTGGAATGTCTGGGTTTGACTTGAGTGGCTCTTGAAGGAACTGGAAAGAACCAGTTCTTAGTAGGCCAGTGCCTACTAAATCTTGGAGGTTGCACTTGTAAGAAATCTTTCAGTTTGCATAGATTTAGCTTTATCTTCCATCTTTTTTAAAACTTCTTCAGCCTTATTACCAAAGAGATGGTCCTGTTGTAAAGGAGCATCCAACAATTTTGCTTTAACATGATCAGGCAGAGTTTGCTCTTTGAGCCAAGCATGCCCTCTTAGCACAGAGCCAGTTACAGCAGCCCTGCAAGAGTTCTCCAAAGAATCAAAACCACATTGTAAAGTATGCTTTCCAACTTGTTCAGTGGAATGTAATAAATCCTGTAAATCTTTATTTTCCACACAGTCAGAAATTACCATAATTTTCTGTTTAAGCAGCCCCATGATATGCTGCTGGTATTTAAGCATATGAAATTGACAGTGTAAAGTCCTGATAGCCAAGGTTGCAGAAGTGTGTACCTTCTTACCCCATCTATCTAGCGCCCTGGAATCTCTATCAGAAGGGGTAGGATTTTTAGCAGTAGAGGCCTTAATGCCCTTGGGACTCTGAGAAATTGTTTCAGGATCTGCAATAGGATTTTTGAAAAGGAATTTGTGGGAGTCAGGAATCCTGCAGTATCTGTCTAGCTTACAAGGAGCCGGAGGCAGAGAATCAGGTGCCATACTAGATTCTTGAAAAACATCATCAACAACGTCTAGGACAGAAGGTATAGCCAAAGGCCTATGTTGAGGAAGAAGAAGAAAATCCCAAGTCTCTTTTTAGATTCAGAGAAATCCTGACTTTCCTAGTGGAAATGTTCCTGTAAGGTATGTAAAGTTTCCCCAAAAGAAAAATACTCGGGGAGAAGCAGAAGGAATGGAATCTTCTGCATCAGAGTCCTCAAAAGTAGGTAGAGACAAATCCTGTTCATTAGAAGAGTCAGAAGAAATAGATAGAATCCTATTCAGAAGATTCATGATCGAAGTCTTGCCTAGGCCTCTTAGAAGGGTGGGGGGGGGGGTTGGCTACCTCTGATCAGAGTAATTAAATCTTCAGCCATTTTGATCAATTGTTTTTTAGGCATAGGGGCCTGCACGTGGCCCAGGAGTCGGTTTTTTAGACATAGATTTAGATTTTGGCCTTAGTTTTGAAGATGGCGTCTGTCTAATATACAAATCTGTAGGCCTGAAAACACACTCAGAAGCTGGTGCCTGCACAGCGGCTCTGGACTCATCTAAGGTAGAGACATCCCCGGGTTCCATAACTGAAGAATCTCGCGGCATACCGGACTCCGAATGGGTCTCAGTAGAGACCTGTGAATCAGAAGTAGCGGGTATCAGGGGCTGCAAAAGCGCCTCACTGAGTACCGGCGAACTGGCGACTGGCTTAGGAGAAGCGTCGTCGTCAGTTATGGACCTCGATGGTCTGTCTCTGTCTTTTTCTTTGCATTTTTTAGGTATTCCGGTAGTCGGATTGCTAACAGACGACATTTCTGGATAATTAAAGCATGAGCCAAAATATTTAGAAACAATAATATATCAACGTTTAATAGTGCGTTGATTAAATTTAGCACAAAACCGACAGCAAGGTACATTGTGGTCAGGGCCTAGGCAAGGAATACAGTACAAATGAAAATCCTTATGAGGTATTTGCTTCCCACAGGTAATGCAATTATTAACTTTTACTGACATCAGTAAGGAGCAAGAAAAAGTTTCCCCAACGGGGTACTTCGCTTTTTAGTTGAAGACTTCGGTTCTGAAACTCGAAAACGAAAATTTCAGGAGACGGCTGACCGGCATTTGCGAACTGCATCTGCTTCGGGCACCGCGCGGCAAGAAAGACTGATCTAATGGCATCAGCTGCATATTTTATACCCCTGATGACCTGACATCATGGAAGAAGGGACAGCAACCGACGCAGGAACCAAGCCTTTGTTAATCAGGCCGACTGAGGGCAACCTGCCAGCAGATTACCCAAATGTAATGACTGCAACAGTGAAACACGAAGAACATCAGGGATTTTCTTTGCTCCAGTGCTGTCTTTTGGAGGGGGTACTCAAAATTTTGTCCTGGAGTTGGGCATCGTTTCACGGAGTCTGGTTTCTTCCATTCCCTATAGGAGACAAGGCCTATAAGCTCATCTGCAGGGGACATAGCCCAAGACATAGATGGTCCAGACCCGAATGCTCCCAAGAACACCAATTCCTCCTGGGGAGGGTTTGGGAAGACCAACCACCTTTCTGGCAAAGGATCTCTAAGCTGTCTTCAAACAAGACATCCTCAAGTACAGATCTAGGGGACCCTTCATCAAAATCAGTGTCTTCTATGAAGGATTCCAGCAGGCAATCCAAGTGCCTTCTCTTGCATGACCTCTTCTGAGGAACCTCTTCAGTGGAGTGTTCTGGAGAGGTGTCTGAAGAAGTGAGGAGTTCCTTGGTGAGAATTGATTGGAAGCTCATATGGGCTGGCTGTCCCTGAGGTGTAGTATGACTAGAGCTAGACACGGGATCCGAAGAGGGAACAGAAATTGGATCCAAAGGTACAAGAGTCAAAACTGCTCTGAGGTGAGAGAAAACCCTCTCCACCACCTCGAAGGCGGTAGGTCCAGGAGAAGCCAAGGACAATCCGACCAGAACCGAGATTCTCGGCACAGACAATCCAAGGTCCTCCCTGACTCTCCACTCTGATGGAGGAATTGGAACCAAGCTGTCCAATGCTGAAGCCCCGAGAGGAATTGACAAAGTCAACTCATCATATCCAACGTTGAAGCTTTGGCTCCAAGAACCACTGTGCTCTGGGAAGGGGGAAGAGGGAGTCGCCAGAGTGGAAGATAGAATAATCTTTGGATCCAATGGTTTGATTCTAATAATCTTTGGATCCAATGGTTTGATTCTTTAAGATTTCAGATCGAAGGGCTCCAAAACAGCACATCAGTTCAGAGGAGGAGTGATTACAGGCTGAAAAGAAGGTTTAAGGCTCACAGATCTAATGGGAGATGGAGATGGCAAGACCCCCATCTGGATCTCTGTTCTCAGGAATTTTCTCATTATCCTATCCACCTCTGCCTCAGAAAGACTTCGGGAAGACCTAATGAAGGAAGTAGTAGAAGGTGGTCTGGAAGACTTTTCAGGGGTCTCCTGAAGGAAAGGAGACCACAACCTCGGGGGATACCATCTCTGAGGAAAACCTTGGACTATACAGCCAGGTAATTTGGGAATGGAAGATGTCGGGTACAAAAACTTCTGATCCAAACTTTGAAATTTTCTTAGGTGGCTCAGAAAGAAGCACCGACTTAAGAGACTGTGCAAGGGAGCGTTCAGTGCTCCCTGGGCTCCCTGGATTTATGAGAGGGGCTTTGAGCCCCTGATGTTGAAGTACCAGATAAAGGAGCAGAAGCTGGAAGGAGGTCTTTTAGGACAAGCTTGTTCCTCCTATCACTAATGGCCTGGTATTAAATGCAGGACAAATGGAGCAGGAGGTGTCCAAGTGTGCCGGGCCTAGACAATAAGACGCACTTCCTTGTGGGCATCAGAGTTTGGGATCTGATGCCAACAGGATATGCACTTTTTAAATCCAGTAGACTTTTCAGCTATACTGTACAACACCAGGTAGAAAGCCTATGAACAAGGGAAAAAAAGTTTTTTTTTTTTTTTTTAAACAGTTGTAACTGCCAGAAAAGATTTATACTAGCAATGGTATAACTAGAAAATACCTCAAAGCAAGGTAAAAGAGGAAGAAAGATTACCAAGAAAAAAATGTAAATCTGGTAGCTAGAAAAATTTAGCAAAGATGTAAGGGAGATACTAATAATAATAACAAGGAAATAAGATTTAAAAACAAAAAATATAAATTTTTAAACTCACTAAACCCATGAGCTTGAGAGATTGCAATCCCGACAGAAATGTACAGTGGCAAATGAGATCTGAGGCGACATACTGTTAGGGGCTTTATGGGTAAGGGAGGAGCTCAAGAGTCAGATCCTAGAATCTAGAGAAGTGGCTGAGTCAGATCAGAGGATCAGATCCAGACCCATTCATTGAGGAATGAATGAAAATGACAACAGATACACTAGCTTTCTTCAGAAAAATAAATTAGTGAAAGAGTTCCTCCTGCAGGAAAGTTATCTGCCCAGTCTTGAAGCATCACTAGCCGAACTTCAGTACCACAAAACCCCCAGAAGCAGCACATTTCAGCAGCAAAAAGGGTTGTAAGTTTTTGGCACACTGTCTTTTACATGGCGCTCTGCTTGAGCTCCTGGCAGTCAGAGCATAAGAAAGGTGGCATTAATGTTTTAATGTTAGAAAAGGTAAAGTTTGGTCATATCTTTGGCAGGATATAATCCTAATAGCTTAGGCTACTGCAGCAGTGACCTACCTTTTAACAGTTTCATGTTCTCATGCCTGACAATGGTCTACAATATACAAGTCAAGAATAGAGAAGATGTGGGCATGAAAGGGAGTTCATACATAACATCTAACTGATACTATCCTCACTCCAATAGATGAGAGGAAAGAACTATCCAAACGTGCAAAAATCTAACAGATGTGGCAAAAGCTATGAGGACAGAGTTCTTCTAACTTTAGGATACAGAAATACTCTAGTGCAGGGACTTTATATCTCACCAGCTAAACTGCTAATGGGCAGAAGGCTGAAAAATAGGTTTCTTACTTCAGTTACATTACTGATACTTCAAAGTCAACATAAAACAATGGAAATGCTGGAAAGAAATAAGTGATGAAAATATTGTTAAGACTGAAGCTGTGCATCACTATCAGAGTTAAAGGATGGCGTCAAAGTATTGTAGGTCATGAGGAAGACAGCTATACAGAAGAGATGAAAGACATTTTTACATGAGAATATATCAGAAGATCCAAGAAGAGCAAGCAAAAGTGCTGCACCCAGTTCTAGTTCACAGAAACAGACTGTGAAAACTTTGATGATCAAGAACTGCAGAGAGACTCTAAAATGTGTTGCCAAATGAAGATGATGTGTAGCAGGAAGTGTCTTAGAAGTAAAACCCCACTCCTCCCTGTACAGAGATCTCAGACATCCACTTACTGCCACATTTCGCTGTTTTTAACTTCTGATATTTACATTTTGATGTTTAGAGTGTTGACGATGTGTGCATTTAACAATTTAAGGTAGACCTTCTGTGTGTGTATGCAAATATACATAAACACATATACAGACACACATTGTGTGTCTGTTTAAGTACAGGTTACAAGCTTAAAAAGTATACAGATTGATAGATACCTTTAAAAGCAGGAATGACAGATATGGAGTAAACATATTTAAATATTAATGAGCTAGCTAGAACAGTATGATACCATACAGCAGACAATTCAATAGAGTTCTGTTTTTGATATTTGGCGCATGGAATTTAGACACCAATGCTATCTGTTCATTGCTTAATAAGTCGTCTGACATACTCTACAAAAAATAACAGTTTTGTGACCATCTACAATATTTATTCTTTGTGAACAAAAAACACATTTGGCAAATTATAAAGACTGTCCTCTGTTTTAAGGTTTCCCATCCTCCATTTTAAATGCCTTTGAAGTCATAGCTTTTAAATGTCTCACACTCGTTCGCAAGAATCTTCTAGAAGCCACTTAATACATTCATTTAGCACAGTGTTTATCCAAAAATGTCAATATTTTTCACCTCTTTTGTAAACCCTAATTCTGCAAGTTGAAACCACACAATATTTCATTTTACTGCTTTGTTTAGAATTCTCTTCCAAATGTATCTGTTAACTGCCTAGTTTTGAAAGCCCTGTCAGAAACCCTTGTAAGACTACTGGCTTTAGCACATTATTCTACATAAAAAGTATTCAGGACTCCTATTGCAGCACCCTTGTATATTACCCTGGCAATTTCAAAAGACACTGAAGTATATAACTTGATTATCACAAGCAGAAGCATGAGAGAGAGAGAAAAAAAAAGAGTTTCCCATAACATCTTCAGTGTTACATGTTTGTTGCCTGGTGCATACTCATGTTCCTGATGACATCTGCAAGATGAAACTACTTTGATATTTTCCACTCACTGTCAGGTACAAGCACTTCTACCAGCTCATCTTCAATTAAATCACTCTAACATCACTCGGACCTTATTTTGATTTCTGGCTCCGCAGTCATTTACAACAGTGCAGCATCCAGTAAACCATGATTAGTAAGACAACATTTTTAGCTTATGCATTGTCAATAATTAAAGCCTTACATCTCCAGGTCATTTCTTACATTAAACTCATTTGCCATCTTGCTTCTGCTTCACTGGATGCACATATGGGTCCCAAGACTCGAAGATTAGGGAGCACTTTAAATGTTATTTCAGCTTCAACATTACAACTTCCATACCTCTCAACTGTCCAGATTTTTGCATAACTTCTAGATTTCTGTCTCATATATTTGGTTTGTTCCTCATAAAAATCTGTGGTTTTCTAGCAAATCATTGAGGAATGCTGTTGTGTCTTTCGGCTTTTACCGGTTAGGGGTCACAGCGGAACTCCGGTCTGCTAATGATTGGCAGTAGATTTTTACGTGCTGAGTTGCCAGCCCTGACGCACAACTTTCAACGAAGATGCACCCATTCACGCATGTCTCCACACAGAAGACGCTCTAGCTGAGAATCGAACATGATGTCTTACTGTGAGGCGACAACGCTACTGCAGCACCACCATCAATCATTGAGGAATTAATTCACTAAATACAGACATTTGAGTTTCAGATTTCATATCCTTCAGGAAATGCTTGGTAATGCAGATCCTTTTATTCTAGCAACTTGCGAAGTTTATAAGAGCAATATTTAACATTTGTCCCTGTTTTGGGGCCTTGCCCCTCCCCCCAGTATTTTTAACATTACAATATCATACCTTCTCAGCATCTGTTGAAAAGAGCAGGCCAATTTATTTAAAATGTAAACATTCTACAAAGGGAAAACAAATGAGTATGAAACAAATGCAAGTAGTACATAAACTCCTTATACATTGAGCAACAAGAATTTAATACTAGGCATAGACTGTTGCCAAATATTAATTATATAGTTACTCTGTTTAGGAAGACCTGAGAATTCAAGTTATCCCCCCCCACACACACACACACACACACAAGTAGATGGTAATGTAGGGAACTCCAGAAAAGAAGCCTTGGTTTCACTAACCTTGGCCAAGGGAAGTAAAAAATTAAACAGAACAGATGTGAAATAAGTAAAAACACATGTCAGAATGGTTCTTGGAAAAAAAAACTCTCACATGATCTGAGGGGATGAATAGGAACACAGGATACCACCTGCTCTTTCAGGTAAAGGACCCAGAATGTGCAAACCTTACTAAGTAAATAATAAGCAAAAATAAGCAAGCATTCCTAGCCCTGCAGTTAACGGGTAATACAAAAAGAATCTAGAATATCCAGTCACAGCCCAGTTAACAGGGTTCTGTATTTGCTGTAAGATCTGTATCCAAGAGACAGAGACAGTAAGTACTAAAACAGTCTAAACATAATAAAACTAATGTACTCAGAACTACTGCTAATCCTTCAGAATGAAGTAGAGGTTTAATTCAGGTGATACGCTTCAAATGTAAGAAAGATCATTTAAAAACTATTGACACCTTATCCTTTAGTGTCATAGGTATCCTGAAATCATTTACCTTTGATTTAAACTCTAATCTTGCTTCCAAAGGAATGGAGTCTGTGAGGAGTTAACAGAATATAGCAGATGGCTTCAGATTTCATAACAGCCTCAGGATTTAGAACAGAGCCAACTAATTCTCATCTAACCAAGGATAAAGTATACGAAGATGGCAAAACAGAACACATGGTTCTAAAAAATGACAGAAATAACTAATTATCATCAACATTAGCCTCTGTTCGATCTTAACTACCTCTGTGACAGTATGTATACCATGAACAGAATGGAAGCTAAACTGTAACCTTCTCGCACATCATCCTCCAAAGGGCGACTCACTAAGGACTTAACCTTAATGATCACATTGTGGTATCAACTTGAAAGCTGTAGGGCAAACCACTTGCATACAATGCATCAAACAAGCCACAAACCTCCTGAAGCCACTCCTAAAAGACCTCATAATCCACTGTGTTAAAAACTGCGAGAGATCAAGCATGGCTAGCACATGCTACAAACTAGGACCCTTCTTTAGGAGGGTCACTTTAGTGTCAGTACACAGCTCTGATCAAAAATTGAAATTAGACAACTCCAAAAGGTCACGGAATGATAAATAATACAGTTATTTATACACCACCTTCTTAGCATTTTATAGAAAAAAAATGGAGGTTAGAGACATCAGAAATTCACCATTTAGCTAGGAACTAAGATAAACTACATCATTAATTTATATTTTAAAACGGACAAAAAATTATCCAAGAAGCTGGCACAATTCCAAAATTCAAGGCAAGATTTAACTAGCCATTCTAGACTTGAGCCAATTTCAATCCACAACAAGTTGAAAAAAGATCTGAAACTGCAAATACGGCATGTTCTACAGTTAGTCCTAGTCAGAACAGGACAAAATAAAACTTCTTGCATCTAGTAGTGGTGAAAAAGTCCTATATGTTGTTAGAAAAGCAGGGACACATATTTCATCCTTAACTCAAGGCTGCAGCTATAAGATTCAGTTCACGAAAGATCTCACCAGGGAAGACTTCTGCAATATGGTAAAAAAATAATTTTTGCCCAGTTTAACCATGATCTTAAACAGACCAACTTCTAACCTAACTAAAGCAGCTCACAGAGCAAATGGTAAAACCACCATTGCCTTATCACAATAGGTTTACGATGTACACATTTCTGAGGTGACCAAATCCACAGCACCCATGACTGTTGCAGTACAGGCTCCCACTAGGCATCTGGATGGTCATCACTACTATCAAGCAACTGGTCAAAAATGAGTATAAAACTATTCCCAGTAACATTCTAGAGATCCCTGTACTTGATCATTTCAGTACCGTTGACAGGGGACAGAAGTTAGTTCTGGACTGGACCAGATCAGAAAGAGATTTAGACCACAAACCAGTTCTACCAGTATATCTGAGGTGGTCATTCATAGATGGAATATCAAGTCCAATTAATAAAGTTTCTGAGCTCACCAGGGAGCCAGAAAACGTGCCGTGGAAAAAGAATCTGGCCTTGCAAAAACAAGTCATGCCAATCCTCTAGGACAAAGACAATTAGCAGAAACTCACATCCAAAGTAACTGGTAAAACGTAGCAGTAGGTAACCATATAATGAAAACCACAAAAGTTTCAGGATTTATCGTTTCAAATTCTACAGGCCACAGTCAAGCTGCACTAGTACTCAGTCCACAAGCTACAGCAGAAATAAAAATTTCTGGAATACGTACCTTTCACTACTGCTGCTGGTCTTAGACTGTGACTTATTTTACTTCAGACACAAAAAAATACATATTCACTCAGCACTCCAGTAGTGTAAGTAGGGTGGGGAGAATGGGGCAGCCAAAATACTAGGGGTCACAATCCCTGATCAATCTTCATTGCATTATAGGCATTGATGATCAGAACTGAAGCGTTTAGAACTCCATGTGTGGCATAAACTGCAGCAAACAGTAAGCTACAGTTTACGAAAAAAGAGCTTTTTTGGGGTCTTAAAGTTGGAAGAGCTTTTTAGAAGGGGATGCCAGATTGGGGAACTGCCTTGGGTGCCACAATAGCTAGATAATGCTCAACTCTAAAATGGTCCCACTATGGCTCCAACGAAAACAGGGATACAAAGATAAAAACATGTGCGACATGCAGAAGATATTCAAAACACACACTACACATTCCTGAAAAAGAGCAAAATAACTAGAACAAAGAGTAATCTGACAGGAAATGTACCCTACCTAAAATATGCATGTTCAGTCAAATCAGCCATGGGGCTAACATTTCATCTAATTTGAAGTGCTTAGTGAAAGAATGTGCTCTACAAGGACATAATACATATGTCAACAGTTGTCATTTCTGAAAGATAGTACAGAGGATTATTCAAGTACTGCGTTCAACAGCTACTGGCAAAACATTTTTTATCAGAATGCTGTATGCAGTGAACCAAGCAAATTTGGGGACATGTAACTTAGAAATTGTAGGACTGAACATTTATTGTAGCGAGCCAGATAATTAAAGATGTGTGATTTAGAAATTGGAGTAGTCTACCAACAGCAAATGGATGAAGTAGCTGAAATAAATGCTTGAATGCCTTATCTTCCAAATTTAATGTAAGAACTCAAGGTATATGCGGAATGTAGACTAATACATGCAATACACTTTTTTTTCAAGGAGTTAACCTCCATTTCTGGATAACCTCCGGTCAGTCAGGCAGCTTATATCAGAGATGCCCACATTCTATTTCTTTTTTTTTTTTTTTTTTTTTTTTTACTTCATGTAAAAATGTGTCCCTCTAAAGTCTAAATGCTTAAGACCTAACCATTCCAAAATGAAACTAATCAAAAAGATGACCCACTGACTACAGTCCTTTAACACATGTCATCACAATACTGAAATGACTTGACAGCTGTACTTCAGCTGCCAAATCTGGATATCTCTTTTGCTTCATCTTTCATGAACAATGCCAGGTTATCAAACTTCAGCTCAGACTACCACTTCAAACTCTAACAAACTCCATCCTGGAATGGGTTATCTTCACCTACTTTCAACATATCAAGGCTGCAGAAATCATCCTGAATGAACTGTGTGGTCTGGAAAACATTTGCAAAACTGAAAGCCAGATACTTAGGGCAGCATTTCTCTTACCGCTCACCTGTTATTCTGAACTAGAACTTTGTTCCTTCATTCAAAGCTCTCCCTCCTTGGAGGCAGTGGTCTTTCAAGGAGGGAGAAACAGTTTCCTCATGTGTCTTAAAGCCAAAGTCCACCCCCCCCCAAAAAAAAATGAAAAGGTGAAAAAAAAGCATGAGGAAATAAGTGGCCAACAGATCAGATCACATCACAAAACAGAGATTATGCTTAAAAAGGAGTAAAGACTAGGAATAACATATGCCACCCTCCGCTCAAATCTACAGTACAGGGACAAAAAATAATTCATGCTAAAGAATGTGGAAATTCCCACAAGGTGAACATGGCAGTCAAGCATAAATATGTTATACATTTCCCTTTCTAAGTGCCCACAGTAAAGCAAATGGAGTACAAGCACAGCTTAGCAGAACTTGCCAGAAGCAATCCCATGCCCAGTATGCCTGACACAAAGCAATGAGTCAAAATAGCTGTTTTGGCAGAAGTCTCCATTGGCTTGATCACTCTCAAACATGTACTAGGTACTCCTCTGAAATGACGACAGAGGTTCCATGTTAGAAGGTGGCATTTCTCCAAAGCAGCTAAAGTTTGGTAACACAACTATTGTGGTACTAAGTCTGATGAACAGGGAAAACATCCCTAAAAGGAAAAGTTGTGCACCTCTGCTGAAAGGAATTTATAATTCTACCACTACACAAGAATGTGCCTAAGAAAAAAGTATGGATCCATTTCTTTAATCTTACTTTAATCTTTATTATCTTTAATCTTACTCTCATTACTATTTTCAGTCTATCTACATAATTCGTGAGTTGGAAATGGAGTAGAAACACCAATAATAAATTTGAACGATAAATGAGGGACAAGTTATAAGCATCAAAATAAAAATGGTATACAGAACCCCTTAGGGCTGTTCATGTACCATTAGCACATTTACTAACTGAATTTTTAAGGGAAGTCACATCCTTGAAGTGGTAGTGTAACAAAAAAATTATTTCAACTAATTTTCAAAAATGCAGTCTCTGCCTTTGACATAGAAGAATAAATCTCTGACTACCCTCAATTGACCTGAATTTGATTACTTGCTCAGGGACTTGACACAGGCAGTGAGGATGGGTGTGCCCATCCTGTGGGCAACTGATGGTAGATTCGGTCCATTCACCTCAATACTCTGCTGAAAAAAGGTTGGAGGCATGTCAGGGTTTGGGGGGGGGGCTAATGTAGGGAGGACATGGGTGTAACCACCCAAGGTGGTGATTGCAGACCTTGTTGTGCATGCAGAGTGGCACACATGCGTGGATTAAAGGGGCAATGGCAGTCTTCACTGTGATACAAGTACTCATGCCACAACCAAGTGAGGGGTTAAAGTCAATCATACAAAAACTTCCTCATAGGAAGAATACAAGAATGCTGTTAAGGGCACAAGCAACCTCATTGTCTGCCTGTACATTGTCTCCATCCAGTGAGGAATGAATCAGCATCCAGTGTGGGGAAGGCTGATTGAAGAAAACTGACTTAAAAACAGCAGAGATGCAGAAATCCACATTCAACTACTACACAGATTAAACAACCAAAACAGAGACAAGAAACGAAAAGCTTCTCAAAGGTGGTAAGAACTGAAGAGGAAGAACACAAACATTGGTTATGCATGGGATCCAAACATCAGCACCTTTACTGGTGGGATGCCAGTGCTTTTACAGGGAAAGAAGGTGTTTCTGAAGAAATGGCTGAAGCAACACACCTCAGATAGCGATTAAACTCAAATGTTATGATTTACTGTTACAGTGGCCCACTCAATCCATATTGTTTGAGACCGGCATTTACTTATGGTATATATAATCACCGTTGCTTCCTCTGCACTGCTAACAAACAAATAGGAGCTTACAGACTGTGTAGTTTCATGTTATCCTTCTGCCTGGCCTGCAGCTGTCCCTCTCCTGCTCTCCTAGCCCAGTCCAGATGACGGTTCTCTCTCAACAAAGAGACAGTTATGTATACATGGTAGCCCACATTTCTGTTCCACTGCTAAGTGCTTCTTGTGCAAGGAGCTTAGAGAGTTACCATGTAACGCTGACTAGTACATGGGAGCTCACCATTCCTCTCAACCTCTTACTGCAAGAAACTTGGACAAATCCTAAAATAATGGGGGGGGGCACAAAGGCCTACAAATAGGGTCAGATTTTAAATATTGCTATTATAAACTTAGAAAATTGCTACAATAATAGGATTTGTGTTAATGTGTATCTTCTGAATGATATGAAATTTGAAATTTAAATGCAAGTCATTATTTAGTGACTTCAGTCTTCAGTGATTTGCCAGAAAAATACAAATTTTAGGAGAAGCAGACTAAAAATATGAGGTAAATATCTGGACATTCTGTGAAAATCCTGGACAGTTGAGAGGTATGGAGCTCACTTTCTACTCACGCCCAGCTTTTTGTTGCACAAAGAATTTTAAATGTAAAAAAAAAAAAAAAAAAAAAAAAAAAGAATAAAAATTGGTCACCTTAATACTTAAGCTACTGAAAGATGTCTGCAGTTTCATACAGAAATTAATTTAACATGATTAAAAGCAAATAAACATGCTTTGACTGTCTGTGTTGACTTCAGTATTTTTAAAATGGTAGTCACCAACCATACCTTGGACAGCAGTGTGGAGGCCCTCATTCTGGTTTCTTCCATCCCTCCTACATCAGCAGGACTAATATTTTCAAGTAGTTTTGTCAACAAGGGAAACATGACCTGTGAAGAATTGAACAACATCGACATTTAAGAATTATAATTTGAATTCTAAGAAAAGATCTTGCTAGAAAAATCCAAAATGGTCAGACACAGCACTGAAAAATAAGGACAGACCAACAAGAAATCCACAATAAAAGAATTATACTTCCTTGTGCATCCCTCCAAAATGCAAACTTTCTATAGCAACAATTTTGCAGCCCTCACACACTCATGGTCACTTCCTCTTTCCCATGACATTGATCATCTCTTGAACAGATAATAACCCCAAAAATTGTACAAAAGAAAAACAGGGAAAAAATCACAATATGTAATTGAATAAAAACTTTTGTCAATGAAACACATTCAAAAACTGAATAATGCTAGATATGGCTTCAGTGTTGCACACAGTTTCTACCACATTGTCTTATAGATGAAGTGAAGGCTATGTAGACAATCAACCACATTCTGAATTACAAGTCAAATGAAGGACAGTATTAAGTATCTTTAATGTCGAGAGGCAGGAAACTGCAAACACAGTGCCCATTAACAGAAAATACTTAACAGTACCAGTGAATTTGTGATTGCAGTTTGACAAGATGGAAACAGAGATCTAGGTCTGAGGAGTAGTGATGACAGGTACTGCTCAAGAGTGAAGTAGTAAAGATTTAACAGCTTCAATATAAGTATACCAGGAAACAGGAAAAACTGGAGGGCAATGGGAAGCAAGTCTACTCCTTCAAAATACCACAGGGAAGAGGCAGAAGTACAGACACAAAAAAGACAGTCTGCAGATAAACAGAGATGCAATAAAAGACGGTTAATAGGCCAAGTATCTCAAACTTCCAGCCTGTAAGCCTCTCAAACACTTCTAATTCATCCTGTGAAATTATTTTTCACTTACTGAATTACTGAAAAAAAAGTCTTGTTTACAATAGAAATACACACATAGACAAATACCTGTCTTTGTGATTTAAGCCACTGCCTGAAACTTGTTCAACACATTCATAGCTGCATTTCTTGTAGATGTGTTTTTGCTAAGTTTACCCCTTACATATGGACTTGTCCAGTTGCAGACAGGAGTGATGTCAAATCAGAGGACGTTTTCTTTTTTTGCTGCAATAGTTTTTGTTACACCACAATAATAAAACAATAAATGGAAACTCAAGTAATTGTTCGAAGAAAAACAAAAACAATTATATTTTAGTTGGAAGGGTGGGAACTGGACTACTACTAGCCGACGGATAAAAAAGTGTCTTGGTTTGATTCTTCTAGAACAAAGTATTAAGTTCAAAGGCTGTTATTTTCTTCTACTGCGCAGTTTTTTTTTCATGATGACCTTTGTCTAAACATAATACTTAACTACAGTTTACACAGCAAAGAAAGTTGAATTATGTTGCAGTGGCAGCTAGTAAACTAACATTTGGCATAAAGCAATGACCTTATTTAAGCTAGATGTTTCTTTACTTGTCTCTACTGAATTTGTAGAAGTCATTGTTTTCGGGGGGGGGTGGCAAATGAGGAGAAACTGGAGTCAACTGTCCATATTCTGGTATGCTCTATGGTAACCATTTCAAATTTAGAGACCTGTAATTGCAGGTCTCTAGAACAATGATACTAAATATACAAAACTGGACTTTATATTTCAGGGTAATTCTTTTAAGTCAGAGATACATTTCATAGGTAAGTATTAGTCAATCAGTCTGCAGACCATTACAACCCTAGCCAATAAACCATATTCAAAACTGATCTCAACAGTTAGCATATTTAAGTGACAGGGATATGAGAGGAATGTAACTCCTTACAACGGTGACTGCAGGGAGCTTTCTCCCATGTACAAAAACTTAAAAGAACAGAGTTCTGACATTTGCTGTTCTCCCACATGTTCACTTCATTTTTTCTTAATTTTGGGACAGCACAGGTATGCAAGTAAAACTACCACAGCAGTAGATGTTCGAATGATCACTGCTGCAGTAGCACTGGATATACAGTTATATCCTGCCAAACATATAATAGTGGGACAGCTCCCAGTGCTAAAGGGCACCTTCTACGTTTCAAAAACATTAACCAGTTCAATCAGAGCTGAAGAAAAAGAGTGGTTTGGGACCAACCACTTCAGAGCTTTCATTTCAACTGAGAGGGGTAAGCTATAGCCCTGAAAAGGTAAATGAGACAAAACTAAAAGTTTTCACCCTAGTAATAAAAGTGTACAAAGAAAATAAGGGGGGGGGGTGGGAGGGAAGGAAGAGCTACTGCAGCAGTGATCATTCAAATAAGTATTTTTTTTTAAACAAGAAACATCTTTATTAAATAATCATGTATGACACAGGCAATTTTACATTTATATAAATGAAAATAAACCATACTGACACAATCTCAGTTGCAAAAATATGCACTACAAACCATGCTGACACAACTGTACCTGCAAACATTATAAATCACTTATAATCAGGGTTGCCATATTCGGAAAGGTACAGGTAGGGCCCAAAAAAAAAAAAGAAGATCTTTCACCCTAACTGAAGACCAAAAAAAAAAAAACTGAACTGAAGTGGCTCCGCTTTGCGATTTATGACTGGCTCATATACCAGCATACGTGCCCAATCATAAATCGCAAAGTGGAGACTGCTTCACCAGGATTTTAACCAGCAGTCTGGGATTCGGGATTGGGGTGCTGATCCCGGGACAACCCCACTGAAATAGGGACTTCTGGCAACCCTGCTTATAATATATCCAGTCATTGTCAGTCAACCATTACATAGCTAATTCAAATCCTGCCTTCTTTTAAACTTCATTCCACCTTTGCATGTATTCATCCAACAATTCCCATATTTTTTCCTATGTAATTTGTTCCTACCCTTTTCTAAATATCCCAGTTCCAGTTTAATCTCTGCTACTATCTTCACTACTTCTAGTAAAGTTGGTTTAGACTTTGACTTCCATTTCCTATCAACTGCTTTTTTTGGTAGCCATCATTATTAGACTCAGCAAATTCCGATTCTGTATCATAGCTCAAAAAAATAATTTCCTTAGTTACACCAATTTTCTCACCCAGCATCTGTGACAGAGCAGCCTGCAGGAAATCTTTAAAGTCTGCCAACTCATTACACTCCCAGAAAATATGTTCCCAGTTGCCTCTTTCTTCCCCATCACACCTCCAACATTTGCTGTCTGCCTGAGGAAAAATTATTTGGAGTCTACTTGGGTTATAAAAATATCTATGTAAACACTTCCAAGCATGATTCTAAATCTTCTAGACTTGTTGCGTTTTTAGGAGACATACATATATCTCCCATTGTTTCTTTATGAGTTGCTTATCTTAATCTCACTTACCAATCCTTTCTAACCTCCTCTGAGTCTTACAGTTATCATGCAATATTTTATATACTCTACTAATTATTCCTTTCTTAATTGCAACTTCTGTTCTAAATTCTACTAAAAATGCTACCAGTGCTGGTCTTTCATTTAGGACCACCCTATTTCCGTCGCTTTGCCTATACTATCAGTCCTTGTTAGGGGAGGCAGTCTTTAACCTGCAGTCCAAATAAGTTCTTGGCATCTTACCATTCTATTACCCTTCAGTCGCTAGTTATTTGCTCCCGATACCTTGGTTCCTTTGCCAGTTTTCTCCAGTAAATTCCAGCCCCTTCTTTCCAATTGTCTGTATCACTAACTACTGTCATCTCTATCGGCAGAATCTCCTTTCCCCATTCCTGTGTTGGCTTAGTCTTTAGAATAATTTCTGCTAATTAATGAATATAATATTCTGTTTGATTATTGTTATTCTCCTTAAAGGACTGCATCCAAAATCCCAGTCTCTCCTTGTTTCTTGAGCTTCCCACCTGATTCATCATCATCTCTTTCCACTTTGAATTACAGTTTTCTGCTTGTATTATGCATAGGAGCCTTAACTGTGTTACTCTGAACTATCCCTTCAAATCAGGTATCCCAATCCGCCCTGCTCTAGTGGAAGAATAAGCTTACCCAATTGACTCTTGCTGTCTTCCCCTCCCACATAAAATCCTTCAGCTCTTTATTAATTGCTATCTACAACTTCTCCTCTGCTTGATAAAAATTTGCCTGACCTGTGTATAAGACTAAAGGGACTACACACATTTTAACTGCTTGTATCTTACTATTGACAGCCATATAAGAGAGATTCCATTTTCTCAATTTTTGTATTATCTTTTATTTTGTCTCTTCCCACATATTCTTGATTGCCACACCGGAATAATTTTTAATACAGACTCATAAATACTTAATTTTATCATGTCCCCCATACGTATGGATATTGCTGAACCAATTCCTATGTGGGTACATAATTTACAGCTATTGCCTTTGTTTTAGCTTCATTAATTTTTTTTATCCGGAAAAGACATGAAACTGAAATATGTTCCACAACACTGTAGTGTCCCTTTCTGGTTTTGTCAAGTATAAAATAATGAAAATAACGAGAATGACTAGTTTGGACTCGGATTTTGAAAAAGAATGTAAAATTTTGGAGAAAATGTTTTTAGAGCGTGGATATCCAGAAAATTTTGTGTGGAATATTAGGGAAGAGGTTGAAAGAGGCAGGAAGGACAGATTTCAACCTATTATAGGTAGGGGAACACATAGTGAGAGTATGAATTCTAATCCTGGGATAAGTAAGAACAATGACAAACATGAAATATATGCGAAAAGTTTAGTGGTGGAGTATAATGCATCCAATCAAAGGATGAAAGAACTTTTGGGTACTGAATGGAATAAATTCTCCACTTTAACTGACATAGATGAGGTCACAAATATACAACCAAAAATAGTGTACAAAAACTCTCAGAATTTAAAAAATATATTAGAAAGGAAAGTAAATACTAAACAACAGGGAGATAGGAATAAAGTGGGAACATTCAAATGTGGTAGGTGTCAGCAGTGCCCTTACATTATTAATAAAGGGGAAGTATATATTGAGAGTAGGAAAAGATGGTTAAAAAGTAATGATTATTACAATTGTGAAAGTAAAGGAGTGATATATCTTGTTCTCTGTCAGAAATGTCAATCCTTCTATGTGGGGAAGACAGAGAGACACTTAAAAAGAAGGATATATGAACACACCTATAATATTACAAAAGGGAAATGTACAAATGCACTTTTCAAACATTCTATCAATTGTACTGAATTTAAATATTTATTCTTTGTATTGGATCAAATCAAGCCTGATACAAGGGGTGGCCTGTGGGAAGAAATATTAGAGAGTAAAGAGCTTTGGTGGCAGGTCAACCTTGACGCTAGTGCAAAACCAGGAATGAATGAATTCATAACTATTTCCCCACTTCTTAAAATAAGAGCTAACAAAGTTTAATTTATTCCGGTGTAATTTCTATGTATGGACACCAGAGGGGGTAAGCATATATGCATTTATATACATAAAAATGGATGAAGGAGAACCTGACAACAAAATAAATACTTCTGTCCTAATGCTTCTTTGAATATAATATGTTTTTTTAAAAAATTTTTAACATGAAGTTGGTTAAAATGATTTATTTAATATTTATGTACACATTTTAGGGTTAATTTAAACATTTAAAAAGTTAAACATAAGATTTGAAATGGATGAGGGTAACATTAAATCAAAGCACAAGGCACTTTATAAGGAATGCATTAATATGCAAGGAATGGTTCATGTGATTTGTCAGTTTGATTTTTAAAATAGGAATTTTATTGGTTTTTGAACAAAATCAATTAGTGTTTAAAGTATTTAAGTTGATGGGTAATTGTGTATTTTGTCTGATGAAGTCCTTTGGTTAGGACGAAAACGCATGGGATTTATGTAGTGAATAAAAGCGTTAACCAAGTTCTGGTTCAACTGTGTTTTTCTGGTCTGAGACGTTATCAAAGGAGTTTGGTCCGTGGCCGTTGGCATCTTTTTCTTGGATTCTTGGTTTTGAGAGGTGCCTATCTTTTTCGAGGTTTTTGTAAAGGTGAAGAGGCTGGCCGTTGGACTTTCTCCTGAACGGCACATCAAACACGAACAGCATGAGTGCTGATAACCAGGAAGAAGCTGGGCAGACCAGGAGGCTGATTGGGCAGCTCACGGAGCTTTTAGACTTGCTCACGCCTTTATGCGTGAATCTCATTTCCGAAAAGAAGCGTGCATCTGAGGCAAGTGACGGTATGGAAGCAGCAGAGAGACCAAAAGGAAAAAGAAAAAGGGAGCTTATCGGTGACCGTGTAGGAGCCGGTGACCTTGACGATACTGGGAGGACTGACTTCAACCCATTGGAAACACCTAGGATTTTTGGAGAAGAATTTAATAATTCGGAAGTAAGAAGAGACACTTTGCATGAACTTGGGGCTAGACCTAGAACCAATGCGTTT
Source organism: Protopterus annectens (assembly GCF_019279795.1). Lineage (NCBI taxonomy): Eukaryota > Metazoa > Chordata > Ceratodontiformes > Protopteridae > Protopterus > Protopterus annectens. Next base: position 280,154,262 of record NC_056748.1, read on the forward strand.
GTGGCTTCACAGAAAGGTACTGTCATTAACAACAGTGAAGTTAGCACAACTATGGAAGAATGGCTCAAAAGAGACTTTATTTTTAATAATGCTAACAATAACAAGAAAAATGATTATGGTCAAAGTGATGGCAGTACATATTTAGTTAAAGTTGATAAGTTATATAATAGTATGATGAAATTTAGAACGTATAGTGTTGAAAATGCTTATTTAAAAGAGTGTTTGAGAAGGGAAACAGTCCCTAAAGGTTTGAGGGTTTATAAATACCCTAACAATGTAACTATTGGTTCACATTTCCATGAAAGTCTATTAAAGGTGTTCAATAATTGTGGCTTGGAAATAATGAAGGTTATAATAGAGGAAAATGAACTTAAGCAAAACGAGTTGGGGAAGGAAATAGATGAATTGGACAAAAGCATAAAAGCTGATTTAATTTTTAGTATCAGAGAAGAAAGAGAAAAATATTTTAACATTAGGAAGGACATTGATGTGAAATGTGACAGTATTATTCAACATAAAATAGGGAAGTTAAATAGGGACATTAATGAATACGAAAACAACACTAGTTACCCTAAACCTTCAAATCAAGGATATAATTCAAATGTTTTTAAAAAGAAATGGAATAATAATCATTTTAACAATAAAACTTGGTATGTTAATAGGAAGGATGTTGAATGGGCAAATGAGTCATATAACCAAGATTTTCCACCACTGGAACATATGGGGGTTAATGAATCAAGGACTCAAACAAGGGGGGAAAATTTTCAGAACTGGGGGGGGGGGGGAGGAAGAGGGAGATACTAACGGGTGATACCCTCCAGCCTGATAGTAACTTTTTTGTTGATACTTTTGCTGATAATTTCAACAATATTATAATAGGGGAAGACAACATCAAACATACCTATAATGGTTTTAGTATTTACAATTTTAGTGATTTAAATTTAACTATTCCACATTTTTCCCTTTTAAGTAAGGGGTTGAAATATATACCTATGACTAAAGGTGATTATACACGAACTATTTTAGACATCAAGTTGTTTATAAGGAAAATCAACTTAGAAATTCTGGCTTCAAGGGCAGGATTGAAAAAAGAAACAGGGAAAGAATGGGCCTTAGTTAGAAAATCCATCTATAACCCCCCTTTGATACCACAGCTTAAAAATTTTGAAAACGTTTTGATAGATGGAGTTAGGAAAAAAGATGATGAGGTCTGGTGTAAACATAACCTAAGTAGGGAAGAAAAAGTTGTGTTAAATGAGTTAAGTGGAAATCCACTTACTAGGGTTATGAAACCAGACAAGGGTGGGGGGATAGTTATTATGGATAAAATGATGTATGATGGGAAGATGAACACCATCTTGAGGAATGAAGAAATATATACTGGGGCCTCCCTGAATGAGATTAATATTGCCTATAAACAAATAGATAATACAATACAGGATTTGTTAGTTGAGAAAGTTATTGACATGAAGACATTCAAGTATTTGAAAGTGAGAAAACCAAGAATAGCTACAATATTCGGGATTCCAAAGATCCACAAAAATATGAGTAACCCCCCCCCCCCCCCCTTAGACCCATAGTTTCTGCAGAGGGTGCTAAGACTGTACCCTTAGCTAAATTTATAGACAACAAAACTAAGCATATATGGGTGAATAATCAGATTATTCTTAAAGATTCTTGGGACTTTTTAAGTAAATTGAAACCCGAAATGTATAAAGAGGACATGATTTTTGTCACTATTGACATTATTGATTTATTTAGTTGCATTCCTTATACAGAAGGGATGGAAATGTTTGAGGAGAGTGTTTTTGAAGATAAAACCCTCAGTCATAAGGACAAAATAGCTAGTGTTGCATTTATGGATCTAGTGCTAAAATATAATTTTGTAATTTTTGAAGGTGAATTTTACCAGCAAAAATCTGGTGTTTCTATGGGGGCAGCTTGCGCCCCAACTTATGCCAATATTGTATTGTCAAAATGGGAGGAAAACTTCATTTTGAATTCAGATTACAAGAAATATTGGCTGATTTATCATAGGTTCCTGGATGATATTGTAATTTTCTGGGTAGGGACACACACTAGATTATTGGAATTCATAGAATATATTACAGGAACTACTAGTTTCTTAAAATTTACTTATTCTATTAACAAGGAAGCACTAAAATACTTGGATGTTGAAGTGTATAAAGGGAATGGGAAGTTCGAAACTAAAGTGTTTAGAAAGGAAACTTATGTGAACTCATTTCTACACTATGACAGTGCTCACCCCCTGCATAGTAAAAGAAATATTGTCAAAGGGCAATATGTAAGGGGGTCGAGAATGACTAGTTTGGACTCAGATTTTGAAAAAGAATGTAAAATTTTGGAGAAAATGTTTTTAGAGCATGGATATCCAGAAAATTTTGTGTGGAATATTAGGGAAGAGGTTGAAAGAGGCAGGAAGGACAGATTTCAACCTATTATAGGTAGGGGAACACATAGTGAGAGTATGAATTCTAATCCTGGGATAAGTAAGAACAATGACAAACATGAAATATATGCGAAAAGTTTAGTGGTGGAGTATAATGCATCCAATCAAAGGATGAAAGAACTTTTGGGTACTGAATGGAATAAATTCTCCACTTTAACTGACATAGATGAGGTCACAAATATACAACCAAAAATAGTGTACAAAAACTCTCAGAATTTAAAAAATATATTAGAAAGGAAAGTAAATACTAAACAACAGGGAGATAGGAATAAAGTGGGAACATTCAAATGTGGTAGGTGTCAGCAGTGCCCTTACATTATTAATAAAGGGGAAGTATATATTGAGAGTAGGAAAAGATGGTTAAAAAGTAATGATTATTACAATTGTGAAAGTAAAGGAGTGATATATCTTGTTCTCTGTCAGAAATGTCAATCCTTCTATGTGGGGAAGACAGAGAGACACTTAAAAAGAAGGATATATGAACACACCTATGATATTACAAAAGGGAAATTTACAAATGCACTTTTCAAACATTCTATCAATTGTACTGAATTTAAATATTTATTCTTTGTATTGGATCAAATCAAGCCTGATACAAGGGGTGGCCTGTGGGAAGAAATATTAGAGAGTAAAGAACTTTGGTGGCAGGTCAACCTTGACGCTAGTGCAAAACCAGGAATGAATGAATTTATAACTATTTCCCCACTTCTTAAAATAAGAGCTAACAAAGTTTAATTTATTCTGGTGTAATTTCTATGTATGGACACTAGAGGGGGTAAGCATATATGCATTTATATACATAAAAATGGATGAAGGAGAACCTGATAACAAAATAAATACTTCTGTCCTAATGCTTCTTTAAATATAATATGTTTTTTAAAAAATTTTTAATATGAAGCTGGTTAAAATTATTTATTTAATATATATGTACACATTTTAGGGTTGATTTAAACATTTAAATAGTCAAATATAAGATTTGAAATGGATGAGGGTAACATTAAATCAAAGCACAAGGCACTTTATAAGGAATGCATTAATATGCAAGGAATGGTTAATGTGATTTGTCAGTTTGATTTTTAAAATAGGAATTTTATTGGTTTTTGAACAAAATCAATTAGTGTTTAAAGTATTTAAGTTGATGGGTAATTGTGTATTTTGTCTGATGAAGTCCTTTGGTTAGGACAAAAACGCATGGGATTTATGTAGTGAATAAAAGCGTTAACCAAGTTCTGGTTTAACTGTGTTTTTCTGGTCTGAGACGTTATCAAAGGAGTTTGGTCCGTGGCCGTTGGCATCTTTTTCTTGGATTCTTGGTTTTGAGAGGTGCCTATCTTTTTCGAGGTTTAAGTATAAAATAATGTCACCTGCAAAGACAGCCAGCTTTTCTTGACTACCATACCAATAATATCCTTGAATTTCTGAGTCCCTTATTTTCTTTGCCAATGGTTCTAAATATAATGCAAACAGCAAAGAGGAGAGAGACATACCCCTTCCTGGTTCCTCTGTTCAAGCAGAGATCATCAGAGAGGATCCCACCCACTTAAATTTTTGCCTCCGATCCCTCATACGTTCTCCTAAGCAACCTTATAATTTTATCAGGGAATGCAAATGGTTCCACTATTCTGCTCATAACGTCACAGCTTACTCTGTCAAATGCTTTGTCTGCATCAACACCCACCACCAAAAGTGGCATTTTCTTACAATCTGCTTCCATCTGGATTATCATTGTTCTGTTAATGCTGTCAAATGTTTGCCTCCCTGCCACAAAACCACACTGATCCATATCTATCAATTTTGGCATCAATTTTTGTCATTCTATTAGTCATTTTAGACATAAACACCTTATAATCATGGTTTAGTATTGAAATGGGTTGATATGACGCTGGATCTGATGGATCTTTACCTTCTTCAGGTATTACATGTCTCACCGTTTTCTTCCAGGATGTTGGTACTTCTCCTCCTCTTAAAATTCCATTAAACAAAACCTTCCAAGATCTTTATCATTTTTTTTCCCTAATAGCTTCCAAACCTCCACAGGAATACCATCTATTCATGGGGACTTTCCTGTCGATTGGTTATACATCATCATTTTTATTTCATCTCCTCCTATCCTGTTAATAACTGAGCCTTGTGTAGCTCTAACCTTGGCAAATTTAATTCTTCCATAAACATTTCCATTTGTACCTTTTCTTGATTTCCATATTTCTCTTCTTTATACAGGCTTTTGTATAATTTCTGAAATATTTCTAATACTTCTACAGGATCCTTTATCTTCCTTGTTATAGGCTCCCTAAGCATAGTGAATGACCTTTCTACTTTCTGTTGCCTGAGTTGTTGTGCTACAAGTTCTTGTGCTCTAGAGATATCAAAACAGTTGTTTAACAGCAACCTTTCCAAACTCATGCATATCATCGAGGTAATTTCTTATTTTGTTTAGCATTTTGCAGTTGCTCCTGTTCTTCTTCTGTGAGATTCCCCCTATTTTGCAACAGTTTAATTAAACAATTCTTGTTACTTCTTAACCATATCTCCCTTTCTTTCATTTTCACCCTATTTTTGAACTCCACTTTAATTTAATCCCACTCCCTAGCTATATTTTCAAAAGAAATTTCTGTCTTTTGTAATAGCTCCTGAATAACTTACACTACCCACTCCTTAAATTCCTCTCTTTTCAATGGATAGGTGGGAAAGCACCACTGTCTCATTTTTATTTCATTACCCTATGTTTTATTTTAGTTATTACTGGTACATGATCTGAGATAGTCATTGGGTGCATATCAAGACCTTCAATTAAATGCACATGTTCCTGTGAAATGTAATTCTGTCTAGCCTATCCCAGTTTTTCTCTCTTGGGGAATAATATGTAAATTCACTCAACTCCTAGTAATGAATTCATAACTTCTATGCCAAATATTTTCAGAAAATCCTTCAAAAAGCTACCCTCCTTTGCTCTATTTTCCTTTCTGGCCCCCCCAGACACATCTTCCCTATTGCAAATCAAATTTCAGCTCCCACCTACAACTAATATTCCTTGCTGAAAACTGATTATTTCTCCCAGAATTTTCTTACGCTATATTATAGCGGTTTTTGGTGGAATACATGCTAGTGTAATCCTCCTCCCTTGCAAGTAGCCATTTAGTACTATAACTCTATCTACCATTATTGTTTTTTTTATCCTCTTTTATTACTGCTTGGTAGTAACTTGATTAAAGTGTAGCTATAATTCTAAGTCTTTTGGATTAAGCACTTGGGCTTCAGACCAGTTGTTTTACATTAGGAAGGTTTGTGGCCTGCACTGTGGTGGCAGGACAGGTAGCTTACATCCTTCTAAGTTGGGAACTGCTGATTGAGGGCTCAGTGTCTGTTATTCTAAAAGTGCATTAATTCTGGTTTAAGCACTTGGGCGTCAGGCCAGATGTTTTACATTAAGAAGATTTGTGGTCTGCACTGTAGTGGCAGAACAGGTAGCTTACATCCTTCTAAGTTGGGAACTGCTGATTGAGGGCTGTGTCTGTTATTCTAAAAGTGTATTAATTCTGGTTTAAGCACTTGGGCTTCAGGCCAGTTATTTTACATTAAAAGGGTTTGTGGTCTGCACTCTTTTGGGAGGAGAGGCTGGACTCTTCCCTTCTGAGCTGGGAATTTCTGGTTAAAGGCTTATAGTGCCTGCATATTTGAACTGTTTCTTACTGAAATTGGTACACTTTGTTTGCTGTAGTATAGACTAGATCCAGGCCTGCTGAATCTAGCTTTGTTTGTATGCTTGTTGTTTGTTTGCTTGTTAGTTCCCTGAAACACTAATTCCACCTAAAACGCGGCTTTTCAGTGCTTCTGTGGATCCCTAGTGATATCTGCATTGCTTACTGTACTTATTTCCTTGTTTCACTTGAAAGAAAGTTACTGTTTGTCGTTTTTGCATTTAAGTTACCTGTAACACATTGCATTTAAGTTACCTGGCACTTGCTCACTAAAGCAATTATATAAGTCAACACTAAAAAATTAAAAGCAATACACCCTCACAAACTCCCCTTGAGTACCTTGTTCCCCATTGGCCCTTTTTTTTTCAATTACAAAGGAATTCCCAATACTATTCTAGCATGTCCAAAGGTCAGTTGTCAATCTCCTCTCCGGTCCAGCTGGTGAATCTGGGAATCTTGAGGCAATGCTACAACTGCCTCATGTACACAGACAACCCTCTCCTCCTCCCAACAAATTCCAACACATGTGAGAGATGCAAGCATATAGCCATACTGGAGGCTAAGCTCTCTCAACTCAGTACTGGCGAAACCAGTCAGGAGGAGAAGGAAACCACACTCACTACAATTCCAGTCTTACATAGACCTACCACGACAGCAAACCAAACACATAAACACACAAAAACATACTCGGAGGCTCTAAATAAAAATCTGCCTAAGCAGCAGAGACCTCCAAAGCAGACACCGAAGCAACCGCTACCCCAAAACAAAACACGTGCAACACCAACACATAGCTCACAAAGCCAGTGTGCCGAACAGTCACAGCCCTTAAGGCTAAACAACACACCTGATACACTTGTAATAGGTGACTCTATCGTCAGGCACACTGACGTCCTGCTCACCAGGCTGAACAAGGAGAAGGTCATGGTGAGCTGCCTGTCGGACGCTAGGATCTGCCACATAACACAAGCACTCAGGTCACTCCAAGGCAAGTACAAATATGACTCAGTCATTGTCCATGCTGGTGTGAATGACCTGAGATATACCTCCCTGGACTACACGAAAAGAGACATAGAGGAGCTCTCTGAGCATGTAGCCCAGGCCGGTATGACCCTGACCTTGAGTAGCATCTTACCCTCACCAAGAATGATGCTACAATATGAAGACAAGATGATCAATTTCAACAACTGGCTTAAGTATTGATGTCATTCAAAGGGGATCCAATGCCTGTCAGCCTGGGATGACATGCTCGACAAGCCACGATGCTTCGCTAGGGACGGCTTGCACCTGTCACCCCTGGGCTTTCGGATATTGGCAAAGGCTCTTGCTACCCCCATAGTGCCTTTTTCAGGCAAGGCTCAAAAGACAAACCCACCTCCATAGGTATCACAAGGGATAAGAAACTAAGAGTGATGCTACTCAACGCCAGAAGTCTAAACCTCAAGATGCACGCACTCGAGGCTCTCCTTAGCATGGAGAACATCGATATCTGTGTAGTGACGGAGACATGGTTCAAGGCTCCCGAGAGCACCCCAGCACTACCAGGTTATACCTCATACCATGCCTTTTGGCCCCAAAACTTGGACCGAACCACAAAAGGAGGGGGAGTATCAATATTCATCAAAGATACCAACACTTCCAGGTTGGTGGCACAGCACGAAGCATCAGAGACTATCCATGTGCAACTAACAGTGGGTAAAACTGCCTTCCAGTTTACAGCCTGCTACAGACCACCCTTCCCAAACCCAGGAACCCCAATCGGCCTTCCTGAGAACACTGGAAAATATGAAGGTCTCTCCAAACACCATTATACTGGGCGACTTCAACTACCCAAACATAGACTGGGAGCATTACTCTAGCAACAACACCCTAGCCCAAAGGTTCCTAGAATTTATAAACTCAAATGCTATGGAACAACTTCTTACCACTCCCACAAGAGGGGAAAACATACTGGACCTGATCATCACCAACATGGGGACTCTATGCTCTAGACCAGAAGTGTATCCCTCACTGGTAAGATCAGACCATAAACTAATCTCACTGGATATTCACATCCCGACTCCACCCCCTGCCCTGAAAACCACAGTGAAAAACTTCTCTAAAGCAAATTTCACACTCCTCAAAACCGAGGTGGAATCCTTCAAAGCACCCAGGCCTGTGGAAAATACAGCCCAGACCGCAGAATCCTTTATAAATGCATTCTACGAACACCTTCAGGAATGCATGGATCATGCAATCCCAAATAAAACCAAGACCCAATCCTCCAAAGGCAGACGTCCTGTCTGGTGGACCCCAGCCATAAACAAACTATACAATAGGAGGAGGAAGTTACTACATGACAGAGCAAAATCCCAAAAAGGGAAGGCATCTCTGATCAGTATTAGCAAAAAACTACGGACACTCATAAAATCGTCTAAGGCCAGCTTCGAGAGAAAAAATTGCACAGGACACTAAGGGTAATCACAAGGGTTTTTTT